>NC_090447.1:1340260961-1340910961 GCF_031143425.1 Pleurodeles waltl
CATTTTTCAGAATTTTGAATCAGTGGCTAGTACCGCCAATTGGCCCATGGACAAATGGGGGCAGTACATTGCCCCTCTCCTTACTGGCCATCTTCAGGCCGCATACCAGATCTTAGAACACATTGGTTTGGACCAGGAAAGCTATAGGGTTAAGTTCTGTCAGATAAAATGGATATCGCAGGAAAATCCACGTACATTATACTTTAGGGTGCACCATGCAGGAGGGAAATGGCTACACCCCACCGAGACCACAAAGGATGAAATGTTCGATGCCATCATACTCGAGCAATACCTGGGAGCCCTTCCAGCAAGCACCCTTACTTGGGTCAGACAGCATCCTGATTTAACCAACCGCACGGCCATAGACTGTGCGTGTGCTTTTCATCGAGCTCCCGAGTTTTGAGGGGCCCAGTCTAAACAGACAGCCTCCACCTCTTCTCAGTTGGACATAGGAAAACCAGTACACCCTCGGACCCTGGTCACTCATGGTTCGGAACGAACAACCCCTACGCACTCCTTGTCCCCTCTAGAAACACTAACCGGACCACAGTGTTTTAATTGTTCCGAGTGGGGACATATCGCCCGCTACTGTCCCTTAAAGAAGGAAGCCGATGAACCTATGGAGATAGGAATGATGAAGGGACGAGTGTTATGGTCTGGCACCAAGAAAACGAAATACACTATAACCGTGGGTCTTAACGGTAAAGAAAGAAAAGCTTTGATAGATTCAGGGTGGAGCTAAAGTGTGGTAAACAGGACCTGGTGAAACCAGAACAATGGAACCCTTACACCCAAGTCCTAATAACCTGTTTGCATGGAGCCCAAAGACTGTATCCTGTACCGACGGTCTCCCTCAATTGGAGAGAATCAGAGGAACATATCTCTGTGGGAGTAATCCCTGCCTTGGGTGAAGACATGATTATTGGCACCGATTACGAGGACTTTGTACCTTTGTTAACTAAGGCCAGTCAGGAATATCCAACCAATACATGGTGGGAAGACACACCTTATGGCTCTGTGGACGTAGAAGAGACCACCATTAGACCAAAACTCAGTAGAAAAAAAAACGGGAACAACCTCAGTCTTACCATGCCAAACCTAAAGAAGATCCCACTCGTCTGGCCTATCAAAGCGCGGCAGTGTTAACAGCGGCAGGTAGCTTTCGACAAGCACAAAGGGAAGACCCCACCCTGAAAAACGCCTGGCATCATGCATTAGCCCCTAATGAGGTATTGGTAGGTCCCACCTTCTCCATAACTTATGACTTACAGTATAGGTCTTGTCCTAACAATCCGGGAAAACCACCTCAGCTAGTGGTTCCACAAATCCATAGAGAACAGGTCCTCCACTTGGCTCATGGGGATAACGGGGAAGGACATATGGGAAGGGAAAAAACCGAGGCTGCAATTCTCCAACGGTTTTCTTGGCCAGGCATATATGGGGATATTAGAAAACACTGTCAGGAGTGCTCGAAATGTCAACTCATCAATTCCTAACCCCACTGTGCGGCTCCCCTACAACTGCTACCCATTATAGATATACCCTTTTCACTGGTGGGTTTGGATATTGTGGGACCCTTAACCCCGTCTGTCAAGGGACATCAATATATTTTGGTATTAGTTGATTATGCGACTCGATATCCGGAAGCTATCCCCATCTCCAGTATGCATACCAATTTACCAATCAGGGAACCCCTTTCATGTCCCGGCTTATGGCCGAAATATGTCATACCCTGGGGGTACAACAGATACGGACATCTGTATATCATCCGCAAACTGATGGCTTAGTCCAGTGGTTCCCAACCTTTTGACTTCTGTGAACCCCCCTTTTATCAATACTGGAGCCCGGGGACCCCCACCGAATCATTATTGGAACAGGGGGACCCCCAAGAAATCATTACTGATAGCTGGGACCTTATATTATTAAATTTTTTAAGCAGCCGCGGACCCTCTGAGGAGGCTTCGCGGACCCCCAGGGGTCCCCAGCCCACAGGTTGGGAACCACTGGCTTAGTCGAACGATATAATAAAACCATTAAAACACTGCTACGAAAGGTCATCAGCGAGTCAGGAAGAGACTGGGAAAGGAAATTACCCTTAGTCCTATACGCAATCCTCCACTGGACATAGCCCTTTTGAGTTACTATTTGGACGACAACCCCGCACCCTTCTAGAAATGCTAGCTGAACACTGGGAGGAATCAGAGGATGAGGTTAAAGATATCCTGACACAAACTTGCAAAACACAATTGTATTTTGCATGTT
Source organism: Pleurodeles waltl (assembly GCF_031143425.1). Lineage (NCBI taxonomy): Eukaryota > Metazoa > Chordata > Amphibia > Caudata > Salamandridae > Pleurodeles > Pleurodeles waltl. The sequence goes on from NC_090447.1 coordinate 1,340,263,224, forward strand.
TGCGCCGATTTTGCGTCAAAAAACGACACACATGCGGCGCTAAAAAAGTATAAATATAGACCTAAAGACCTTAGAGATAATCTACACTCCCTGTGGGAAGAAGCCCACAATGCATTAAGAGAAGCCCAAGCCAAACAGAAAACATACTATGACATCAATAGCACTCCCTAAAATCTAAAGGTGGGGGAGAATGTACTGGTTTTATTACCCACCAATGAGAACAAGCTGCTCGCACGGTGGCAAGGTCCCTATACGGTAGTGGAACAAGTCACTCCCACCACGTATAAAATTGAGATACCACATGGGACCAACAGAGAACAAATATACCACATTAACCTTCTTGAGAGATGGTATGAAATGACTGACAACCGCCTGACCATGTATATTTCCAAAGAAACAGAACAGGAAATACCCATATATCCATTCCCAGAGACCCAAGCAAAAGAAACTCCCCTACCCCGGTTAAATGATTCCCTCACTCAAGCACAACTAAAACAGCTCAAAGACCTAGTTTTTACAAGTCTCGAAGTGTTCTCCAAGATAACCGGTCAGACCCTGTTGATACAACACCCCATTCGCACCAGTAAGAATACAGTAGCCCGACAACGGCCATACAGAATACCTGAGGCTAAGAGGCAGATAGTGGAACAAGAGGTGGAAACCATGTTAAAAGCGGGCATAATCGAACCCTCTGCCAGTCCCTGGTGTTCCCCTGTAGTTTTAGTATTGAAACCTGATGGGAGCACCAGATTCTGTATTGACTTTAGACAAGTCAACGCATTGTTACATTTTTATTCATATTCAATGCCACGAATCAATGAACTCTTAGACCGCTTAGGACAAGCCAAATATATGTCCACCCTGGATCTGACTAAAGGCTACTGGCAGATTCCACTTAGAGTTGAAGACAAGGAAAAGACCGCATTTTCCACACCTTCCGGTCTCTATCAATTTACTGGTCTGCCGTTCGGTCTTTACAGGGCCCCTGCTACCTTCCAACGCCTTATTGACAGAATTCTCAGACCCTTCCAAAGGTATGCAGCGGCTTATCTGGATGACCTAGTGGTCTATAGTGCCAGCTGGGAAGAACATCTCGAGCACTTATGTCATATAATAGAGGCCCCCTGAGAAGCAAATCTGACTGCAAACCTGGAGAAATGTAAGTTAGGTCACACCGTCATCAAATATCTGGGCTACGTAATAGGGGAGTGACGGGTTCGACCCCAAATAGAGAAAATTCAAGCCATTACCCAACTACCACTCCCACGTACAAAAAAAGATGTTCGTGCCTTCTTGGGAATGGTGGGTTATTACCGCTGGTTTATACCCCGCTTTTCCACCATAGCAGGACCACTTACGGATTTACTGAGGAAAACAAGTCCCAATCGTTTAGCTAACCTTTCTGTGCCGGAACAGCAGAGTTTTGAATCCCTGAACACCCTCCTGACCTCTGAACTGGTCCTCTGTTGCCCAGACTTTACCAAACCTTTTTTTAGTTCAAACTGATGCCTCGGATGTGGGAATGGAGGCAGTATTGTCACAGGCGGATAGGGATGAGGCTTTACATCCCATTGTATATATCAGTCGAAAGTTGTTACCCAGGGAGCGCCACTACCCTACCCTTGAAAAGGAGTGTCTGGCTATCAAATGGGCTGTGGAGTCCCTCTGATATTATTTGGCAGGGCGGCAATTTACGTTGCTCACGGACCATGCTCCTTTGACTTGGCTTGCTCAACATAAGGACACTAATGCTTGGGTTCTCAGATGGTTCAGCCTTTTTCCTTCCAGGTTCATCATTCTCCAGGATCCTGCATGGCCAATGCTGATTACCTTGCTCGCTATCCAGTTACGGAGTGGCTCTATCAGCCACCCGCTAGGGGGAGTGTCTGTAACAGGCCGTTGCTAACAGCAACGGACCCTCCCGAATCTATGGACCTGCACGACTCTGCCACTCCCAACCCGGAATGGGATGCGAGCCGTCCAATCCCCTAGTACATCCGTGAGCAGAAGGGCAGAGAAAGCGGCTTTGCGCCGTTGGACAGTGAAAGCCGGAGTTGGAGGAAGAGGAGGGGGAGGAGATGAACAGGAGACGCAAAAGGAGCAGCAGCACAGCAGAGAGGGTTACCGGGAACCGAGGAGATGCCACGGACGACGGAGGAGCCGAAGCCCAACGTGGAGATCCAGAGGCCAGCACCAGCGGCACAGGAGGCACCCAGCGAGAATTCCGGCCACGCTTAGGGAAAAGCGTGGCCCTCCCAGGTGGGTGGCAAACCTAAGCTGCGGAAAAGAAGGGGTGGATGGGAGGAGTCTACAACGCTACAGCATTTGTTTTGTTTATTTTGCCTTTTGGTTTGTTTGTGGTTACGTAGAGAGAAGGGGGAGGGGACAGCACAGAAAAAGGAATGACAGACAGGTATTTTGGTGAAGGGACAGCACAGAGAAGGTATTAACAAACGGGAATTGTGGTGAAGGGACAGTACAAGACAAGGGAACCCCAGAAAGGAATGAGAGGGAGGAGACAAGACCCGAGCATTTAGAAAGAAGTAGAAAGTGAAACAGGAGGCAAGAAATAATAGCAAGAAAAGGAAAGGAAAGACCCAGGAAAACAGAAAGAAAACTAGCAAAAGGAAAAGGAACAACAAGGAGGCTGAATACAGAAGAAGAGAAACTAAGAAAAGAGAGAAGCCGCCAACATTTGACAAAAGTCAAAGAGAGATAGCGAAAAGGTCAGAGAGAAGACAGAAGGAGAGGGGGAGAGGGGGAAGGAAGGACAGGAAATAAGAAGAAAACAAAAAAAATATAACTAAGAGCAGCCTACTTACCGGTTCTTTGTCTAGTTTTCCCACATGCACCTCCTGGGAGCCCTGAAACAAGACGACAAGGAGAAGAATTGACAAAACAGACATCAAAGATGCGGGCAACATAAACTACTGCACTCATACCTTTAACTGTAAATAAAACTCACCGTAGCATTCGACCACTGACTACGTGTCCTCATTGCGCCGCCCGGCTACAGTGGCATCAAGCCACTTTTTGTGGCTTAACGCCACCTTGTAAAAATGGCCCCTTACCACACAGCACTGTGCGTGGAAGAGGCATACAATGGGTGTTGCTGTGGGCGTGCCACAGCAACACTCATTGCATTTTGACTCTGCCTCAGATTTATGAAATCTCGTATACCTGAGGCAACACCAAAATCTAACGTCACCCCCAAGCGTGGCGTTAGTAGGGCGCAACGAGGAGGAATACTTTATTCCTCCTCGTTTTTTGCTTTTTCTATGTGTGCTGCATTCTGCCACACACATAGAAAAAGCAAAATGCCAGAAATTATTGTTTATATGCGGGAAGGTGTCCCTCCCTGCACATAAACAATCATTTGAAAATGACGCTTTGGCACTCCTGTGTGTGCTGGATTGTACAGCACACACAGAAGTGCCAAAGCACCATTATTGATTCCTTATGTGCAGGAAGGGATACCTTCCCAGACATAAACAATCACACCCCTCAACACAGACATCCTTGCACGATGGTGCAAGGATGCCTGCGTTGGTGCTGGCAGCTAAATTTAGCGCCAGCACAGGGGGAAATGCAGGGGTGCGCCGCATTCCCTTAAATACATCACATCCCTGCGTTTCTAAAGTGACGCAGTGCAGCGCTGCCCATTTTGTTGCAGCACCGCACTGCACCACTTTAAAAAAAATCTGGCCCCTAGTATCTCTGGAACAGTAGTCATGTTTAACTTGACTATGGTTCTAATAAGAAAGCTAATAAGGGTAATACTTGCCTCTGTCTTTAACTACAATGGAGACTTTGGGCTTGATTACGACCTTAGCAGAGGGGATTACTCCGTCACAAACATTTGTGACAGAGTAATCCTCTCCACCAAGGTTGTAATAGGCCCTTTGTGCACAGACTAGTTAAGAAAATCATAACTTTTACCTCAGTTGTTTTCTATTTTTTGGCATTGTGAAAGCTGAATTAATTAATAATAAATCTGCATTGATTAGTAGCTAAGAATTGACATGACGTATACTAAAATAGAAAAATCGAGTGTTTGCAAAATGTGCCCACCCAGGTGGCAAGCAAAATGAAATTAATAAAGAAATAATATTAACTGTTTAGAAATAAAACGCACATATAGAATTAAAGGTATTAGTGGACCATACTAACGTGTTAATGAAATGTATTTTCTTAATTTTACTAAACATAGAGTAATTGTGAAATGATGGGCCTAGTCAACAAGGACTCATGTTAAGCTTCATGGCATAAATAGATGTTTGTAAATGTTTTCTGTCTCAGGCAGAATTTACACTTTTTCTTTGTTCACACAGTGGTGACCAAATTGATTTGTAATGTCACAACGTTAAACTAGATGACATCTTAAACTTTCTTGTGAGAACTGTCTGCTGTAATATGATGCACTAGCTACAGATACATTTGTATCTTTGATGCGTAACAAGCTAGTGTTCCCAGGACATGACAATGGCTTCACTGACTGGAATTATGATTGCAACTATCTGACGAAAACTGGTGCTGGGAACGGGAGAAGAGGAGCCAATCATCGATGTGTTAAAGACTGTCTAACTATATCACAGATCTAAGAAATAATGGCCCGTATTTATACTTTTTTTAGCGCCGCATTTGCGCCGCTTTTTGACGCAAAACGGCGCAAACCTACAAAATACAATGGCATTTTGCAAGTTTGCGCCGTTTTTGCGTCAAAAAACGACGCAAATGTGGCACAAAAAAAGTATAAATACGGGCCAATGTTTATTGCTTCTACTGGGAACACCCGATGTTCTGACCAATGACGGCTTGAGAAATTACTTTGAGGATTTGACTTATCCCGATTGCACTTACCAGGAGCAGTGCAGTTCCAGATACCCTTTCTTCCTAGCTTTTAGTCTCATCGCGTAGTTATTGCTATTATTGATTGTTGATGCTATTGATGCTGTTTCCTTAGTTTGATGCCCTTTCTAAGTTGGTTCTAAGTTGGTTCAGTTAACTTAAAGCCCAATCGTGGCTGAGCCTATCCCCTTCACTTTCCCCTGCCAACGCTGACCAGATGGATATTCAACTGACGAAGAAGCCTCTGCTTGCTGATGCATTCAGGAGAGGTGTAACAAAATGAAATTGTCTCTTTTATAGATTTTTGTTCTTTTTTTTGGTACCAACCACTAATTTAGAGCCATAGCTAGATGTTTTCTAAATTAACTTTTGTCTACATTTTTGCATGGAACCCAAACAAGCCAAACATGCCATTTGAATTAGAGGGTTAGTTAGTTAGTCCATGTTCAAACAAATGCTATTAACATAGGATGGATTGTATTCATCTATCAAGTCTAGATGTATGCCATTTCTACTGTTCAGTTATTGTTGTTATTAATATGTACGGTAACTCTTGCATGTATAATATTAAATGCTTTGTCAGATAGAGATTTTTCCACCGCTTTGGTCAACCTGTGTTGTTCGTATATGTTTATTATTTGGTTTTAAGATTACTTTACGTGATATTAGCATTGTTAATCTAGAGAAATACATTTTCTAACTTTACCAAAAGGTGTGGTTATTAACGGTCACATGGGTCATGGTGTGTAAAGATTACTGACCCAAAGATTTCTGATAATGCCTTGTTAAACAAGTTGTAATGTTGCTGGTTATGTCACAAGTAAAATTTGTGCCCATGGTGGAACACTCTTAGCGGAGTCAAAAGGTCCATTGAACCTCTAAGAAATCCCCTTATAAATATATTATTAAAGACCAAATAAGGCCAGATTTGCTCACAGTTTTTGGTAGCAGAGGATGGTTTTGTCACCTGAAGAGACCACCATGATTTCCCAGTTATAGATAAGAAATGGATGGTTGCATCTCCCTAAAAGGCTGCCATGGTTTTTAAGTTCTAGGTGCACAGTTTTTGGTAGCAGGTAAAAGGTAGCCAATGTTTCTCAGTTCTAGGTAATTAAGTGAATGGTCACGTCTCTTTGAATAAGTATCCGGGTCTCACAGTTTTGCTGACAAAATTGTTCCTTAAGTAATCCCCAGTAGCAGAAATGAAAGGCTATATTCCCTAAATAAATTACCATGTCTTTAATGTAGAGATACCTTTTGATGACTCTCCGGCAAACTTGGGTTTTGTCAATGCTTGTTTGAAGATGTTCTTAATTTTCCTAGTGTAGTTTATGAATGAAATAGGTTTTGAGCTTGCACTGCTTAAGCGAATTTCAGGTGAACTGTGATGTCTATGAGTGATAGGGAGTTTGCGTACTCCAATTAAGTTGTTTAGGGAGTGTGCGTACTCCAAAGGTTGTATGTAGGGAAGTTGTCGAACATCACATGTGTGTGGCGCTTTGTGCTCAAAATTGTCCATATGGTTGTTGGTATACGGACCCTGCGTGGTCTAAGACTGAGTGTTAGTCTTGACGGAGATTTGGTGATTCCTAAGTGCACCAGGAGGATTTGATGATCAGTCAAGGGTAGAATTTGCTGGTCGAATTTTGCTTGCGAGTCAGGGAAACTGAGATTGGAAGAGTATCTGTTAGAGCTAAAAGCTGCAGTAGAAAATTCAGTAAGGTTGCTGAAGCGATTGTGTTTCCTACCTGTAGTAAGCAGACAAGTTTGGTGTATTACATTTTCTTTGGTGCTCACAATATTTACATTTAGTTTGCAGTGGATCTGATTTGAGGAGGACAAGCCGGAGGTCTTTGTCAGCTACTGTACGTGTGAGTGTGACATCACTAGGTCCGTGCTGGGATTGGTTGGTTGGTAAGAAAAGCCGCAAACGGATTGGTGGACAACCGTGAAGCGTTATTGGTTGAGCAAGGCAAGCAAAAAGGATTTTGGGATTTAAATTTAATCCCTGCTTTGATAGAAGCGTAGCTTAAATATGAAAATAAAATATTTCAGAGCATTAAAGAGTGCCATGAGGGGAGATGTGCTCCTTCCAGTTAGAATAGGAGAAATTACACCACCAGAAGTCACACCCGCCTATATCTTATTTGAAGAACAGGGTGCTGCACCATGTCTTTGGTTAAAAAATGGTGCAAAGATATAGAAAAGGAAGGAAGGTTAGCGTTTCCTGCCCATGGAACTTTTAATCTGAGAATCTTGGTGGACCTGAGGACAGTACTATATGATACAAAACCTCTTCGAGACCTGCACAGTTAGAAGCAGTAGATATTTGGGAGTTAGTGGCTAGACAGCATCAGCAACAGAAATTTGAGAGGAGAATGAGAAAACTTTAGCTGAGGCGAGATGGGATAGTGAGCAGAAATTTTGGAGAACTGAGACTTTACAGGGAATTAAGCTGTTTCCTGCAATCACACAAGAGAACAAGAGCAATGGCAAACAGAATGCCAAAAAGAAGGGTTTGTATCCTTCTGAGGAAAAGGGTCAGAAATCTACAGAATCTAGAAAGTTTTTGTCCTATGATGAAAACTCAGATGATGGCGAGTTTATTTTGCAATCATTGAGAAGTCACCTCCACCATATTCAGCACATGAGACAGGTGCAAGTACTAGTGCCGTCCCTACTGCTCCAGTACCCACTAAAGCCACCAAAGACAAGTGCAGGTTCGCCATACTGTCCCTACTACATCCACAATTCATCCACAATTCAGACACCTATACCTCAGGTTGATATACCTAGGATTTATCCAGACGTCCCTATTGTAAATTCTACACCAAGTATAGTAGTGCAGACAGGACAAGTTTCCCAAATGAGACAGGTTCATCAGAAGCCGACATTGATTCAAACTGCATCTACACCTAACTTGATATCCTCAAATCCAGCCCAGACAATCCCAAGATACACCCCCATAACAGTGTCACAAACAAATACTTCTCCGTTGACAAGTCAGAATACAGGAGTAATGTACTCTAGAAATCAAAACGTCCAACTGAGTTCACATGCTGTGTCAGTACCTGTTACTATTGGTCCTGTTATACCGTTGTTTGCTCAGGTAAATAATAAAGTGAATAGAAAAATTTGAATTCAAGCGTAGAAACGGAGAGATTCATGGCCTTATTAAGAGTTTGTTGGGTGGCAGAGGCCACCCGCCAAACTCTTGGGTCGGAAAACTGCCACTCTGGTTTTCCGCCCGCTGGCTCTATTATGAGTTTCCCACTGGGCCAGTGGAAAACAGGCCACAACATTGACGCCGGCCTGTAATTCAGCCAGTGAGAAGAATGACAGGGCTGTACATGGGGGCCCCTGCACTGCCCATGTCAGGTGCATGGGCAGTGCAGGGGCCCCCATGGGGCCCCCAGCACCCATCTCTGCCATCCTTTGCATGGCGGTGTGTTAGACCTGACAGCCTTAGGGTGGTCACCCCTAACTTTTTGCCTGCCTCCCTCCACTTTTTGGACACTGTTTTTGCTGGTTTTTAGACTCTGCGTACTTTACCACTGCTAATCAGTGCTAAAGTGCATATGCTCTCTCCCTTTCACATGGTAACATTAGATCATACCCAATTGGACTATTTAATTTACTTATAAGTCCCTAGTACTGTGCACTATGGGCCATATTTATACTTTTCGACGCACAACTGCGCCAACGCAGTTGTGCGTCAAAAAATGTAACGCCGGCTAACGCCATTCTGAAGCACCATGCGGGCGCTGTATTTATTCAATGACGTTAGCCGGCGTTAGCCGGCGGAGCTGCCTGGTGTGCGTAAAAAAAAATGACTTACACCAGGTAGCGCCGGCGTAGGGGAATATGGAGCTTGGGCGTCAAAAAATGGGGCAAGTCAGGCAGAGGCAAAATTTTCGCCTCAACCCGATTTGCGCCATTTTTTTAGACTCCCAACCCCCATTGAAATGACTCTTGTCTTAGCAAAGACAGGAGTCATGCCCCCTAGCCCAATGGCCATGCCCAGGGGACTTATGTCCCCTGGGCATGGTCATTGGGCATAGTGGCATGTAGGGGGGCACAAATCAGGCCCCCTATGCCACAAAAAAAAATATATATATATACTTACCAGCACTTACCTTAATGTCCCAGGGGTGGGTCCCTCCATCCTTGGGCGTCCTCCTGGGGTGGGCAAGGGTGGCAGGGGGTGTCCCTGGGGGCATGGGAGGGCACCTCTGGGCTCCTTCCGAGCCCACAGGTCCCTTAACGCCTGCCCTGACCAGGCGCTAAAAAACGACACAAAAGCGGCTGGACGTCATTTATTTTGACCCGCCCACTCCCAGGCGTCATTTTTGCCCGGGAGTATAAATACGGCGCACATGCCTTGGAGCCATTTTTTAGACGGGAACGCCTACCTTGCATATCATTAACGCAAGAAAGGTGTCCACGCTAAAAAATGACGCAAACTCCATGAACTTTGGCGCTAGATGCGTCTAACGCCAAAGTATAAATATGGAGTTCGTTTTGCGTCGAATTTGCGTAAAAGAAAACGACGCAAATCCGGCGCAAACAAAGTATAAATATGGCCCTATATGTGCCGAGGGCTGTAGATTAAATGCTACTAGTGGGCCTGCAGCACTGGTTGTGCCACCCACTTAAGTAGCCCCTTAACCTTGTCTCAGGCCTGCCATTGCAAGGCCTGTGTGTGCAGTTTCACTGCCAATTTGACTTGGCATTTTAAAGTACTTGCCAAGCCTAAAACTCCAGTTTCTCTACATATAAGATACCCCTAAGGCATGCCCTAGGTAACCCATAGGAGAGGGTGCTGTGTGGGTAAAAGGCAGGACATGTACCTATGTAGTTTACATGTCCTGGTAGTGTAAAGCTCCCAAATTCGTTTTTACACTGCTGTGAGGCCTGCTCCCTTCATGGGCTAACAATGGGGCTGTCCTCATATATTGTTTGAGTGGTAGCTGCTGATCTGAAAGGAGTAGGAAGGTCATATTTAGTATGGTCAGAATGGTGCTATACAACCCTACTGACTGGTGAAGTTGGATTTAATATTACTATTTTAGAAATGTCACTTTTAGAAAGTGAGCATTTCTCTGCACTTAAATCTTTCTGTGCCTTACAATCCACGTCTGGCTGGGTTTAGTTGACAGCTCCTTGTGCATTCACTCAGACACACCCCAAACACAGGATACTCAGCCTCACTTGCATACACCTGCATTTTGAATAGGTCTTCCTGGGCTGGGAGGGTGGAGGGCCTGCTCTCACACAAAGGACTGCCACACCCCGTACTGGGACCCTGGCAGACAGGATTGAATTGAAAGGGGACCTGGTGCACTTCTAAGCTACTCTTTGAAGTCTCCCCGACTTCAAAGGCACATTTGGGTATATAAACAGGGCCTCTGCCCCTTCCAATTCAGACACTTCATGGAGAAGAAACTTGTAACCAGAACCTGCATCCTGCCAAGAAGAACTACCTGGCTGCCCAAAGGACTCACCTGACTGCTTTCTGTGAAGGACTGCTGCCTTGCTGTTGCCCTGCTGCCTTGCTGCTCCCTGGCTGAGACTTTACAGGGAATTAAGCTGTTTCCTGCAATCACACAAGAGAACAAGAGCAATGCCAAACAGAATGCCAAAAAGAAGGGTTTGTATCCTTCTGAGGAAAAGGGTCAGAAATCTACAGAATCTAGAAAGTTTTTGTCCTATGATGAAAACTCAGATGATGGCGAGTTTATTTTGCAATCATTGAGAAGTCACCTCCACCATATTCAGCACATGAGACAGGTGCAAGTACTAGTGCTGTCCCTACTGCTCCAGTACCCACTAAAGCCACCAAACACAAGTGCAGGTTCGCCATACTGTCCCTACTACATCCACAATTCATCCACAATTCAGACACCTATACCTCAGGTTGATATACCTAGGATTTATCCAGACGTCCCTATTGTAAATTCTACACCAAGTATAGTAGTGCAGACAGGACAAGTTTCCCAAATGAGACAGGTTCATCAGAAGCCGACATTGATTCAAACTGCATCTACACCTAACTTGATATCCTCAAATCAAGCCCAGACAATCCCAAGATACACCCCCATAACAGTGTCACAAACAAATACTTCTCCGTTGACAAGTCAGAATACAGGAGTAATGTACTCTAGAAATCAAAACGTCCAACTGAGTTCACATGCTGTGTCAGTACCTGTTACTATTGGTCCTGTTATACCGTTGTTTGCTCAGGTAAATAATAAAGTGAATAGAAAAATTTGAATTCAAGCGTAGAAACGGAGAGATTCATGGCCTTATTAAGAGTTTGTTGGGTGGCAGAGGCCGCCCGCCAAACTCTTGGGTCGGAAAACTGCCACTCTGGTTTTCCGCCCGCTGGCTCTATTATGAGTTTCCCACTGGGCCAGTGGAAAACAGGCCACAACATTGACGCCGGCCTGTAATTCAGCCAGTGAGAAGAATGACAGGGCTGTACATGGGGGCCCCTGCACTGCCCATGTCAGGTGCATGGGCAGTGCAGGGGCCCACATGGGGCCCCCAGCACCCATCTCTGCCATCCTTTGCATGGCGGTGTGTTAGACCTGACAGCCTTAGGGTGGTCACCCCTAACTTTTTGCCTGCCTCCCTCCACTTTTTGGACCCTGTTTTTGCTGGTTTTTAGACTCTGCGTACTTTACCACTGCTAATCAGTGCTAAAGTGCATATGCTCTCTCCCTTTCACATGGTAACATTAGATCATACCCAATTAGACTATTTAATTTACTTATAAGTCCCTAGTACTGTGCACTATGGGCCATATTTATACTTTTCGACGCACAACTGCGCCAACGCAGTTGTGCGTCAAAAAATTTAATGCCGGCTAACGCCATTCTGAAGCGCCATGCGGGCGACGTATTTATTCAATGACGTTAGCCGGCGTTAGCCGGCGGAGCTGCCTGGTGTGCATAAAAAAAAATGACTTACACCAGGTAGCGCCGGCGTAGGGGAATATGGAGCTTGGGCGTCAAAAAATGGGGCAAGTCAGGCTGAGGCAAAATTTTCGCCTCAACCCGATTTGCGCCATTTTTTTAGACTCCCAACCCCCATTGAAATGACTCCTGTCTTAGCAAAGACAGGAGTCATGCCCCCTAGCCCAATGGCCATGCCCAGGGGACTTATGTCCCCTGGGCATGGTCATTGGGCATAGTGGCATGTAGGGGGGCACAAATCAGGCCCCCTATGCCACAAAAAAAAAAATAATAATACTTACCAGCACTTACCTTAATGTCCCAGGGGTGGGTCCCTCCATCCTTGGGCGTCCTCCTGGGGTGGGCAAGGGTGGCAGGGGGTGTCCCTGGGGGCATGGGAGGGCACCTCTGGGCTCCTTCCGAGCCCACAGGTCCCTTAACGCCTTCCCTGACCAGGCGCTAAAAAACGACGCAAAAGCGGCTGGACGTCATTTTTTTGGACCCGCCCACTCCCAGGCGTCATTTTTGCGCGGGAGTATAAATACGGCGCACATGCCTCTGAGTCATTTTTTAGACGGGAACGCCTACCTTGCATATCATTAACGCAAGGAAGGTGTCCACGCTAAAAAATGACGCAAACTCCATGACCTTTGGCGCTAGATGCGTCTAACGCCAAAGTATAAATATGGAGTTCGTTTTGCGTCGAATTTGCGTAAAAAAAAACGACGCAAATCCGGCGCAAACAAAGTATAAATATGGCCCTATATGTGCAGAGGGCTGTAGATTAAATGCTACTAGTGGGCCTGCAGCACTGGTTGTGCCACCCACTTAAGTAGCCCCTTAACCTTGTCTCAGGCCTGCCATTGCAAGGCCTGTGTGCGCAGTTTCACTGCCAATTTGACTTGGCATTTTAAAGTACTTGCCAAGCCTAAAACTCCAGTTTCTCTACATATAAGATACCCCTAAGGCATGCCCTAGGTAACCCATAGGAGAGGGTGCTGCGTGGGCAATAGGCAGGACATGTACCTATGTAGTTTACATGTCCTGGTAGTGTAAAACTCCCAAATTCGTTTTTACACTGCTGTGAGGCCTGCTCCCTTCATGGGCTAACAATGGGGCTGTCCTCATATATTGTTTGAGTGGTAGCTGCTGATCTGAAAGGAGTAGGAAGGTCATATTTAGTATGGTCAGAATGGTGCTATACAACCCTACTGACTGGTGAAGTTGGATTTAATATTACTATTTTAGAAATGTCACTTTTAGAAAGTGAGCATTTCTCTGCACTTAAATCTTTCTGTGCCTTACAATCCACGTCTGGCTGGGTTTAGTTGACAGCTCCTTGTGCATTCACTCAGACACACCCCAAACACAGGATACTCAGCCTCACTTGCATACACCTGCATTTTGAATAGGTCTTCCTGGGCTGGGAGGGTGGAGGGCCTGCTCTCACACAAAGGACTGCCACACCCCGTACTGGGACCCTGGCAGACAGGATTGAATTGAAAGGGGACCTGTTGCACTTCTAAGCTACTCTTTGAAGTCTCCCCGACTTCAAAGGCACATTTGGGTATATAAACAGGGCCTCTGCCCCTTCCAATTCAGACACTTCATGGAGAAGAAACTTGTAACCAGAACCTGCATCCTGCCAAGAAGAACTACCTGGCTGCCCAAAGGACTCACCTGACTGCTTTCTGTGAAGGACTGCTGCCTTGCTGTTGCCCTGCTGCCTTGCTGCTCCCTGGCTGTTGTGAAGAAGTGCTCTCCAAGGGCTTGGATAGAGCTTGCCTCCTGTTCCCAGAAGTCTCAGGACCAAAACAACTTCTCCCTTGCAACTGGTCTCCTTGTGCGGTGAAACTTTGACGCACAGCTTGCTAAAAACGACGCACAGCCTGCCCCGTGGTGAAAAATTCACTGCACGCTGAACTGGAACGATGCAGCGCTTGTGACTTCGCTCCACAAGCCCAGGACTCCACGCACAGACCCTGGGGTGTCGGAAAACCTCGCAACCCGAAGAGGATCCATGACCGTGCGCCCGAAATCGACGCACAGCCGTCCCTGCATGGAAACTAAACAACGCATCACCGTGTGCGGCCCGAGAAATCGACACACACCTCCTTTGTTTCCACGCTTCTCCTCCTCTGCGGCCCATTGCAGAGATTTTTCACGCGAACCAGGTACTTTGTGCTATAAAGAGACTTTGTTTGCTTTAAAAAGACTTAAGACACTTCATATCACTTTTCAGTGATATCTCTACATTTACTTATTGCATCTTTGATCGTTTTGACCTGCAAATATCCAGATAAATATTTTATATTTTTCTAAACATTGTATGGTTTATTTTTGTGGTGCTATTTGGTTTTATTGTATGATATATTGCACAAATACTTTAGACATTGCCTTCTAAGTTAAGCCTGACTGCTCAGTGCCAAGCTACCAGAGGGTGGGCACAGGATAATTTGGATTGTGTGTGACTTACCCTGACTAGAATGAGGGTCCTTGCTTGGACAGGGGGTAACCTGACTGCCAACCAAAGATCCCATTTCTAACATTGGTGATCAGCGGTGAGGATAGGACTTGTATTTGTGCAGTGACATACAGTAGCTAAGTATTTTTACTATCTACCCACAGTTGAAGGTCAACTTGATTTTTATCTTTTTTCTGCAATTTCATTTTGCCTGTCCATTTTGTGACCAAAATCCTCACTCAACATGTCTCAGGCTGGGTCTCAAGCAGGAGATTTTGACCTAGCCCTGTTGGAGACATACACTGTCAAACAGCTGAAAGGGTTCTGCCGGGTTATGGGAGTACCCACCCAAGGTGCCTCCAGAAAAGAGGAATTTCAAAAGGTGCTGAGGGCCTGGGCAGAAGCCCATTCAGAGGAGGATGCTGAGGAGGAGGAGCCTGAAGATGGCTCCCAGGAGGATTTTTTGCCATCAGTGGATGTTACCACTGCAACTGTGCCCCCTGCCAAACCAGGGAGCAGTGTCTCTGATCAAAGCCTGACCGCAGAGGAAAGGAGAGAGGAGAGAGAGCTTCAGTTGCAAATGGCAAGGCCAAAAATTGAGGCTCAACAGGAGGAAAGGAAGGCAGAGAGAGAAGCAAAGCAAGCTGAGGCTGAAAGAGCAGCCAAACAGATTGAAGCTGAAAGAGCTGAAGTTGCAGATGAGAGAGCCTTGGCTGAGAAAAAACTATTGTTGGCTCATGAACTGAGTCTCAAGGAGCTGGAGTTCAAGGCAAGACAGTCTGAGTCCAGCAGTAATGGTGGCAGCATACAGGCAGGACCTTCTGGAGAAAAGAAGGTTCGTATACCCAAAAATGTGGTACCCAGTTTTGTCATGGGAGATGACATAGATAAATGGCTAGCTGCTTATGAAGTTGCACTAAGGGCTCATGAGGTTCCTGAAGGGCAATGGGGTACAGCTATGTGGAGTTATGTGCCAGCACTGGGGAGGGGCACACTTCTCACACTGGATCCAAAGGATCAAAGCACATACCCACTTCAGAAAGCCATTTTACTTGCCAAATTTGGGCTGACCCCTGAGAAATACCATCAGAGGTTCAGGGACAACACCAAACAGTCCACACAAACATGGGTAGATTTATTTGACTTTTCCAGTAAGGCACTAAATGGATGGGTGCGTGCAGCAAAGTAGATCAATCAATCAATCAATCAATCAAAGTGACTTATAGAGCGCGCTACTCACCCGTGAGGGTCTCGAGGCGCTGAGGGGGAGGAGCGATCACTGTTCGAAGAGCCAGCTCTTAAGGTTCTTCCTGAAGAGCAGCAGGTCTTGGGTCTTGCGGAGGTGGGTGGGGAGGGAGTTACAGGCCCTGGGGGCTAGGTAGGAGAAAGATCTGCCTCCGGTGGTGGTGTGTTTGATGAGAGGGACAGGTGCGAGAGAGAGGTCGGCAGAGCGGAGGTGGCGTGTGGGAGTGTGGAAGGTCACTTTTTCGTTTAGGTAGGTTGGGCCAGTGTTGTGGAGCGATTTATGTGCGTGGATGAGGATTTTGAAGGTGATCCTTTTGTCTATGGGGAGCCAGTGGAGGGATTTGAGGTGTGGTGAGATGTGTTCATGTCGGCGGAGGTCGAGGATGAGTCGTGCAGCTGAGTTCTGGATTTGCTGTAGTTTGTGCTTGAGTTTTTGTGTGGTGCCGGCGTAGAGGGTGTTGCCGTAGTCTAGCCTGCTGCTGATGAGTGCGTGGGTGACTGTCTTTCTGGTCTCTGTGGGGATCCAATTGAATGTTTTTTTCAGTGTGCGGAGTGTGTTGAAACATGAGGAGGTGAGGGCGTTGATTTATTGGGTCATCGAGAGGGAGGAGTCCAGGATGATGCTGAGGTTGCGTGCGTGGTTTGCGGGGGTGGGTGCGGGGCCTAGCGTGGTGGGCCACCACGAGGGGTCCCAGGTGTTTTTGTGTGGGCTGAAGAGGATTATTTCGGTTTTGTTGGAGTTGAGTTTAAGGTGGTTGGCTGTCATCCAGGCAGCAGTGTCAAGGAGTGCAGTGTGTAGGTTGGATTTGTCGGTGTTGGGGTTGCGGGTGAGGGAGAAGATGAGTTGAGTGTCATCAGCGTAAGAGAGGATAGTGATGCCGTGGGGGTCTTAGTATGTTGTCTAGAGGGGTCATGTAGATGTTAAAGAGTGTAGGGCTGAGGGAGGAGCCTTGTGGGACTCCGCAGGTGATTTTGGTGGCGGGTGATTGGAAGGGTGGCAGACAGACTTTTTGGGTTCTCTTCGGTGAGGAAGGAGGTGAGCCAGTCCAGGGCTTTGTGTCTGATCCCGGCGTCGTGAAGGCGTGTGCGGAGTGTGTGGTGGCAGACAGTGTCAAAGGCTGCGGAGAGGTCCAGGAGTATGAGTGCTACGGTCTCGCCCATGTCGACTCTGGATCTGATTTCATCGGTGCAGGCGATGAGCGCGGTTTCTGTGCTGTGGTTCCTGGGGAACCCAGATTGGGAGGGGTCGAGTGTGAGGTTTGTCTCGAGGAAGTGGGATAGGTGGGAGTTGACTATTTTTTCTGTGACCTTGGCTGGGAATGGTAAGAGGGAGATGGGGCGGTAGTTGAAGAGGTCGTCCGGGTCGGCTTTGGGTTTTTTAAGGAGTGCGTGACTTCCGCGTGTTTCCAGAGGTCTGGGAAGGTGGCGGTTTCGAATGAGCTGTTGATAATGGCCCGAAGTATGGGGGCGATGGCGGGGCTGGCCCTGTTGTATATTCGGTGGGGGCATGGCTCAGAGGGGGAGCCAGAGTGAATGGATTTCATAGTGTTTTCAGTTTCTTCGTTAGTGGTAGGGGCCCAGGTGGTGAGTAGGTTGGGGGTGTGTGTGGTGGGTTAGTGTTGGGTGGGTGGAGGGCACGTGTGGGAGGGGTGTGAGGTGTGAAGCTGTTGTGTATGTCCAGGATTTTCCGATGGAAGGGATTTGAGAGGGAGTTGCAGAGGGTTTGTGTGTGCGTGGGGTCTTGGTTGCTGGCTTTGGGTTTGGAGAGCTCTTTGATGATGGTAAAGAGTTCTTTGCTGCTATGTGAGTTGTTGTCAATGCATTCCTTGAAGTGTGCTCTTTTGGTGGTGTGGATGAGTTGGTGGTGGGTGCGTGTGGTGGCTTTGAGGGCGGAGAAGTTAGTGGTGGAGGGTTCTTGTCTCCAAGATTTCTCTGCTTTGCGGCATTTGCGTTTGGACTCGTGGAGTTCAGTGGTGAACCAAGGGGCGTTCTTGATATTGTGGGTGGGGATGTTTTTTCTGAGGGGTGCGAGAGCGTCGGTACAGGTGGTGATCCATTTGTTGAGGTTGTGTGTGGCGGTGTTGGGGTCGGAGTTGTTGGGGGGGTTTGTGTCAGTTGGAAGTTCAGGAGCTCGGTGGGGATCTTGTCCCACATGCGGTAGGGGGTGGTGTGTTGGTGTGTGGGTGGTTTGTTGTAGGAGAAGTGGACGCAATGGTGATCCGTCCATTGGAGTTTGGTGGTGTGGGTGTAGGTAACGTGTTGGCTTGAGGTGAAAATTGCGTCGAGTGTGTGTCCGGCCGAGTCAGTGGGGGCACTGACCAGTTGTTTGAGTCCCAGATTGGTGAGGTTGTCCAGGAGGGAGGAGGAGTTGTGGTCGTGAGTGTTTTCCAGGTGGAAGTTGAAGTCGCCGAGGAGTATGTAGTCGGTGGAGGTGAGAGCGTACGTGCTGATGGTGTCAGCGATGGTGTCACAGAAGGGGGGGGCGTGGTCCTGGGGGTCTGTATATTAGTGTGCCTCTGAGGGTGGTGGTGTTGTTGATGTGGATGAGGAAGTGCATGTGTTCTGCGTTGTTGAGGGTGTCGAGGGTGTTGGTGGTGACCTTGATGGTGTCTCTGTGAAGGATGGCGATGCCGCCTCCTGGCCTGTTGAGGCGGTCTTTGCGTTGGAGTTTGTAGCCCTCCGGGGTGGCTATGGCTATGTCTGGCTCGGATGTGAGGTTTGTCCACGTTTCAGTGAGGAAGACGATGTCAGGTGAGTGTGATGTGATGAGGTCCCAGAGTTCTATGGCGTGTTTGTGTAGGGACCGTGTGTTAAGTAGCAGGCAGCTGAGATGATTGCGGGTGGTGTGGTTGTTGTGATGTGTGATAGTGTTTGCGGGGATGCTTGTGGTGTTGCTGAGGGTAGGGGTGGCAATGGCGTGGGGCTTGTGTGGGTTGTGAGGTTTGTTGGTGGGTGCGGATGTTGTTGTGTGGAGGATGTTGTGTTTGGTGTTGGTGTGAGGTGTGTGGGGGTGAAGCAGGAGAATAGGAAGTTACGGCAGGAGAAGGGGCCTTGTGTGTGAGAGGGGGTGGTTTGAAAGCAGTTGGGGCAGGCTCTGGGGTTGAGGGAGAGGAGCGAGTGGGGGTGGTAGTGGAGTCTGGGGGGAATTTGGCTGGTAGGGCCAGGGGGACTGGCGTTGGGCACGGTCCAGGCGCGGACGGGCGCAGACGGGCTTGCCTCTGGCAACTTTCCGGCACGCCAGCGGCGCGGCCGCGCAGCGACCGCCATTAAGAGGGGGAGGTGGGAGGGAGGGGCAGCTGGGAGGCGGGAGGCGGACGGGAAGGGAGAGCGAATCGGGGCGGGAGGGGGGCGGGACCACAGGGAAGCAGCGGCGGGGAGTAAACAGAGCGCACAAGGGTCGAGATGGCTCGAAGATGGAAAAAACTGTGGGAAAAAAGGCAAAAACTACGAGAAACAGACAATGCACAGAACGGCAGAGCGGAAAAGAGAAGGTAAAGAGATCAGGTCAAAAGAAGTAGGAAGGCATGATAACAGACAGGCAATGCACAGAACGGCAGAGCGGAAAAGAGAAGGTAAAGAGATCAGGTCAAAAGAAGTAGGAAGGCACAAATAACACAATGCACAGAGTAGAAACACTTACTAGTGTCGCTGGACACCAGGGAAGAGGAGGAGGGCTTCGAACACGCGATTGGTCGCGTAGGCGGGGGTAGGGAGAGGCGGCGCAGCAGGGTGGTGCTGTCGGCGCAGGGGAGCGAGCTCCGGCCAGAAGGTCAGTAGATGATTATAAAGGGTTATAGGACTTGATTCTGAGAGAGCATATACTCAATATTTCTTTCACAGAGTTGCGCCAGCACTTGGTAGATAATAAGCTGACTGACCCCAGGAAGCTTGCTGAGGAGGCGGACCTCTGGGTTAGAACCAGAGTGTCCAAAAAGGCATCTGGGGGGACTCCCACAAAGGTGGTCAGGGTTGCCAACAGAAGAAAGAGGGGGGGAGAAAAACTTAAAGAAAAGGAGTTCTCGAAAGGCCCCCAAAAGAATTCCCAAGGGGGGGCTGTGGAAATTCATCCTCAAATGCTTAGAGTGCTAGCAGCATGGACACTCTAAGGGCGACTCCCAGTGCCTCATGAGGGCACAGTCCACCACTGGACAGACACCTGGGTTGGCTAGTGTAGTGCTCGGGGTGGAGACAGTCCCAGTTAGCTTTGGGGAGCAGGCAGAGGTTTCCCTAGTGTCCCTGGGAGAAAGAGAGATGGTGCCTAAAGCCTACATGCCAGAAAATACTTCCAAGTATAGGCAGTGGGTCACAATTGATGGGCAAAGGGTGGAGGCTCTGCGTGACACAGGAGCCAGTATGACTACTGTCAAGAGTCAGCTGGTGTCATCAGAGCAGATAGTCCAAGATACATTCCACCAGGCCATAGTCGCTGACAATCGCGAGAGTCTCCTACCGGTTGCTCTGTTTCACTTTGAGTGGGGGGGTCTCTGTAACTCTGAAAGTAGCTGTGAGTCCTGCCATGCCTGTAGTTTTTCTGTTAGGCAATGATCTTGAGCATACTGCCTAGAAAGAGGTATCGCTCAGATCCCACCTGGGGATGTTAGGTTTGCCTGAGTGAGTCTGCATGACCACACGGTCCATGGCTGCCCAGGAAGGGAGTCAAGGGCGTCTGGAGCCTGGAACAATGGTCCAGACAGTTGCAAAGAGGAAGGGCAAGGGGCGTGGGAAACCCACCTCAGATGTTGGTGGACTTGGCCCCTGAGGAGGAGGAGGCCCCTGAGCCAACTGGGGATGACATAGCTGACCTGGGTAACCTACCTGAACTTGCTGGCTGGCAAGTAGAAGGTGGGCCAACCAGGGCAGAATTCTGCATGGTGCAGAAGGAATGCCCACCCTTGAGGGTCTGAGGCAACAGGCCACAGCCCAAGCAGCAGGTGACACCTCTGGCACTCACCATATTTACTGGGAGAATGAGCTCCTTTACAGTGAGCCTAAGGTTCCAGGTCCTGGGGCAGCACGTGTGTTACCGGGCCTTCCTACTGGGTCTGGCTCATGACATTCCCCTGGCAGACATCTGGGCCAAGGAAACCTTTAACAGGCTTGCCACCCACTTCCATTGGCCGAGAATGGGATTAGCCTCAGATAAGTTCTACAGAGCTTGCCCCACCTGCCAGGCTAGTGGGAAGACAGGGAAAAATCTTAAGGCTCCCCTGCTCCCACTCCCCGTCGTTGGCACCCCCTTTGAAAGGGTGGGCATCAACATTGTTGGTCCCTTGGACCCCAAAACTGCCTTGGGCAACAAGTTCATCCTGGTTTTGGTGGACCATGCCACCTGCTATCCAGAGGCAATCCCTTTGAGAACAGTGACTGCACCGGTGGTGACCAGAGCCCTGTTGGGAATATTTACCCATGTGGGATTCCCTAAGGAGGTTGTGTCTGACAGGGGCACAAACTTCATATCAGCGTACATGAAGTCCATGTGGGACGAGTGCGGGGTGACCTACCGGTTTACCACCCCTTATCATCCTCAATCAAATGGGCTTGTTGAGCGATTCAACAAGACCCTGAAGGGCATGATAATGGCCTGACTGAAGCCATGAGGCATAAGTGGGACGTCCTCTTACCATGCCTGTTGTTTGCTTACAGAGAGGTGCCCCAGAAAGGGGTGGGGGTTCAGGCCCTTTGAGCTTCTCTGTGGTCACCCTGTCAGGGGACCTCTAAGCATTGTTAAAGAGGGCTGGGAGAAAGCTCCCAAGACACCTCCCCAGGATGTGGTCAGCTACATGCTAGCCCTCCGCAAACACACCCAACGCTTCTGGAAGCAGGCCAAGAGTAACCTTGAGGCCAGTCAAGAGATGATGAAGGAGTGGTATGACCGGAAGACCACTCTGGTTGAGTTTTCACCTGGAGAAAAGGTTTGGGTGATGGAGTCAGTAGAGCCCAAGGCTCTCCAGGACCGCTGGACTGGCCCCTTTGAGATCAAGGAGCGTAAAGGGGAGGCCACTTACCTAATGGACTTCAAGACCCCTAGGCACCCCCTAAGGGTCCTCCATCACAACAGGCTCAAACCTCACTTTGAGAGGTCTGAGATCAGTATGCTCCTGGTCACAGATGAGGGCACAGAAGAGGAGAGTGAACCTCTCCCTGACCTCCTCTCTGCCAAAGAAGGTGATGGGTCAGTGGAGGGTGTCATTCTTTCTAACTCCCTGACTCTAAACCAGAGGGGAGACTGCTATGAGCTGTTAGAGCAGTTCTCCTCCCTGTTCTCTCTTACTCCGGGACTGACCCACCTATGTGTTCATGAAATTGACACTGGTGACAGTCCCCCTGAAAAGAACAAAATTTACAGGTTATTGGATAACGTGAAGGCCAGCATCAAGGAGGAGGTCTCCAAGATGGTGACTTTAGGGGTTATTGAGAAATCCAGTAGTCCCTGGGCCAGTCCTGTGGTGCTGGTTCCTAAGGCTGCTGCCCCTGGTGCGAAGCCAGAACTCAGGTTTTGTGTGGACTACCGGGGTCTCAACTCAGTCACACGGACTGATGCTCACCCCATCCCCCGAGCTGATGAGCTTGTTGACAGATTAGGCGCTGCCAAGTTCCTGAGTACGTTTGATCTTACTTCAGGGTACTGGCAGATCGCCCTGACTTAGGGGGCCAAAGAGAGATCAGCATTTTCAACACCTGAGGGCCATTACCGGTTCTGGGTGATGCCATTTGGATTGAAAAATGCCCCCGCTACCTTCCAACGGTTGGTTAACCGGGTCCTAGCTGGCAAGGATGCCTACTGCAGCCTACCTGGATGATATAGCTGTCTACAGTTCCAGATTGGAGGAATGCCTTCTCCACCTCAAAGAAGTGCTTCAGGCTCTGCAACAGGCAGGCCTGACCATCAAGACTAGTACGTGCCAGATTGGGCAGGGTTCGGTGGTGTACTTGGGACACCTAGTAGGTGGTGGTAAGTTGCAGCCACTCCAGGCCAAGATTGAAACTATCAAGGCCTGACAACCACCTAGAACATAGACTGAAGTGAGAGCCTTTTTAGGCCTCACTAGATACTACTGCAGATTCGTCAAGTGCTATGGTACCATTGTGTCAGCCTTGACAGAACTCACTTCAGAGAAACAACCTAGGTTGGTGAATTGGACAGAGGCTTATCAGAAAGCCCTTGATTCTCTAAAGTAAGCTATGTGCACAGCCCTCGTGCTCAAGGCCCCTGACTATGAGAGATTGTTGCAAGCATTTAAACATTACAGCGGTGCAGAAACAATTGAGCCAAAAGACATGATTCATTTTGTGTTCAGATTTGTTGGAGGATTGAGACATGAAATTAGCCAGATGATTAATATTCATTTGATTTGTTGGGAAGCAAAGCCAATTGGTGAAGTATTGCAATATGCCAAATACTGTAGTGATGAGATTGAATTGAACCAGAGAAAGTTGAAAGAGAAGGCAATGGTGATGCAGATTAAAGCGGCACAATCAGGAATGCAAGGAAGTTTTCCACAGCAGCAGCAGGGAAACACGTGGTTTCAGAATCAGGCAAAAGGTATAGGTCATGTTGAAAGTGGAAATGTGGACCGTGGTGTTGACTTGAGCACTATAGTTACTCAGAATATACAAGCAAGGAAAAGGACGCTATCTTGTCAAACTTATGGTGGCTTCGGACATCAGAAGCAGTAGTGTACAATGCCAGGACAGGAAGGTGTTGTCACACAGACAAATGAAAACAATCCTTTTCCAGACATAAGAGGACCAAGAATGAGGGGTCAAAATTTTAATTTCCAAAATAATGTGAATCAACTGCAAGGTCCTCAGCCCATGTAACAGATGCAAATGCCACATTTCCAGGTTCAACAGTCACAGCAAATACAAGCCCAAGTTCAAATGGTACCAAGGCAACAAATCCAGATACCACAAGCCCCAACGGAAAAGCAGCCAATTATGCTTCCTCAGCAGGGCACAGGTAAACGGTTTACCTCCAGTAATAACACATTACACAGTGACGATGAATCAAATGATAAGTTGATGAGTGAGAGTTCAGATGAAGAAGACTGCATATCGGAAACTTCAATAGAAGTAGACCAAAAGGGTCCATATGTTAAGGAAAAGGTAATGGGTCACAAAGTCTCATTCTTAGTTGATACAGGAGCTACATGTTCCACTATAAGAACTGCAGAAGTCCCCAATGTGCCCCCTTCAAGGAAAACAGTACAAATCGTAGGAGTTGCAAATAAGTACTTGACAAACCCAATTACAGAACCAGTTCCAGTTAAAACTGGAAATTTCAAAAGCTTGCACAAATTTGTAGTTTGTGACTCAAGTCTGGTTTCCTTACTAGGAAGGGACTTGTAATGCAAAACGAGATGTTCAATTACCTGTTCAAATGATGGGACTGCCATTCAGACAAATAGTGATGATGAAGACGACCAGTCTGAGGAAACTGATTACAATTCAGTAAATGAAGAGTATCCATTGATCAGTTTCTTTCCTGTCTTTACAGTACAAGATCTTCTTTCCGACTTACAGGGAACAGTTAATATGGAAGTGTGGGATTTTTCAGGGAAAGACATTGGTCTAATCAGAGGAGTTGAGCCAGTTAAAGTCCCTGTCAAGCCAAATGCAGTTTTTTCCCAGATTCCCCAATACCATATGACACAAGACACTATTGAAGGGATTGCACCCATAATTGCAGAATTCATAAGACAAGGTGTCCTAAAAGAAGTGCTGAGCAGCCCATGTCACTCTCCTATCATGGGATTGCGACAACCCAGTGGAAAATCTCGGATTGTTCAAGATTTGATGAAACTCAATGATATTGTAATTAAATTGTTGTCCAGTGGTGCCAAATCCAGTAGTGATAATATTTCATATCCCATGTGATGCTGAATGGTTCATCGTAGTGGACCTATCACAAGCATCCTTTTATGTACCTCTTCATGAGGATAGCCAGTTTCTTTTTGGCTTTAAATTCCTTGCTCGTGTATGTTGTTGGTGTAGAATTTCTCAAGGTTTTTCAGAATCCCCATCCATTTTTAATCAGATACTGAAGAAGAACCTGGAGGCATTGGAAATGCCTTTCCAATCAACATTGGTTCAGTACATTGATGATTTGTTGGTCGCTTCAAAAACGAAGGAAGAATGAAGGCAAGATACTATTGCCTTACTAAATCATCTGGGAAAAAATGGACACAAAGCGCCCCCGGCAAAATTGCAGTACTGTCAGAAAGAAGTGAAATATTTGGGACATCAGATTGAAAAGGGAGTAAGAAAGATTTCTAGAGAGCGAGTCACTGCCATACTGCAGATGAATTCCCCAGCTACACAAAGAGATGTCATAATGATTTGGGGAATGGTGAGCTATTGTCGCCAGTGGATTCCCAATTTCTCAATCATTTCCAAACCGCTGCAGAAGCTGACCCACAAAGAAGTTACTGATCCCCTAGAGTTAGGCAAGCTTGTATGAAAGCTTTTACTGTTTTGTTTGCTTGTTTTGCCATGAACGTGATGCATGTTCTCTTTCTGTTTTGAAACAGGTACTTGGTGGTCTAAACTGCCCTGTAGCATATTTTTCAGCTACTTTGGACCCAGTCACAGCAGCTTTGCCTGGCTGTTGCGAACTGTGGCAGCCGTTGGATTGAGCCTCACTCAGAGTGAACATGACTGCCTTGAAGTTACTGAATTTACACTAAACCTAGACCTGACATTCGAGATACCCAAATGGAAGGAAATGACCAAATAAGTTTTGTTGATGGTTCCTGTTAAAGACATAACATGGGAACATTAAAAAGAGGATATTCACTGTGCACAATTTCTGGTATACTCAAAGCTTCCTGGCTTCAGGGAGTATTTTCTGCACAAGTGCCAAGTTGGTGGCTCATACTAGAGCATGTCATGTTTCTACACAGCTTAAAGTTACCATTTATACAGACAGCCAGTATGGATTTGGAATAGCGCACGACTTCGGCCAGATATGGTCGCAGAGAGGTTTCATGACCTATTCCGGTTCGCCAGTTAGAAACGGTAAAAGAATCCATGATTTGTTACAAGCTTTACAAATGCCTGAAAAAATTGCTGTGGTGAAATGCAGAGCACACTAGAGATCACAAGTTTGTGTTTCAATGGGAAATGGATATGCAGATCAAGTCGCAAGGTTTTGTGCACTGAATTGTATATCCTTCAAAGACGGATGGGAACTGTTGCCAGAAGAAGAAATTGGTACAAGTTATACATTGACTGTTGCTGATACCTGGGAAGGGTTAAAGAGCCTGCAAGGAAGTGTTAACGAAGAAGAAAAGAAAACATGGGTTAAAATGAAATGTGTGCAAAGAGAAGATGGCATTTGGGTGTCTGTGGAGGGACAAGTGGTTTTGCCAAACTGTTTGCTGACTTAAATGGCTAGATATTATCATGGTCAAGCACATGTTGGGAGGGATACTATGATTCAAACATTCAGGCGGTTTAAGACAAATTTTAGACAGGTTGCCGAAGCAGTTTGCCACCGTTATATCATCTGTCAACAGATGAATGCGGGTAAAAGAACAGTAGTTAAAATGAGCCACACTGGAAGAGCTAAAATGAGCCACACTGGATGAGCTGGACTGTCCATCCTGCAGAATGCAAATGGATTTCATTGAAATGCCTGTGTGTGGATGATTGAGATGCATGTTGGTGACTTTTTGCATTTTTAGTCATTGGACTGAAGCAACCCCACACGTAGGAATGCAGCCTTACCATAGCAAAATTATTGCTTAGGTAGCTGATACCACGTTTTGGTTTCCGGTCTCTTTAGAATCAGATCGAGGAAGTCACTTCAACAATGAAGTAATTAAATTACTATGTTCAGCCTTACACATTGAAGAGAAGTTGGATGAAGCTATCGTCCTGAAGCCTCAGGACTCATAGAACAATGAAGAAGAGTTGTTGAGAGTACCAACGACATACAGGCAAAACCCAGAACTACAGAAGGAAACAGGAGAATCAGAAACAGACTCTGAGCAGACAGGGGAGAATCCAGATATCCCTGTAAGAGACGAGACAAGGACTTACAGGAAATTGACAGTGAACCAGTCTCAAGTGAGGCAGCAGGAAAGTTTTGTGTATACAGTCCACAGTCTAGAATTGACACTTTATTTGTGGGAACGAGTGAATGCCGATATGTGTTTCGTTTCCAGAGTTAATGGACTTTTATGCTAAAAGGACAAGACCCAGCGATTCCTGGGGTTTACTATATCTGTGGACAGAATGCCTATTGCTGTCTTCCAAGAGAATGGTATGGCACATGTTATTTGGAAATTGTTTTCCCAATGATTTATCAACTTGAGAAACTAAACGAGAACCCTAAGCTAAATGAATTACACCTTGCTAGACCAAAGAGAGAATCTTGTTATGGCATAACTGGAGATATATTTGAAGCAGTTCTTCCCTCTGTGGGAGTTATTCTAAATTCCTTGAAAATTCGAAAGTTATCTACTATTGTGGATAAAATGTTGAATAGTTTTTCTGGATCCATGGTCTTAATGGACACTGAAATTGCTGCGGTACGATCTATGACTCTTCAGAACCATCTTACGGTAGACATCCTTTTAGCAAAGGAAGGGGGAGTCTGTAAAATACTGAGGCTCATATTTATACTTTTTTAGCGCCACATTTGTGTCATTTTTTGATGCAAAAGCAGCGCAAACTTACAAAATACAATTGTATTTTGTAAGTTTGTGCCGATCTTGCGTAAAAAAACAACACAAATGCGGCGCTAAAAAAGTATAAATATGGGCCTGAAATCGCATCATTGTTGCACGTATATTCCTGATAACAGCAGAGACATTAAAAGCTTTATTAATAATCTGACTAACATCAACTCTGATTTAAAAGTTCTAAAAGAACCTGGTGCTTGGGAAAAGGTTGGCACAGGTTTTACTACTGTGGGAAATTGCCTGGGCAATCTGGGAAATTGTATCATAGGGATAATGTTGAAACCAGTGTTGATTATTATAATTTGTATCATTTGCCTAATGGGAGCCTACAAATTGTACACTATAATTAAAAGACAAAGAATGAAAAATTATCAGAGGAGGGAGGAAATTAAATTGAAAAAGTTGAGAAGCAGATAATTTGATGAAAATTGGAGAAGGAGGGAAAATGTCAGACTTTATGAAGAAACACATTTTAGATTAAAAAAAAAATTGTGTTATGTGATGTAGGGTGTGATGACACATTTGGTCATCAGAGAAAGGATTGTGAAGGCTGAATTAATTAATAATAAATCTGCATTGATGAGTAGCTAAGAATTGACATGAATTATACTAAAATAGAGAAATCGAGTGTTTGGAAAATGTGCCCACCCAGGTGGAAACCATACCGTGTACGGCATTAATAAAGAAATAATATTAACTGTTTAGAAATAAAATGCACATATAGAATTAAAGGTACTCGTGGACCATACTAACGTGTTAATGAAATGTATTTGCTTAATTCTACGAGGCATAGAGTAATTCTGAAATTATGAGCCTAGTCGACAAGGCCTCATGTTAAGCTTCATGCCATAAATAGATGTTCATAAATGTTTTCTGTCTCAAGCAGAATTTTCACTTGTTCTTTGTTCATACAGTGCTGACCAAATAGATTTGTAATGTCGCAACGTTAAACTAGATAATGTCTTAAACTTTCTTGTAAGAACTGTCTGCTGTAATACGATGTACTAGCTACAGATACATTTGTATCTTTGATGCGTAAGAAGCTAGTGTTCCCAGGACATGACAATGGCTTCACTGACTGGAGTTATGATTGAAACTAAAAGTTACCTGACGAAAACTGATGATGGGAAAGGGAGAAGAGGAGCCAATCATCGCCGTGTGAAAGACTGTCTAACTATATCACAGATTTAAGAAATAATGTTTATTGGTTCTACTGTGAACACCCAACGTTCTGACCAATGACGGCTTGAGAAATCACTTTGTGGATTTGACTTATCCCGACTGCACTTACCAGGAGCAGTGCAATTCCAGATACCCTTTCTTCCTAGCTTTTAGTCTCATTGTGTAATTATTGCTATTATTGATTGTTGATGTTATTAATGCTGTT
Organism: Pleurodeles waltl; assembly: GCF_031143425.1. NCBI lineage: Eukaryota > Metazoa > Chordata > Amphibia > Caudata > Salamandridae > Pleurodeles > Pleurodeles waltl. The sequence goes on from NC_090447.1 coordinate 1,340,291,811, forward strand.
TCCTTAGCTTGATGCCCTTTCTAAGTTGGTTCAGTTAACTTAGAGCCCAATTGTGGCTGAGCCTATCCCCTTCACTTTCCCCTGCCAATGCTGACCAGATGGATGTCCAACTGACGAAGAAGTCTCTGCTTGCTGGTCCATTCAGGAGAGGTATAACAAAATGAAATTGTCTCTATTATAGATTTTTGTTGTTTTCTTTTAGGTTTCAACTGCTAATTTAGAGCCATAGCTAGATGTTTTCCAAATTAACTTTTGTCCAAACTTTTGCATGAAAGCCAAACATGCCATGCGAATTAGAGGGTTAATTAGTGTGTCCATGTTCAAACAAATGTTATTAACAAAGGATTGATTTTATTCACCTGTCAAGTCTAGACGTATGCCATTTCTACTGTTCAGTTATGGTTGTTATAAATTTGTATGATAACTCTTGAATGTTTAATGTTAAATGCTTTGGTTAGATTGAGGTTTTTCCGCCACTTTGGTCAACCTATGTTGGTTGTATATGTTTATCATTTGTTTTTAAGATCACTTTATGTGATATTATAATTGGTTATCTAGGGAAATTAACTTTCTAACTTTACCAAAAGGTGTGGTTAATCATGGTCACATGGGCCAAGGTGTGTAAAGATTAGTTACTCAAAGATTTCTGATAATGCCTTATTAAAAAGTTGTATTGTTGCTGGTTATGTCCCAAGTAAAATTTGTGCCAATCTTGGAACACTTTTAGCAGAGTCAAAAGGTCTATCCAACCTCTAACGCATCCCCTTATAAATATATTATCAAAGACCAAATAAGGCCAGATGCGCTCAGACATGACAATAACATGTACTTGTGTGAATTTTCTTCGATGGAGGAAAACCTGAAGTAACTCAGATGGTAGTCAAACCGGTCAAATCAGAAACCACACTTCCTGTAACCAGTGCTGGAAAATGTGGGACGTCCTTGCTGGCCTATTAGCTATTTCACCGTTTAATATAAATATAAGCACTGTAGTGGGTAAATGCTTGCATAACAATTGTGCCACCTAAACTGTTGATGCTTGCCAACTTGGCTGCCAATGCTGAATATTTAAATTCTATCATAACACCAAAATGACAGGACACATGTTGTCTTCTCTGATAATGATTATCACATCACAGTGAAACAGAATTGACTGTAATGATGTTAGCAATGACAACTACAGGTGAGTAATACAATGAGGTGGGCTGATGTTGGTTGATGCAAAACCATAATCTGTTACTACTTCTCAAAGATACCATAACAACTGCAGTTCTGAGAGGTAGTTCAGTGCAACCCCTAGCTCAAATGCTGATCTTTGGGATTTGTTTTACACCTTTTGCCTGTTGACCAGAAAAGAAATCAAAATTTGGACATATTATAAGAACGCTTTGTGTTTTATTCATTTGGTGGGTACAAAAACCACAAATTTTTACAGAGAACAAGATTATAAATAATATTTGTAACATGAGTGACCCGTAGTCGCTTTTGACTCTACACTGCAGACTTATGACATACTCTAACAATTTGCTTTTTCGTAGTTAGACAGATGCAATTTGTGGTACACTTAATGATGTGACAGAATGGTGTAACATAATAAATGGAACAGTGAATGAGAGGATGACAAACAACTTTTATAAAAAAAAATACTCTGAATTTTATTACAGTGATGGCATTTTATATCAATTATTGCAATGAATTGTTCCCTAAGATGGTTAGAAAAAAGAATCATGTTTTCAGCTATTGAATTTACATCTGTTAAAAAGCAAGCATGTTTTCATATTCCTCTTTTTTCAAAGAAAATGTAAATAATTTCTTTATTTTTTCACAGGATTTACATATTTTTTGATCACAGTTTTAGTGATTTCCTTCTTTCACTGGATGTTCGTCCATTGTACGCATGGATGTTCTTGAGACACAGGTTAGCAGGTTCATTGACTTCTATAGCTATGTTCCCCTCTTTGTTACGACAGAAACCAAGTGCTGTCCTTTCCCGCGCATGACTTCACAGTTTAATGTGCTAAGTGGCACGTCTTATTAGTTTAAAGTCTCCTCAAAAGAAATTTGCTGCTGTTAATAGTTATACACTCCCATCTAACCCCTGGCCACCACCCCTCTGCCCCCCCCAAAAAAACTAAATTATGAACTTTCCTGATATAAAATCTGAGTTTGGGTTTCCGAGCTGAGCTCATGCACACATTGTTGCTGATGTTTTTCTGGCGCATTTTGGACGTACTTCCCGTGCTCAGTCAAATCATAAAATCTTCGACGACACTCCCGTGTTCAGAGTCACAGTCTGTGCTGTATTTCCATCAGTCACCAACACTGTTTGATTAAGGCACTCAATATGTTTTTTGGTTTTTATGGTAAGTCTGATGCAATTACAGCCAATCCTGAACTTTGTCTAAATGCAGTTCCAGTGTGCACGGCCTTCGGGCAATCCGGTGTTAAGACACGGCCGTTTTCCCCTACGCTCCCTGTAATGGATAGTCTGGCTTTGTTTCTTATGGCTTCAGAAAAGGTCAACTAGGTTTAAGGGAAAAAGAAGAAAAACAAAGTATTACAACAAGTCCACTGCACCGTGAAACCACACAACAACAAAACACCACAATAACAATAGTTAGACATCTGCATTTTTTTCATATTATTCTAAGGCATATACATGAAGTACGAGGTGCTTGTAGGATGAGTTGGGCTTATTGACTACCAAATAGTAAAATGGGCAAGGCTTTCATGATATCCATCAATTATACAAACACTTTCCATTAATATGCACTGCATGTAAATGTGGTGCATGTGTGTGGACTACAGATATCCTGAATACCTGACTGAATTTTACTATTTAGTGTGCAGATAAGACCAGATGAGCAAACCCAACAAGCTTAATAAGATGTTTGGATGGTCCTTATGTTTTTGAGACTGTGGGATTTATTTACTAAGGGCTGTGCTCTTTAGCACTGTACAATTTTGCCCTGCATCTCCTGGCTTTTATACTCAGCAAATTACAACCAAAGTCTGATCCCTTTTAATTGACTATATGCCAAGACACTGGAAGCTACAATGTTAAGGAAATTGGAATCCTCCAGTCACATAGGTGTGCAGCTTTGCATTTTTAGCTTACACATGGTGGTGTTAGGGGGCACAGAAAGGGTGCAAGAAAAGTGGCGCTGCATTGGATAAAGTGCCACTATCCTTAAATTTGGCCCTTATCACTAGCAAAAAAATAACTTGAACAAGCTAACCTGAACTTAATAACAAGCTAACCTGAACTTTGTTTAACACAATAATAAATTTTCTTTCCATCATGTAGATTTTTCTTTTTTCACAATGTAGTCACAATGTGTTGTAATTTAAATTATAACCAACTCTGATACTAAGGGGCATATTTATACTCCGTTTGCGCCGAATTTAGCAAAAAAATAACTTGAACAAGCTAACCTGAACTTAATAACAAGCTAACCTGAACTTTGTTTAACACAATAATACATTTTCTTTCCATCATGTAGATTTTTCTTTTTTCACAATGTAGTCACAATGTGTTGTAATTTAAATTATAACCAACTCTGATACTAAGGGGCATATTTATACTCCGTTTGTGCCAAATTTGCGTCGTTTTTTTTACGCAAATTTGGCGCAAAACTAACGCCATATTTATACTTTGGCGTTAGACGCGTCTAGCGCCAAAGTATGAGGAATGAGCGTCATTTTTTTGCGTGAACGCCTTCCTTGCGTTAATGAGATGCAAGGTAGGCGTTCCCGTCTAAAAAAATGACTGCGACGCAAATGCGTCGTATTTATACTCCCGGGCAAAAATCACGCCCGGGAGTGGGCGGGGCAAAAAAACCCGCATTTGCGCCTCTTTTTAACGCCTGGGTCAGGGCAGGCGTTAAGGGACCTGTGGGCTCAAAATGAGCCCACAGCTGCCCTCCCATGCCCCCAGGGACCCCCCCTGCCACCCTTGCCCACCCCAGGAGGACACCCAAGGATGGAGGGACCCATCCCAGGGACATTCAGGTAAGTTCAGGTAAGTATAATTTTTATATTTTTTTATATTTTTTTTTTGGCATAGGGGGGCCTGATTTGTGCCCCCCTACATGCCACAATGCCCAATGACCATGCCCAGGGGACATAAGTCCCCTGGGCATGGCCATTGGGCAAGGGGGCATGACTCCTGTCTTTACTAAGACAGGAGTCATGTAAATGGCGTCTGGGCGTCGTTAAAAATGGCGCAAATCGGGTGGAGGCGATTTTTTTGCCTCAACCTGACTTGCCCCATTTTAAGACGCCCTAACGCCATTTTCCCCAACGCCGGCGCTGCCTGGTGTACGTGGTTTTTTTCCACGCACACCAGGCAGCGCCGGTCTGCTAGCGCCGGCTAACGCCATTCAATAAATACGGCGCCCGCATGGCGCTTCAGAATGGCGTTAGCCGGCGCTAATCTTTTTGGCGCAAAACTGCGATAGCGCAGTTTTGCGTCAAAAAGTATAAATATGGCCCTACATTTTTTTTAAAAACTTGAATATTTGTAAGAATAAGAATATGAATGCTGGACATTTATTGAAGACTGAGAGAACAAATGCTGAGCTTCTGAACCTCATGAACATTACTTCCAATGGCTTGCTGTAAGTGAACTGTTTTTTTTGACAATTCATCTCCATCTGATGTGTATTTCCACGCCATTTTCCAGTTGTCTTTTGAGAGAACTAATTTGAGTTTTATTGTTTAATTAGCTTATTAATGCTCAATCCCTATAAACTACTGCTTAAATTATATGAACAAATGCACAGGCTCTATTGTGTAATGAGATTGTGCTACATTTAGAATACTATGAACTATTTCTGTAATATTATGATTTGAAACAGAGTTCTCAGAACTAAAATTTTAATTCAATGCTGAATGATAGAACTAAGGCAGGAATCCTATGTTTTGGTCATGAGTTCCAGTACCTGAATATGAAATGCATTGTGGAATGTGGGAACCCTAGTGGAAATGTTGCTGTAAGCCCAATGTTATGTTTGATACCTAATAATATTTGTTTCTATCATATACCTATTTTGCAGCATTATGTATGTGTGCCTTGCTGGTATTGGAGTGGTGTGGCCTTATTTTGTATTAAAGGAAAATATTTGGCAATGTAGTTTGTGCTTTGTACTGTGGATATTAAATTAATGTAAGTGTGGAATACTTTACCACATGGGGCAAAGTATACACAGCACTGGAGCCTGCTGCCCTTCATGCTGAAGGTACATTTAGAACCAGGAAGTATAACACTCTTTCTTTTTCTTTTTAACAGAACTCCCTTTGTTTAGATCATTTTTAATTGTTGCAAATCCCTGTTTCTGGACCACATTTCCAGAATGATGAGGGAAGCACCGGAAAATGCATGCACCTTAGTGAGTGCAGAATGGGTGGAATTCTGGAACAGCAGAATTTAAGTGTATCAGTGATATTTTTCTCACCTTTACACCTGAAGCATAGAAGTCATGATATTAAAGTTAATAAATAATAAGATTGTAGATGTATAAATATGTATGAAATGTGTGACTATGTTAAATGCTACTCGTATGGTGGCTAAAAATACAAAACAAACTACATTTAATGAGGGTCATCTACTTACCTTGAATAGAAATATAGATATCTACTTGTGTAAATATAACTGTGTTGGATAGGGTGTAGCCTGTGGACCACTCACTTTATAATCTCATTAAGTCCTTATCATTTACATAAATCTAAAGGCCGCTTGTTAAATACAAATGTCTATTATCTTGTGAGGCTACACTTTCTTGCAATTCTAATTATCATGTTCACTCTTTAAGAAACATTCATTTAACGCACATTGTAATGCAGATGTCTATTAGCATACATATACAGTAAGTACATCTGCAGCCAAAAATAAAACAAAATGGAACCATTGTGCACTGAAATTTTCCAAAAAATAAAGCTCTTTTTAGAAGCAAGCATTGCCACTTGACAGACACGACACTGCATTACAGAATGCACCGCCCACTCACTGTAGCAGGCCTAAGTCCTACCCCTAAATTTTAACACTTTCGGTCCCATATACGTTGTAACCTTCTCTATAAGTTGCTAAATTCTGGGTATTCTGCGAGGAAGTTGGGTTAAAATTCTGTGCACTCTTTGCCACCTTCATTCGTTTCGCTTCAGCGCGGGACTTGTAGCAGAACTCTATCAGAGCCACCAGCATGGCCAAGCCCAAGCCACCGACGAGAATGTAGAACACTCCAGCCACGTTGCTCAGACTCAAGGCACTCGTCTTGTCCTGAGGGAACAGAATGGTCTCAGTTATCTATTGAAATGCTGCATATGAAAATTAACTTAATCCGCTATCATTTATACACATACTTTTAGCAAACATAACTCTTCACAGTCACTCTTTAAACACATTCAAATTAAAATTAAAAGACCTGGCATACCAGCACTCATTTTAGAAAAATTTCTATTATTAAACGTTGTAGGGCTAATTTTTTAGGATGCAGTTAGATATCCATTTTCTATTATATTTCCAATTCCCTGTCAGCTTATGGTTAAAATATAAACGTCTCTAATCACATTAAATAGGCATACAAGACATTACTATCCACAAAAAAGTAAATTAATTAGCATAACTATTCAAACATAATATTTAATTTAATTTCTAAAGTATGATGATTAGAAAAGACATATTTGTTAACAAATTATATTAACATATTTAACTGAATTAAATGATAATTTAACAACAATAAATCCTTACTACTGAAATTTCATACATGAAATATAACTGTAGTTGTTACCTCACAATTAAAATCATATTTTATGTCTGTTTCTAACTTATTTCCAAGGTATTGTTTATACATCTGTCTACAAATATTTTAGTAATATTTCAGTTCCTAATCAGCACTCAATACATTAGCTATAAAGGAATCCCTAATTAAATGAGAATTGGCTCTTACTGGTACAGAACTTTATGCTGCATTTTGTGGCTCTGAAAGGTGAAAGGCAAAATTGGCTGTAAGTAATGTTTAGCTCAGAAGGTATTTGAATCTGTATAGAAGCTGCAGCCAATTCACATGACCATGCACAAGTATGTGAATTAGTACTTCTGTAGCACTGCTTCATACACTCCTAAATGCCTTTGTTATTTAGTGCCAAAACAGCTAAAATGGGAATATTCAAAGACTATTCATACAATTATCCAAAATCAATAGAACTGTGCCCTCTTTGCACTTTTTTTTAAATAGAAAATGTGAAATTTTGGGGCTAATTCAGAAAGGGCTTGATTCAATAAGATTGGCGTGTGAGTAGATGAGATTTACTCTTGTAATACTTGCGGGCTGACTTCAGAAATGTATGAGTAGTTTGGGAGTACAAAAGTAAATCACACTTAGTCATACATCAATCTTTGTGACTTGAGCCTAGACATTTATGAGTACGTAAAGTGGTACTACTTTAAATGCCTCACCGCACCGCAGTTTGAATCCGTAGGAAAAACACCACCAAGTTTCAAGTGGAACTTCTTAGCTGCTATATTACATAAATGAACATGTATAAATATTACATAAATCAGTTTGGACTCTTGCTGGATGAAACACTGTACTAGCATTAACCATTTTTTAATTTATTTATGTGAGAAGCCAGTTGTTTTATCCATGATTCAATACGAAACAGTGTTTTAATATGAATGGAATATGCTATCATTATTGTAATAGTTTTAATTCATTTAGAGTAAAGGTTTGTTTCCCTAACGTGCTAAAAACTGAATTTAAATGCACCTCCAGTGATATGTTTCAAGCTCAGCATTGTAGCAATCTCATTGAATATGCATAGGGAGTTTGGAGGACTTCCCCAAAGGAACAGAAAGGGGCATATGTCAGAATTTCTCCTTGTTATATGCAATGTGACCTGTAAGAAAAGCACAAGGAATCTCACAATAATCTAAAGGTACCTAAGAGAAACCTGAGAAGCCACAATGCAAGTTTTTACTAACATATGGAATGTTTTAAAGCAAAACAACTTCTCTACCAGAAGTACCAAGGACCCAGAAAGGCCAAAAGAACAATGAAATGTTATTGTGGAGCTCACATTGCCTGTCTTCTATTGGGTACTCTCTTTGACCCATGAAATATATGTTAAGGATGCATGCACTTTTAATGAAAGATATGCCCCTTAAGAACACTTGATGCATTTGAATGATCTGGGCCCTGTTTGATAGTGCTACCTATCTCTTCTCATGTGGTTGGGAGGATAAGAAGGCAGTAAGGGAAACTGCATCCGACACATCCATTAAAAAATGAAGAAATGTAAACCAATTTGATGAGGTAACAATCATTTTCATTGTGCCTCCTAACAGATTCTTGAAGACAGCTTTCTCCTGAAATCTGACCGATCATTGGAGGCATTTTAGGAGATGCAAATTGAGAGAGATGCCTGACTCATAAGATTTGCTCTGATACTATTCACAACTTTCTAGACCGCATGAATGGATTAAAGGTGTCTTCGCAGCCACATAAAATTGAGAATTCTCATATCAGATAAAATGATGCAATCAGTACTCTGGGGCTTGTAGCAGTCACTGTAATGTTTTCTACCATAGCAAGTATAACTGACTTCTGGAGAGATACATTTTATTGAAGGACTTCGAGAAGTTCATTCTAATTAAAGTATCTTCTTTTTGGTAACAGTGACAAACATAATTGCTGTGCTTGTTGCTCCAAAGTCACCCCAACCCTACTCATTGGCATTGAGTGTCTTTACTTCATAGAAGAGAATCCAGAAGATGGTTCCTCACAGTAGGTTTTAGATGGCAGCCACAACTGCAGCCCAATCGAAATCATCTTTGTGACTGGTATTATAATGTGAAAGACTGAGAATCTGCAAGGACACAGAATAATTTTTAACAAAAGATCTGAGAAGCCTTTTGAGCAGTAACATGAGCTTCAAGCGTCCTTCTCAATGTTCATCATACATATAATCAAGAGGAAGTCTTACTGTCTTACCCTGAAACGTCCCATTAAACATCTTAATTTGTTGATTTGCAAAGGGCTACCAGTGTGACTTCGTCTTAATTAAGAGAAGACTATGCTTTTGGAAAAGATTCACCATTAGTATTACATGTTACATTATCTGCTTCCTGGAAGGAGGTTGGACTAGCCACCCAGCTATCACAGCATGGATGGAAACATCCTCAGTGAGTAAGAATTCCTATCCAGAATAAGACGATCCTGATAAGCAGGGAAGAATGCACAACTGGTAATCCTATCTCAACAATCCAAAAATCAGGCACCTTTGATGATTTCATCAATGTGGACAATGCAAGTATGTATTGTTAAGTTCCACAAAAGCTAATAATCTCACCAGGAGAATACACATTATCACATAGTGCAAGCAGTTAATTTTGAGGTGATTTTTTGCCACTGACATATTGATGAATATATGATTTTTTGAAAGCATAATCATTCCATCAGTGAGGAGTTAAAGGTAGAGTTGGTCACTTGTCTGGTGTACTTCATACATATGCTGAACAATCTACAAAATAAATGTGTCCAATACAGAGGATTTCCTGTTTTTAGCAAGTTTTTAGTGTGTCCTCATATGAAAAGATGCTTTTCCTTCTCTGCCATTCAATGATTGGGATTATCACTCTTTTGTTTTGGAAAGGAGTGATATCGGGTGAACCAAGAAGCCTTCTTTTCTTTGCTCCCAGTCTCAAAAAGGCCCTTTTCACAAATGAGAGGGATAAGCCCTGGAAGCCTGGAATCTGGACTTTCTCATAAATGTAAGGGCATGTTACAGAAATGGAAACTTCATGAATACAGATGTTTCAACTAAATCCAACTTCCAGTTCCTCCTTCACAGGTGGCATCAAGACATCTCCGAAATTGCTCCTACCAGAGCAGATGCTCAAACACCTATACGGACTTGTGTGAAATATGCCTGAGTAACGTTATCTGTTCTGGTTTGCAGTAGGCAAAGAAGGCAACTTTTCTTACCTGAGGCTGTGCTGTTCAGGCCGCTATGCCCTTACTCTCGTACAAAGATTCAAGCATGCATACATCTTCTGGCTGCATACTTGTCCAGTACATGAGATGAAGCTAGGTTCTCTTCTGCCACCGATGCCCACTACATTCGACATTTTTGCCATTTTCCAAGGCATACATCCTTTGTATAAGGTAATAAAATGCCATTGAAATTCTTTCTTTATCTCAGGCTCAACCTTTAATTGTATCATGTGAAGAGAGAGCCTGTCAGGAAGAACAATTTTAAGATAGAAAAAGGATCTCACTGCTTTCTGGCACTGTTTCCACGGGAAACGCCAACATCTATCTGAAATACATGAGATGTGCAGTAGCTCTTTTTTATGACTATATTTTTATTTTGTTTTATGAACTGCCCGGTAATGTAGAAACATAAATGTGCTTGCTGCAGGATAATATTTTCTCCTGCTTCTTCCAGTGGCACAGGCATATAAAACTAGGATGGTATACACACTCACAAGGCCTCACCAGTATCAGCCTCTGACTGACATTATTGCTAGATACAGGGCAAACTCTGCTTATTAAAAAATATATAAGTGTCGCACTGCAACCCTTGAAAGCAAATGGAGTTCACGCCACACATACACACACACAAAATTTATGAAAACGGTCTCACTAAATCTGGCCTTGAGTAATGCTTTATTTTGTAGCTGTGGGTAGTCTACATCTTCTGTTTTTTAAACACCTGATCTCCGCTCCTTTGCTAGCCCTTTGGCTGATGTAAGATTATGTATCAGTGTGCATGATCCTGCAGATGCACACTGTGGTTTCCCAAGCGACAAACGTCAGCAGCTGTTACAAGTATTAGCTTTCCTCAACATAAAGAAGTTGGAAAAGCTCGTGCTACAGAAGAAATTGATGAAAACGACAGACTGTAGAGGGAAATTGTGAACAAGAAACTCTTAAGCAAGCTATGACTGAGCTTCAGGAAATTTCACAGTTTGAAAAAAAACGGGTAACCAAAAACGGGTAGTACTGAGTGCTGATTAGATCTGAATGTACTACTTTTCAGTTCTTTATTGGAAATGTAATTCCGTAAAAGGTCTCCTATGTGCATTATGTCTCTATGACAGTGGAGAGTAAGACTGGATTTAGTGTTGGGTGGTAATGAAGAAACGTTCGATTTGTGGTGCATTTTCTGCCTTTGGAGAATTATCCAGCTAAAGGAGGTGCTTCAACACAGGGCAGAAAACCCTCTAACTAAGAATTTATCACTTCCTTTGCAAGATGTAGAATTTACAGTAGGACTCAACTCTGAATCTGGCCCAACGTCCCTTTCAAATCTTGCCTAGGCTGGAGTGCCTTATAGTCAGAGGGCATGTTTCATGCTTGGACACAGCCACAGGTCTGCCACAATGGGTTTCAGCAAAGCACAACGTGAGAAGAGGGAGCTATTGTGCTCCCTATCACATGGAAGCAGAACTAAACCCACTGCACAAATCTGGGAGACGGGGGATCATTGCTCCTGCACCTGATTCACCACTGATTCTCTCAGATTCGAAGTGGAATTGTCCCCTTCCGCTCATATTCCACTTTGATGCAACACCAACAGTTTGTGTTCTCTATCAGTCTCACTCCAGTTGCAAAGGTAGGATTTCAGGGCCCTCTCGAGCAACACAGATTCAGAGCAAGTGCATGTAGTTATTCAGATTACCTTACATTTAACAAAAACAAAAGTCATACTTATTATATGTTAACTTTTCTAACTGACCTCAAAACGTATTAAAAGTGCCCTCGAGGTCTTTGAAAAATGTGTTCTTTTTACTCAAATATCTAGAAGACACCTTCTGTTTATTTTACCAATGTGTTATAAATTGTGTGAATTTATAATGCATGGTAAAGAAAACTTTCAATTTGATAATTTAACAATGCACTTCTGTTTTTAAGTGAGGAAAATTATGTTTTTGTATTTTCCATTAATAAATGTAAATGATTTCCTATTTCCTATTCCAACCGATGTCACGGGCATGGTTCAGTCGTGGAAATTCCAGGGGATTTACATATAGTTTCCACCACTAGTTATGTGAGGGAGGGTTTTGACTAGTCGGCCACCTATGGCCAGCGAAGAACAAGGCACACGTCACTGCTATTAGAGAGAACAAAAAAACAGTTTTAGGTTGAGATCGGATTTTTCCATATCATTTAATCATAATTTCAAAAAACCATGCGCCAGTAGGTAGGCACGGTAGACGGGTGCAGTGCGTAATTAACAGTAACTTCCAAAAGGAATACATGCTATGGAGTCCAGTACCATTAAAAACAGATAGTGCAAGTTTAAATTATTAGAAGGTACGTGAGCAAAGTGAAAACTGTAGCTTTTGACGTTACTGTCGCGAGCATCCCTACAGATTCATTTTGAAAATCTGCACAGAAAAATGCCCTTGCATTACTGCGTCACAGCTTTGTGCACACAACAGAAGGCCCCAAACTGCAGAGACTGACCTTACTTCCGGAGTCCTTCGGTCCACATTCCCCTTTATCGTACCACCATTTGTTTTTCAGCTTGTCTAAGACGCCTGCCTCACTGAGTTTCAAAACGGCATGGTTTACAGGAGTTCTTCACGTGGAAAATAACATAAATAACATTATATATGTTATTTTATGTTATTCAAGTCAAACTGCATAGCATCGCATTGCCAAGTGACGGAGCGGAGGCCACAGCCCAGGCTATGTCGTGTAGGCCCAGGGTTAAAAACAAGACACGTGGCTGGGGCCTGCTCTGTCGCTTTAAGTAACAGGCGCACACTGCTAGAGAACACATTTAAATAAATGGCATGCAATTACTGTCAACCCAGGACTATTGGCTTGAGGGCATTAAAAGTGCATTTTGATGGCATTCGAAACTACTTTCATTTGCTGGAGGCAGAAATCAGATTTCAATTTCACAAGTGACTAACTTGCTTTTTTTCTGTGGGTACAATTTGCTCTTTTAAACGTCGCAGAAAGGATGCGTTTCTTAAACCAGTCTGCTACAATTGATCTTACTGCATCAGAAATGTCTGGAATTCTTTCATTTTGGAATTGTTGAAACCGTTCGATCTTTTTTGCTTCGCCATTGTTTCTCTTTTGCCCCGTTCTATAGAAGCATCACAAACAGGATCCATCCCAACAGAAATGTAGTTTATGCATAATGCTTTTTTAAAGAGTTTTTTAATGTGGCATGCATACACAATCAGTCAGTCACACATCTCCCGGAATTACGTGTTTCGTAATATGTTCAGTAGCCCTAAGTAACACCTTAAGTCATTCCAGATTCTTTAGTCAACAGCACTTTCCCTTCTGGAACTTTTAGTTTAGTTTCACGCATTAGCTAGGGCGTCATACAAGACCCATCATGCAAAGTGCTGTTGGATGAAAAGCTAGAACTGGCTGAACTTGCAGCATACAGCTTAGGGCCGCTAAAAAGCGATGGACTGTACAAAGTTTTTTGCTAGTCGATCTCACTAAGGCCCATATTTATACTTTTTTAGCACCGGATTTGCGTCCTTTTTTGACGCAAAAGCTGCGCAAACTTACAAAATACAATTGGGGCATATTTATACTCTGTTTGCACCGAATTAGTGTCATTTTTTTTTTTACTCTAATTCGGTGCAAAACTAACTCCATATTTATACTTTGGTGCTAGACCCCTCTAGCGCCAAATTTATGGAGTTAAAGTCATTTTTTGAAAGTGGAGACCTACCTTGCCTTAATGAGATGCAAGGTAGGCGTTCCCATGCAAAAAATGACTCTATGGCCTTAACACCATATTAAGGGGCATACTTATACTCTGCGGCATATTTATACTCTGTTTGCACCGAATTAGCGTCATTTTTTTACTCTAATTCAGTGGAAATCTAACTCCATATTTATACTTTGGTGCTAGACCCATCTAGCACCAAGGCCCTGATTTATACTTTTTTTAAGCCGCATTAACGTAATTTTTTGACTCTAAAGTGGCGCAAACTTACAAAATATTGGCCCTTATTTATACTTTTTGCTGCAAAACTGCACTAACTCAGTTTTGCACCAAAAAGTTTAGCACCGGCTTGCACCATTTCTGTGCACCAGCCGGGCACCATATTTATGGAATGGTGCAAGCCAGTGCAAAGGGTAGGCTAGAGTAAAAAAAAAAAGACTTTAGTCGGGTGGGGCTGGCAGTATAGAAGAAGAGGGTTTAGCACCAAAAAATGACTTTAGGCAGGTTAGAGTAAAAAAAATGCCTCTAACCAGATTAGCGTCATTTTATGGTGCTAAACCTACCATGCCACATGACTCCTACCTTATAAAAGGTGGGAGTCATGCCCACCACCCCAATGGCCAGCACAGAGGACAGGGGTCCCCTGGGCATGGCCATTGCACCCTGTGCCCATTTCAGGGCCCCCTATGGCACTTTCAAAAATAAAATGCAATCTTACCTGTACTTACCTGGGATGGGGTCCCCCATCCTCCGCAGTCCCTCTGGTGTGGGTGGGGGTGCCCCCGGGGCCTGGGGAGGGCACCTGTGGGCTTATTCCGTGGTGTTCCACCATGGAAATAGGCCCACAAGTCCCCTAACGCCTCCCCTGACCCAGACTTTAAAAAATGGGGCAAAGCAAGCTTTGCCCCATTTTTTGACCCCTTCTCCCTCCCTTGCACCATTTTTGCATGGGAGTATAAATATGGCGTTAAGGCCATAGAGTAATTTTTTGCACGGGAACGCCTACCTTGCATTTCATTAAGGAAAGGTAGGTTTCCACTTCCAAAAAATGACTTTAACTCCATAAATTTGGCGCTAGACGGGTCTAGCACCAAAGCTTAAATATGGAGTTAGTTTTGCACTGAATTAGAGTAAAAAGAAAATGACGCTAATTCAGTGCAAACAGAGTATAAATATGCCCCTTAGCGTAAAAAAATGATGCTAATCTGGTCAGAATCATTTATTTTGACTCAAACCTGCCTAACGTAATTTTTTTTAAAGATAGCCTACCCTTTGCACCGGCTTGCACCATTCCATAAATATGGTGCACAGCTGGTGCTAAAAAATGGTGCAAGCCAGTGCAAAACTTTTTGGTGCAAAACTGCCACGGTGCAGTTTTGCACCAAAAAGTATAAATAGGGCCCAATTGTTTTTTGTAAGTTTGCGCCACTTTTGCGTCAAAAAGCGGCGCAAATGCGGCGCTAAAAAAGTATAAGTATGGGCCTATGTGTGCAGTAGTTACAACATACAATGACTTAATAGCAACACCTCAAAAATCAAAGAAATGTAGTACACAATAACTATGAATCCATCCCGAGCTCAAAGTTCTTCCCCTGCATGACAAACAGTGTAAAACATTGTGGAAAGATTTGTTAGTTTGACAAAACGCTATGAAACATTTTCCTATGAGATTGTTTTATGCCTGTAGTCATTGTTTCTATGATGCAGTGCTTGAAAATGAGCTGTCTGTCATGGTCAGCATTCACAAAAAGGTGTGGTTTTGTTTTTGCTTGCAGAAAGGAAGGTTCCTCTCCACAAATTTCTTCCGGGACAAACTAAGGACCTTAAGTTAATTTCTCTGCCAATGTTGTATCTGCCAAGCGCAGGCTGGGCATTTCCAGCATAGTTGTACGCTTTAAATATAAAGGATTCAATGATAGACATGAAAGGTAAAGGAGAACCAATAAAAGAGAACTCAGTTTTACTCCATAAAGAACCTACAAAAGGGCAGACTCTAAAAGAGACAGTATTGTGATAAGCCAAGAAAGAAAAGCTCCAATTCAGTGCTGTTTCAGCTCTTCCAGTCCAAGAGACCAGGCAAGTTAGAATATTGTGGTCCATCGTACGAAATATGGGGGACAGTCTAATGCAATTACATTTGTTGCACATCTTTCTGCTATGCAAAGGTCACCCAGGATTATCATGATAGATTGAGATCATGTGTCAGGAGTCCTGGCAATATCCACCTGCGCAGATCTGCTAAAAGGGTGTTGACTGGTTTAATGTGCTAGAGAGCAGGGCTCTGATGTGGCACTCTGAACATGATTCAACAAATATTTGATTTAAGCTGTTTGGTAGGGAGATGGTGCAGAATAAAGACTGCATCACTGTAAAGTTGTTACAATTAAATAATAGTCTCTGCTAATTTTTGCAATGTCTGCAGTAGTTAGGATCAGGCATTGAATATTTTGGAGAATTTATCTGGCTGCAATGGGAGAGAGAATAGGAGAGTATTTCCATGAGTAAGGCCTTAGGGTGGTCCTCCGCAAATTTTTGCCTGCCTCCCTCCATTTTTCTGGCCTTTGTTTTTGCTGGTTTTAGGATTCCAGGCCCTTTACCACTTCTGACCAGTGGTAAAGTGCTTGCATTTCCTCCCCTAAACATGATCATATTGGCTACTACCCAACTGGCATATTAAATTTACTTATAAGTACTTAGTAGAGTGCAGTGAATGTGCCCAGGGCCTGTAAAGTAAATGCTACTAGTGAGTCTGCAGCACTGATTGTGCATTCCACATAAGTAGCCCCTTAATCTTGTCTCATGACTGCCATTGCAGGGTTTGTGTGTTCAGTTTACTGCCACCTGTATTTGGCATTCAAAGCCCCTTGCCAAGCCTTAAACTCCCCTTTTATTACATATAAGTGACCCCTAAAGCAGACCCAATGTGACCCATAGGGCAGGGTGTGATGTATTTAAAGGGCAGGACATATACTTTTGAGTTTTACATTCCCTGGTTGTGAAAAAAAAACAAAGTATCTTTTGACTACTGTGAGGCTTACTTCTCTTATAGGCCAGCATTGAACTTCCTTAATAAACTTTTAAGCAGTAATTTCTGATGAGAGAGGAGTAGCTAGATTATGTTTCATATCTTTGGAATAGTAATGAAAAATCTTCTTTACTGGTTAAGTTGGATTTAACATTACTATTTTCGTAATGCCTTTTGTTAGAAAGTGGAGTTTTCTCTGCTCTTACTGCTTAACGCCTGTCTCCAATACACATCTGGGCTGGGTGACAGCTACACTACTGCATTCTCTCTAGACAACCACAAACAAAGGAAGGCTAGCTATGGCTGAGTAGCCATCTACATACATCTGCATTCTGATGACCCTCCCTGGGCAGGAAGGGAGGAAGGGAGGAAGGGGCTAACACTTCCACTTCAAGTGTAGTGGCCTGTCCCCACATACAGGACTGATTACCCCCCCACAGATAGTCTGTCCGAAAAGACTAGGTTGAAAGGGCTACTTGTGCACTTCAAAACCACACTTTGAGGTCTTCCCCACTTCAAAGGCACACTTGGGTATAAGTCCTGGATCTCAGACCCCACTGGAACAGGCACTTCTGGACGTACAACTGGACTCTGTCAGAAGAACTGCTGTGCTGCAACAAGTACTGTTACTCTGCTGGGCTGCTAACCTGGAAACACTGCTTTTCGGCTGTACCGCCTGCATGCTTGCTGCTCTCTGACCATACTGTGAGAGAATTGGACTCTGCCTTGCACCACAAGTGATCTCCAAGGGCTTGTTGGCTTGCCTGCTAATGTTTGGGGCTCAGCAACATCAAAGTGTCTATGCCAGTTTCTGGTTCCCTGGAAGTGGACCTTGAGACTTGCAAGATAGAAATCAATGCATATTGACCCAGTTGCAGGAGTAAAATTAGAGCATCGCTCTCAGAACAGCTGCAATCTACGGAGATCTACGCATCCCTCGACTGCGTGGAAAAACCTGGTGAATCACTTAGGAGCCAATGCATCACAGCTCCAGTGCTTTTCTTCGGAATTGGCGCATCGCCATCCCTGAGAGTTCCCGATTAACGCATGTCACCACGCATCTTGCTGTTGTGACCAGGAAAGGTACTTTGTTACTCGGGGCCTGCGTGGCCCTGTCGCCAGCCTGCGCTCCATCTCGGACGGCCTGAACTTTGACTTTGCCCCTATTTAGCACAACCTCAAGTAACCCGTAAGAGCACTATTGGATTCTAAGCGCTATTATGCATTTATTCTCTGGCCTTAATTTATTGATAAAATCATAAAAAGTTTTTTAACCTTGTGTGGAGTCTTTTTGCTGTGTTTTCACTGTGTTACTATATCAGTTATTGCACAAATATTTCACACATTGCCTTCTAAGTTAAGCCTGCCTGCTCTGTGCCAAGCTAACTGTGGGAGAGCACAGGATATTTTAGGTTATATTGTGGCATAACCTAACTAGAACTGTGGTCCCTTCTTGGACAGGGTGCTAACTAGAGACCCAATTTCCAACAGCGTCTTATTCCTGAAAATCCTTGCGTAAGCAACAGTTGCATCTTGAGTTTCATAGAAAATGCTATGTGATTTGGGGTTTGAAAATTCAGGAGTAAATTACACCTCAGATAGGAGTAAGATGGTGTCTTTGCAGTTCCCAGAAGAGAATTTGAAGTTAGAGATTGATGCATCCCTTAAGGCTCATGGTCCAGCACCTATTAGGGATTTACCATCCTCATACGTCAAGAAATACACCTTGAAAGTTAGGGAGCAAACACTCTGAGACCAGCCTCACTTGGATTCTACCAGCTCAAACATCTCCTTCTGGTTTAGCAAGAAAGGAAGTAAGAGAGAGCTTGGGCAACGAACTCCCACTGTTTTGTAACTTTAATAACCCAAACAAATCAGGAAGCCAGTGAACAGGGCAAGAGATCCAATGGAAAAGAAGAAGTGGGAGGGGCCTGTGAGGGCTGGGTAACGTGTTTAATGTACTGTAACCTCTGCCCTCCACGCACAGTGCCTGGACCGCTGAAGATGTTACTTAATTGTAACCACAATTACACAGAGCTAAAACAAGGTAAAATCTCTGTACAACACTGAACACAAAGGCAGAGCTGCCCCACACTAGGCTCTCAATAACCTATACAATGAACGAGGAAGCCTTATCTCACCTTGAAGAAAGAAGTGCTAAAATGTTAGGTAGACCTCCTACAAGGAGAATCTAAATGTTGCTGCATCAAGGTTCAGCCAATGGGTATGCTCCAACAATGGGCATATGAAGATGGCTGCTGCTATAAATTGAGATGCATAGGATATTAATATGATAAGCAGATTTACCTGAAAAAATTGAGAATTGTGTATCATATTTTGTTAAGGTAGAATCCAGTATATTTTTAAGATAATGTGGAAACCTTGGAGGATCCGAGGCTTTTTTGTATTCTCAAAAAAGCACTGACTGCACATGAAGGACTGGAAGAATCGCACTTCCTTACACATAACGTTTGAAATGTGAAAAAGAAGCACACAAGTAAATAATAAAAACCATGATTAGTATAGTATTTTGGAAGAACTGTTGCAACACCAGTTGAATAACATAAGCAACATGTTCATGCACCCTTGCCCGATCTCCTTGATTCTGCGATTTAATTGCGTAAACATATTGATGGATTTACCATTCATCTTTATTTCCACAATCAAAATATTATGTTCCAATTTCAGCCTAATGGCCATGCTTGGGGACTTCAACCTTTCAGGATTTTCTTCCGATACACATTCCTAATTGGTGCTTTAGGAATTGGAGGAAGTGCATCAAACCTATGCTCCAATTCTTCTTTAATAATGCTGTAGTCAAGTAAGGCCAGATGTAATCTGCGGGTTTAGCTGAAGAGAATTACTAATAGATACTACAGGTATATATTAGGTATTATAGATACTACAGATCTCCAGGAAGACATCTGCATGAAATATGAAGGAGGAAGGCAACCTTTCCAATGTGGCTCCATCAGAATATTAGAGACCATTGGTAACATTTCCATACTTCAAGGAACAGAGCATCACAGACAGCAAAACCCTTCCTTAGGAAGGAGTGTCAGTAACCATGGGGTTTTGATTATTTTGCTGCAAAGGTACCAGAAGAGATAACGGTGTACCTTGACAGAAATGTTAGACCAAGCAGGAGTGCTGCAGGGGTTATGTGGTAACCGGATGTTACCATACATAAGCTTACACAACTCTCCTTGAGAAAATTCTCCAGGTATATTCACATGTTGTCACAGTGCAGCCTTTAAGCCTTACAGCAGTAAAATAAATCATTGTATTAGAAAAGCTCAGCAGAGTACTGATATTACTGAAAAAGATCAAGCGAACTACTTTGATGAAAACCCAGTAAAAATGTGAGCCATAGAAAAATAATGTGTGAGCTACACAACCTACAGCATAGAGGAGTGTTGTGCCGCACATTTACCCACCAAGGCATCAACTGACAAAGAAAAAATAACCAACCTTAAGAGTTTTGGAGTTTGGGAATCCTGGGCTTTAATGAGACATTTTCCCTTTTCTTGCTGATTTTGATGAAACTTCTAGCTTAACGCTCATCTACACCCTTACTATGATTCATGTAATCTTTAAACAATGTAGTTTTGTTTTCCTGTTCATATTACTTTGATAGGGAAATGATCTATTTGAGGATCTTTACCAAATAGCAAAAACCTCATTACAATGGAAAGGTCCTGAATGCTAGTCATGATAGATTTAATTCTAGCTGAATGTTCCTAGATAAGATAGTCCACACCTTGGATGGCAAGGTAGTGCTCAGGAACTGCCGAACAAAAACACTGTCATCAATGGCTAGTTTTATAAAATGCATCTGTAAAATTTTGGTAAGTAACCTACCAAATACTTTTGTCAGAGAGCAAATCTCCATCATTGTAATGGAAACATGTACATTAAGCCAGAAAAGCCATTATTGAATTTGTATGAATTTTCAGCAACATTATGGACTTCAAGTAGTCAATAATGTTATTTTGGCTCACACTAGGAAAAAAAAAAATATATATATATATATATGTATATATATATATATATATATACACACACATATATTTACATAGCTGGAAGTCTGTTTAAGATTTAGCCTACTGACACGTTCACTGAATGTAAAGGTGCACCTTAAGAAAGAAAATAAATGTTGATGTCTAAAGTAGTGCATCACAAACAAGTACAAAACATGCCTTGACATAACGTGCATTGAACATTAGAACACCCTTGCATGCATTCAATGGCTGTTATCAGTCAATATCTTGTTGGCAAAGGACAGTTCATGACCTCATGGTGCAATTGATTTCGAACTTGAAATAATGGAGGGATTAATTAACTGCAAATCAAATAAAATGAAATCAAATGTCTGGAACATCTTTAAAACTCTACTTTAACAAGCTAGGGATCAACTTGTGCAACAGAACTCTGCGTGGGACATCACTTGGAAGTGACTGACTATGCAGGATACTCTCTCAGACACTCACCAGTTATCTCACTCAGAGGCCTGGTTATGTAATTGACCAAAGGCCATTGCCAAAAGCAATTAGAGGAAGTCAAAAACCAACCAGGACCTGTAAGTGAGGTACTCAAAACATATCACAGCAATAAATATAACAATGCTGAAAAAAAAAATCTAATTTTACAAATACAGAGAACATTTGTTGCAAATGATGAAACTCTGAAACAGATATTTAAAAGAAGTTTGTAGAACATGGATTATGTTGCACAGTATTATTTAGCATACAAAGTAGGTAATCACATTTTCCAACATGCATGATCATTGGATGACATAAGAAACCCACCTTTTCCCCACAAAACTCTCTCAGTGCTTTGTCTCTAGTCATTTAACTTGTCCTGTTCCCACCAGCACCTCATGTTTCTATATCCTCTTGTGGAATGTAAAAGACTAGCAATAACCATCCCCTTTAGGAAATTATTTCCAACTACCCCCTCTTGCTCCACTCAGATTCGAATAAATGGTCCTAATTCAAATTAAACATATGCAAATATTTCTGGGTTGACAGTAAGTGCATACTTCTGTTTGTAGGAGTGTCATGAGTGGATCAAATTGAAAATATGACAGTAGAGGGTGTTGATAGATACGCTCTAGCAGATGCTCCGGTTACTTGACATACTGTTTACCCGCTTTGGTGACATTGAGGCTAACCTTGGAGTCACCGCCCCCGCTGCCACATTCTCCTTTGTCGTACCACCATTTGTTTTTCAATTTGTCCAAGAGGCCTTGTTCATTCAGTTTTAAAACTGCGAGGTTAACATCATTTCTTGAAACGATAAAACATATTTTGTAAGATATGGCACAGCTTAATGGAAATGTTAGACGGAACGAGCGCTTAAAGTCTCTCAATACCTTGCTACAACTGCTAAATAAACCTCTCATTTTGAAATGTCAGAAATATAGTAATATTTAAAAAACATTGGAATCTTATATTGTTCCATTGTCACTACTGTTAGCCTTTTATCAACCAGCGGTCCAAGGGAATTGTAAGTGATTCATTTAAATGATCTCAAATTACGATGGGAAAAACAAAAAAAAAGTCTTGTTATGGTGAAGCGACTCTTTCCACTGTCAAATTTTAAAAGTAAATGAAATAAGGTATGGATCTCCTAATGCAAGATTTTTTCTGTCAGATAATAAACGTAGTTAAACCAAAATAAAATGATGGACGAAGTGTTGAAACTTTTCAAACACTCAACCCCAGTCTGGGGTATCACCCCTCTTCAGTCAGGATAGCCTGAATCCAACAAGCAAGGGACCCACATCTGGGAATACTCTTGCCAATTAGGGTGCAAAAAGTCTCTCTGTAAACCTTATGGCCCCTGTCTGAGGTTTAGTTCATAGAAGTTCTTCTAAGCCCTGGTTGAATTTCCTTCACTACCAGTACACAATAGTGGAAATTCCACTTGTAAACATAGTTGATTTACACCATGATTTCCATGAATAGGACATGCATATTCTTGGAAGATAGCTTTGCTAATTTTGCTCCTAATTAAATAAAGGATCTCTGTTCAGATGTCTTTAATCTGTCCTTTCTTTGACAGTTCACAGCCTGTGGGTACTAACGATTGTTTCTGTTATTGTGCCACTGACAGAATGGCTCTTAGTATGGACAGGAATCTCCAGGTCTTCACTAATTACAAAACAGAAAACCAGCTATGAATGTGGGGCGCATTCAACTGATTGAGTCATTGTCTTTTTACAAAATTCCATCCTGCAGTGACAATTGTGATTATTGACAGAAAAAAGCTTTCTGAATCGGGCGATAAACAAAGCTTTTTCTATATGTTGTTGCGTATTAATCCCGATTTGTGCAAATCTGTCTGGTTACCTGCCACTTCTAGGGGCTTGGTTCACAAATATTTTGTTGTGACTTACTCCAGGAATTCTCCAAGCTCATCCTGCAATTCAAGTTTAGTTCTAATAAGGTAAATCACATCTACTCACAGCAGAATCTTTGTGATTTATGCATTTGTTGCTATTGCTCTTTTTCACCTTGTAACAGAAGGCGCATTGTGGGGCATGCTTACGAGTCCCGTGTACCACCGGTGCATCAGCTTTTTTGATGCTCCAGTGGCTCAGACTGCAGAACCATATCTACGAGGCCACGCACAGCCACCTTGTGTGGATTTTTATGGCCTCATGAATGTGAAGTAATTCAAGGCAGCATAACTTTTTTTTGATGCTCCAGTGGCGCAGACTGCAGAACCTTATGTATAGGGCCACACAAAGCCACATTGTGTGGATTTTCATGGCCTCATAGATATGAAGTAATTCAAGGCAGCACAAGTTGCTATGTTGCCTTACTTTTTGCCAGGGAGGTGTGTTTTCCCACGCAACAAACATGGATTTTGACACATTTCCAGATTTACAAGTCAAAATCGTACATAAGAAGAAATATCTTTATTTCTCTTCGTTTTTTCCTCTATGTGTGCTGTGTTATGCAGCACACATAAAATTAGGAAAAGGACTCCATGGACTGTTTCCGTGCAGAAAAACAATCCTGCACGCAACAGAGGTTGCCAGTGTTGGCACTAGGCTGCCTAAATGGCGCCAGTGCAGGGGGAAAGGACAGGAATGCGAGGTAACTTGCTGTGTAGCCCTGCACCAGCATTCCAGTAAATACGCCCCTGTGTGTGCAGGCGCAACGAGAGAACAGGACAGCAGAGAGGGACACAGGCAAGCATGTGAGTAGATGTTTGATTACCATAAAGAATTAAAAAGTTTAAACGTATATTTTTTCTAATGACATTTTCATCTCATCCAAATACCTGAGTCTGATAACCATTCAGTGCAATATTACAGCTAATGGCTTGCATTAGTTTCAAGCACAGAGATGCAATGCTGAGTGCAAACCAGGTCTATGCAGCCTGTCTGTCAGTTTTATAGTTAAACTGAATTGTGATTCATATTATATGACTGCAAGTAGGACAACTGCTTTGCTGATTTAATAGTTAAAGGGAAATATAAAGTCAAGCTGCATTTAAGTACTATGCTAAAACATGTCTGCAGTATCTGGCTGCTAAAATATATTCATCCTCTTTCTCATTTGCTTCTCGTAATGAAACTGCATCAGGATTACCCAAACGATTCTAATTTATCCAAACCAATGCAAGAATCCCTGATAAAGTATTTCAATTATATTTGATTGGTTTTAGCTGGCAGATAAAGTTCCAAAAAAGAGAATATTAAATGAGAGGGTTATTTAGCCGAGTTATTAGCTATAATGACGCACCGTTTCACAACACAATAAAGACGCTGAAATCAAGAGTGATGTGGGATAATAGTGGATGTTGATGGAAAACCCTAGTATCAATGTAATTATCATTTCTAAGCCTAACAATTAATTGCAATTTTAAGTAACAAATAGAAGGCCATATAAAAACAAGTCTAGCTTCAGATTTCTATTGCAGTTTTTTTCAGAACACTTCATTAAACCATTTTATAAACTTGATTTAAACCAAAAAAATCAATAATATGTGTAGGTTAGGCGAACACTCAATCCAAAAGATGCACCATTGTGTCTCTCTATAAGTCAGTGTTTCTCTCTCATGATGGGAGGGATGCATTTGTGTTCCATACAAAGAAACAGAGTAATTGACTGAGCGGTCATGCAGTACTTTTTACTGGCACCACTTGTTTACAAGAAACCATTTTTTCACTCCTAATCTCTTGTATAAGTCATTGTTACAGGTGCATCAGTCTAATAGGTTCAAATAAAGAAAACTACAAGTCCCTGAACGCATTAGTTTGTAGATGAAAGTCAGAACTGGACACATGGTGTCTTGATGACATGATGCAAGTGTGAATCCTAGAACACAGACCTTTCCATAGGCAATTGAAACTCTGGCACAAGTAACTCGGTAGAATACTACTTAGATTTAATAAATTACTTCTTCGCTTCTGAGAATCTATTTCAAAGACTGTAAAGGACTGATTTACATAGTGAAATTCCATGAGTAGGTGTGAGTTTCTCCCGGAAATTAGGGAGGACGTCTGTACTAAGCCACAGCTACTCACAGGGAAAAGATACATAATGTATGGCCAGAACATTGAAAATTGAGCATCTATGCTCTAAAGAATCTTTCATAAATCAAGAACCTTGAAACAATTATCAAATATGTCATGGATATTTAAAAATAACACTTCTCATTCAGGGATATTTGTTCAAGGCTTGATAAGATAGGTTGCATTTTGAAGGATTAGAGAGACACACCTCTGCTGTAGCATCTTCCGTAATGACAAGCAACACAGAAGCGTATATTAGTACAAGCATTCCTTCTTTACTAAACAGATGGTTCAAAATGAGAGAATCAGAACTATGGTGCGCGCAATAGGTTGAGTGGCAGTCTTACCTCACATTTGTCAGAGTTTGTGGTTTAACTCACATTAATTTTCAATAATACTTAAAACCTCTATTAAATTCGAGAAGGCACATAATCACATTTATAAATGCACTGGCTAAGTACACTTGCATTTATGCATAGAATACGGTACATTTGATTTGACTTACCATAACTCATCATAAAATGATACCACAGTGCCTGGAATTTGATTTAGTCGGCCACCACAGGTTTACTTGACATTATAAACAAAGCAGAAGATCATAAAATTTATGACTAAGTAACCCACAGTACTGTTTTACAACACTGCAAAGCTCCGATTCAGAACTTCAGTTCAGCGTCTTCATCTATTTGTTTTCCATTTTGCTGATTTTGAAATGGCCATTAGCAGAGATTACTCCCAAAGATGGGTGGCCTATGGCACAAGATCCTGCTCAAATTCCCTCTGTATGGTCTATGATGGTATTGTCCAAGAGAAACACCATTCTATTATTTCTTCATCATTACAAAAGGAGTTTGTGATTTCAGCACAACTACAAATGTATAGATTATTATGGAAGGACCGAAGCTGACAGCACACTCATTCACATCCCACAGGATTATACACAACTTGTTTACTACCACTGTTCTTTTGATGCTCAAGGCTCAGAACCTTGCTTTGAACTGACAAGATATGTGTGTGTTAGTTCTATGAAGGGATTACTACTGTATAAAAACATTTCAAAACAACATTTATAAATGCATTGTGTTGGACCTGGCCCTTTTTGAGGGGCCATCCCGAAACTTTTTGCCTCCTATTTTTCCTGACCTGTTTTTGTTGGCTTTAAAACTCTGAGCACTTTACCACTGCTAACTAGTGCTAAAGTGCATATGCTCTCTGTGTAAACTGTACTGTTAGTTGGTTTATCCATGATTGGCATATTTGATTTACTGGTAAGTCCCTAGTAAAGTGCACTAGAGGTGCCGAGGGCTTGTAAATCAAGTGCTACTAGTGGGCCTGCAGCACTGGCTGTGCCACCCACCTAAGTAGCCCTGTAATAATGTCTCAGACCTGCCACTGCAGTGTCTGTGTGTGCAGTTTTAAACTGTGAATTCGACTTAGCAATTGTCCCCACTTGCTAGGCCTAACCCTTCCCTTTTCCTAAATATAAGACACCCATAAGGTAGGCCCTAGGTAGCCCCATGGGCAGGGTGCAGTGCATGGTTAAGGTAGGACATATACTAATGTGTTTTATATGTCCTGACAGTGACATACTGCCAAATTCAGTTTTCACTGTTGCAAGGCCTATATCTCTCATAGGTTAGGATTACCTTTGGGAGCAGGTAGACGTGGAGTTTTGGACCTCTGAACTCACAATTTAAAAATACATCTTTTAGTACAGTTGGTTTTGAGATTGTGTGTTTGAAAATTCCACTTTTTTTGCTTAAGCCATTTTTGTGACCCTGCCTGTTTGTGGATTCCCTGTCTGGGCTAGTTTGACAGTTGGACTGTTTGCACCTCTCTCCAGACAGTGACACAAAGGGGGCTGGGGTGTAGCCTGCATATTCTGATGAGCCATCTGTGCCAGGAGGGAGGGGAGGAGTGGTCACTCGCACCTGAAAGGGCTGTGCCTGCCCTCACACAATGCAGACTCCAACCTCCTGGTTTGTGTCTGAGGCCGTGCCTGGGCAAAGCAGGATATCACAAAAAAGTGAGACTTTCCTTTGAAGTAAGCCTACTTCAAAGGCCAAAATGGGTATAAGAAGAAAACCACAGACTTTAGACACTTCTTGGGGTAGACACTGTATCTCACAGACACTTCCTGGAGAAGAAACTTGAACCAGAACCTGCATCCTGCCAAGAAGAACTGCCTGGCTGCCCAAAGGACTCACCTGTCTGCTTTCTGTGAAGGACTGCTGCCTTGCTGTTGCCCTGCTGCCTTGCTGCTCGCTGGCTGTGCTGAGAAGTGCTGTCCAAGGGCTTGGATAGAACTTGCCTCCTGTTCCCTGAAGTCTCAGGACCACAAAGACTTTACTCCTGCAACTGGACTCCTTGTGCGGTGAAAATTCGACGCACAGCCTGCTACAAATGATGCACAGCCTGTCCCGCATGAGAAATTCACTGCACGCCGAACCGGAACAACGCAGCCCGACTTTGCAAGGAGAAGATCGACGCAGCGCCTGCGTAGCGAACAAAAGTTCAACACACGGCCCACCAGATTGACGCACAGCCGACCTGGGACGACGAACCCGACTTCCAGAGAGAAATCAACACAGCGCCTGCCGTGCGGGAGAAATATCCACGCAACGCCCACTGGATTGACTCAATGCTTGTGACTTTGCTCCTCAAGCCCAGGATTCCAAGCACCATCCCCGGGGCGCCAGAAAATCCTGCAAACCGAAGAGGAACCAAATCCACATGCCGGAAATCAACGCAAAGTGTTCCCCTGTGTGGAAAATAACGACGCAAGTCGGTGTGCAAAGGGGCGAAACCAACAAACACCTCCCCGTTTTCCACGCATCGCCTCCTGTGTGGTCCCTTCTGGAGATTTTGAATGCAAACCAGGTACTTTGTGCTTGCAAGAGACCTTTATTGTTTTTAAGAGACATTGATTTGTTTTTCAAAGATTTAAGACACTTTATATCACGTTTACAGTGATATCTCAACATTCACTTATTGCATTTTAATCATTTTGACCTATATCTTATCAGATAAATATTTTTCTAAACACTGTGTGGTGTATTTTTGTGGTGCTTTACTGTGTTGTTGTTTGATTTATTGCACAAATACTTTATACATTGCCTTCTAATTTAAGCCTGACTGCTCAGTGCCAAGCTACCAGAGGTTGGGCACAGGATGATTTGGATTGTGTGTGACTTAACCTGACTAGTTGAGTTAGGGTCCTTGCTTGGACAGGGGCTGCCAACCGAAGACCCCATTTCTAACACATTGTGTACACTAAGGTACACTTATCGTTATACATATGATGGATGTTAAAAAGTCATATTGAGTTTTCAAGAGCCCCATCACAAGAGTCTGCACCATGAATGATTGGTTATGATTAAGAAAAAAATTACTTTACTAGCCTGTATGACTAAAGCATTGGATATATGTTCAATATAATATTAAAATAAATTTTTTGAATATTTTTAAGGAATATTTTAATCTCGTCCATGAGCAACACTTCCCCTTTTCCACTGCCTTCCAGCCTTACATTAATTTTGGAAGTCATTATCTCTTTTCTTCTGGAAAGTATATATTTCACTGTATGATATGACAATGCATTTAGTGATTTAATTTACATAAAATACATCCAAGAGTTGGTGCCGCCTATACTGCCAAAGATAAACTTAGTATCGGTTTAAGAGAAGTTGGCAGACTCTAACAACATATTTTGCTGAAATATATGTGAACCTACACTTTGTCAACGTATGATCACAATTTAGACAATTGATACATTTTTGAGGATTCACAGAATCCCCTGGGAGTATGCTAAAAATGTGAGCAAATTGTACACTTTAAACACTTTCATTATATATGGGAGTTGTTGGAAATGGACCTCGCTACAGGGTCACCCCCAAAGTTTTTGCCTTCTTCCTACTAATTATTGGGGGATTTGTACCTGTTGGCCATAGGTCTCTGTGCACCTTACCACTGCTAACCAGTGCTTAAGTGCTCGTGCTCACTTCCCTAAACATGGTTTAATTGTCATATTTATTTTACACGTAAGTCACTTGTAGAGTGGTATACCATATACCCATGACCTGTAAATTAAATGCTACCAGTGGGTCTGAAGCACTTACTGTTCACCCACTTAAGTAGCACTTTAAAACATGTCCCAGGCCTGTCATTGCAGCCTGGTTCCACTGCCATGTCAACTTGACATTTAAAACCCATTGCCAAGCCTTAAACTCCCCTTTTCTTACATATGTCACCCCTAAGGTAGGCCATGTGTCGGGGAGCTGTGTATTAAAAGATAGGACACTTTACGTTTTATATGTCCTAGTAGTAAAAAAATTCTCAAATTCCCTTTTTACTACTGTGGGGCCTACCAGACCGATAGGATAACATTGAGGATTCCTTTTATATTTAATAAGCTGTAATTCCTAAACCAGAGGTGGTAGCTGTATCATGTTTGGTATCTATGAACTTGTAATGATAAACCCTCCTTAATGGTAAAGTCGGATTTATCTTTACAAGTTTGAAGATGCCACTTTTAGAAAGTTGGCATTTTAGTGGCCTTAACCTTCTGTGCCTGCAGCCTGTCTTAGGTCACATGACTGGGTGTAATTGACAGTAAGGACTTTGTCAATTCCCTTCAGACAGTCTCACAACAGTGGGATTAGCGGAGCCTGAATGGTCCATGAACTGGAATGATCGCGGGGGAGCTAAGCAAAGCCATACTTGCACCTGAATAGACTGTGCTCTGCCACCACACTATGGGCCAGATTTACTAAAAAGTGGCCCGTGCGGCGCCTGGTCAAAATTTGCAGTGCTGCGCTGCATCATCGTTTAGAAACGCAGAGATGCACCATATTTACTAAAATACAACGCATCCCTGTGCTTCCCCCTGCGCCGACGCTAAATTTAGCTGCCAACACAGGCATCCTTACACTATACTGCAAGGGTGCCTGCATTGAGGGGACTGATTGTTTATGTGCAGGAAGGTGTTCCTCCCTGCACATAAACAATCATTCATGGCCTTTTGTTCTGACTATGTGTGCAGGATGCAGCACACATGAAAAAAGCAAAAACAAGGAGGAATAAATGTATTTCTCTTCATTGTGCCATGCTAACACCACCCCTGGGGTGGCATTTGTTTTTGGCACTGCAACAGATTTTAGACTTCTTGTAAATCTGGGGCAGCATCAAAAACAATGGGTGTTGCGGTGGAAAACCCGCAGCAACACCCATCGCATGCCCCTCTGATGCATAAAACTGTATTGGAGGGGCCCAGCCTTGCAAATGTGGGGCACTGCACAGTGCCTCCGGAGCGTCACAAAAAGTGATGCTCTGGTGGTGCAAGGGTTTTGTAAATCTGGCCCTATAACCTGCACTGTCAGTGACACCAGCTACGTGAAAAGGCAGGGAAGGCAGAAAACTCCTGGAACTTCAAATAACCTTTCTGGAAACTCCTAACTTCTAGTAGCAGGGCTTCAGGATTTAATAATAGGGCTCTCAGATCACTACTGGACCTGCAGAGGGACTCTCTGAAGACTGCCTGCTGTTGTGACCTGCTGGGCACTCTGACAGACTGCTGCTGTACCTGGAAGGACTGCTTTACTGCCTGGAACCTGGACGTTCTGGGGCTAGCCCTGCTGTGAAGCCCTGCATCTTCACCTGCATCCAGGACTTTAGACGTGGCTCCAACAGCTACTTTTTCTGAACTCCTGTTCAGAGCCACAGGGACATAATAGGCTCCCACCATCTTGAGTGAAGGGATAAATGAAATTAAAAGCTGTAAAATTCAGATAAAAGAAAGCACTTTGATCTGCAACATAAAACTCAAGACTCTGCGGTAGGCAAACTGCCAACCAAACTACGCTGCAGAAATATAATGCAGAGTTATGATAGCTGGAATCTATTTGTGTATATTGTATGCAGCAATGTCTCTATGTAAAAGGAACAGTAATATTTTGAAAATATATGTATTTAATATATTTATAATGCAGTATACTAAAAATATTTTGCAAAGTTTGAAGTTTGTAGAGTTAAGCTAGTGGCAGTAAAGATGAATGGGTATGTATACTCATGTCCTTTAGTTTAAAAATGTGGACTGATTCATGTTTGATATCAATATGGTAAGAAAAACAGGGTATTTAGCGCAAATGCACAGAACTATTTTATCATGTAATAATAAATACATCTACCAAAGTCAATACCTTTAAAAAATTAAGTTTGGAAATGTATGTCAATCTAGACCTCCCAAACAGCAAACTGTAGGGATCTCTAAACTTAAGGGCATATTTACTAATCTTTTATGGATCACAGGGCAGCAAGTGTAGTTGCTGTGCTGCATTTCATGAAAGGGAGAAAGAACTGCTTCATATTCATTAAGATAGTGATATGTGGTGAAAGAAAACTAGTTGGAATCAGCTGACTATTGGCTAAAACTGACATTGTCAGACTGGCTTTCAGAGAAGGTGCCACTTGTGAGTGAATAGAGAAGGGTAACAAATCACTGCTCCAAAATAGAAGAGGCAATATACTGAGGCAGGGCATACGCCCAAAACCATTAGAAGAATTGGGGCAAGGAGTTGAGGTAGTTGGCATGTCTAGTAACTGACTACACTGGGCGAACGCTTTTGTGAAGACAGTAAGGACTCATCCCACTCCCATTATTACACTCAGATACAAATGTCATAATTTCAAAATCAATAAAATGTGATTCTGTAGATAAAAGGGGCTTCTTTACAGCTATGAAATGGACTTAGAATTTGCAGAGTGGGTAACAAGTTGTTGAAAAATGATCCCATGTGGTTGTGCTATAAGAATGAAAATGGACATTCAAACCTGTTGCTAGGGTTTGCTATACATGTACAAGTATAAAGTCCTTTTTATGTTTAAGGATAGTGACATTCATGATTTGTTATTAACTAATTGTACTTATTCCCTAAAGACAAATAATAAATTGCTATATAAATATCATTTTTTCTAACTAAATCCCAAGTGAGATCAACTAAGTGAAATATCTCTTTAGGACCCCTTCCCCTTCCTTTTTGAGGATCGGCCTGGCAGCCTCAGGAGTAGTAGGTAGTAGTCCAGGGGACCACTGCCTGCTTCTTCTGAAGTTTTCTGGAGCAAGAAACCTTTTTTTTTTTTTTAAACAAAAAAGCAGTTCTGGTTCCTATAAGGAACTTGCGCTGCTTAAAAAAAACGCATTTGGGAAAGCAAACACTGGGATGCCTGTTTGCTGTTCCTTGAAGGTCGCTGATCTTGTGCTGGCACCCAATCGCAGGGTTTTGGAAATTATGACCTGCCTAATGAATATTGATTAGGCAGGTCTTTCTGCGAATCCCCTGGGTATCATAAGTTTGTGAACAACCTATTAGCACATATAATCCCACTTACCGAATGTCAGAGCACAGTTTGTTACCACTTTTTGCAAATAGAATCCTAGTACATCAGGACCTAAATACTGTAAAAGTGGTTGCTGCTTCAAGATGTCTTTAGCAGCCTTGCTATTCCTGCTACATGTCGTGCTAAACATCCAGCCACATTTCGGAATATTGTGTCCTGAATGTAGATCCCTGTTTTTTGCCTTAAATCAGTCATGGGACACATCAAAATGTCTCTTTTTAAGTGCTTCCAGTATTGGTTATGAGTTAGCTCCAGGAGTAATACATGTCTCATTGGTGAACACCAAAATTTGCATTAACTGTGTACTTAGGGTTATTTCACTAGTTTGGATTCTGCGACAACCATAGCAGGCCCTTCTATGCAATCCATATAAAAGGTTTACATTAGCATATCTGGTTTATGCCTTCCCCTTTTCAGTGCAGATCTCAGACAGTAAATGTGGCTTGTGTTTGGGTCTTATACCTAAAATACCCTAGTTTGATCCCAGGTTGGCACTTGGCTACTTTGGCAAATCACTTCCTGTTCCTTTGCCTCAATTGGAAACAATGTGAATGTAGAAAGAAATCCGTATTGTTTGCTATCTGGCACTGCCACAGTACCAAGAAAATGAAAAAAGAGTACTACTAACAAAGTACAGTCTCGACCTAAGAGTTAGGGCCTCATTACGATGATGACGGTTTTAAGACCACCAGGGACGTGGTGGCGGTCAGAGCGCTGCCAATGTGGCGGTCCGACAGCCACATTACGACAGTGGCAGTTACGCCATGGTTGGACTGCAAGAACCGCCACTTCTCCTCCACTGGAGGGGCTGGCGGTGATGGCGGTCATAATGCGCCAGGGCAGTGCTGCAAGCAGCAATGCCCTGGGGATTACGAGTCCCTTCTCCCCACGATTACATGGTGGTAGCACTGACATGTAAAGGCACATGGAGACGGGGTGCAGGGGTTCCCTGCACTGACCATGCACTTGTCACGGGCAGTGCAGAGGCCCCCATGGCCAGCCCCGTCATGCTTTTTACTGACTTCTTTGCCAAACGTCAATGTTGTGGGCTGTTTCCCGCTGGGCCAGAAGGAAACTCATAATAGAGCCTGCAGGAAGGGGACCACACTGGTGGTAACCTGACCGCGGGACTTCATTGGACGGCCTTTTCTGTCCGCTGAAGTCTTAATAAGGCCCTTAGAGTCAAAACCTCTTAATAAAAGTCAGTGACTTTAGTGTAGCAGACATAGCGAAGGGATCTTCTATGTTGTAGCCACTCAAATAAGTTTCTTGTCTCAGACACTAATTGGGTGAGTAGTAAACAACTCACCAGGCCAGAAAAGCCTTAGCCTCTACTCCTTTGGAGGACCACCCAACATATTTAGAAATATCCACCTACCTGGTGGATTTCTTTGTGCCTTCAATGCATCTGATGATGCAGCCCTGTATGTTCAACCCAGGTTGTGAAAATCAGGGGTGATCATCCAATCCTGAGGGGCACATTTAAAAGGGGCTTGCTCTGCCATTGGGCTATTATTTTTGATGCTCCAGCAGCGCATTCCTTGCTCCATATTTAAAGAGTGGCACATTAGGCCCAATGCATCAGTTTTTGTAGGCCTGCGTTGAGAAGTACATACTCTAGAACCGGCTGCGGCACGCAGTTTATAATGTATGCAGGGTAGGCATTCCTACATACATTCTCACTCACAACTGAGGCTGTGATATTTACGAGTTTGGCAATGTGTGATGCATCTTTTAGATGTGTTGCACTAAACCTGGAATGCATCAAAACTCCTATGCCTCTGTAACCCAGGCATGGGAAATGACGCAGTGGCTGTGTAATAGAAATCTGACCAGCTGAAGTCACTTAACACACTGTTATAACTAATTAAATGATGTCCCTTCGATTAGTAGTAGGCCTACACAGGTAACAATCATTTGTGACCAACCTCGGACCATGGCACCTGATATATTATCATCCACTGCAGCAATGCTGTGTTACGCTGTGTACTCCATGTGATGGACAGGCCAGAATTTGCCACAAGTCCTTATAGGAGGGGATCCCCAAGTCCAGCCAAGTGTACAACAAACTACAACAGGAAAATACACACATAAAGTAAGCAACACATGAGTTACCACTTTACATTACAACATATACTTATATCCACTCACATTAAAGTGTCACTCAGTATGTCACCCATACTTAGGTATCTTTGTACATATCAGTAGACTATGCCCACTGTAATGTGACACATAGCCACATTTCATACTTGTATGCATTACATACAGGATCAATGTAATAGAGTCCAAGGTGAGTTTTCACTATTTCACACTCTATTACATTTGTCCCAACACATTAGGCTACTTGTGTTAGTCAGGACCGAAGCACAGCCCATGTATTTTGACGCATTGCTGAAGTTTTCACTTGTCATAAGCCCAACTTCAGCAATGCACCACTTTTGGGGCTGATGCATTGCAGCATCATTTCCTAAAGAAGCCTCAGAATTTCTGATGCACCCTTGTGACCTTACGCCATGGTGCACCATATTGTAAATACGATGCATCCATGGTGTCGTAAACTGTCTTACCACAGCACAAGTTATTTTGGCACATCGCTTCCTTAGCGCAGCGATGCATCAGTCCGTGTAAATATGCCCCTAAGTATGGAGGGGTGACCATCACTATGAACTGGCAGCTCTGTTGTGGACGCTCAAGGAGTTCTGGCTTAGGAGCTAGAGGAGGCAGCACCTAAAGGCTATCAAGCGTTTCCCTCAACACTATATTAATTGGGGGAAACACAAATTTGACAGAGTAGAGGTATCCATCATTTTATGATAAAGACCCTACTCTACCAAAATCTAAATTAGACCCTTGGACATGTCTATGCACTTTCTTGCCCATTCCAGAGCCCTGTCAAAAATCTAAAGTGTGCTTGTTGTGAAGCACAGTGTTTGGCATGCTGATTTGATTGTGACTCTTGTTGACAATGTTTTCATTGTCTTCTTAATTAAGTTGGGAGTTCTCTGCTATCTAATAACTAGAATGTTTCTTTACCATACAAGAAACAAGATTTCATAGAGGAGGTCTGATTTCAATAAATAATTTGATCTCCTAAATTTCATTTGGTGGCCTGAATGACACCAGATTTGTGCCTATCAATGAAAACTCTAAGGGCCAGATCTACAAGAAAGTGCTGCATTGGTCCTGATGCGCCACTTTTCTTGTGCCACCCCTGACACATCTAACAACACCATGGTTGCACCGTATTTACAATACTGCGCACTATGGCGCTCGTTTCCACAATAGCATCATAATGTATGACACTATTGTAGTGCTTTGCTGGATTAGCGCCATAAATTATGGTGATAGTGCAGCAAAGCACTAGGGAGGCCCATAGGTTACTATTGGCCCATCACTTTAATGCCCCCCAGAGCAGGTGTTAAAATGCCAGAAAAAATGTTGCAGTGAAATCTGGTAGATTTCACTGTGCCATTTTTTGCGGCCTCTCTTTGTTGGAAGGCCCCCTTGCACACATTATACCTGGCAAAGGTATAATGTGGCGCAAGGAGTTGCAAAGTGCACCACACTGTCAATATGGTGCAGGGAATTGGCCTCCTTAATGCCACATTAATATAAAAAAATTACACTAGTATGACGCAAGGAGGCGCAAGGGCCTTGTAAATCTGGCCCTAAAAGAGATTCCTTATATTTTAAATAAGAAGATTGTACCAGGCACCTGCATTTATACACAATGTGGGGAGAATACTCATATAAGATGTGAACACTATGAACTCCATATCACTCCTTCTCTATACTAATCAGCATTAAGAAGATGATGAATGAAGTGAATGGTATATAAATGCATTGCTCTGAGGAAGGTATCTTAAAAGAAGTGGCTAGCATCTTCCCAGACAATAACACAAAATAAACTGTTATAATCACACCTAGGCCTGTCCTTTGGAAAAAGTAGCTGAACCAACACAGTGAACCAGATTTTGTCATTTGGTAACTGTGAGGGCACACATTTTAAGTGTGTAGTGTGATAGTTTTTGATATATTATGCAATCTGCCTTGTGGAGTTGCAAGGCATACTTTAGGTATGACCTATTAATAAATAAGAATAGGATTTCCTACACCAAATGCACTTTCCCTTGCTATGTGTTACTGCAATGCTTCTATACGGCATTCCAGCTAGATACAGATGTACTTCTCCAGCAATATATATTTGGCATGTATCTGCGACCCATATATAACATTTTACTTCCCTGCCATTGGTGCACTTTTGTGTTATCCTATATGACCTTACAATAAAGACAAATATTCCAAATGAGTGAAACCAACTTTGTTAATCTCAATATCAATCTTAGAGCCAGAGCACACGCACAGTAGTACTCATTAGCAGTGTCACAGTATGCAACCTTGTAAATATGGGCCCCTCCAACACAGTTTTCTGCGTCAGAGGGGCGTGCAATGGGTGTTGCTGTGGCGTTCCACAACACTGCAATGGGTGTTGCTGTGGCGTTCCACAACACTACCCATTGCTTTAAGGCTGCTCCAGATCTACAAGTCTAAAATCTGTGGGAGCACCAAAAACTAACGATACCCCAGGGGTGGTGTTAGCATGGCACTATGAGGAGGAATACTTTATTCCTCCTTGTTTTTGCTTTTTCCTTGTGTGCTGCATTCTGCAGCACACATAGAAAGAGCAAAAGGCCATGAATGATTGTTTATGTGGAGGAATTGACACCTTCCTGCACATAAACAATCATTTAAAAATGACGATTTGGTACGTCTACGTGTGCTGCATTTTGCAGCACACATAGAAGTGCAAATTGCCATTGTAGATTATGTGCAGGAAGGGACACCTTCTTGCACATAAACAATCAATCTCCTCAATGCAGACACCCTTGCACTATGGTGCAAGGATGCCTGCATTGGCGCTGGCAACTAAATGTAGTGCCTGCACAGGGGGAAACACATGGTGTGCAGTATTTTAGTAAATACAGCACATCCCTGCATTTTGAAAGTGATGCAGCCTGGTGCTGCAAATTTTGGTGCAGCCCCGGGCTGCGCTAGTTTTTAGTAAATCTGGCCCTATGTACTTTCAGTTGTGTTCGGGGGTCAACATGGCTATCAAATTCAACTGTGGTTGATAGATATTTCAACAGAGAAAAAAGATATGGGGGCATATTTATACTCCGTTTGCGCCGGAATTGCGTCGTTTTTTTTGACGCAATTCCGACGCAAAACTAACTCCATATTTATACTTTGGCGTTAGACGCATCTAGCGCCAAAGTCCATGGAGTTAGCGTCATTTTTTAGCGTGGACACCTACTTTGCGTTAATTATATGCAAGGTAGGCGTTCCCGTCCAAAAAATCGACTCTGAGGCATGTGCGTCGCAAAATTCACACCCGGGAGTGGGCGGGTCAAAAAAATGACGTACGGCCGCTTTTGCACCGTTTTTTTGCGCCTGCAAAAGGCAGGCGTTAAGGGACCTGTGGGCTCTGAAGGAGCCCAGAGGTTCCCTCCCATGCCCCCAGGGACACCCCCTGTCACCCTTGCCCACCCCAGGAGGACACCCAAGGCTGGAGGGACCCATCCCAGGGACATTAAGGAAAGTTCAGGTAAGTGTTTTTTTTTTTTTTTTTTTTGTGGCATAGGGGGGCCTGATTTGTGCCCCCCTACATGCCACTATGCCCAATGACCATGCCCAGGGGACAGAAGTCCCCTGGGCATGGCCATTGGGCAAGGGGGCATGACTCCTGTCTTTGCTAAGACAGGAGTCATTTCTATGGGGGTTGGGGGTGAAAAAAAATGGCGCAAATCGGGTTGAGGCGAAAAAATTGCCTCAACCTGACTTGCCCCATTTCTTGACGCCCAAGCCCCATATCCCCCTACGCCCGCGCTGCCTGGTGTACGTCGTTTTTTTTAACGCACACCAGACGGCGCCGGCGGCTAACGCCGGCTAACGTCATTCGATAAATACGGCGCCCGTATGGCGCTTCAGAATGGCGTTAGCCGGCGCTAATTATTTTGACGCAAAACTGCGTTAGCGCAGTTTTGCGTCAAAAAGTATAAATATGGGCCATGGTCCTTTGAATATGATCCTAATTTTGGAACTTAAAGAGTCTTTAAACCCTAAGTTAACGCCGTTAGCAAAATCATGTCATTGTATGCAACTAATTTCAGAGCATGAAACTGTACAATGTAATTCAAATATGAGTAATATAACTAGCCACTTTACAGTGTGTTATTACTGTCGCAGTTACATGTTTTGACATACCCACATCACATTAGGGACCCTCATTAAGAGTGGTCTATAATTGTTGATGGGGTCAGTAACAGGAATCATAAATGGGTTCAATATCAATATTCCTAAATGTGGTAATACCGCATCTTTAACCAGGGACAAATCCTCCAGGCAAAACCTGGAGGATTTGTCCCTTGTAAATGGAAATGAATAATGAATTACATAAAGAAAATGGTGTAGTGTCAATAAATTATGCATGTTATTCCCCACTGGAGTTTGAAATGGATCAACTTCTGGGCTCCTAGTACCGGAACCCAGCATCACTGGTACTCTTGTGTTAGTAATAATGGTTGCTGTTCTACTGCCACTTTTACCACACCACTTTTCATGCACACATGCCCACACTGTGTCATACCTATATTTACAAGGACTAGCAATTGTTCCTAAAGGAGTGTGCATTTACTCTTCTAACTCTGCGGCTGTCTTGATACTTGAAATCAAAGCAAATATAACTATGCTTTTAATTTTTTGATGCACTTGCTTTAAAGTGCCTAAACACATTACGGGAACAAGTTCCCATAGCGTGATTGTCCTTGCAGAGATGGTGTTTGTCTGGTGTTATTTGGGTTAACCAACAGTGTGAGGACTGGCCTTATCCCCATGGTATGTTATAAAACACACAGACACACTGTTAGAGCACCTCACATGAGACACAATCTACTATATCAAATATCTAAAACAAATATAACAAATTTTCTGGCTATTTGAACCGTTTACGGTGAGTTGAAGGCAACAGTATAATTTTCACATTGAAACTGAGATGGCCAGAGTTGGTGTTAGACAAAGTCAGATTTTACCCCCTTCCTGATTTGCTGCTGCTAGGCCCTGTGGCAAGTGCTCCAGATACATTCTTAGTAAAAGCATGGTAAAGGGCCTGCCTTGGATATAACAAATGTGGGAATCTAATAGTTTTCTATGTAAGGAGTAATATTTACAGAGCTTTTGTTCTAAGTAACCTGGGCTCAGTTATGGGATCAATAACTGTCAGACTAGCAGCATTTTTTACAAGAGTGCTGCCTCTGTACATTACTAGGTGCCAATACATAAAAATTGTGGACTTAACAATATTGTTGTTATGCACTCTAATTCTTCTGCTCATCTAATGAAAACAATGTGTTTGTAACAGACATTTTGAAGATAGTTAACGTTTGGAAGTTGTTCCATTTTCAGAAGCATGTTATAGAAAAAAGGTTTTAAAAGTTCAAAGTGGCAAGAACAGTTCTTCATCTAAAAGTTCTCTGTGGAAATAAAAGTTAGTTCTTCATATTACAATATATCAAATAAAATGTACACACCAGTGAAAGGCAGCAATAATATCCACGGTGCATGGTATTATCACCACATAATACCCAAGGGTGTGTCCATTCACCTTTAGCTTGGACGCATAGCCTCACAGAAGAGCATTATGGTATGATAATTCCTCTGGACAGAAGACATCATTGCCTAAAACAGTTTCAGGCCAAATGAGCACCAGTGATGATATGGCTGGGTGGTCACATAATGAAAATTTGAATGGCTTCTTTTCAATACTTTGCCCTCTGCTCTGAGTACCATCTCCACCCACCCCCTCCACTCCACTCAAAAGCAACCAAATGCAACCACTAAACTGGTTCTTTGACCTCACCACTGCTGGGTGTTGGATAAAATAAAGGTTGGTAGGAGCTTGGGGCTTTGCTTTCATATTTAAGAAATTTTGGATGAGAAGAATAAATTTTGAGCTGTGATTAGTCATTGTACAATTGTTTGTCAATTGCTTGACCCCACTGCGTCTCTGTTAGAAAGCTTTGCATCGAAAGTGCCTTCAAATTATAGATTGTTTATAAATACAATTCTTGATAGCAAAACAGGGGGTTTCAGGGCTGAAATACCATCCTGTATCCTTATAATGAAATGTTCGCAACAAAGAGATGATTTTAATAATCTAAGGCCTGCATTATTTAATCCATTAATTTTAAGATTCTGTATTCTGTTGATGTTTTTCTCCAAAATACAGCCGAAATAAATGACTTTGTTTGTGAATCACCAAACTGTTTCAGGACCTCAATCTTAGTTACAATGTAATTACAAATATTGGATTTCCATGCCAGCAAAACAACTTGGGTTTTCATATGTTGCATATACTTGTAAGATATGTATAGAGAAACCACTACAAAGGAAAGTATTTACAAATAAAATAATTTGTTTGCTTTTCTGACAAATAAAACCCATTAAAAAGTAATTAAAACAATTATATAATAGAGTTAATGATGCTACAAAGGGCAGATAGTGGCATAAAGAAAAAGGTGAGAGTTATTTTTATGGTAAGATTTAGGGTTCAAATAAGGTTTAGAGGAACGGGTAAGAGCAATAGTGTGTCTTAAGAGTTGAATTTAGAGTTATGTTCAGGATTAGGAAGTGGGGAGTGGATCACCTTTTAGTTAGAATTTAGTCATTATATTACACTTTGTAGTCACTGTTTAATCTTAGGAGTCTTTATGTATAATAAAAGCTGCTATTCAGCCTCGTTCTTAGTGAATTCTCTATAGATGTATCCCTCTGAATTAATCTTTCTCTGTTCCATTTTTTCTGTAAATATATTCTTTGATGTGATATAAAGCTCTTTATTTTAGGGAATTCAAAATGCCTAAATTTCTCAACACAAAGACTAGAACATCTGACTGGTTGTTCATCTATGTTAATTATCATGGCAATGGCAAGTGATGTTTGAAGGACTAAACCCAGCTTAGCTGGCAATGAATGGGCCCTTGCAAGGAGTGTAACCATTGGCATAAGCTACAGTTAGCTAGATGTACCTGTTGCTAGACCAGACTTAGGGCCTCATTACAAAGCTGGTGGTCCAAGGACCACCAGCCTCCTAGTGACGGTCGGATCACCACAACTGTGGTGGTTCAAATGCCATATTACAAACCTGGCGGGCGGACCCGCCAGGGGACCGCCTGTCCCCGCCAGAAACATGGTGCCCGACGGGTTGATGGCTGACAGAGTTGTACTCTGCCAGGGCTGTGCCGAACTCAGTGATGCCTGGCTGATTACAACTCAGCTTTCCGCCATGAAAAGGCTGGCAGAAACCAATGCTTGGGGCTTCCCTGCTCAGCACCACCGGATTGTGCAGTGTCTGCTTTGCAGACAGTGCGCATTCCGATGGTGCTGGGGGCCTACCTTGTGCGATGGCATTGGCCTCGGCTCCATGTGGAGCCGAGACCAATGCTGCCGAACAGTTTCCATTGGGCTGAGCAGCGGAAACCTTTGCTTCCACTAGTCAGCCCGGTGGAAACCTTGTAATGGGTCTGGTGGGGAGACTGCCAGCTCCGCAGCAGTATCCTCACCGCAAGTCTGGTGGTCGGCTTTGTCAGCTTTGTAACCCAGAGACTGTTCTTGCAACCTCAAATATCAACATTCAAAAGGGAAGCAGCAGAAACAGAAAGTAAACAGGGCTATAGTCTTCTATTCCTTCCTTGTCACATTTTGTGGTCAATAGCGGCTGGATGTTACTTCTGCTGTTCCTGGCATTTTGGCGAGCTAATGCTTATGGAGGTACATAGTACTGCAGGGGTTTAAAAGATAACTAAGGAGACAGATTGCCTTGTAATTTTCCCCTCTGCACGCAATGAATCATTCTGAAATCTAGGGTCAAATGTTGCATGTTACAAATTAAGGTGGTAAAAGTAGACAAAAATGCAAATCCTTTGCATGCAACCTGCTGCTGCAAGTGGCAACTTTGAAAAATGTTCAGGTGGCACCTTCCAGTGCAGAAGTTCAAAGACTTCTGACCTGTCCCTGGGAGGATTATCAGGGACATTTTGCAATTGGTATCAGCAGCAAAGAAGGTGGGACTGAAAATGTCCTGATCCCCTGCAAACAGAGGCATCCATGTCAAAATTTTAGAGGAGGAAAGTGAGAGATTAAAAAAATAATAATCTGGAGAATGTATTTCTGCCACTGAATTCTATAGAGGCAGATGAAATTTCAGACGGGAGTCAGCCAAAATAAAGCCATTTTTGGCTCCAAAAATTGTCAGTCACCCCCATGAATGGGGATTGTTGGCAGGTATGCAGAGAAACAGACCTACCACGTACGATAACTGTGCCACAGGCCCTTATTCAGCTTTCTTCATTCAGAATTGTTTCAAAAGTTCCTTTTTTTGATTAGAGACAACAGCCAAGCCTTACCGTGAAACAGCATACAAAGGACCTTCGCTAGAAAATATGTAGTTTACCAAACTAATTACAAAAGCCTGGGAAGTTACAACCCTAGAAATTGTTTGCATTTGGTCTGCTTTTAAAAAAAAAAATTAACGCTGCAAAAATTCAGCTGGATTGTTATTTATATGGCCTTGAACAGAAACTAACCTAGCCATGCTCACTCTGCCTTCCTCAGTGTTACCTGCTCAATGATCGTGAGAATGAAATGGAAGAAAAGGAAATGAAACATACCATGTTCAAACACAACACAAAAAGAACTATATTAGGGACATCAGGGAAGGTGGAATACTATAACAACACATTTCATATTGTTATACTATTCCACCCACCTTAATGACGAATGCTTAGGTGTTGCGACCCCGTAGCCTTTGGAGTCGAGGTTTCCTCCCACTTTCATCGTGTCGCATGGCTTTCTCTGCTCGATGTACTCATTCATGGTGGACTCCAGAAGGAAGGCAAACTTCCCCTTGGATTTACGGACGCGGGCTACTCCTTCGGCAGTGGTCTTTGTGAACACTGATGGCTCGGCTGATTTCATATATGTCCACATCTTTTCATACACTGCTATTTTCGATCTCTAGAAAAAAAGTGAAAAATACATTTTAAAAAACAGTTTCAAACACACCTATAGGTGATGGACATAGTACATACTCTCTTAATTCCCTTATTTCTGTAGGATTATTTTGGAGCTATTATTTACTTCGGAATTAATCTCCGGAGATGAATATTATGGCACTTAGTATTTTATAGCTGTTTTTTTTTTTCACGCCAATAATGATATAATTGCAATCCAATTTTATTATTTAATTGCAATATCATTGCAATGAAAACCCCTGTTCCTTCATAATTTTAGTGGCGCTCTGCTGTAAACACCCCATAAATGCCTTTTATTTTCTCTTCCTCTTTCGCTTCTCTATACACATATTTTTATTTGTATTTAATAATAATTAACCTTCGCCAGTTACTGTCTACACAGTTCTGTTTGTTTTTGCCCCTTCCTCTGTTTGTATACAATAACTTTTATTCCGAAATAATCATCTTATCAATTTCAACATGAAGAAAGTATATCAGAACATAAACGATCCAGGTGCATTTAAGAGCACAGAGCTTTATTTCGTAGCATGAGGAAATACTCTAGTCTTCAGCTGGAGCACAAAACACTTACACAACCACTACTGCACCCCTCCCAAAGTACGTGACAGACCACTCCGGGACATTCTATGCATTATCTGCAATACTTATGAGGAGAAACACTTACAGACATTTTGCTACACAACTGAGTTTTACTTACCATACTTAGCTATATGTATTATGTATTTGTTTTAAAGTTGTACAATACATTTTCAAGGAAGCATTGGGA
The DNA here is from genome assembly GCF_031143425.1 of Pleurodeles waltl. Classification (NCBI taxonomy): domain Eukaryota; kingdom Metazoa; phylum Chordata; class Amphibia; order Caudata; family Salamandridae; genus Pleurodeles; species Pleurodeles waltl. Next base: position 1,340,336,321 of record NC_090447.1, read on the forward strand.
TCCTGGTTACTTAAAGTTTTCAGTTTCTTCAAACCTTAAAGAACTGTACTCTTTTAATTGCTTATTGTTTCTCTTCTAGTAAAACATCTTGTTCTCTCAGTAGTATTTAGATAGTATTGTAAAATAAAAATAAATGGCTTTGAATACGTGTCCCAGGGCCCGGTGCACAAGAGGCCTGAAATGGCAGCTTTCTTTTGCTGCCTATGGCCCTGGCCTGAATTCAGGCCAGGGCCATAGCAAGCGAAAGCTGCCATGCCTGTTGTGCACCGACCGGCCTGCCCCGTGTGCAGTGCACACCAGACAAGCCAGTGTACAAGAGGCCTCAAACAACAGCTTTCACTGCCTACGGCCCTGCCCTGAATGTAGGCCAGTGCCAGAGGCAGCGAAAGCTGCAGTTTCAGTCCTTGTTTGTGCACTAGTGTGCACAAACAATGAAAAAGAGAGAAGAGACGAGGCCTTACCTGGGTCTTCCAGGGGGTCCTCCTCTCCTCATCAACGAGTCCAGACTCTGCAACGGCTGCCTCCCTCTGGGCCCTCTGCTCCAGTGAGCACTGCAGTCCAGTTATGGGCTACACAGCGCGAACGCAGACTGTCTGCGCTTGCGCTGTGCAGCCCATAACTGGGCTGCAGTGCGCACCGGGTGAACCCCGGTCCACTGGCAGGGCTAGCGGAGATTTTGGACTAATTCCGCGCTCCAAGCAGATCGTAGAGATACAAAAAGTCCATTAGCTCCACCAGCAGAGTGGAGCTTCCCGCACACCCCTAGACATAGCATATATGTCGTCACACATATTTTGTGGATGTTACCCTCTTTTTACTGGTATTCACCCATCTAACAAACGAAATGCCTCCATAAACTTTTATGGGGTCATTTCCTTTTTAAACCATTAACACCCTTCAAAAAAGGTTTGTATTGTATTCACCTTAAAAGGATCATCCTATAAAAGAATTCACATGACCCGTCAATTTTAAATTATGAGATTGACAGGTTTGCATTTGCCACTGATAAGACATATTTTGCTAAGCCCTTTGAATAATACTCTGTAGTTTGGCAAAATACACTACACACATTCCTGACATGAGCACAACGGCATACAACCTCACAGCCAGGCTTCGAACCCTAGTGTGAGTAAAACCACCCCTAAGTGGGTCACTGCTACATTCTACATTATTGACCAATCTGCAATGTCTCAAAATATTCAGTGAAGTTCTGCAAAGAAACATCTGCACCTTATAAAAGTCTGTGTTACATAGAATGTGTTTATTGGCAATGGATTACAAGCAGTTAACATAGGCAAGTACCCATACTGTGATGGATAATCTATTGTCAACAGAAGTTTGGGCATTCCTCACTTGCCAGCATGGCATACCCTATCTCGATTCTATGCATTCGCACATGTAAACACCGTAATTCTATGCAGTTTATAACCACAGGTCCCTTACTAACAACTTTATTTTCTAAAATGATGTAAGTGCTTATTGTGTAATGGGAACAGCACTATCAAGGATGATGTATTTTGAGGTGTCTTCAGTGATGTCTTTTAACATACCATGAGTGATGTAAAATGTGAGCTCATATGCAGAGCATGATGGGCAATGAGTTACAGTTATTTCACTAAACTATAACTGGTGCATTTCAGTGTTTTTCAGTTTTTAAGCTTTAGTACATATCTCATTTTAACACCTATTACTTAGTTGTGTCTTTGAATTTCAGTTGTTTTGCCAAATGCTAAGGTCCTATCATCATACCTATCACCTTACATTTGTTTTTTTCCCAATGATTTTCTGTTTTCAATCATATTTAAAGCTGAGCATACACCTATCTCCCTCAGAAAACGTGCAGCCAACCTTCCAGCTACGCATGACCTTCAGCCATGCCCATTGGTGAGTTGCCTGCAGGATCTGGCTAACCCAATGCTTGTGCCAATTCCTGGCCAGGCCCTGCTCCAAAACCCCCATGGGGTCCAACAACCCAGGACCTGGGCAGAGGCCAAGCCCGTCACCCAACCCCCTGTCAGCACCCAATCCCCATCCCATGCACAGCATTGGTGCTCTGCTGGGTGCTGCAGCACCTGTCACTGGTACTGCGACCCAAAATATATACAATTTTAATCTTGACCCCACATGACTGCGGGGCTGAGGATATCCATAGTTCCCTCTCATGTAGCTGTTCTTTTTTTTCAGGACAATTGGAGCAAGTCCACAAGTCCTGTAATGGCTGCCACAACATACTCTCCATATTGTGGCCAGCCAATTAGGAATGCACTCATCTATCCTGAATGGGCCAATCAGAGCATATCTGGAAAACAAATACCTTGTCATGTTAACCTGGCCATGCACACCCAGAGCACTTTTTGAAAGTGAATATATTGAAAACAGTAGAAAGGATTTACAACACATTGCAAAAACCACACTTTATGTGTAAAGTGCTACCTTTTTGCCAATTTTGGTGTAAATCCGTTCAGTAGTTTTTTCTGTATTCTAGAGACTGATTTCCAATGAGAATTAACAAGGGAAATCACACCTTTGAGACACTTCCTTTTTCTTGGTCCCGCTTCATGGATCACTGTGAAACTTACCATGAAGAGGCCAAAGTGACTGAACTTCTTTTTTAGGAAAGCTTTGTGCAGATTCATCCAGCAACCTCAAAGTTGTTAAAGAAACAAAAAATGCTTTTCCTACGCTTATGCAGTGGCTTTAGTGACTTTTGATGAAATTGAACAGCAATACAAGAAAAACTGCTGAATGGAATTACACCACGTCCGTTGGCCAACCCTTGTTAGCACAGCCAAAGACTGGGTACGTCAGAGGGGTTAAAAACTCATTAGAATTGGGTACAGTCCCTGGACACGGGCACTGGGGGAGCCTAGTTAGGTATGGTAATAGAGTATTGGTTTACATTTTTTTTAAAAAGCTTAGAGAATTACTGAATAAAGTCAAAGGCTAAATGACGTTGTAGTTAGGTTTGGTTATAATATTTTACTTTACATTACAAACAACTGAGAAATTCACTGAACAAAATGAAAGTTAAATTGACCTTATAGTTGGATGAAAATGTAAGTTAAAATGTTACATTTTAAACTGAAAAGTTAATTGAAGAATCAATTATAGTGAACTGAAGTAACTATAACTCATGTCCTCACCATGCGCTACTTATTACATCATGTATTATATCACTCACGATTTTAAGGCTGCCACTCTTCACAACAGTGACCAAGAAATTGATATGCACTGTCCCACAGGGAGTGTCCCTCAGCTCTACTCTTTTTAAAATATATATGACACAGCTCGCTAACATCATCAGATTACAAGACATCACCACCGTCACCTACGTCAATGACACTCAACTCATCCCCTCCCTGCCAGACAAGACAAACACTAACAGAACCCACATCAGCAACTGCATGACAATGGTAGCGGACTGGATGTGAACCAACTGCCTAAAGCTCAGTTCCAACAAGACAGAAGTACTGGTCTTTGGCAACAAGACCTCCCCATGGGATTCCACCTGGTGGCCATCAGAGACAGGACCAACACCTGCACCCTTAGACCACACAAGAAATCTAGGGATCATCTTAAATGACAAGCTCAACATGACTGCTCAAGTCAATACATTGTGCACCTCCTGCTTCCACATCCTATGCATGCTGCAAAATAGCTTCAAATGGTTGCCTCAGAACACCAAACGGACTGTCACACAAGTACTCATCACCAGCAGGCAGGACTACAGCAACACTCTCTATGCCGGAATCCCCAAACAACTCCTACACTGACTCCAGACCATCCAGAAGCAGGTGCAAGACTCATACTAGACCTCCCACGCCACACCCACATCACAACGCAACCCAGGAAGCTTCACTGGCTCCCCATTCACAAACACATCCAATTCAAAATTCTCACAAACATACAAAGCCCTACACAACACAGGACCAGAATACCTGAACAGCTGCATACACTTTCACCAACCCACCGGACACCTATGCTCTGCCTCACTCACTCACACACCCCACATCGCTCATTCTCCTACATCGCACCCAGGACATGGAATGACCTCCCTCAACACATAAGAGACTCCTCCTCACTTACTGAGTTCTGCAAGAAGCTGAAGACCTGGCTCTTCATGCAAGCACCTTTGGACCATATACCTACACACCTTGCCCACATGCCTGGATACCCTCTTGGGTGGTTAGTGTGGTACAAAATTAACATAACATACCATAACATGTTCTATGACATAACTGATAATATGAATGCAGCGCCTTAAACAACATCAAGGATGGCAAAACTGTGCTTGGCGGGATGTACAAGTTATAGTTACTTCAGTTAAAAATAACTGTTGAATTTCACGTTTTTAAATTTATCTAGATGCAAAATTGGCCTTGGGGTTGGAGTATGCTCAACTTGTCTCTTTCTATCCTTTTTTTACCTTATTGTTCCTACCATAGTGCTCAGTGCAATGCATTGGGTAATGGTGGCAGCAACAGAAGTTATTCTGCCAAACCAAGAGCACAGAGTTGCGATGGACGATGGAATCAAAAGCCCCCTCATTCAAGGATGTACCTTTATTTTTTGAAGTGGCAATGAGAGTCGTCAGTTAATTCACAGATCCAAGAAGATTCTGTGAATTAATGGTCAGGATAGCTCTATAATTTTACTTTTTGAAGGCTACCCCACACCCGACTGTAACACTAATTTCTGAAAATCAACTGAATGGATATGAAGGTCTTGTTGCATTCCAAGTGGGATATCATAACATTTACAGATTTTTTTGTTCTGTAGTGGAGAGCACAGGACTTAATTTAGAGTTTGGAAGACTGTGTTGCAAAGTGACAGAATACCGTGTCCATCAAACCGTCTACCTGCCTGCCTCAGAGTGGGGTAACAATCCTTTCCATCGATGAAGCCCCTATTGGCTCCGTCAACAGAATAGTTGCTCTGAGGACCAGATGGATCATGGGCTGTTGGAGGAAGGACATTACACCATCTGCCTTCTTTAAGGTGGACAGTGTAAAGCCTTTTTTATCCTGTCTGTCACTGCCAACAAGAACTGTTGCTACATTTTCCTACATTGCCAGAAACTGCTACGTTCATCATAATATGGATGAGAATCTGAACATCAAAGGTGTATGCAATAGTTGCCATGACCAGCATCGCTTAGTTAAAAATGAAGATACTGACTTTAGACCCTTTTATTCCTTTCCGGCATTCCTTTACGTCCGGATATACTTAAGTTCCCATGCACACTTCCATATGGCTATGCATGGTGCACTCTGTGTATCTGCAGCAAAATATACGTCCTTGCATTAGCTTTCAACTTGTCAAATCAAACAAGCAAACCCAAGGGCTTCCATAGAAAAGACGGTACCAACAGGAGGCCGCTTCTTTGAGTACGAAAGTTACCTGCATCGAGCGGGACGGGACAAGGAGTAAAATATATGTTTCTTAACAAGTGAAATAAAGCACTGCAATAAAAGAACACTGAAAACAAAAAGAAATGAAGACAATCTGAAACGCTACAACCTGATTTTTTTTCCATAATCCACAAAAACGCACTGGTTTTGTGTCTCTTGGACTCGTCATTTTTAGCTCCTGCATTGCATGCTGCAGCCGGTATCATAACTCACTAACAGACGCAAAGCTGCCAGCAACCCCAGAGACCGGCCTGCAGTCAATGGCGCCTATTGTTTGGAGGCTCGGGGATGGATCAGCAGTGCCATGTTGTTCTAATTATCTTTAGGTTTCTCATTCCCTTAGGAGCAAGTAATCATGATTATTACATACAGCTCTCTTGCCTGATGTGCCAAAATCAATAACCGCTGAGCAAATTAAAAAGATTACAAATTCAGCCCTGTGGCGCTGTGGATATCATTACAGTGGTATCAATTCTGCAGGATTTTGCCCTTACATATGATATAAGCAAAAAAGATAGCCGAGTCGATGGGCAAAGTAAGAGTGATGCACCAAAATTAAGTAAGAATATTTCAGTTGCATAGCAACAGGAATCTCTCTATAGATGGGCCAATCATAAGAAGCAGTCAGAAGATAGCTAAGGATAAAATGGCGAGGGGCCTGGCAGTGAGTCTTCACTTATGCACTGAGAAAGCTATGATTGGTTGGGAGCTTGAGCACGCCTTGCAGTATACAAAATAGTTTTGACAGAGCAATGCCAACTTCCACTGCTTTCCTCCTGCGATCTGATCACTACAGTCATAGACAAACACTGACAGTGGTTTGAACCTTCTGGAAAATGAAAGTATAAGTAACGAAAATGAGAGGGAACACACATTGCATCGAAATGTTTTGTAAAGTAGAGTTAGTGAAAAGGGTTCTAAGTGATCTCACTATAACTGATGGTGACTGACCCCTTGCGTGTGGATGGTGAGAAAACAGATAGCTACATACTGGGGAATTACGCCAGTCAAGGTTACACTTACCATCACACTTAGTAAGTGCAACCAACTTAAAGGCTGCATCTCAAAACAGATCCATTGGGCAGTTGTTCGAATCCTTAGTGAAAATTGTGTCTCTGGCTGAAGGAAGCTCTGAGACAGATAAGGTCGCTAAGTAAGGCTGCCTAATAAGTGCACAAACTTGGCCTCATTTTGGTGGTTACTCAAAGTCAGTTTTGAGGCTTGTAAAGGTTCAGTAACACTAACCCGGATAGGTAACAATTGTTAGGGAGGTCTGAGTTTCCTGTGGTAATCCGGAATACAGAGCAAACACACTGTTTTCACATATAAGAAGCTAGAGCCCATATGATTGCCAGTGAGCAGCCACATATTTGTAAGTACATTAAAACCCTAAACAAGGGTGCATATTTAAGAGCCTTTAGCTCCACCTTAGTGCTGCCATAGCGTATTTGTTTTTTTTTATGCTAAAGTGGCTTTTCTGCCGTGTCATATTTACAAAGTGGTGCAATGCATACATTGTGCCACTTTGTAAGCCCTTGTGCCACATTTTACCTGCACCAGGCATAATGTATGCAAGGGGGGGTGTTCTGGTGCTAGGAGGCTCGCAAAAATGGCAAAGTGAAATTTAACAGACCTCCTTGCACTTGCTGCACTAGCGTCAATATTTTTGACGCTAGTGTGGCAACGTGCCACAATAGCATCAAGTTTGATGCTATGTGCTAATGACCGTCATGGTGCACCGTATCATAAATATGGCGCAACCATGGTGTTGTTAAGCCCCGAGAAAGGGGTGCAAGAAAAGTGATGCATCTTGGCTGATGCGCCACTTTTTCTTAAAGATGGGCCAAGGTTTCTTGAAACACAAATGTTAGCTTACCATCGAAACCACAAACTTTGTGGAATTGTGGCAGGAGGCAAACCATCCGCCCAAGCAATTGTTTCTGAGCAAAACTTTGGTTGAGTAGATTTGCACCATTAAGAATAAAAAGTATGGAACACACAATAAAAGTAAATACAGTTTTCAAGAAAAATCATGCACAAAGTCCTGTAAGTGGGATGCTAAAATAAAAAAAAAAACATAGGTATGTGTCAGAGGATGAATAAAGCGGCTTGTGAAGACATACCTGTAAAGATAAGCACTGCGCTGTATACATTATCGAGGAAGTAAGGGGCTGAAGGTAATTTAGCGATACAGTAATCAAAACTTACCTATATCTATACGGCTTCAAACGCCCACCTGTTTATTTCCACTGTTTTACATAAATGCTAAAAGGTCATACTGCATAATTTTTTATCTAACTCCTCTCCCACGACCTCTGTTCACCCCTGTGCAAGTCGCCCCAAAATAAACCTTAGTTTCCTGTTCGTAAACAGTTTGCCATAAGACAGGAAGCAAACCGAAGCTCTATTTTTAAGCTCTGAACACGCCATATTTTACTTTTGGTACAAATAACACAGAGACCGATTCACGAAGGCATTTATAATTAAGTAAAGTCAGGGTCAGACCTGACAAAAATTAGGCCTGGGCACCAAAATAAAAGTGTCCCACATAACCACCTGCTGCTATGGAAGGCACTAGAGAACAACTAAGCTGTTCTTTGTGCAGTGTGAACTTGTCTCTAGGGCATTGGAGAACTTTACACATACACTAGCTTGCTTTAGACTTTTTTAAGCATGGGAAGATTACATCATTTGCCCAGAATCACAGGACCAGTGGTGGGTGCCGCAATTTAAAAGCATGAAGGGGGAGTGCACGCGGGATGGGGGATAATAGGGGGGGATGCGCGGAGGGGGAGTTATAGTAATAAAAAAAACACCACCTACTTGCGCTGCTGGCTGCCTCGCGCTCCTGTGCTTCCTGGTCCCAGCAGTCCCTGGAACAGCAGCAGAGACTCTGTGTGCATTCCATGTGCTGCTCACATGCTATTACTAAGCATGAGAGCAGCACAGGGATTGGCCTGAGCAGTCTGGTTTACCGCTCGCTCAGGCACTGGAGAAACTGTGCTGTTTCTCCAACCTGGCTGTCAAATACAGTTAGATTGGAGAAACTTAAGTGCGCATGTCTGTTTGACCGGCCTAAGACAGCCATCCAAACAGACATCCTGACTTAAGTGCACTCCACTCCACTCCAGTCCTCCTCCCCCCTCCAATGGCCTAGCCTCCCCCTCCCTGCACATGCTGGTTCAGAACAAGCAGCTGAAAAATGAAACAATAATACAAAAAATATTGTTTTATTTTGCAGCTGCTGGCTCTGGCGCAGTGGGGAGATGCACCTCTGCCATTGTGGAGGAGCTGAAGCTGCACAGGATGTTCAACTGTGGCCGGGACTCAATCCTGGGTTCCTATATGTGAGGTCGGTACTTCTGGCCTTTAGGCAACATCTCCTACCCTAATTATAATATCTAGCCTAATGCTTCTGCTAAGATGCATCATAACAGTTCTGTTGGTAATACCATAACATGAATCTACATGTTAGAAATGGGGTCTGTAGATGGAAGTCGGTTTACATCCTGTCCAAGTAGGGACCCTCACTCTAGTCAGGGCAAGGAAGATACCCAGCTCAGATAACCTCTGCTCACCCCCTTGGTAGTTTGGCACGAGCAGTCAGGCTTACCTCAGAAGCAATGTTTAAAACATTTGCACATAACACACAGTAATACAGTGAAAACACTACAAAAGGACACCAGACCAGTTTTAGAAAACAGCCAATATCTATCTGTGTGAAACAAGACCAAAACGAGAGAAAAACCATACACTAATAAAGATATGAATTTAGTAAGAATTAACTTAAAAAGTACAGTTCCTTGAAGTCGATAGCTCCTTCTGGGGATGTCACAGCATCGTGAACAATAAATCCAACAGTTCAGGCTAGCTGCAGTGTCACAGGCCAGCTACGATGTCGGGAAGACTCTCAAACAGTACCTTGGAAATGCAGTTGTTGTGATCCTCGTGATGAGATCCGGAGTGCGGCGTTGCAGGTGTCAGTTCCGGAGGTCACTGCAAGGGTTGTCGAGCCCTTGAAGTCACACATGTTGCAGTTCGAACTCCGGGCTGATAATGAAGTCAGAAGTGCTGGCGTTGATGGCGTTAGGGCTGCGGTGCGAAGTGGGACGAAGCGATGTGCAGTGCCCCAGGTCACGGTGCAGGCAGCGACTCGGTGACACTCTCCTGCAGTGTCGGTCAGACCAAGGCTGCAGTGTGAAGTGGGGCAGTGTGACGTGCAGTCTCCAGGTCACGGTGCAGGCAGCGGCGTTCTAATTTCTGAAGCGCTGTCATCGGTAAGTCCAAGGCGACGGTGTGGTGCGGAGCAGGCTCCAGGCAGCTCCCAAGGTTCGAAGTGCAGACAGGGGCATCTGTTGATGATGCTGGAGTCGATGGCGCTGAAGTCAGTAGACCGAGGCTGCAGTGCGAGACAGAACGGTGCATTGTGTACCGCGCGACCAGCCTCCTCAGGCCACGGTGCAGGCAGCGGCGTCGGGGTCAGTGTGGAGCGTCATTGTTCGGGATGCCAACTCTTCGGTGTGAACAAGGGGATGCGTGGTGCGGGGCCGATGGGTGAGAGTGCAAGCAGCGGCTCAGTGATGGCGTCAGATGGCGGGGTCGGTAAGACCAGGGTTGAGGTGCGAAGTGGGACACAGCTCCATGTGGCGTCATCAGGTCACGGTGCTGGCAGCGGCGTTGTTGACAGCATCGTGGTGGTTTTTCTTCTGTTGCAGCAAATAACACACAGTTCTCAGAGAAAACTTCACAAGCAGGATACACAGCAAAGTCCAATCTTTGTCCTCCTCTTTAAGGCAGAAGCAGCAACTGCAGGCCAACCCAGCAAGCACAGCAAAGGGACAGTACTCCTCCTTCTGCTCTTCTCCTTGGCAGAGGTTCCTCTTGATCCAGAAGTGTTCTAAAAGTCTGGGGGTTTGGGTCCATTACTTATACCCATTTCTGCCTTTGAAGTAGGGAAATTTCAAAGGGAAGTCTGTTGTTGACAAGATCCTGCCTTGCCCAGGCCTGGCTCCAGACACACTCCAGAGGGCTGTAGACTGCATTGTGTGAGGACAGGCACAGCCCCTTCAGGTGCAGGTGCCAGCTCCTCCCTCCCCACTCTAGCCCAGGAGACTCATCAGGATATGCAGACTACACCCCAGCTCCCTTTTTGTCACTGTGTAGAGGGAATTCACAAACAGCCCAACTGGCAGTCTGACCCTGAAAGCAAGAAAATGCCCAAGTTCTAAAAGTGGCATTTTCAAACAGACAATCTAAAAACCAACTGTACCAAAAGATGCATTTTTAAATTGTCAGTTAAGAGACCCCGAACTCCACACCTCTATCTGCTCCCAATGGGAAACTTAACTTAAAAGATATTTAAAGGCAGTCTGCATGTTAACCTATGGGGGAGATAGGCCTTACAATAGTGAAAAACAAACTTGGCAGTATTTCACTATCAGGACATGTAAAACACACCAGTACATGGCACACCTTTTAAATACACTGCACTGTGCCCATGGGGCTACCTAGGGCCTACCTTAGTGGTGCCGTACATGTAGTAAAAGGGATGCTTAGGGCCTGGCAAGTGGGTTCACCTGCCAGGTGGAATTGGCAGTGCCAGACTGCACACACAGACTCTGCACCGTTGCAGGACTGAGACATGTTCACAGGGTTACTGTTAGAAATAGGGTCCCTAGTTGGCAGAGGTATACACCCTTATCAAATAGGGACCACAATCCTAGTCAGGGTAAGTCACACACAATCCAAATTATCCTGTGCCCACCCTCTGGTAGCTTGGCACTGAGCAGTCTGGCTTAACATAGAAGGCAATGTGTAAAGTATTTGTGCAATAAATCATATAGTAACACAGTGAAAACACCACAAAAATACACCATACAGGTTTAGAAAAATATAGGATATTTGTCTGGTTAAATTAAGATCAAAACAATAAATATTCAATAAGCACAAGTTGAGATATCACTTTTGCATGATTAAAAAGAGTCTTAAATTTTAGAAATCAACAGTTGTCTCTTGGTTTCACAAAGTACCTGGTTTGTGTAAAAAATAACACGCACAGAGACTGCAGAGGAGGAGATGTGTGGAAAAATAGGGTGTGCATCAGAATTTCCAGCACGGCAAAGGCGTTGCATAGTTTCTTTCCAAGCTGCAAGGGGCTTTGCGTTGATTGCCGGTACGCAGTCTTGGTTCCTCACTGCGATGCAGGGATCTTTTTGACGCCCAGGGACGAAGATTGAAAATCCTGGCCGTGCGGACAAAGTCACAGGAGATGTGTCAAATTTTCTGTGGCACGGCAAGCGCTGCATCGATTCTTCACTCAGGAAGTTGGGCTGCTTCGTTCTAGTTCAGCTGTGCGTCGATCTGGTAGGCTTTGTGTCAAATTTCCGGCCACAAGGCAGGTGCTGCATTGATTCTTCACTTGGGAAGTCGGGCTTCGACGTTCCGGTTCAGCTGTGCGGCGATTTTCTCATTGCAAGGCAGGCTGTGCATTGTTTCCAGCAGGCTGTGTGTCGATTTTTGGCGCACAAGGAGTTCCATAAAGAGATGAAGTCTTTTTGGCCCTGAGACTTCAGAAAACAGGAGGCAAGCTCAATCCAAGCCCTTGGAGAGCACTTCTCAGCAAAGTCAGAGGGCAACAGGGCAACAGCAGGGCAGCAGTCCTTTTCAGCAAAGCAGTCCAGATGAGTCCTTTAAATGGGGCAGAGGACCTGAGAGTTTGGTGGGTGCTGATGAACTCCCAATTTATGATGGTAATAGTGGTCTGCCAAATGCTACATGAGGGCCTTAGTCTTATTTTAAAGCTAAATAAATGTAAAATTTGGAAAATAATTTGTATTGTTTAAAATATTTAAACCAATGCTGTCTCTCAGGTTTGTGTTTCACAAATGGTCATGCTCAATTCAAAATCGAAGTTATTTTTATAATCATGTAATATGATGGCTACCCGAAAGCTCAAGATGCACCATCACTCGGCCCCCATCTCAAGCTGACTGGACTACGGCACGCTCTCTACGCAGGGATCGCAGCTCACCTCCTCTGATGACTGCAGACCATACAGCACACTGCAGCCAGACCTGTTCTGGATCTCCCAAGATGAACCCACATTGCTCCCTACCTCAGGAAACTCCACTGGCTCCTCGTACAGAAAAGATGGCAGTTTAAGCTTCTGACCCATGTATACAAGGCCCTATACAACTGTGGACCCAACTTCTTGAACCACCGCCTGAATTTCCATCAGCTCACCAAACACCTTTGCTCAGATTCCCTTTCTCTAACCCTCACCCCCTGCATCTGACGTAGCAGATTGCAAGGTCCCTTCTTCTACTACCTAGCAGCAAAGACATGGAACAAGTTACCCTTTCATGTCTGGACCTCCGATTCCCTTCTAGAATTCCATAGGTCCCTAAAGACCTAGCTATTCGGCTCAACTAGACCCTGCCAATACCCAGGTATCCTCACTGGTAACAAGAAGCACTCTACAAATCTACAGACTGATTGATTTATTGATTGATAAAAACATCAAATTTTCACATTTTATGCTTAGTCAGTTTTTATTATATATCAGAACAATGTAAAACAAATTCCTTTAGAGCATTTGCAGAAGAACTTATATCAAATTCACCGTTAGATAACTTACTTTGAAAAATTCCTTTGTTGATCCTGAGTCAAGTGTTCCATATGCAATTTCTGATTGTTTGGCAAGGTCTTCTGCACTTTCTATAGGGGAGACCATCCTCTCAACAGTCAGGAAAGCAGCGAGGTTAGCAGTATATGATGATATAATGATTAGTGTGAAGAACCACCACACACCCCCAACAATGCGACCTGAGAGGGATCTAAACATGAGCAAGAAAATACATTTTATTCTTGTAAAAGCAGTGGTGCTTTTTAATTTGTGGACTATTACTGGTACTAAAACATTGACCTCAAAATCTCTATCATAATCAACCATAGATAAAATAAATCATGCAGGAACTGACTTGCAATGGCAAGAAATGTAAACCAGTGCATGTGTTCATTATTAATGAAAATGAATCGGAATGCACCTTTCAAATAATGACACGGAAGAGATTAGATTGTATAACTATACTGAAAAAAATCAGATAACTGACTGTTTTAGGAGTAATTTTTTTAAAAAATTAAATTTTGCATGACGTTATCAGAATTATTCACTTGTGGTTTTCTGCATAAGCATATGCTCACTAAATGGAAAAATGGGATAAGGCTGAGTAAGGGGGAGAGCAAGCCTCCAGAAGCCTGCCTAGTCTTTTCCTACGGAGCATTCATAAATGAATACAGTCTCAAATTCAATATGCACATTGGACACTCCAATAAGCAACACACAGTTGAAGTTCTGCCTTTGACAGTAAGCTTGCCTAACTCCCTGTAGCAAAGTACATGAGGGAAATTAGTATCAGACACCATCCGGTAACTATTCCCCATCCCATAATAGCACTTTGGAAAACTAATAAACACCACAACATATAGTTTAATCCAAAATGGACATGTTCATGCCACTTGTTTACAGCATTTCTGGCACATGAACACTGGAAGGGACATCATTTTGAGCAGCAGTGTGGCACCATATGATATGTAGAAGTGTCCCCAGTAAACAAAGAACAATTTCCAGAAGGTGGGTTGTGCAAATTCAAATTTAAATCCACTAAAATGATAACTTTTTAAAAATCATTGTTCAACACACTAATGATCATTACTGTGTAAAAAATATGTATGCAAATCATTGCTTTGTATACTGCCAATGACACAGGTTCATAGTCACTTTGGTCTAAATCACTGTGACAGTCATTTTATAGTAATTATCAGAAAATGTAAAACCATGCTAATAAGCCACCTTAAAGTTTTTGAAGCAACATTTTTTAAATCATGTTCTAGAAGGTAACTAACCATTTTCTACCCCTTTTCCCACAAACTAAAGTCAACCAAATAAGGCTTATAAAAATAAAATATAGTGCAAACAGTTCTTAGATGTTCCCCAACTTGTGATAGATTTACATATTTGTATAGGCTATTACTTTATATTTCAAGATAGAACAAATGAAAACAGAATAAAAAAAATAATATTTTACCATTATAAATAAATGCAAAAGCTGGTCATGTAATTTGCTATCCAGTGTTTACTTCATAATGCATTGTCTCAATTGCAAATTTACCAACCTCGGTGAGATGTCACATCCTTGTTGCATAAAGGCACCCAGAGAAAACCAGAGGCTGTTGAAAATTCCAAATTCGTTAGGTGGTTGGTCACTAGGCCCCTCTTTCCCATCTTCAGGCTCCTCTGTATGCCATTCGTAAGGGCTAAACCTGCTGACCAGGAACAAGACCACACTGACCCCAATGTAGGCAAAAACTATACACATCCAAATCTCATACGCCAAAGGGTCCAAAAAGGAAAACACCCCTGGCTTTGATTTCTGGGGCTTTTTGATCATAATGGAGATCCCCAAACTCATAAAAGGCTTAGAAAAATCAATAACTTCTTCTCGCACAAGTGTAATGGTCAAAGGGGCAACTGCAATCTCTGCTTTCTGTAGAAATAAACAGAAGGTAATATGCTTTAAAATAGGGAACAATCATGTTAAGTTTTATTTAAAGGTAAATAGAAAGAAATACAGTTATGTATTGATTTCAATAGTACTGGATAAGGACACGGTTGTAGAACCACTCATACCATTTACGTCATTAAGTTAAGCAGCAATTCTAAGCTCTGGTCTTCAAGTAGGATCCATAATTCTTGTTGCAGGACACTTTTTTAAATGCAACCCATGCTGAACAAAATATAGTAGACTTAATTATCCAAACACTAAAAGATGTAGATTGACTGGACATAAATGCAATTGAAAAGGGAAAGTACTCTTGTTTATCCAGGGATGAAAGAAACTACAAATATTGTAGACTGTAGAATATTAAGCATAATACATTTGGCATTTAAAAATAGTCCTGTTTAAAAAAAAAAAAAATCTGAATTCATTTTAGCCATCCCATCAACTGCACCACTGAGAAAGCAAGCAAAAATATATTCTATATTTTTAGGACTACTACTTCAGCAAAAACATCATACTGATGTTCATAACAAATAAATACCTTCCCACAAGTGACAGCAAAATAAATATATGTAAAAAATAACTTAGAGCCAGTCTTGCCAGAACACATCAGCTTTGCTATATACAATATTGAGTCTGGCTGTTAGCAAAATTTAATGTCCCTTAAGCAAAATAAAAATATACAAAAAACATCCTGGATAGTTCACTGGATGTTGCCTAATTCATGCAGCACACATCTGAAAATATAGTCTTGGGTGAAGTTTAATCCTACTTACTCCATAAACCAGCTCTCCCACCATTCCATTCCATATTTTTGTTTCAGAATCCCTTGCTCCATATTTTCCATCAGGAACAATGGCAATTTTATACTTAAATCCAATGTGTTTTGCTATTTCTGATGCAAGATCTACACAGTAGCCTTCAAACTTGTCATTTCCCTCAAAGGTCTCATGGTTTTTCTTGTACATGACATATGGGGCTTCCTATAAGGAAAGAAGTATAACTGTAAAGAAGAAACACGCAGTATGGGATCTACTTAAGTAAATGTGGTAACACAGATTGTGTATTATGTTCATTATTCTGAGAATGGTTACCAATAACACAAGAACTTCTATGTGTAAACACACACACATATATATGCATATATGTGTGTGTATATACATATGTGTGTATACAGTTATACACATATGCTGTTATATGCATATATAAACATAGAATATAAATATGTAACATTTAAACTCAACCTTCACAAGAACACATTAATTTCAACATAGATGTGAAATGTATGTTCACTTACTACAAATGCATACCTTAACTTATTGCGGAAAACTGCTAATCAGAGAGCAACAGTAAATAAATAAGACTTTATTGCATATTTGGTTGGTACATATTATTTTTTAAATAATTCTAAGAGAACCACCATGATAATTTGACTATTAATGGCATATAGAAACTACTATCTTTACATTTTGTAGGTATATTTAAGGTATAAGCCAAAGACAATATTTATGTTGATCAATTGAGAAAAAGAGAAGAGTGTATGACACATTCATAATAAATTAGGTACATAATTAACTGCATTTATGAGTACACATGCACACATTCAAAAGCAACTCTTGTGTGTTATGTCACAAAAGCCTTCATAATTTTGTAGTACAAACTCAACAACAATCTCAATTTTGAAAGTATGGGCATCATCATCAGGGACAAAAGACCATCGAAAAACAACTTATGCAATGCATTTTAAGACTACATCTCATTTCAGAGCTCATCAGCTGTCGTTGTTATATCAACTCAGATTCAGGAACCGCTTATTTAGTACAAACAGTGCCATCTTTGCCACTAAATGCTGTGTGAGGAAGGAGGACAAAGTTTTCTAAAACACAAAAGAGTTTTCTTTGATGGGTAATTTATTTTTTTTCAAAATATTTAACTTTGTCTAGCACTGTGTAGATGAAAACATCCCCTTTACTCCTATGGTTTATTGACAGCTGTGAAAAAAAGCTTTACTTTGCAGTTCTGAAAGGTCAAAACTGCACCATAGATAAAATAAATAAATATAGTTTGATGACACTGAAAACCTAGTACTCCACCAGCAATATGCTTACTATTAATGTTTATACCTGTTTGCGTAATACACTGAAGTTAAGATGG
This sequence comes from Pleurodeles waltl, assembly GCF_031143425.1. Classification (NCBI taxonomy): domain Eukaryota; kingdom Metazoa; phylum Chordata; class Amphibia; order Caudata; family Salamandridae; genus Pleurodeles; species Pleurodeles waltl. The sequence continues at coordinate 1,340,353,446 of NC_090447.1, forward strand.
ACATGAAGTTTGCATTTATCATGTTCAGCACTCAACATCATGCTGAATGGAGTTGTAGCTGATGTATTCAAATAACAAAATAAACACATTATTGTATTATGGTTATATAAGCTCAATTGTTACATTGAAACAGTGATTTTGAAGGTACGGTATATATCAAATAGGAAGCACAGAAATTATAAATAATGTAATGGAGCAGGCCCACTAAATTACTTTAGTAGTGTATGCTAACAATTATATTTTACTTGACATGTCTAAAATACGCACTACTGTATTTGTCTGATGTGAAGTCAATATAATTTAACATACATCATAATGTCAACATAATTTAACACACATCATAATGCAAATAATGTAATAGTACAAAAATACATACGAAGGAAAACAAAATATGTACATCCTTTAAGACTCTTAGGGCCTGATTCAGATATTGATGGATGGGTTACTCCGTCACAATAGTGATGAATATCCCGTTCTCCGAAATCTAAATCCCCTTATGTCCTATGGGATTTAGATTTCAGCGGACGGGATATCTGTCACCGTTGTGATTTGCCAAGATTTCAAATGTACTTGGAAACGACAGGGTAGAGTGCAATGAGTCTTAACCCCAATCATGATCGGCCTACAAATACAGTTTTGGGCTCAGATTCACATTTGTGCTCAAAAGTGAAGGATATTTTGAATGCAGAATGCAAGTTGTTCCATCTGCGATTTGCAGTCTGGAAATCTTGATGCAAGTCATGTGTCAATTTGAAAAATGCACTGTTTGAGCAAGCAGGGATGGGGAATAACATGTGCAATTTGGGTGCTACACTCCATTCCTGCAAGTGGATGTAAATTGCACAATTACACATTTGTGAACTCTGCACTATTGACCATTTGGAGGTGCACAATTTGTACTTTAAAAAATAAGACCAATCAGGATAGGGACCCAAGCAGCTTCAGCGTGGAGCACTATTGTATGTAAACCACTTGTACTGGATCAATGTTAACATCACAATGAAAGAGAAGATAACAAACACTTGGAAAGATTGTAATAAATATTATCTATGAAAAAAACAAATATGAAAAGTGCATGACTGTACTGTACTATGGCTTCAATGAATCTGACGAAACCACGAAAAAGAAACTTAATGCAGAAGTATAACTTATTTTGATTCATTCATTTATACATTAGAATTCGTGCTTTCTGAGCAGTAAAACTTTACATAGAAAACACATTACAAAATCATGTAATGCTGAAATACAATATTTTGACTTGAGTAGCCTGTAAGGCCCATATTTATACTTCTTTTGTGTCACTTTTTGACGCAAAAGCAGCACAAATTTACAAAATCCAATTATATTTTGTAAGTTTGCGCCGCATTTGCATCAAAAAACAATGCGAATGTGGTGCTAAAAAGTATAAATATGGGCCTTAGGGTAAGCATGGCAAAATACAAACTGTTTCAGATAGGTCTGTGTTATAAACCTGTATGAGACGAAAAAGGATTTTATAGCAAATGTGTGATTAGGTGACTTCAGAGGAAGCTCTGGGAAATAGTTGTGAAACAAAAAATTGATGAGAGGAGTGAAGAGTACGGATTGAAAACAGAGAACGAAATGGATATCTTGCCTTTGGTTCTTGAACAGGTCTAAAAGCTTGTTACAATAAAAAAATGAAAGCAAACCCAATTGAAATCTAACTGGGGGAAATAAAAATGTGAAAAATATGAGAGGACCAGTGCTTTGAAAAGGTGATAAAGAGAGAATCAATAGTGTGGGTGAGCGCACATGACAGTAAGAATAAGATCTTCTGTGCAAGAAAAGTTAATAAAGAGTGGGATTTCATCAAGGACAAAAAGGCTGAAAGCAAGGGGTATGGGATTTAGAAGAGATAAGAGAAGAAAAGTCAAGAGATGTGTCAGGGGTAGCACTAACGTAATGAGAATAGTATTATGGGAGTGAGCTGGCCCTATAATCCAAGAGAGGGAAATAAAATGCAGAGAAGTAAGACCTCGGAAGAGGTGATTTTTGTTTTAGAAGGACTAATGCTTGGAAGTAGTAAGATGTCCATATTTGAACAGTACAGAGTATTTATGAAGCTTATCATACAGGGGTTGCATGCAAGAGAAAGACACAGCTGATAGCAAAGCAGAAGCCAAAGAGGACTAAGTACGGAGCATTTCAGAGCCCTATAGAGTTTAGAAAGTAAGGTACAATAAGAGCCAAATATAGTTTACCAAGTAATTTTAAATAAAAAGTGAATAAAAAGTAAGTAAAATATTCTGATAATAGTTCCTGAAATGCTCACAAATGAGAGATTGTCAAGAGCATATTGTGCAGATTTCTTTCAAAAGAAGGTGAAGATCAAGCAAGACAAAGTTGGAATGGTACTGGACTGATGAGCACTTTGAATAACTTGTGATTCCAATTTCTATGGAGTGAGCAGAGGGGGAATTAGGTAAATGAGGTACTAAAGACTGAGATATGGAAATAAAGTACATCAAACTAGTAATTGATGAATAAAGAATGGCAAACCAAAGGGAGTTAATAAAGTGCAAAAATACATGTCATGTGGTGCAGAGATCTGGGATCCAAAAGAGTAGAGAAAACAAATTAGGTTTGAAAGAGAGATAAGGCCCATGAAATAGAATTCCACATTTGAATGATGTGCACATGAGGCCTGCAAATGGAGGGTGGACACATGGAGGTCAAAATATGAAGATTACTTTGTTGAACGCCACAATGATATCATTCCCTACTGTTTTTTTTTTCAAATGTCTGCCACCATGAGCTACACTTCACAAAACATAAAGTCACGTTGACCTGGGTGACATATGTTATCAAGTATGACAGAAATGATTAAACAGCCTCAATGGGAGTGAAACCTCACAACCCTTGTATACTTTTGGTTGCTTCTTTTGTTCAAAGCAACGTTCACACTTTCTGACAATCCCCATGTGAAATACTTAATTAACTCAACAGATGTTTTCTATTTCCAGTGTTGAATAAACAATTCAACACGATAAATGCAATTCTAATTAACAGCTAACACCATAATCCCAAAAGTCTTTATAGCAGGATCATCTACAATTCATGAGCTTATCATCAAAATCAAATCATTTTCAGCATTAAAGATCTTCCAATATGTACCTTTAAAAAGATGTTTCAACTTGGAAATAAGTACTTGGGAGCCAATTCATAATCCTTTCTGTACCTGAAACTATGGGTGTACCTAAGTGAATCATTTATTCTGAATGTAAACCTAGAAGCACAGAAGCATGATTTCCAAGCAGACATATACCTAATTAAGTGGAAATGACCACCTACCTGGCAGGCTTTTTTGTTTCAATAATGCAGATAAGATGGGACAGATACAAGAGAAAGAATGAAGATGGGGAAAGACCAAGCAATATCTTTGGGAACTCCCGCAAACATTTGGGAATTCCCTCTGGTGGATTTAGAAATAGAAATGTTTCATAGATAGTTTCCACCATGCAAACATATGTAATTGCAAACTTACAAAAGGTTTGGGAAAGACAACAAATTAATTCCCATTTCAAACCATTGTGAAAATGGTGTTGCCCATCTAGGAAACAAAGCTGGGAAACCAGTGCAAACAATGTTCCAACTAATTCAGTCTTCTTCCTAAATCCAAACATAATGGGCCTGATGCACAAAAGAACTTTCAAGTGCAATAGTACTTTTATGATCAAACCGGTTGGATCTATGCTTGAAAGACATTCACTAAAAGTTATCTTGCTGGTGTGGATCCACTTACTCCCACATAAAATCCTCTGTAAAGGTTGGTGAATGAGCAGAACTAGGCATGGTTTGCTTTGTACATTCATGAATTTCTTCAAATGTCTGCTTGTGAGTATTCTCAAATTCCTCTTCAACTCTTTCCCATCCTTGACCTACCCCAGTCCAAGGCTGGAGTATATGCCTGTCCAGAGCAGGAAGGAGAACAGAACACCTCCAAACTATGAGCCTCATTACGAGTCTGGTGGTCTCTTGACCACCAGACTTGGGATGGTGTACTGAATGCCACTTTATGGCAACAGCGGTTGTGACGCAGTCGGACTGCCAGCACTGCTAGGATTAGTCGTTCCGGTGGTCTGGCGATCGTGGTGGTCCTAATCTACCAGGGCAGCACTGCAAGCAGTGCTGCCCTGGGATTACAAATTTGTTCTCCACCAGCGATTTCATGGCAGTAACACCGCCATAAAAATGTTGGCAGAGAACGAGTGCAGGAGTCCCCGGGGGGCCCCTGCACTGCTCATGCTCTTGGCATCTCTTGCTTTGCAGACGGTGAACATTGTGAGGGTGTTGGTGCACCCTGCATCCTACAGCATTGGTGCCGTCTCGATTACGAGCTAGTGACAATGCTGTTTCCCACTAGGCCGGCAGACGGAAACTTTGGTTTCCACCTGCCGACCTAGCAGAAAACTCAGAATGGGCCCGGCGGGGAGGCAGCCACTATGGCGGCAACCTCCCCTTTGGAAGTTCGGCAGATGGCCTAGGCTGTCCGCTGAACTCATAATATGTGTTGGGTAGAATATTTCCACAAGGAAAAACATTTTCTTCAGGGAAACAAAAATGAAAAGAATGCCATGCCACACAGATCCTTGTGTCCCAAAATACAGATTTGCACTGCATACAATTCCGTATTGTGGGAACACCAATATCTAAAAAAAATTGCATGACTTTCTCAGTAGTACACCTGGAAAACTGTAAATAGCAAAGTGTTCTAGCTATACTACTGGCACATTTTCTAATTCACTGAAGGGGTAATGTTCACTAGTGCACAGGAGTTTGTGTATGGGTGCAATTTTCTACATGCAGCCATTTGACTAGGATTAAGAGTTTGGAATAAGACTTAGGGCCAGAATTACAAAAAACTGGCGCATCAGTACTGATGCAGCATTTTGCATGCGTTGCCCCTGCCCCACCTAACAACACCATGTGTGCGCCATATTTACAATACGGTGCACCATGGCGGTCTTTAGGCCAATAGTGTCATAATATTTACGCTCTTGTGGTGCTTTGCTCCACTAGCATACAAAATGTTGACGCTAGTGGAGCAAAGTGCAAGGAGGCCCATAGGTTAATATGGGTGCGTCATTTTAACAAAAATGACACCAAAAATGGTACATTTTTGTGGGCCTCCTAACACCGGAACACACCTTTGCATACATTATGCCTGACCCAGGAATAATATGGTGCAAGGGATCACAAAGTGGTACAGTGCATGCATTGTGCCGCTTTGTGAATATAGCATGGTGAAAATTGCCTTCTTGAGCCACATTAGCATAAGAAAAGAATTACGCACAAGGAGGCGCTAAGGCCTCGTAAATCTTGCCCTTAGTCATTCAGAAACATGAGGTATTTTTTGACTTACAAAACTAATACAAATCTAAGACAAGTGGAAGCTTATATTTAAAGCCACACTTTTAACTTTTTTTTAAATTATTTACAATTTATTGAAACAACTAGCACAGTATTAGGGAGAGATATTTCGCCTTTTTTATTAACAAAACCTCTTTCAATACTGCAGTAGTATCTTTCTCAAACAATAATTTTATCAAAATGTATTCCACATGACTATCTCTTAAAAGAACTCTCAAACAATTTATGTAGTCCTTTTTTGATTTTATTATATCAAACATATTTAGAACAAAACATTGTTGCTTTGAAAATGTTTCAGACAGAAATAGTTTCACAAACACCCAAAGCACACCTCATTATGCTGACCCTTCACATCACACCCCTAATTAAATCTACTTGGGCTATGGGCTCAATTTATTTGTGCTATGGCTAAGACTCAATTAGATTGTGGAATCGTTTTAGGCATCTACACCATTTCATGACTTTTTTAAAATAAATAATGGGGCAAAGAATGGGAAATGATATTCATACCCAATAATATGGAAAAAGTAGAAGCCAGATTCGACTTTTGAAGTAGCGTATTAAAATAACTACAATCATCCTTGAAAGGATATTTTTAACAATATATTTTTCTTCCTTTAAAGATCCGATTTTAGGACTTGCATAGAGGACACTTTTTAGTGTCTGTTTCACAGAGGATGAAGAAACTCTGAAACCCAGCAATGATATTCCAAAGATTTACAGAAATGTATGACCTTTCAGTAGGCAAAATATGTATTAAACCATGTGGTGGTGATTTACTAAAACAGTAAACACAGGTTTTGTTAAAAAACATGTGGGCCATATTTATACTCTGTTTGCGCTGAAGTTGCGTCAATTCATTTACGCAAATTCAGCACAAACTTAACTCCATATTTATATTTTGACGGTAGACCCATCTAGAATCAAAATATTTGAGTCAAATCATTTTTTGGATTAGTGAAACTACCTTGTGTCAATGAGATGCAAGGAAGGTGTTCCCGTCCAAAAAAATGACTCAATGCCCCTAGTGCCTTATTTATCCTCCCATGCAAAAAAGGTGCACGGTGGGAGCCAGGCCCAAATAATGGTGCTAAGCCTGCTTAGCACCATTATTTAACCCCTGGGTCAGAGCAGGGGTTCGTCATCAAACACCATGGACGGGCCCACAGGTGCCCACCCGAAGCACCAGGAACACCCCTACCCACACCAGAGGGACACCACAGGATGGGGACCCCATCCCAGGTAATTAGGGTAAGTATAGGTAAGTATTTTTTTTTAAAATGTAAGTGCCATTGGGGGCCCTGAAATGGGCCACTCTACATGGCACTGGCTGCAATGGCCATGCCCAGGGGACACTGGTCCCCTGTGCTGGCCATTGGGTTGGTGGGTATGACTCCTGTCTTTTGTAAGACAGGAGTCATGGTATGGTTGGTTTTGCATCAGGAAATGACGCTAGGCTGGTTAATGGCATTTTTGTTTTGCCTCTAACCAGCCTAGTGTCATTTTTTGAGGTAAAAACCCTCTTCCCCCATACCGCCTCGTCCACCTGGCAAACGTCATTTTACCAGATGCTAGCCCACAATTAGTGCCGGCTTGCAGGATTCCATAAATTTGTGCAGTTTTGAATTAAAAAGTATAAATATGGGCCAGAATGTTTTATATTGAGTTGGAATTGATACATATGACCTAAAAGATGTTTTTTTCAAACAAAATAAATTTCAAAAATAGAAGTGTGCATTTGCGGGACATCTGATGGAACGCGTGAATATTAGAAGGTGTATATATAGAAGAAGTAAAATTACGTTCCAGCTTTGTCACCAATTATTTCGGATCAACTCCACCAGGAATATGAGTTTGGATCACTATTCTACAAGTTGAAATTCCAGTCCAAGTGGCTTGAAAATATCTTATAATCTGACTTTTCTACTTGAGGAGTAGCCCTTAACATCCAGAATTAAATTTAGTTAGAGGAATGTTGAGAATAGTTTGCATGAGGATGTGAGTGGGCACGAATGAAAGAGCCTGAAGCATAAGAGTTGTGTTCTTAATACAGTTAGTTTTGAACACGGTAAAATATCTGTAGTTCAAATCTTATTTTAAATTAAAAAAATAGGGCTGTATTTGACAAATTCAAATGAATAAATAAGACTCTACTTGTTGATTGAAAGTTCTCTTCAGTCATGTAGGATATCTTTGTACCAAATTAGGTGCATATTTAAGAGCCCCTAGTGCTATTCTAATGTCACATTAGCGCCATTTTTATACGCTAATGTGGCATGAGAAGGCTCCATATTTACAAAGTGGTGGAATGCATGTATTGTGCCACTCTGTAACCCTTTGCTCTACATTATGCCTGCACCAGGCATAATGTATGCAAAGGGGGCATATCCCCATTAGTGGCGCCGAAAAAATGGCATAAGGAAATCTAACATACAACATTGAATACAATGGGCCCCTATGTACTCTGCAGCAGTAGTGCCAAATTATTGGCACTACTCCTGCAGAGTACATCAATAGGGGTAAAAAAAAAACGTTATTGTCCCTACCCTGCGCCATGGTGCGCCATGTTTTAAATACAGTGCACACATTTGGCAGCAGGGGGGCACTAAAGGGTGCAATAAAAGTAGCACTTTTCTTAAGTATGCCCCTTAATGCTTGAGAAAGTGCTCACAGAAAATGATGGAGTTGTACTTCATAATTAAAAAAAAGAGACTCGGTCTCCCTAAAATTGCATTAGATGTTTCACTACATAGAAAATAAACAAACAACAGGAAGGAATTGCAATGTGATGCTAATACCAATCCTTTGTCCCTATTTAAATTCCTAATATCTGAGTTTTGGATAGTCCTTTTTAAATTTCATGAGGGTGTCTTCTCTTACAAATGTAATTGTAAGTTAGATTGGCTACCATATATGTACCATCTCACATGCAAGATCAGATCATAAAGTGAATGCCCAGGACAACAAATCAGACATGGACAACTCACTACAGCGTGTAATAGTTTTGCATACAATAAAACTAATCACTGTCATGTGGAGACATCAAAGATGTGACATGAGATGATACATTTCACTACTGCTATGTGGAACAGGTGTACAACCTGCTGTAAGATCAATTTCGAAGGCAATACAAAATACATTTATATGGGTGCTTATTTTTTGAACATATGACTTCTTCTCAGAGTCATATCATTAATTATGCAAGTAATCAGCGAGTTTGCCCCATTTTGAATTGTGTTGGATAGAATCAGTGATGATGCACGTCTACCTCACTCGGTTGGGAGATCCAAACAGTACTTAACCGTTAGCACACATAATAGCATGGCAATGGTGATATAAAGCTTCAGTATCTGGAAGCTGAGGAATGTCTGCAATCAGTGTTTTGCATTCAAGACAGTAATCTACTTTTGTGAATTTAGATGTGATATGTTTTCAACTGCATCCCTCCAAAACTACAAGTATAAAGGAATTGGTCAACGATTGGATGCAAGATTCTCTACAATGCCTTACCCTTTACCTGTTGATGTCCTGTCAACAGTGATGAAGGCCGTGGGGAAGCCAGGTGTGCCTGCGGAAACAGAAGAAGGGTGAGGCAGGCACCTGGGCGGTGATCAGCAACATCTTCACACTACCGGAGGTGCACACTAGGGTGCTTGCTTGAAGGCACAGAGACTAAGCAGCCAGAGACTGCTAGTGCCTTCTGGCAGAGTCTTTGCATGCCATATAATGGTTTGCCATGGCTCAAACTGAAAAAAAAAGATTCCACCCACACCTACCCTCTATTTAATAGCAAAGAGATGCTAACCAGGCCAGCCTCAAGGGGTTGTCCCCCATTTAAAAGGAAGTGCATTTTTAAAAAGATTGAACCTACCTGAGCAAAGAATGCCTGGCACTGACTAAGCTCAGAGGAAAGTTGGACATACCCCAGAAGCCTAGGTAAAAGAAAGAGGCCATGAGGAACATGCATTCACACCTGGTGGGTGTGTCTCAGGTTGCACTGGCTGGGCTAGCGATTCAGCCTTTAAAATCCCTGAGAACTCCCTGGCTGCCTTCCCACGAAGTTTGAACTAGCTCGAGCGAACAAGACCACATGTTGTAGCTGAGGTCCCATAGTGCCAAGACTATACATCCACAACATATTAAGAATGGAAAGCAGCAAAGCAAAAGCAACTGTAGTCCTAATTTCTGTCACAGTGAATAAAGGATGCCTGGAAAATGGCAGCAAACAGAGCCGGAAGATATATCTCTATTGAAGAGCTGCTGACTATTAAAGGAGGGAAAGTGGACAAAGGCAAAAGACTTCCGTTAGAAAATTGCCAAAGTGAGGGGAAGGTCAAGATTCCCTTCACAACAGGTACAGGTAGAGACAATCAAGGAATATCTGAAAGGGAATCAGAAAATATCACTGAATTGGGGATGAGGGCTGATGTCCTGGAACGCACAGTTGATGATCGTTCTGAAGAGCTTTATCATGTGGGTGTCAGAATCGTAAGCCTAGATGAGCAATATTATGAAGTACACCTTAAGCAAGAAAACTTAATGGATAGATCCACAGATCCAGGAGGAGCAATATTAAAATGAGAGGCATGTCCACTGGAGCCTAGGGAGCAGATTTCTGGTCCTATGTGCAGCTGCTCTTATACCACATCCAGAGCTGGTCAGATGATACTTCCATTAGAATTGACACCTCATATCAAGAGTTGGCACCTGGGAGCCCTAGATTAGCCCTTTTGGATCTAATAGCATGGGTTAATTAATTCAATGAGAAAGAGATCATGGGATTGTTGCGCAATGGTGCTCAAGTTGACTTTGAAGGTCATAACATTCTCTTCTTTCATGACTTAGCATCAAGCTCTCCGAGATGGCCACAAGAGTTAAAAGCAATCACTGAAAGTCTATGAAGATACAACATGCGTTAACAGTGGCAACACCTCTTCAAGCTGATATTTTTGTGAAACTCCCAGAACCATGTCATCAAAATAGTAGAGGATATCTGTGTCATCTTGGGCATCTCTGATGTAGGGACCTCAAGGTGGAGTCAAGCCCTAAGGGTGACTGCAGAGACAGAACCTGGACAACTGTCTGCAACCATGGAAAGCAGCTGTCACTCTCCAAAAACGAGGTACAGAAAGCCAAGCAGGAAGCAATAAAAGAAGTGGGTAGATTTATAGATGAATCTTGCAACACTGTTTAGGGCTCAACAGTGGCCTTTGATGTGTGAGGGCCGTAGGTGACCTCTAAAAGTCAAAACTGATAGCAGCATGCAAATTAGATGAGATTTGGTGGGGTTCGTGGAGCAGAAAACTGTGGTGGCTCTAAGCTCTAGAACTGTTGAAGGTAAACAATGTTGAGGGGATCTTGGGGAAACATGATTTTGGGGTTTTGTCACTTTGTTTGATGCTCTGTAGGAATTGGAGTTGGGGATATTAGGAGCATAAGGGGGAAGGGGTAGGTGGAGAGTGTGACATGTGATTAATATAGCCTTATGCTCAAGTCTGGAGCATTACAGTGGAAAGGAAGACACCTTTATGCTGTTTCTGCATACCAAACGACATGGGTCTCAATGCTAGGGGCATAAACTCTCCACAAAAGAGGCTGGCAGTCTTGATCTTCTTATGATCCGCAGTAAGGTGACTTGCTGCGCTGCCCTATGTCAAATCCCCATAAATGAAGGTCCAATTATTTACCCCAACACATTTTGGCACCTAAATCGTGAAGTGTACAGGTGCAGCAATTTCGTGCAGTAACAAATTTCAGGGACAAGTCAAGAAGACACATGTAGATGGAGCGGGTAGAAGTCTGGGATAGCAGTGAAAATAAGTGGGTAGACTTACACTATACTGTCTCTCTGTGAATCTACTATTAGATACAAACCGTTCCTTAAAACTTGTAATTCTGAGCTATTTGATCTGTCAGAAGCGGAACTCCTGATTGGTGGGGACTTAAATGAATCATTAGATGCAGTAAAGAAATGTACGCAGTAGAAGCGTGATGGAGAAGATTGGCCCCTGCGGGCCTTGATGTCTGGTTAGAGGAGGTGGGACTAGTGGATGGGTGGTGACACTTTCATGCAGAAATAGATAATACATTTTACTTAGTAGTGCATATAATATGTGCATGTCTAGACTAATTTTGCTGTCTACCAGATTATGTGCGCTCATAGAAGACATCTGTATTGGTAACATAGCTATATCTGATCATGTACCAGTCAGCATTCACCTGCGCTCCTCTGGCCAAGAAGCCACTGTGCATACATGGCGGCTGAACAAATTTCAGCAGTGAGATCCGGTAATTAGAGCAAACCTTGCTCATAAGATCAAGGTTTTCATATTAGACAACACCACCCCAGACATTTCTCCTGGAACTCCTGGATGTATGCATGCATGAGTGAATGTGGGTATGAGTGTGTGTATGCGTGTGTAGGATGGTGCGTGAATGTGCATGTCTGTCATGGGGGGCTCTGGAGTGAGAGAGGGGGGGTTGGGGGAGGAGCCTGGGGAGGGGGGGAAGCAGGGGAGACCTCTATCAGTGACAGGGAAGGAATTCTCTGTCACTGATAGTGCCTACCGCCATGGTTCTCGTGGTGGTAAGGAAGCCATGAAAACCATGGCGGTAGGCGGGGTCATAATCCCGCAGGTGGGACAGTGACAGACGCCTGGCGAACGGAGCCTGAGACAAACCGCCAATGTCATATTTTTGGGAGGAATACCGCCAGCCTGTTGGCAGTACTTTTCTCCAAAATACCGCCATCCGCCAGGGTCGTAATGAGGGGTTAAGGCGCAGTTCATAGTTCAAAGCAGGGGAAGTGCAAGGGCCCAACAGTTTTTCAGTTTTATTCTATACGTTATTTTATTCATCCCTAGCACAGATACTTACCAAGCTGTATAATAAGTTTGAAGAGAATAGTGAAATAGCTGATTTCAATGAAGAAAGTCGCCATATTTGTTATTCCTAAGCTGGGGAAAGATATTTAGCCGTGAAAATAACACTACAGGGAGTGCAGAATTATTAGGCAAATGAGTATTTTGACCACATCATCCTCTTTATGCATGTTGTCTTACTCCAAGCTGTATAGGCTCGAAAGCCTACTACCAACTAAGCATATTAGGTGATGTGCATCTCTGTAATGAGAAGGGGTGTGGTCTAATGACATCAACACCCCATATCAGGTGTGCATAATTATTAGGCAACTTCCTTTCCTTTGGCAAAATGGGTCAAAAGAAGGACTTGACAGGCTCAGAAAAGTCAAAAATAGTGAGATATCTTGCAGAGGGATGCAGCACTCTTAAAATTGCAAAGCTTCTGAAGCGTGATCATCGAACAATCAAGCGTTTCATTCAAAATAGTCAACAGGGTCGCAAGAAGCGTGTGGAAAAACCAAGGCGCAAAATAACTGCCCATGAACTGAGAAAAGTCAAGCGTGCAGCTGCCACGATGCCACTTGCCACCAGTTTGGCCATATTTCAGAGCTGCAACATCACTGGAGTGCCCAAAAGCACAAGGTGTGCAATACTCAGAGACATGGCCAAGGTAAGAAAGGCTGAAAGACGACCACCACTGAACAAGACACACAAGCTGAAACGTCAAGACTGGGCCAAGAAATATCTCAAGACTGATTTTTCTAAGGTTTTATGGACTGATGAAATGAGAGTGAGTCTTGATGGGCCAGATGGATGGGCCCGTGGCTGGATTGGTAAAGGGCAGAGAGCTCCAGTCCGACTCAGACGCCAGCAAGGTGGAGGTGGAGTACTGGTTTGGGCTGGTATCATCAAAGATGAGCTTTTGGGGCCTTTTCGGGTTGAGGATGGAGTCAAGCTCAACTCCCAGTCCTACTGCCAGTTCCTGGAAGACACCTTCTTCAAGCAGTGGTACAGGAAGAAGTCTGCATCCTTCAAGAAAAACATGATTTTCATGCAGGACAATGCTCCATCACACGCGTCCAAGTACTCCACAGCGTTGCTGGCAAGAAAGGGTATAAAAGAAGGAAATCTAATGACATGGCCTCCTTGTTCACCTGATCTGAACCCCATTGAGAACCTGTGGTCCATCATCAAATGTGAGATTTACAAGGAGGGAAAACAGTACACCTCTCTGAACAGTGTCTGGGAGGCTGTGGTTGCTGCTGCACGCAATGTTGATGGTGAACAGATCAAAACACTGACAGAATCCATGGATGGCAGGCTTTTGAGTGTCCTTGCAAAGAAAGGTGGCTATATTGGTCACTGATTTGTTTTTGTTTTGTTTTTGAATGTCAGAAATGTATATTTGTGAATGTTGAGATGTTATATTGGTTTCACTGGTAATAATGAATAATTGAAATGGGTATATATTTTTTTTTGTTAAGTTGCCTAATAATTATGCACAGTAATAGTCACCTGCACACACAGATATCCCCCTAACATAGCTAAAACTAAAAACAAACTGAAAACTACTTCCAAAAATATTCAGCTTTGATATTGATGAGTTTTTTGGGTTCATTGAGAACATGGTTGTTGTTCAATAATAAAATTAATCCTCAAAAATACAACTTGCCTAATAATTCTGCACTCCCTGTATCTCCCTCATTATAAGACGCCCATAAACAGTGTTATATTTATCGCAGCTGATAAAATCCGGCTCCACAGAGTCGGAATTTATCGGGTGCGATAAATATCACCTTATTGCAACCTTTTTGGGAATACCATGTGTAATTTGGTCCTTACCACACCAAAGTCAGCATGTACTGGTCAAGACTGGGCCTTTTTCCTCTGCTAGATTTTGTCAGGTTTGACCTGTCAGAGTATATCAGGGGAAAACTCCAAGGGTGCGATAATTAGCACACAACTCATAATTCTGATGCCTGTGCAAACAAAGGGTTTGCACGACGGTAGGAATTTAACCCTAAAGTTGTCCTGAGGGCCTATATCTGAATCAGTGCCATAAATTGTACGAGATAGATTGGGCTCCATACATGTCCATCCTGTCAAATTTAGAGAACTATGACAACCACAGTACCTCAGAGTCCTGCAAATCATACCACAGAGCAGTACAATGTTGATCCTGGGGTATCCTAGACAGAGTAGCATACCCATACTAGGTTCCCAAAGGCCACTCCATTGAGCAGAACACACCTGAGGTCACTTTTTGTAGCATGTTGATCCATGACTTGAGACAGAGTTCTATATAATGTAAATTTAGCATGAAAATTTGATAACTGTATGAATAAGTAGATTTAAATTTATGAAAACAGAAATATACAGTAGGTTATTAATGGCAATTATTCTTAATGCTAGCCAAGCAATGGCATAAATATTCAAATTAATTTGTGAGATGTCATTGCTATTTAAATTCACATATCATTCAGAGGCACTGCACATATGACTGCACCCACCATGGTGACTGAGACCGCCACGGCACAACTCCAGTGCATTCTCCTCAGTCTGCACAATCGCTTGGCAAACATGCCACAGAGATCCGGGATATAATCTCATTCCTCACCCTGGACATCATCTTCCTCACAGAGACCTGGCTGAAACCTGCTTCCGTGCCAGACATCACCAGCACCACACCCAAAGAGTACAAGATAACACACTGGGACGGAATCAACAAACATGGAGGTGGAATTGCCATCTTATCCAAGGACACCATCTGCTTCACAACCTCCTCAGACGACCCAACCCTGATAATGGAGCAGCTTAATTTCCAACATCACACAGACAGAAAAAGCACCATCAGAAGCACCCTCGCATACAGACCACCGGGACTTTGCCCCAGCTTCTGCAATGCCATCCTGGACCTCATTGTCCCGATTGCCATCAACTCTCAGCACTACATCTTCCTAGGAGATCTAACTTCCACCTCAATGACTCCACAGCACCAACACAACCGACCTCCTGGAAAGCATGAGCAACATCAGCCTCCAGCAACTTTTCACTGACCCCACCAACATTTCAGGACACACATTTGCTTACATTTTTACATCCAGCAACAGAGTCAAGTATGACCACTTCTCACAGGTCACCTGTGCTGGCCACTAGAGCGTCCATTTCACCATTTCAGGATCTACCAACACTGGCACCACACCCACCAGTTCCTGTCCCTAACCACCCCCTCAAAATCTTTGGGTCTTAGGCAAGTGAAAGCCACTGATAAGCAGATAATCCATCCTAGATATGATAGAAGGAAAGGCTACACCCCGAATAGAGTCATTTAGGGGAGGGGATACAGATATTATTATGGACTCAATAATCTTTCATTTTATGTTTTTGATTATAAATGTTTTTAAGCAGGTTCATTGGAGCCGGAAGAGACCATCACGTTTATTGTATTGATTTTGCTGACTGTCCTTAATAATGTTTTACAATGTAACGATGACGGATCATTTTATGGTTTTTATTAACTAATAAAAAATAATTCTCTTCACAAAAAGGAATCAGAAAACCAGTGGAACAACCCTCTCAACTTCCACCTCCTAGACACATCACCCCACCCAGAACAGGCTGCAAAGAACTTCTCCCAGTAGATCACGGAATTCGTCAACAAAATCTCCCCTGCCAACCCAGCCAAGCCCAAAGTACTGGTGAGAAGAGCCAGCTGGCTCACCGCAGACCTGAAATCCTCCAAATGCAACTGCCGGCAACTATAAAGGAAGTGGTGTACTAGTGAAAAACGAAAGACAACACCACCTTCAAAACAGCATTCAACTAGAACCACTGCCTCCAGAGAGAAGCAAAGAAGAACGCTCTAGCAGACCACAGAGAAGCCAGCACAAACCACAGCAAGGAGCTCTGTGCTGTTTTAAAGGAGAGTTCTCCAACACTGCAGCCACCAGGAATGACATCAACCACTCCCAAGAACTGTGTGACACCTTGGTGGACTTCTTCCATCACAAGATCTCAGCAATTTCAAACCCCAACCCACTGCTGCCAACAGCACCAGCCCACTCACACCCATGAACACATTCCCCAAACACCTTCTCACCTAGTGGAACCCTCTCAGAGCTCAAGCCACAATCTCCATCATTAACTCTGTATACTTGGAAGCACCATTGGACCCATGTTCCCACCACATTTTCAACCTCGGTAGCAAGACTTTTGGTGATGAGCTCAAGAAAGTTCTGAATGCTTCCTTCACCAGGGTCTCCTTCCCAGAGGACTGGAAACATGCTGAAGTGAGGCCCATCCTGAAGAAACCATCCACCGACCCAGCAGATCCAAAGAACTACCAACCCATTTCCCTGCTCCCCTTTCTGTTGAAGGTTCTCGAAAAGGCAATCAACCAGCAACTCACTAAACACTTAGAACACTATAACCTCCTAAACTCCTCTCAATCTGGGTTCCGAGCCAACCGCAGCACTGAGACAGCCCTGATCGCAGCCACTGATGACATCACGCAAAACAGCAGACCTCATCCTCCTGAACCTGTCACCCGCCTTTAACATCGTCTCCCACCACACCTTAATGAACAGACTCCATCAAATCGGAATCCGGGGAGACACCCTCAAATGGATTGCCTCATACCTCACAGGAAGACCCCAGAGAATCTGTCTCCCACCATTTGCCTCAGAACTCAAGAAGATCATCTGTGGCTTCTGACAAGGATCATCCCTCAGCCCCACCCTCTTCAACATGTACATGACCCCCGGCCAACACCGTCAGATCGCACGGACTCATCATCATCTCCTATGCCAATGACACCCAGCTCATTCTGTTGCACTCAGAAGATTCCTCCACCACCAGAACCAACTTCCACAGATGTATGATGAAGGCTGCAGACTGGATGAAGGACATTGCCTCAAGCTCAAGACGAACAAGACCGAAGCCCTCATCTTTGGGAACAACACCTCCCCATGGAAGACTGGTGGCCTGCTTAACTCGGCCCATCCCCCACCCGACAGATCACACCTGCAACATTGGCATCATCTTGGACAGCCAGTTATCTATGTAGAAACTGGACAGTCTCATACATCTGCTTCCACACCCTTATGGATGCTCCGATAGATCTTCAAGTGGCTCACAATCAAAGGGACTGAAGGGCTGTCACTCAAGACCTCATCACCAGCAGGCTGGACTATGATAACACTCTTTACGTAGGAATCACTGCACACCTCTTGAAGAGGCTACAGACAATACAAAACTCAGCAGTAAGGCTCATCCTTGACCTCCCCAGATGAACTTAAATCACCTTCCACCAAAGAAGCTACATTGTCTCCCAGAAAAGATGCTAGTTCAAGATGCTGACCCACGTATACAAAGCCCTGCACAATAAAGGACCAGCATACCTCAACAAATGAATGACCTTCCACCAACCAACCAGACACCTGCGATCTGCCACCCTCTTCCTCACAAACTCCCCTCCCCCCAGTTCTGTTGATCCACCAGCAGAGGATGCTCCTTCTCTCACTTGGCAGCCAAAATCTGGAATGGTCTTCTCTTGGACCTCAGGAATGCCGCATCGCTCCAGAAATTCAGAAAAGGACTCAAGACATGGTTGTTTGAATGTACAGAGCACCACAAAGCAGCTAGCAAATCCAGCACCTTGAGATCCTCACGGGTGATTTGCTGTGCTTTATAAATCCTGATCGATTTATTGATTGATTAACATAAAGATGTTATTATGTTGCATTCAATTTCAAAAGAGAACAGTTTATGGACTGAATCTGTGTATTGGCAGTGGAAATGAGTCAGTAGATTTGCTCAAATTGGCACAACAGTGCAATGGCTATCAGCCAAGATTCCTGGAGAGAGTAGTAGCATTCTTAAGGAATCGTAAATAGAAGGACTATTACAAAAAAAGCACATTAACATTAGTACAAGGAAAATTTTTATTAGCGGAATGACTGCAACTGGGTTTCTATCTTGCATAATGCCAATTTATTTTTCATGAACACAAATAAGCTTATAATAAGCAAGTGCTATTTTGTGAAAAATTCAACATGACTCAGATTTTCTGTGCACCTTTCTAAAATGAAGGATGCACTCTGTTGAAGAATGCATGTGTCAAGGCAATGTGCTATATTTTGATGTCATCAGTGTTATTTTGTTTAGTCCCACCTGTGGCCATAATGTTTGGTGGAGTTCCTTCTGTAACATAACCAGCTATTAAGATATGCTGAAGTTATCAAAACACAACAATAAACTGAGGGCATACTCACCTCTGCAACAAAGCGTCAATTCTAGTCCGCACTGCATGCCGTACCATACTGCTTGCTGGCTGAAGGACTTACTTCCTGTGTGTTGTCCATCACCCTAGTTGATTGCTCCCTGATTGATCTACAAGAGTAGCAGACACACTGCTGTCCACATCATGTGACACAAAGAGCGGCAATCACCTGGTTTTCAAGCGTTGGAATCTGTCTTTGCATCCATTCTTTGCCTCAGAAGGCCTTGAATCTCAAGACTTGAAGGGACTGCTGCCTTGCATAGACCCCCTACCTAGTATCTCTCTCTGCATTTTGGTCTCTGCAAAAAGAGACATTAGAAGTTTGGACTGCTGGTGTAGGCCATCATTCTTTTTGGTGATTCCTTGGATACGTAAGCAGCATGGCAGTGTTGCTGATACTGTTTTCATTAGACCCAGAAGAGAAGCATGTACTGGGTGTTGTACAAAATATATTTCTAGTAGATGTCATGCTTGGAACTGTGTTTCTCATACTATCTTTCAGAAAAAGTCTTCCATTCTATGCTTTATGTCATGTATGTACCATTTAGTAAATTCTGGGCAAGAAAGTGGGCACTTCCTTGCTATTATCAACACATGAGGTGGAATAAGAGAAACGTCCTATAAAGTCAAGATTTTTGTTGACCATTGACTATCGATAGTCAACTTTGTGAAATATACTGCTAGAATTTGGGTGAGTGCACTTGCGAAGAGAATCTGCTTGGAGAATGTCTGATCTCATTTACATTACTGGAAATCTCACAAATTCCTCCTCCCTCTTCCTTTCTAGCAACAACAACTAAATAGCCTGCTGCATTTCCATCCATTCAGTTGATGTCTCCTATAAAGGATCCGATGAGAGGCAAATATAGATGATATGTCAAAAGTAAAACACAAAGGGCCTCATTATGACCCTGGCGGCCGGTGGTACACTGGCGGTAACACCGCTAACAGGCTGCCGGTGTTCTGGCAGTGTATTATGACCATGGCACATTAGCCACAGCCATATCGTCAGCCCCTCCACTTGACCGCCGGGCTTTCGCCAGGCGGTAATAATCCCCAACCGCCAGCCTGTCCATGGCGGTAAACACTGCCATGGACATGCTGGCGGTAAGGGGGACTCGGGGTGCCCCTGGGGGCCCCTGCACTGCCCATGCCCTTGGCATGGGCAGTGCAGGGGCACCAAGGCACAGCCCCATTGCGCATTTCACTGCCTGAATTTCAGGCAGTGAAATGCGTGACGGGTTCTGCTGAACCAGCTGCACATCAACATTGCCGCCGGCTCTGTTATGAGCCGGCTGCAATGTTGATGTGACTGTTCCACTGGGCCAGCGTACCGAAACGCTGTTTCCGTCTGCTGGCCCAGCAGAAATGTCATAATAGGGAGCCACCAATACTGCCAGCACTGGCGGTATAGTGGCGCCCGCGGCTTAAGCAGTCTTTTTGAAAGGCCACCGAAGTCGTAATGAGGGCCAAATTCTGGTTCTTGGAACCCTTAAAGTAAAACAAAAACAATGAATAATTAATCACTGCCATTTATTAGCCATTTTGTATATTAAAAGGTGATAAGAGCAGTTTTATGACACTCTTTACAGATTTGCCAAATGTTAAGTATTTAGACTGTATTCTTAGGGGTAACGGTATATGGGGCTATACTAATGCAATGCCCAAACAATTGGCTGAAAAACACTTCCTGAGAATGCTTCTGGTTTTGTTTCGGTCAACACTCAATGTCTGTCCATGCCTTATTCTGGACGTATCTTCTAAAAACCTTTCAAATTCTGTTTCTTCTGCTTTTGTGGATATTAGGTTGTACCAATGAGCATATTGGCTTTTCTCAATTGCTTTTAAATTATGAATTTAAGCAAGCATGTGCACTTGATGTAGCCTGATTCTTATATTTCACAACAGTAGTTGAAAATTGTCCATCAACTTTCTGAGACCTGACAGTGATTGTGCAACTTGTACACTAATGGGTTCCTTCCCTAAATCCTAAGTCACGTGAGGGGGGATTGGGTGGTGGTGTCTGTATGGTCGATGATTGACCTTCCTCGTGGCACAGGAGACCACTATCCCAGCACTTGCATTTTATTCCCAAATGTTTTTCTTTTTTTAAAGCAATCTGTGTTCCTTAAAAGAACCAGTATTGTGGAGAAAAAAAAATCCTCTTTGGGAACACATGGGGAACAGGGTGTGGTCCACTTCCTTCTACCCCTGGAGATGTCCAACACAATATCCAAAGGGAAGACGAGTTATTGGGGAAACCTTCTCTTTTGCGAATAGTTTACCACCACCTTTTAGGAGTTGGTAACTTATCAATGGTTTGCCCCTGCACTTGTGGTCACAGACAATTAATACATTGTGTTGCAATTTACAATCAACAATTAGGAGGGGATGCTCCAATTACATCCCTTCCAAAGTGCAATTTGGAATTAGACTGTGAACCCCTTTTCCGAGTTAGAAAGATCTTTTCAAATCACATAAGGTGCTTAGTGTCAGACCCCAGGCCTTTGTTTCGTTATGACACATATTAGGTCTGCAATTCTATATTGAGAGTATAAACATAAATGAGAGTCAACACATTTTTCTAAAAGTCTAGGGCCTTACTAAATAGTAAAATATTATGTTATAAAGACATTGGAAAGGAAGACTTATAACATACATCTTTCTGTACACTTCTGGGTGGGGAGGGAGCTCTGTTCAACTTTCAATAGAACTTTAATTGTAGTTGTCAAACAAATCTCCAGAATTGTCTTCTAACAACTGTGACAGCTGAGGAGAGTAGTTCCACTATTTATCTGGCTTCCTCGGCCTGGGTTCCACTACTACAATACCATGACGCCTACCAAGAACCTTTGTAAATCCCTAAAGAATCAACATCTATCCTGTCCATATCCCTTTGGACTGAGATGTCTCACCACATCACTCATTATGAGTCTGACGGTCACTAGACTGCCAGACTCACGGATTATGGTCGGAGCACCGCCAATGCAGCGGTCCGACTGCCACATTACAACCTTGGTGGTCGGGCTGCCAGGGAACCACAGCTCAGCTAGGATCAGAGATCGCAGCCGTCTGGAGGTTGGTGGCAGTCCTAATCCACCATGGCAGTGCTGCAAGTAGCGCTGCCCTGGGGATTACAACCTTGTTCTCTGACAGTCTTTTCTTGGGGGTAGCACTGTCATGAAAAGGCTGGCAGAGAACGGGTGCATGGGCAGTGTAGGGGCCCCCCTGGCCAGCACCCTTGCAATGTTCACTGTCTGCTCTGCAAGTGTGCTGGTGCACCCTGCAGGCTACAGCATTGCCGCTGGCTCGATTATGAGCTGAAGACAATGTTGTAGCCTGTTTCCCACTAGGTTAACGGGGGAAAACTCAGGTTTCCGCCAGCTGACCCAGCGGGAAACTCCTAATGGGGCTTGCAGTGGGGGGGGTAGCCTGTATGGCGGCAACCTCCCCGTTGGAAGTTGGGCAGACGGTAAAAACCATCTGCTGAACTCATATTGACTCCCTCAGTCTTTGCTTACTATCAACAAAAGAAGCATTGTGTCTTGTATACATGGTATACCATGAAATGGAACCAGTTTACTTCACTAGTGCCATCTGTCACCACCGGCTAGGCAGGACTAAGATCAGCCTCTCCGAACCTACCAGAAATTCAACTGGTTCCATAAAGTTGATTTGGTGCTCTGTGCTGAATAGCATTCATTGATGCCACAATGCTTTGAAGAGGTGGTATCTAATGAATTGGATGTGGATTGACTCACATTTTTTCAGAAGTGTGAGTGCAAAAGAAATCTCCCATTAATCAGATAAGGGCTTAAAATCACTGCACCATATTTATGTGTTCTTTAAATTTTATTCCATCTGGAAGAGTGTTTGTGTTTACTTCCCCTCCATCAGCATTCCCACTCCATCCCCATTCTCCATGGCAGTTGAGCACTTGCAAAAATGTACTACTGCCAAGGGCCACTGGCAATGGTGGGAGATTTAAGGCTGGAAGGATGACTGACATCATAAAAATACAAGATCAAAATACCACAATACATCATTAAACCAATATTCCTACCACCTTTATCCTCTGAGCTGTCTTGGTATGTTATTTATTGGTCAGTGGAAGAGCAAGGAGCAGAACATCCTCCCCCTGCAGCTGCACATCAGCAAAATGAAGTGGTGTAGTTGCAGCTGCATAATAAAATCCTACCCCAGTCCTATTCACTTCACTTCCTATCTACATCCATCCTTACATTCTCCCAAAGTGACCTGATTTCCTACAATGCAAGTGTTTCACTTGTCATAATTAAAATATAAGAAATCAAAGGCATCCACAAAGTCAATGGAGTCCTTAAATCTAGCTTCCTTATAAAAACCATCACTAAACATCTATCATCAAAATGTACAGTCATTATTCAGGCCAAGGTAAAAGATTTGCAAGACTTTGAAAGAACCATCCAAAAACTCAAAATAGCCAAATAAAACACTACTTCTAATCTGTAACCATCCACATCTGTTCTTCAACCCTACTGTAGGCTGCTCAACACATCATCAACCCTCCACCACCCTATCCTATCCCATGAAATCTCCTGTTTCCCATTACATTGGGAAGGTAACACACATGCCAGCTCAAGGCCAATACTCTCATCACTCCATCTCTCCTTGGACCTACCAGAGAATTCCAAACTCTGCAGACATAATTCCATTAAACCTCACATACTACATATTATAAGTGCTGAAGATTTTCCATTGCCCATGCTAGTCCACCCTTCCAGATGAAAGTAGTACAAACATAAAACTGAGACTCATCATTGCCCATTCTGCTTATATTACCACCCAGCCACTACTGTGCAAAATGAAATCAGCTTTCCCACAAGAGTTCTAACAAACATGATACAAAGACAGTTCAATCAATAGCCTTAACAAACATCTTTCTCTGTCAATGAAAACCATTCACATAAATGGAAAGGCTAAAAGAAAGAAGCAAGAAAGCCATACTATACTTTGCTGATAAGTATGAACAGTAATGGTGATGAGGATGATGAACAACGTGTGTTGTACAAAGATAGTCCAAAGAGTGCCCTATCGCAGATGCACAAGGTCTGTGGATGGAGCCAATTAGTAGTTAATCCTGCAGAAAAAGCCAGGTTTACAGCCTTTTTAAAATGTGCAGTATTACAAAGGGAGCGAAGCTCCAAATGGAGCTGATTCCATGCTGCTAATCCTAGGTAGGTGAGTGATGTTTCTCCCGTTCTGGCCTGACAATTTTTGAGACTTACCGCTAACAGTTTGTTAGCCGATCTCAAGTTTTTTGGTGGAGCGTGGACACTGAATCTTGCTCTAGAATTGACAGCTCCAGACTGGTACAGAGCACTGTGAACCAAAACTAGAGCTTAGAACACTATTCTTTTCCTGATAGAGAGTCAGTGGAGAGCACGCAGATGAAAAGATGTCCACGTTCTGATTGGCAGGTTTAGAAGCAGGCGAGCTGCAGCATTTTGAACTACTTGGAGCCTACCTAGCAGCTGTTCGGGCAGTCCAAAATAGAGGTCATTACTGTAGTCCAACCTGGAGGTTATCAGGGCCTGAATAACAGCCTTTTTCACAGAGAAGGACAGAACTTGCAAAAACCTCTTTAAGAACCACAGGATTCTGAAGCAAGTGCCAACCTCTGACCAAATTTGGGGTTTAAAAGACAACTTGTCATCAAACTTAACCCCTAAATTCTAGACTATGCCCAGTTGCAAGACTGGGGGAGAAGCATCTTCAAGCCAAAAGGTCTGCCAAAATTCAGACAGGGTACTGTTAAAAAACAGAATTTTGGTTTTGTCATTGTACTTGAACCAATAGAAAAATGCAGTCAGACAGGTTTTAATCTAAGTTCCATAAATCTCTTTTCCCTTGCCACATGAAAACAGCAGCTCCGGGTTATCAATGTATGATATAACTTTTGCCTCAAGGGCTTCAGCAATCTGGGTCAGAAGAGTGAGAACATCTTAAATAGAGTTGGACTAGTGCGGAGCACTGGGGGACTCCCACTGTCAGTTCACACAGTTTAGAAGAGAAAGTAGAAATCTAGATTTCTTGGCTTCTGCCTGCCAAAAAGGAGGCGAGCCATGCGAAGGCTAGCCCCGTCAGACCAATGGCCTAGACACGCCCCGGAAATCTGAAGTGGGGGACCATATCAAAGGCTGCTAATCAGTCTAACATGATCAGCTCCTTTCCCCTAGTATCTAGAGTGCCTTTGATGTATTCAGAGACCTCCATAAGTGCTGTCTCTCTAGCTGGACTGGCTAGGATGACGCAGGTGACTGGATTCATTCCAGGTATAGGGAAAGCTGTTGATTCACATGTTTTTCAAGTATCTTGGATGGTGCTGGAAGCTGTGAGATTGACTTGTAATTTGAAGCCATTCGCAGATGGTTTCTTTATCAGCTGTAAAATCTTTGCTTGTATACAGGAATAGGGTACTATAGCAGTTGCTAACAGCATGTTGAGCACCATGTTCACCAGAGGGTTAATGATAGGAGCCACTGACACTACCAGATTAGGTGGACCTGGATCCAATGGAGAGCCTGATTTCAGAGTACGCAAGACTGTTTGCAAACTCTCCAGTGATATAGGCTCAAAGCTTGCAAGAGTCACATTAGTAGAGGAGCTCATACTGGCCTGCAACAGGCCCGGTAGATCTACTTCTGGCCATCCACCAGATGACAGATAGGCTTGGATCCTCAGGATCTCAGCCTGAAATTAAGTGGCCAACTTTTCACACGATTCCACTGATGGATGGTGGGACCTCACGCTTGCTGCCAGCGACATTAGATTTTTGACAATAGTAAAAATGTCTCTGGCTTTTTTTCCTGCTTTCTCAATCTTACCTTCTAGGTATTCTTGTTTAGTAGTACTTATTTCTGCGTCATATTTCTTAAGAGCTGATCTATAGGTTTCCCTAGCATCCATGTTATATTCTTTCCTCCATTGTCTTCCTAGCACTTTGCAGAAACCCAAGGACAAGAGGGCTTAGTTCTGCTTGCCCTATGAGGATAGATGGTGCCATTTTTGTCGGTGGAGTCTCTAATCCAGTTGTCGAGCAGTGCAACATCCTTCTCCACCTGACCTGAGAGAGAGGGAGTTGTAGGAAACGCTCTTGAAATACCCGGATGTCTGATAGCAGGAGAGTAAACTTTAAACCTGCCAAGAGAATTCAAACTGGTAATGGACTGACCAAACCTGAGGTATGGGATCTTCAGTTTGCAACACAATGTTCAAAAACACCTCACCAGCTTTGTGAGTCGATTTGAATGACTAAGGTTCAAATAAGACATAATTTCTCTGATCTCCTTATCCTCACTATCATCTACCTTGTCCATGAGCACATTGAGGTCACCTAAAACCATAAAATGAGCACACCAGTACAACTATTTAAATTACCTGAGGGCATTCTAGCTGAGATTTGTTGCTCCCTGGGACACAAACTAACATTTTTGGACCCTCAAAGTTATTACACACCTGCATGCTACATGATCAGGGATAGTTTCAACCTCTAGGCTGATGGATGTGACTCACAACTTGAACTACCATGAAAGTATCCAGACTCTTGGCTACAGCCAGTTGGTGAGTAGCCAAACACAAAAAGCTAAACAACTCAGTGCTCACAAATAGACTAGAAACCTCTACTGCCACAGACCAGGTTTTGTATCTCTCTCTACCTTTTCTACCTAATTGTATGTAGATGAAGGTTCAGACTCAGAGAAAAGCCCAATTTCTTCCTTAACACATGATTTAAGGTGTTTCACTAGAGATTAGGGACAAAAAACAGGCTTAATTTTGAAGGAGCAATTTGATGTTAAAATGGGGAAGTTAAGAGCTGATAATATTAGAATAATTCTGAACTTTAAGTGTTAACCTCATGCTTTCTGAAAGACACAAGACATCTGGTAAGTGATGTTACTCAGCCTTACAATTATTACATTTATTCCTTAGAATATCTTTTAATTGGAAACTCGGCAGTTCATGCACTGCAGTTATGAATTACAACAACTGAGTCCTGCTGTGGAAGCAAGTAATAGGACTTACATATCTAGATTTACCTCACTGAAACAACACAAGTAAAATTCACATGTGATTACCAATCGCACAGTGTGTTTCAAAATCAACAAATGACTGAGATAAAGTTATTGATGTGAGCCCCAACAACATTAATTAAATGAACCAAATCCGACACAAAATTAATGTAGTGAAATACAAAACATTTTGATATGAATATACACCTAAGGTTGTTGGCCCCTAAGACTCATCAGGACATGTCAAGGACCTAAAAAACGCAAGAGTGTGCAACACCTCAATGCCATGAAATGAACATAAAACGTTTTTCATTTGTAATGAAAGTTTGGACTGAAGGGAGGACAGATGTTCCTCACTCCTACACAAACAACCTAGAAGGAATAACCTATGTAAGCAAAACTCACATTAAGCCAACACAAAATAGCTTGTTCTATACAGCACCTAACTACTGTCTGGCTGCTAAAAAATGCCTGCTTTATAAATGTAAAAACTCTGAGCTCAAGGCATTATTTTAGGTACACATACACTTACTACTCATCAGGCACATAATCAGATGCATATGGGCAATTTTAGTTTATAAAGAAAAATGCATGCCTCATGTTCATTGAAAAAGTGGTTACTTTTTGATTTGATAAACAATAACATCTTTATCTCTGTTTATAGCTGAAAGTATGTAGCCTTGAAAAAGCTCCAATGAGCAAAACACATCATATGTGAAATACACAATTGAATACATGTACTACAAGCAACAACATGGACTGGATAGATCATTTAGGAGTTGCCAGGATAGTATATTTCACACCAAGATGACTATATGATTTCAGCATAGGAAGCATTGATGTTTGTCATACCAGTATGTCCAGCACAATTTCTTAATAGAGGTGGATGCTGTCTAGAATTAAAAATGCCTCAGAAAATCCCTGAGAGAGTGACACATTTGTGAATAGGAGCCAAGGTAAACAAAAATGTGAGGTATTTTTTCACATAAAAGATAAGGGATGAAATCATGCCCATTACATTGAGTTCTTATGGAAGCAAAACCAGTTTGAAAACTAATACCAGTCTACTGCCTGCCACCCAAGCTATTCTTACAGCTTTGAGGGCAAGGAATATTTTGAATTGTTGCACTTGTAGGAGAGTGATGGTTAGTAGTTGTGTTGGTACTATTATTGGCAGCACTGGCAAGGGCAATGGGAGGTGCAAGCTGCAGTGCCCTCCTGACTAGGGCCCTGTTGCTCATTTTGTTACAAATTCTGAATACGGACTGGACGTATACGATTGCTCATAACTCATCCTCTGCTGTGTACCTTTCAAGTTGTGGCTAGATCAAGGGGATCAAAAGTTTAAAAAAATGTCACATGTGATGCTACAGAGTAACAGCTCTCTTCGATTAGTTGATGATAATCCTTTTCTCATAGATTGATAATGATAATTAAATATTTTACCCCAGATGTCCTACAGCTTATCTTGATAGAACATATATATACAATCCAATGAATCAGTGATTGCACTGATGCTGGAAACTCAGATTAGAATTTTATCATTTTCACTGCTATAATCTCCTACTACCAGCATGACTCGAATCCTAAATGTGTGCCAAGTCTCTTCTGTATGATCTATGGTCCCATCCTGCAGTATCACATTTCTATCAATGAATAGGTTTATCCACGCAAAAAAAGAGTAAAAGTATAACTACCCTATAACTATAATGTGTCCAAATTCAAAATCATCCATTGATATATTACCAGTAGGTAGTTATAGTTAGGAACTAGTTTCCATAATAAAAGCATTGTTTGTTTTGCTTATAACTTTGCCGCCATATGACGAATCTTCACAAAACTTTCAAAACTTGTATGCCACTCACTTCAGCTGCTGTGTTTCAGGGTAATGCATCAAGCGGGGGCCGAGAAAAAGGGGGTGTCCCCATGCCATTTCCCATAGGGATTTTAGAAACAACTACAGCCTGTATTGCTGAAGGAATTACACCAAATGTGACAGAAAGCTAGCTCTTGGTCCAGAAAGAGCCCTTTTTGTAATTTGGTGTAAATCCATTCAGCAGTTTTGGAGTTAGTAAAGGAAAAATGTATTTGTGTATCTAGGGACGTGGATCCTCCATGGATCTGACAGATCTCATGCTGAGATCTGATTGGCTGCCAGCACTTCAACCAGTAAGTGCTGGCATCCATCTTGGGACTCAGACACGGTTGAGTCCCAAAACAAAAGTAAAAACAAATTGGAAGGGAGCAAGGTAGGAATATCCTGAACCCCTAGACCTGGTAGGGGGATCCCCGCAGGGGGTCAAAACCTTTTTTTTAAAAAAATGTTGCCACAAAATTGCAGTGGATCCATGGATCTGTGGCAAAAATAATACAAAAGGCCCAGATTTTCATCATTCTTGTTTCTGTCTTCTCCCTGCTTTCTCCCCTGTTTTTGAGTGCCTTTTCCTTGCTTTTCCCTTGTTCTCACTGCTTTTACTTTGCTTTTTCACCCGATTTCTGTGTGCCCTCTCCTTGCTTTTCCTTCATTGTCAGTGCTTTCTCCTGCCTTTTCCCCCATTTTTTGTGTGCCCGCTCCTTGCTTTTCCCTTCTTCGCACTGCTTTCACCTTGCTTTTCCCTCCATGATTTGTGTGTGTTATCCTTGTCTTCCCTAGTTTTAACTACCTTCTCTTTGCTATTTCCCACATGTTTTGAGTGCCTTCTCCTTGCTTCTCCCTCATGGGGTGGCATTCAATGTACGTGGTGGGTTTGATGCAAATGGAGGGTATGAATGCAGGGTCTGGCCTGAGGCCAGGCCCTGCAGCCAACTTTGCCCATGTGCAGCAGGGAGTTGGATGCACGCACAGGGTTGGAAACACAGCCTACGGTCAGGCCCTCAGGCCAACCCCCGCTGCATTAATAAAAACCTTAGAAATTCACTGAAAAAAACAAATGTTACAGGGACATTATAGGTAGTATCAGAATTTACACATACAAAACCACAGAAATTCAGCTGTTATAGTAGAATTATTTCAAGTAACTATAACTCATGCCCTAAGGTAACTATAACTTGCGCCCTAGCCATGCACTGCTAATTACCCCACATATTACATCAGTAATTGCATCTTCTATGACATCATTGATAATATCATTGCAACATTTGCAGTAAAATTATTGATCTGAAAACTCTGCATGACAGGGTAAGAGTTATAGTTACCTTAGGGCACGATCTTAACTATAAGGACCCTGTAACCTTTGTTTTTTTCAGTGAATTTCTAAGGTTTTTTAAATGCTAATTTCTAGCTATAACTTCCCTGTAACCTTTGATGTTTTCAGTGAATATATATATATATATATATATATATATATATATATATATATATACATACACATACATATATGTAGTAACACAATTGTATGCATGGTACAACATAAAAAATGTGGATATGTAAAGAGAAGGACTCATGACACTTTAAAAGAATGTAGTCACTTTTAAGAACTTTAAAGAATGTCATGAGTTTACGTTATCAACAAACTATTTTCAATAAAATTTGATGTAGAATCAATATGAGAACTGTACATTGTACCAGACATAATTGTGCAGACCACACACACATAATACTTCTGCTGCAATGGCTTTCTATATTGGTAAGAAATACATCTGTTGCAATACAGGGAAGAAATTAGATTGAAGCAGACCAGTCTCCCGTGCCTGCTCATAGATCCAGAAACCAGAAATAAGGGTTCCCATCTACTCATAGTTTTGACATTCAAAACACCTCTAGCCAAAATTGTGCAAAATATGAATGAAAATAAATTTGTTCCTCAATATCTTCTCTTAAAATGAACGAACAGCAGAATGTGTATAGTGAGATTTAGATGATTACATAAGGTAGACCTCACATACTACGCATCAGATAAAATTGTAGACCTCATAGAATGAAGGTTGAAGGGACACTACATGATTTATGGATCACTGATGCAACTAAATCAGGCTTCTGTTAGAATTAGCCTTCAGTAGTAATACAATCTACTCTATTATTTATTCTCAATGGTACTGTACTGAAGAAGAATGATGGCTGTGAGCCTTCCTCTTTCTGAGTGGTCATCCATATTCATTGTTGACTGGTATTGTTGATTTGTAAACTCTGCACACTAGGGCACTTCGGTTCATCCCCTCAACCATGATAAAATGGATTAACTCATAAATGGCATATTTAATTTCCCGGTGAGAACATAATACAAGGTGCTGGAATGCACCCATGGTATGGAAAATGTAAGTGTCACAGTGGACTGCAGCATATGTTGTGTCACTAACTAGGATGACAAAGAAACTATGACTTCAGGACAACCTGTGTGGAATGACTCCTGCAGTTTTTAAATCCGCAGATGAGCCTGTCCAAATAACTTATGCGTACACCAACTTGAAAGACACACAACTGCAAGGGTTTCATCTCACTCCTGAAGTGTAGTTTTTGACACATGCAAACACTCATAACAATCTTGAGTAGACTCTGTAGATACCTCTATAAAAGTACAGAAGGGTCTGGTGACGATCAGTGAAGTGAATACTTCTGATGAACTGCAGAATTTGTTGATGAAAGAACACAACCTGAGTAACTGCCCTTTAGAGTTGTAAAAGCATTTACTGGATTCCAAGCTGACTGACCCCAGACAGCTTGGTAAGGTAGCCAATGTGTGGATGCTTACTAGGGAGTCTAAATGCCCCAGGGGAATGATCCCAATAACAGGAGCAGGCCCACAGCAGTGAACGTAGGGGAGCAACACGGGTTACAAAGAGAACTCTTTACGGTCCCACATTCCTGACAAGGAGAAAGTGTCCCAAACCACTACCAGTAAGCAGAAAGTTGGGAACCCAGGGGAAAGAGGCTCTCTGAGAAGTGAATTCGTTTTGACTATATACTCTCAAGGCACAAGAGGGGTGGATTCCTTATTCCGCAAGAAGATGGTGCTCATCAGTTGGCACTGTACAGGAGTGCTTAGTGAAGCACTGGCTCAGGAGCATTACTTAAGAGTACGGCAGTGGTCATGTACTACTGCTACTTAATTCCGAAGTTGACCCTAAAAGTAAGCTGGCAATCTCAAGGGGTGGTACAAATCACTTTCAGAATGCCAGAGTGAATGGGATCCCTGTCACTGCTGTGCAAGAAACTTGTGTCACCCAGACCCAGGCGGTGGAAAGGTTGATGTCTCCAGAACAGTACCTGCTAAGAAACATCTGTAGGGTAAGGAATACCCACAGGGAGAGCCTGATCACTTTATTGCTAGAGTGGAGAGAAGTAGTGGTCCAGAGAAGGATGAGTATACGTTCCTGCTTGCCCACAGTCTGCATCATTGGCAGTGAGCTCCGACTGGCAGGTAGGGAGTCAGCGGACATGAACACCCAGGATGGTCCACCGCAGATCTGTCCCTTAGGTTGGAGGTCAGAGACCCACAGGAAAAGTAAGGTGTACACAGTGAGAAGACAGATGGCCAGAGATTAGCTACTGTGACAGGAACAGACCCAAAGACTGGCACTGGCGAGACCAATGCTGTCCTAAAGGTGTTTTATGTGCTATCCCACAGAATATGTCACCGTTTTGGGGGGCTGTGTATCTACCCAAGAATTCCTGGGCTAAAAGGCAGTTGTATAGCCACAAGGTGACACCCCTGAGGTAGAAGGAGTGAGTGTGGAAGGCGGCTGTCTGCAGCCTGAGGTTGTAGCCGCCCACTCTAAGAAACCTAGGAGCCTTGACAGACCTTAGGAACAAATGAGTGACTCCTTGCTAGCCAACTTGCTGGAAAATGAGGCTTACTCAAAACCCAGGATTGAAGCATCTACCTATCAAGGATGACCAGTTTCCTAGTTGCTGACACTAACAGCTGTCAGTGCCCTCTCTTGGGTGCTTGCCTTTTAGGCACAGCTGGCCTAAGTTGGGGCTAGGGAGGTAAGCTAGGGATAGTCCTCTCCGAGATGTGGCCTGCAAATATGAAGTGTTCAATATGGATCAGGATAGTGGCTGGGGCTAAGTTTGACGGAGTGGAAGTATTGTCAGATCAGATATTGAGGGAAGGCCTAAAGCTTTTGAGGTAGTCGATCTCCTCAAAGGAGTGGCCTTTCAGTATGATGTGAGTCTGGAACCAAGCATGCCTATATAGATGACTTTTCTAGATCTGTTTCACTTAGGTGATAATAACTACCAAGGGAAAAGCTGAGTGATGCCTCACCATTTATCTGGGTGGGGGGGCAGTGTAAGAAAGTCTCTCTTTTTGGTTATTCACTCCTATTTCTTTGCTGACTGGTTTTGTTGGTTTTTCAGTTCTGCACACTGGGACCCTGTATCCAGGCCTAGTGTATGTGTTTTGATGACCAACACATGGTCAAATGGCTAATCCTTAACTGACATATTTAACTTTATAGTAAGGCCATCATATATGGTACAGGAAAATACACACATGGCATAGAAAATCAAATGCTTCATGTGGAATGCAGCACTTATTGTGCCATCCATTAGAATGACACAGAAGACATGGCTTCAAACCTATCTGTGTAGGATTACTCAAGCAGCTTTTAAACCTGCAAGCGTACATGTGAAAAAAAGCTTTTTGACAGGAAAGAACTACTCTTTCAAATATTAACTAAGTCACCTCAAAGTAGCCAATGTAGCCCACAGGGTATGGTGCCATGTTTATATAGTCACTAGCCTCCAATAGCTATTTACACTCTAAGGGCTGTAGCTGTCCTATGAAAACATATACTTAACCCTGTTATCTCTGGTTTGGGAGACGCTGCTTCAAGAATTTAGACACTATTTAAATGCTAATTAAAAGTCCAATTCAATGGACCCAAAAAGGGCATTGTCGTTCTACCTTGACTGCAAAAAAGAGTTCCAGGTGGATGACCAACTCTTGTGGGATATGTGGAACCAAACAAAGTTCAGGCAATACAGAAACAAACCTTTTTGCGCTGGGTTATTCTCTGTATAAAGATCTGCTACGCCCTGGCTAAAGCATAGCCTCCTGATGGTTTACAAGCCCATTCTACCAGGAAAAAAGCTGCCACCATGGTGTTACCCCATGGAGCCCCTGTCCTAGACATCTGTCAGGCAGCAGTGTGGTCATCCCTTCACACTTTTGCAAAACAGTGCTGCCTGGATAGTCAGGTCGGCAGGGATGGGCATTTCGTCCGTGCGGTCCTGCAGGACGTTCTAGTTTGTCTCTACCATATGAGCAAGTTACTTACCTTCAGTAACATTGTAGGAAGTTGGCTCGGTATATGCTATACCAAAATGAGGTATAGTGCGCACAGAGTCCAGGGGTTCCCCAGAGGCTTAACAGAAGCTAAAGTAAATAATACTAATGCTCACTTTTTTGGTAATGGAGAGCCTTGTAGGCGTGTATCAGCATCTTGAATTGGCATCCTTTCTAAATGGGGAGCCAGAGTGGGTTCCTGAGGTGAGGGGTGTTGTGGATCAGTTTGGGAAGGGCGAGAATGAGTCTGGCAGCTGAGTTTTGTACTGTCTGGAGTCATTTTAGGAGCTTAGTGGTGAGTTCTGCACAGAATGTGTTGCCCTAGTCCAGCCAGCTAATGACTAGGGTTGAGGGGCTGCTTTCCTTGTGTTGACGGGGAGCCATCTGAAGATCTTTCGGATCATGCAGAGGGTGTGGAATGCATTGATGTGGTGTTTCATGGTGAGATGTGCTGTCCAGGATGATGCTGAGGTTGCAGAGGTTGCGGGTATGGTCTTTCAGTGTGGGTCTGACTTCAGCAGGCCGCCAGGTGTTATTCCACGGGGAGGTGGTACGTCTATCTTGTCTGTGTTTAGCTTCATCCAATCGGCAATGCTCGTCATGCATTTGTGGAAGTTGGTCCTAGAGGTAGAGGGGTCTTGAGAGAGGATGAGCTGGGTGTCGTCTGCATAGGATATGATGTTGAGGCTGTGGGTTGTGATGATGCTGGCTAGGGGCGTTATATATGTGTTAAACAGGTTGGGGCTGAGGGATGTGCCTTGAGGGACGCTGCAGATGATGCTCTTGGCTTACTAAGTGAAAGGGTGGTAGGTGGATTTTCAGGGTTCGTCCTGTGAGGAAGGATGAGATCCATTTGAGTGCATCTCCATGGATCCTAATGTGGTAGAGTCTCTTGTTAAGGGTGTAGTGGGATACGGTATTGAATGCAGTTGAGAAGTCGAGAAGGATCAGGGCCGCTGTCTCTCCCCGTTCTAATGTTGCTGATGGCAGCAATCAGGGCGGTCTTGGTGCTGTAGCTCACGTGTAAAATAGATTGGGAAGTGTCCATCAGGTCGTTGCTCTCCAGGGAGCAGATTTAATAACCCGTTGCGCAATAATATTGCCACAATAGCGTAATTCTTTTACTCTAATGTGGCAATATTATGGCAAAAATGGCGAACCAAATTTACAAAGTGGCGGAATGCATGCATTGCACCACTTTGTAACCTCTTGCACCACATTATGCTTGCGTTAAAGGCTTTCTTTGCATCATTTTTTTCACCATTTTTAACGCCTGCTTAGAGGCATTAAAAAGGGGTCCTACCATTGATGGAGGAGAGGTGAGGCAGCAAGTGTTGTTATGTCCAGGGCTTGAAGTTCTGCAGAGAAGTGTCTGTGGGTGGCCAGAGGGTCAGGGTTCCTGGCACTGGGTGTGGTCCAGGCACGGATGGATGCAGACGGGCTTGACTTTGGTGCACCTTTCACATGCCCGCGCTGCGGCCTCCATCAAGTAGGTCCTGGGAGGGGGGTTGGGTGATGGGTGGCTGGAACCAGTGAAGTGAGCAGACAGGAACAAAGTGGATGGAAAAGGAGCAGGCCGCTTCTAAAACGGAGTGGAAAGTATTAGTAAACCTGAATTCAGTAAGACAGGAAAATAACAGTGAGGTGCAAATATGGCAAAGAAAAGGAGGCTAGCAGGCAGCACGAATGCTATTTATACCAAGCAAAAATTAGGCCAACACAAATACAGCAAAGAAGAAGACTCAGAGGCTAGCAGGTAGCACACCTGCTATTGTCACTAGGCAAAATGAGGCACACACGGGCAAAAGACATGACTGTAGGCAGAGTCAGGGAGACCTGCCACGGGTGGAGCTGGTCTGGGATTTTGACATGAAACTTACCAAGGTGAGCCCTGCATAGTCACAGTTAAGTGTAAAGGGAGATCTGAGGAAGAGAAGCCTTTGTTCTGTAGGCACTCAATAGCTAACCTGTCACCAACTCAGTGGTGGGGAAGATGAACTGATCCCAAAAGCACTTGGTGTAGCTGAAGAAGAAGGGTTGCTCATTTCTCTAAGTACACCCAGGCTGGTTCAGAAAGTCCTTTCAGCAGAAGAAAGATTATTAGATTTGTCTCACACTAGTGTACTGTGGAATAGTTCTCATTAAGGCAAACAGAATGTGTCTGGAAAAGTGGGAAGGGTTGTCCCTGGGAACTTTTTTTCTCAATGGTTAGGGAGTACTTCTGAGTCGCACCCACCCTCTGGCTAGAGAAACCTACAAAGCTGGCTCCTCACCCGCAGCTTGTGAGAACTCTCTCTGAACCAGCGGAAAAAAAGAAGAGGACTGGACCTGCTGCTTGAGACCTGTGTGCAGACCTGAATGATTGGTTCTGTTGTCACTGCTACCAGCATTACAAAGTGGACTCCAGGGTCAGTTGACTTATCTCTGGTGTGGCTTCAGAGACACAACAAACTGAAGGAGGCATTTTCCTTGAAGTGTCCTACTGACTAGTAGCAACTAGAACTGGGCTGGACCTTGGTGCTGGTCTCTGACAGAGTCGGACATGACCCCTCAGTGCTATTCTTGAGGGCCTGCGATACATAGAAGTCACCAAGAGGAACTGCTCAAGAAACTCTGAAAAGTTATGACTTAAAAAGTTTTAGGACTTTCAAGACCTCTGATGTTTCAGCTGTACTTAGCAGTAACAGTGACTGATTTCAAGAGGACTCAGTCAAATACAGCTCCAGACTTGTCACGCTGGTGGAGTTTGAGTTCCATAAAAAAGACTAAGGGACTAATTATGAGTTTGTCGGACCACGATCCACCAGGAGACCGGCGTCTCTACTGAAATCAGGGATCTGAATGGGTTGGCAGTGGTCAAAGTTATGGTCAGCCACGGGGTGCCAAGTTTGCTTTCCGCCAGCCTTTTCATGTCAGGGTTCTTGCCATGAAAAGACTGGTGGATAAGCAATGCTGGGGGCCACTGCCAGGACTGTGGGAATGCTCATTGTCTGTTATGGCAGATAGTGCATATTCCCAGGGTGTTGTGTGCGATGGCATTGACCTTGGCTCTCTGTTGGAGGCGAGGCCAATGTTGCTGTACTGTTTCCACTGGGCTGGCCATCAGAAATGTTGTAATATGACTTTTCGATGGTCAGTTGGGTGAAAACATCGTAATACAATGGAGGTGAGGCCGCCAGCTTAATGACCGCCTCACCACTGCCGTATTGGATTTGTGGAGGTTCAACTGCTCAACTTGTAATGAGGCTTCAAGTCTGAAGGTAGCTATCTTGACTGGGTGAAGGAGTGAAAACTACTCACTTCATCCGAGTACTTCAGCTTCTGCAAAATGTGCACGTGCTGAGCTTTTCCTGCCAAAATCAGCAGCTTCAGCGGGACCTCACCCAGTACGTATTTGGCTCCAAAACAGGAATTCGACAGATGCATACTACAGCCTTGCCCACTGGAGGACTTCAACTCCCATTTAATAGACTAAGTCACAAGGTAAAATCTTTGAATGGGAAGAACCGAATGGTTATCTGTCCTGCACTGCATCGTGGTCAGCCTGAAATGACACCTAAGTCCCAATAAGCCATCAACAGCGACCACTGATTGGGTCTTTACTTTTTCTTGTCACATTTTTGTCTTAAAACTTTAAAAAATCATATATCTGGTTCCTCTTTTTTTATTTTTCTGTTGTGTGGCAGTTTTTATGCTGATTGCTGTTCTTTCTCCTTTTTTATAAATTGGTTGTAGGAATTTTTATTGTATTTGTTTTGATGTTTGTACTGTTTCTTACTGTTCAATACTGCACACATTTTCCTAAGTTAAGCCTGCCTGCTTTGTGCCATAGCTAACAGGTGGTTCAGGACAGGTTTAAGTTATTGAAACTGTGTTTCACCCTAACAAGTTTGTAGACTTTTTTAAGTATGATGGACTCACTTCCACTCCAAATTATAATACACTTTCCTATAGCTGCTAAACAATTTGGACAAACAATAAAGAAAACAAGCTAATGAAACATGTTTTTTAACTTTACTCTTTACTGATATAGTGTAATAATAAGCATGTTCAAACATGTTTAAAGATTCTGAGCAGTTAAATGTTGAACTTGTTAGACTCGAAGATTTCTCTCCACGACCTCCCTAGTGACAATGCTCACTAAAGCAAATTATTTCCCAAACAGATTAACAATGTTGTAAATTATCCTAAATCTCTCTTAAAAAATATTAAAGATTACATCAATCTCAGCTTAACCATTTTTGCTAATAACTTTGAAAAACCATGAAATACTGACATTGAGCTCTCAAACATTACCCCCCTTCACATAATGGTGACAATTATCTGAAAATACCCATCCTTTCAACAACTAGACTCACTTGTACTACTGAAAATATATGCTCCACTCATCCATTATGCTGATGACTCGGTGGTTCCACGTTAATAAACTGATGTGCTCATAACAGTGCCGGACTAATTCTTTGAATCATCAAATCCTTAAAAGAAGAAAAAAAAAAATATTCCCTTTCTGAATAACATATGACCGGAATACTGCTCTCCTGACAAAGAAAATCTTTATCCAGGAGACACTAGAACTTAAGACCAGTCTCCAGGCCTCCATTGAAAGAGAAATGTATTGAGAAAACTGTCTCTACCCAATCTCTGCCTCATATGGCTAACAGAACCAACTCTGCTACATTCATTTCTATGTGGATTCTACCTTAAATGCAGCACTGAAACAAAAGTACTCAAGAACATTCTATGGACATTGGATAAAGGTGATGCTTATCATTTTGTGTTGATCTTCCATTTGGCTTTGTTCATCATAGGCAAACAAAATATTTTAAAAATGTTTCCTATAGTTTACCACAGGGAAACTCCACAGTCGGAAGGATCTTCCCATTCCAGAGTTCAGGAAAAAATAAAAAAGATTTTTCAACTTGAAGATAAATATTAAAACTACTTTTATGTCATATATTAATATAAATTCATTTAAATGTGTATTTTAAATGCCACAGAAAATAAAAAAAATACTACCGTAATATTAACGTAAGTTTGAAATAAATCTTTAATGAAATGAATTATTAAATTAAAAATATTTTTCTGAAGTTTAAATTAAAAAAATATATTCACATGTACAGAAAACAAAAAAGGTGTTTTGCCTTCATTTTTACTTTCAAAATATGGTAATAAAGTATAGTATAAATAAATGCTAAATATATACTCCTTTGTTTATACTTTTTAAAATTAAATTATTGTTATCTGTACACCCAGATTTTGTGAATAAGCAAAAAGTAGCAAACATACTCAAAAGATTAAATTACTCAAATTGTAAGCTACCTTTGTGAGTCAGGACTTTGCAATATGAGCTCAACATTTAGAATTTAGACTAACTTTCCCACAAACCTGTGTGTACCTTGGCCACAATGTTATGACTCACAAAAATCCACTTTATAAAATGTGTCAGGGTTAGATATCTCAACCATTATAGAAGGACTAGCTAAACTAAGTCACACATAACAAAATGGTAATTTGAACTCAACAATTAATGCAATGTAGTAAATAGGAAAACATTGAGTTAATTCAGACTATTCAGACAAAGTTCTAATGCAAAAGTGAAAAATATTAATGAAACATATGAAGTTGCAGCAGTGTTCATCCAAAGAGTAGTAATAGAAGTATGAGGGCTAATCTTAGCTATGAACCTCAGAATGTGAACATTGACAGAAGAGGTTGATAAAAGGTTTCGACGTAGGATAAAGATATGTGAATAGTTAAAGTAAATGTCTGAATATCATATTTACTTTTTGGTTATATAAAGGGTTGTAATTGAATAATAGTGATATACTACAGGCAAGTATACTTAAATGAGATAAGTTCACTCAGATAGCAACAGAGCTGAATCACGTAGCATGTTTCAAGTATAACTTCTGGGCTAATCTAAGAGATTGAGGTAATAAACATAAAAGAGTGACAGGAGTATGTGGGATTCACCCAGTGAATATACTGACATCTATACAAGATGATGTATCCACTAATGACAGAGAAATTATTGTTTAATTAATAATTACATGCAGGTACTTTAATGGCGAAGGTTGGCACAATTCTGTAAGTATCATATGTTTAATATGAAAAGTAATATGTAAAATATTTGGTGGAACTATATAAATGAGTTTAAAATCAAAATTAGACAGGCAACAATGCTCACATATGTGAATTAAGGAACTTTCAGTGTTTTGCTGTTGCACATATGAATTGTTATAATCATTATCGAGACTAACATGAAAACATGGCATAATCAGTACACAAGCCTGTGAAATATTATTGGACACAATTTGGGTCATAAGCAGATGTTCACTATTGTAAATTAATGTGTGGAAAAAGGTACCTTAAACCATCTAGAGACTGATCCAATTCCATTCTCTTTGAAGAAGAGCATGCCTTTCAATGTAACTGGGTACTTTCTCGTATAATACCATTGACAATATTAGGCCTGTTTGACACTGATTACTAATGTGTGTATTGTGTTTAGATTAGTTAAGAACCATCTAACCAATGTATACAGTGTTGGGGAACTGTACTCTCCAATAATACCACATTAATAAATACCAATATAGCATAATAATTAAAGCAGAATATTATATGCAATTTTCATCTTGATTTGATTTTGTTTGTAATGTCCCTACAATAATGTAAACAAAGAAAGAGGTTTTCATGAACTTTTTAGGCATAAATAAATGAGGCTAATTCAATTAATGTAGAACTGTTGCTATATTTCTATTTCTTTAACAAAGTTAAACAGTATTAAAAGTGCTATCATAAATTATGTTTGGTGTTAGCCTACATGGTAGAAGCATAAAGATATACATAACTACCATCTACTCAGGGTTTACATGAGGCAAATTAAGGAAAACAATCTTTAAAAGACATAATACAAATTATTTAAAGTATCTATTCTGGAAACACACTGGGAAATCTGAGAAATGTCTATTTATAACAAAAAATGTAGAATACTGATTTTGGTGTTTCATTATGTAAGATGTAAGAAATTAAAGTACAACATTTTACTGTAAGATACTTTTTCAAATAAATGTGGATATTCATTCCGTTTATACATTTGTTTTTATTTTTACAATCTGACGTAATTTATTTTATATTGCCACACTCCTAACATAAGGGAGTTACTTATGACTGCTAAGATTTAGTTTTGTGGAAGTTATTTTGATATATGTGTGTTGATAAGCGTGGGAGCTTGGAAATTACATTGGTAAATATGCATCTTTATCACAATTATTGCTTTAAACTCATTCTCCTCTTTATGTGTAATGCAACTTCAGTGTTTGATTCAATACCCAGATAGCCTTTTCATGGAAAAACTGCTGTCTTATGTTGTAAAGCATTTCTGATCACATAACATAAAAACGTGTATTTTTATATAATTTTATATTAGCAAACACCATGTATTATAATGAAAAATGAATGGTCAGAAGTGGACCGCACCAATAACTTCCTTTCTTTATCATCATTAGCAAACTAACATTCAAAATTACATTACAATACTATGCAGTTTCATATTATGGCACAACTCATTAGTGTTTTTATTGAAAACTCAAATACCATACATATTTTATCTCATTTGATTTTTTTTATTGTTTGATGGTAAAGTTAAACATTACAACACAATGAAGCAAAGTGCTACATACAGAAATGTGGTACAAAGATAATAAAGTTAGTTTATGTTTGAAAAACTAACATATGCCATGCTAAATATATTAAAGGCTTTTTACATTTTTACTTTACAACAGTTTGAAATTATATGTCCTCTAATTTTGGGCACTGTACTTGTTAACATTCTTTCCTATAACAGGAACCAGTAATATTGCGTTACAAAAAAATATGTTTTTACCCAACAACACAGGAAATAACAAATGCTAGACACCTTTGCTATCTCTCTGCACTTAGAGTACACTGAGTCAAATTTCCTTCAATATGAAGTGGAAAAAGTAGTGTTCATCCTCTTCTCATTGTGCGACATGTAGTGTTCATACGTCAGCACAAATAAGTGCAATCTGACTTTGACATGCCACAGGAATGTAATTTAATGTGTTTGGTATTTATCACAAGACTAGAATGTATCTATGTTGAATATATAATGACAGCAACCTCACTTCTTAACTCATTGCATATTTGAACAACACAATATAAAAAACTGCAGTTATTTGAAACAATGGCATTTGGGAACCTGCACAAAAAAATTGCCATGCTTTTCAATCCCATCAGATTATTGGTTCAAAAGTGCTACTGACAATGCTTTTTTATAAAAAAAACAAAAAAAGCTTTCTTTAGATTATCATTTTGCTTTGCACATCAATATCTTTCACTGCAAGCAATACACAAAGCCATACATTTTTAAAACAATGCATATTGAGTCTTGGGGCAAATAAGAACACAAATTCATACTTCTTACGTGTTCCTCCTAACTTTGGAGATGGGTATTTACACACTTCATGCACATTAGCCTCATAAAACACATAGGGATTGGGATCTATTGGTAAAAGCCACCCAACAGCGTGTTATATTTATTTTACTCATCACATCTGCAACACCTTAGGTGTTCACTCTTCTGCTGTTTTAACTAATTCAGAATGGTGCAGAGTGGTTACTGTCAATGTTCCAATGCCTGGTCATGCAGTCAAGACAGTAATCCATATGAAAAATGAGTTTAAGATAACTACAGTGGAGAGTAATACTTGAGCCAGAGTAAGGAATGTTCGCAGGATCTTGGAAATCGTTTCTTTCTTGGTCAATTTCTTAAAATTGGATTCTTCATCAGAGGCTGAAAAGAGGAGGACTGTACTGAAGTATGAGTTTCTATTACTGTTTCCTTCAGGTAAAATATTTATATATTTCTAATATTTTAAAAGGTCCCATGCACGTCACAACAAAAAATCGGTTTATGCACTATGTTTTGAAATGCATGTTGATTAGTTAACATTTAAAATGACTGGACGGGATTTATTGCCAGAAGTACTTCTGGGGGTTAATGAACATTTTAATAAAACTTTTCAG
This sequence comes from Pleurodeles waltl, assembly GCF_031143425.1. Lineage (NCBI taxonomy): Eukaryota > Metazoa > Chordata > Amphibia > Caudata > Salamandridae > Pleurodeles > Pleurodeles waltl. The sequence continues at coordinate 1,340,396,305 of NC_090447.1, forward strand.
TGTTTCTGTACAAGGCTTTTGCGTTACAGTTTACAGTCTTAAACATGCACTGCTGAAGAGTGCTACAGACGGCAAGTATTCTCTTATCTCAAGTCAGACAATTTCTCCTTTGCAAATATTTTAATGATACCTCCCAAATAAGGCAGGCAATGACTTTGGAGGAAAACAAATGTGAAATATGGAATTCCTAAATGTAGACACTTAAAGGTAATTTGTTTGACAGTTCTATGTGGCATTAGTTTTTAAAATGGAGTGTCTGGCTTGAAAATAAGAATACCCTGTTAAATAAAGGTTGAAACTACATATAATTTGCACAAGGTACATTACTGTTTCAGCATTTTCAATACAACACTTGAAAACTGATTAAGTTAACAACACATTTCATTGATAGTATTAAGTGAAAAGGTGGTAATGTACTAACCTTACAGACTGCACTAAACTGACAATGAGGTCCTACCTATAAAAATGGAATTAACATGAAAACAATTTCTAATTCCTGGGGCCTATGCTTTTTTTTAAAATATCTTACAGGACTACAAATAAAAAAATGTATGACTGTTTTGTAAACTGTTATAAATAAAGTGTCTGTGCATATGGCATGTCATGGGAGATGAGGCTGACAGGAATTCTTCCTCTTTCTTCTTGCTTTGGTTAGATGGGCCCTCCTTGTAGCCTTAGACAGTAACATACAAACATCCCAGACTGAAATACTCTTAACTTTCCAGAGATGCTTAGCATGGTAATAAAGCATGTGGGTTGTTTGAAAATGTAAAGAAAATAACTTAATTTTCTTTCAGTTTATTCTTAAATAGTTCAGAGCATAACCTACATATATGTGAAAAACGTTTCCCTGATCAATTATAAGTATTTTGCAACATCCCCTTACAGTCAAATGCAATTAATCAGAAAGGAACCAGAGGGGGATGTATATAGAACATGTTAAAATCAGTCCCAAAAAAAGACTTACCAATATTGTTGTAACAACTACTGTTCTGTTCTCAATGGCTGAAGTGCCATTCCCAGCCTGTGGCTCAGCCTGAATCAAAACAAGCTTATCCATGTCATTCCAGAAACCAACCTACAAAACAAAAATATGGATTGGTACGATGCAAAGATTTAGAGAATGCTTTAAGAAGATGCATGTTATTCACAAATGATTATGCTCCATCACTATGGTCTTTTTTACCTGAAACTCATGTTCAAATCATAATGCCAGAGAAGCAAGTTATCAGCTGTTATTGTGAGTCAATATAGATTTTAATGGATTTATGAAACATAAAGTGGTAGTAAATGTCCTTAATAAGAAATCTGAACCTGTTAAATGACTTGCACTGTCTGGACAGAGAAGCAATAATCAACAAAAAATAAGTTTATGACAATACAACATAAAGAAGTCAAAATATGTTGACCAACATAAGGTTAAATACATAGCAACCGAAAAACTACAGATGGAGTTACGGGTTGAATATCACAGAGTATATTCGTAAGACAAAATTAAAATATCTTCAGACAATGATCTAAGTATAAGTTGGAGGAGTAGGTCTTAGTTATAAAGGGGGGGGGGGTGCATATCTTTAAGGCTTTCCTAAAATCTAGTTGGCAGTGTGGTTGTAAGATATTTCAGGGTTGTGAGCCTCAATGTCTAGGGGTTTTCCCCATGCTTCTTTTGGTTGAATTGGATTGGGTGACTAATGTAGTTGTTTCCAGACAAAAGGTGCTCCCAGGGCTTTAAGGGGGCCAAGCAAAGCTACTGAGTGATGGTTAACTCACGTATGCATATAAATAAACTGTACCAGCAAATAAAATTGATTATTACACATCAACATGCCCATATAACAAAGGAATACAAAGGTACGTACTTGCCTATAGATATTTGTTGTCTCAACCCAAAGTGTAAATGCATAAAGACGATGAGTAAAGGCTGTGCATAACTTGACAACCCGGGACCTTTCTGGTCTACCTACAATAGGGCAAAATGAACATTTCGCATAGTTTATGGGTTTGTGCTGGAGCTCATTTGATAATGAGGAAAAACCCTAGGCCCAGGGCAATACTGTGCTTTGCTTATTACACACCCCATCACAATGTAGATTGGAAGCATATCTGAATAGACAGATGTTGGAGAACCACTATTATATTTGGGGCAATGAATTTTTTTTTTTTAATCAAATATCTTCAATGCCACTGCAAAGACAAAATATGCTGTTTGTGGACACATTTTGGAACTTGTTCTCCAGGTACATAAGAGGAAGCAGACACAAGGGGCACTACAGATAGTAGGTATGCCTGCAGCAGCACAGCTCAATGGAAACCTCAAAGAAGGAACATTTCCATTATTTTAAGGACACTGCTTTTAACAGCTATTCTTACCTCTGCATGGTCACTTATGGCACTTCCCTCATCTTCCATCTATTTTTCTTTCATGATGCTAGACTTTCATATTCTGTGCTTACATTTACTATTTTACCTACCCTTAGGTTTCAGTTCTAGTCTTGTCTACTTTGCAATTTTTTTTCCACAATGCTGTTGAATTTCTGCTTCGTTTTAGCAATATTCCAATATTGCATTAGAGGAAGGCCAGGATCTCCATATTCCCTGGAATCACTGCTGTGTGCTAGGAATGCATGTTAGGTTATGGATTTGGACTACTTGCCCACTCAATTTCACTGGTGGGTCACATGAGTAATGTGTCACGGAGAGATTCAAATATGTGCACCCGAGTTATTGCACCATGTATACTTTTGGCACTGGTGTCAGCAATGGGTTGATTATGAATGGGGCACTTTTTCTATTGGGCGTAACATGATTTACAAAGTTATCGGCTGCATTAAATGATTGGTGCAAGGGTCCTTCTTAAATTGTTTCATTTTGGAAGGTTGTTCCATCTCCACACAGTTACTTTGTTGAAGAGCAGTTGAGGTTAAGTGGAGCAAGAATGGAAGATGCATTTAGGAGCAAAGCTAGATGAATTGGCCATGACCATAACACCAACAGATAAACATTGGCCAAGAGCTCTAATGATAGCCATCAAGTCAACATGGTTAAGTTAGGGCTCTGAGAGCCATAGGAGTTTGCACAAAAAGGATGAGGAGGCCATGACTTCAATGAGGAGTTGTTTGAGGGTGAATGTTGGTATTGTTATGCTTCTGTTTTAGATTTCTGATTAAGGCATTTTACTTGGTGTATTCACTCAATAAATATAATATTTTTCACAGCTTAAGGTCCATCATCATGTGTGCCATCCACATCAAGCAGCCCAATGTAGTTTCCTTACAAAAGGGCAGATAATTCACCTATTTGTGGTTCAACTTCAGATATGGATTGGCCAAATATATGAGTCTTTTTAAGGGAAAAAAGTCATCTGCAAATAACATCCAATCAGTAGGGTAAATACTACAGTCTATAGAATGGATGAGTGAAGGGAAGCATTTTCTTATTCCTAGCGGAACCCCCTTTGTATACAAGGATAGTTCCATACAAATATGACCTTCCTGGAGATCACTAGCTAGTTTAATCTTCCATACCTCTTGAAGATTTGGGATTGTATTCATTGGAAACCACAAAGTAGAATATTCATCATACCCATTGAAAGACTCCACAGCTAATGGGGCTTTATGAAATAGTCAATTTGCCTAGCATGTACCACATGTCTTTAACATTAGCTTACCATCTGCTACAAAAGAGTAGCAAATTAAAATTAAAAACATGGTTGTATTGTAAAGCATGTCATTGTGCTTTTCAATCAATCAATCAATCAATCACTGCATTTGTAAAGCGCGCTACATACCCGCAAGGGTCTCAAGGCGCTGGGGAGGGGGGGTGCTACTGGTCGAAGAGCCAGGTCTTGAGGAGTCTTCTGAAGGCCAGCAGGTCCTGTGTCTGTCGTAGGATGGTGGGGAGAGTGTTCCAGGTCTTGGCGGCGAGGTAGGAGAAGGATCTGCCGCCGGCGGTGGTTTTTCTGATGCGGGGGACTGTGGCGAGGGCGAGGTTGGCTGAGCGGAGGCTTCGGGTGGGGGTGTGGAAGCTGAGTCGGTTGTTGAGGTAGGTGGGTCCGGTGTTGTGCAGTGCTTTGTGTGCGTGGATCAGGAGCTTGAAGGTGATCCTTTTGTTGATGGGGAGCCAGTGCAGGCCTCTCAGGTGGAGTGTGATGTGGCTGCGGTGGGGGACATCGAGGATGAGTCGGGCCGAGGCGTTCTGGATGCGTTGGAGTCGTCTCAGGAGCTTGTTTGTAGTTCCTGAGTAGAGGGCGTTCCCGTAGTCGAGTCTGTTGGTGATGAGGGCCTGGGTAACGGTTTTTCTCGTGTCAAGGGGGATCCATTTGAAGATCCCGCGGAGCATACGGAGGGTGTTGAAGCAGGACGCGGAGACGGCGTTGACTTGCCTGGTCATGGAGAGAGTGGAGTCGAGGATGACCCCCAGGTTGCGTGCGTGGTCTGTGGGTTCTGGGGCTGTGCCTAGTGACGTGGGCCACCAAGAGTCATCCCAGGCTGATGGGGTGGGTCCGAGAATGAGGACCTCCGTCTTGTCTGAGTTCAGCTTCAGTCTGCTGTCCTTCATCCAGTCGGCTATGGCCTTCATTCCTCGGTGGAGGTTAGCTTTGGCGGTGTCGGGATCTTCGGTGAGGGATATGATCAGCTGGGTGTCGTCGGCGTAGGAGATGATGTTGAGGTTGTGTTGTCGTGCGACGTGGGCGAGGGGGGCCATGTAGATATTGAACAGTGTCGGGCTGAGGGAGGATCCCTGTGGGACGCCGCAGATGATCTCAGTGGTTTTGGAGCAGAAGGGTGGGAGGCGGACGCTCTGGGTTCTGCCGGAGAGGAAGGATATGGTCCAGGCCAGGGCCTTCTCTTGGATACCGGCGTCATGGAGGCGTGCTGATAGGGTGCGGTGGCAGACCGTGTCAAAGGCTGCTGATAGGTCCAGGAGGATGAGGGCAGCTGTTTCTCCTTTGTCCATCAGGGTCCGGATGTCGTCAGTGGCGGCGATGAGGGCGGTCTCGGTGCTGTGGTTACTGCGAAAACCAGATTGGGACGGGTCCAGGATGTTGTTGACTTCGAGGTAGCGGGTCAGCTGTTTGTTGACAATCTTCTCGGTCACTTTTGCCGGGAAAGAGAGCAGGGAGATGGGACGGAAGTTCTTGAGGTCCTTGGGGTCTGCCTTGGGCTTCTTCAGAAGGGCGTTGATCTCGGCGTGCTTCCAGCTTTCTGGGAAGGTTGCTGTCTCGAAGGAACAGTTGATTGTTTTCCGGAGGTGGGGCGCGATGGCTGTGCTGGCTTTGTTGAAGACGTGGTGAGGGCAGGGGTCCGATGGGGATCCGGAGTGGATGGAGTTCATGGTTTTGATGGTGTCTTCGTCGCTGACGCTGGACCAGACGGTCAGGCGACTGGTGCGAGTGGTAGTCGCAGGGGTGGTGGACTCGGTGGTGGGTGAGGGGGGGTCGGGGTTGAAGCTGTTGTGGATGTCAGTGATCTTGCGGTGGAAGAAGGTGGCCAGGGAGTCGCACAGGTCTTGAGATGGCGGGATGTCGTTGGTGATGGAGCTGGGGTTGGAGAGTTCTTTCACGATGCTGAAGAGCTCTTTGGTGTTGTGTGCGTTGTTGTCTAGGCGGTCCTTGAAGGCGGTCTTCTTGGCGGTCCTGATGAGTTGGTGATGTCTGCGGGTGGCGCTCTTGAGGGCTGTGTGGTTGTCTGGTGTTCGGTCGTGGAGCCATTTCTTCTCCAGCTTCCGACAGGTGTGCTTGGAGATCCGGAGGTCCTCGGTGAACCAGGCGGCTTTCTTGTTGGTGTGGTTGGTTGTAAAGGTCTTGAGAGGGGCGAGGGTGTTGGCGCAGTCGTTGATCCACTGTGTGAGGTTGGTCGCGGCAGTGTCTGGGTCGGTGGGGTCAGTGGGTGATCTCAGGGCGAGGGCGGTACTCAGTTGATCCCCTGTGACCTTGCCCCAGCAGCGGCGTGTAAGCTGTTGGGTGCGGTGGTGTGTGGTGGGTTTTCTGAAGGTGAAGTGGACGCATCTGTGGTCGGTCCAGTGTGGTTCGGTGGTGTGGTTGAAGGAGACGTGGGGGCTTGCGGAGAAGATGGGGTCAAGCGTGTGTCCAGCGGCGTGAGTGGGGGTCGTTACTAGCTGTTTGAGTCCGAGGTTGGCGAAGTTGGCGATCAGGGCGGTGGAGTTGGCGTCGTTGTTGTTCTCGAGGTGGAAGTTCAGGTCCCCGAGGAGGATGTAGTCCGTGGAAGCGAGGGCGTGGGTGCTGATGAGGTCAGCGATGGTGTCACTGAACTGTGGGCGGGGTCCGGGAGGTCTGTAGATGAGAGTTCCTCTGAGGGTGGTGTTGGGGTGGTGTGGATCTGGAAGTGCATGTGCTCGGCGGTGGTGAGGGTGTCATCGGTGTTCGTTGAGATTTTGATGGAGTCTTTGTGGATGATGGCGATTCCTCCTCCCACTCCGTTGGTGCGGTCTCTGCGGGAGATCTTGTAGCCCTGTGGGATGGCTATGGCAATGTCTGGTGCTGAGGTGGCGTTCAGCCAGGTCTCCGTCAGGAAGGCAACGTCAGGGGCAGTGGAGTCTAGGAGGTCCCAAAGTTCGATGGCGTGCTTGCGAGCGGAGCGGGTGTTGAGGAGGATGCAGCGGAGGTGGTTGGGTTCTCTGGCTGGTGGTGTGGAGGGTTGGATGCTGGTGAATCTGCAGTTCCGGCAGGTGAAAGGCCCCTGGGTGCGTTTCGGGGTGGCCCGGTAGCAGGGGTGGTCTCATCTGGTGTTGAGTGCGTGGAGGGTGCTTGCGTTGTACTGCAGTCTGGCGTTGCGGGGGGTGCGGGTTCCAGGGGTTCTGGTGCTGGGTGCGGTCCAGGCGCGGACGGGCACAGACGGGCTTGCCTTAGGCGCGCCTTCGGCTCGCCAGCGGCGCGCCCGCTGCGCGGCCTCCATATGAGGGCAGAGGGAGGGAGGAGCAGCTGGGAGGTGGGAGCGGGGCGGCCAATGGGAGTGAAGGGGGCAGGGCAGCAGGGGCTCAGCAGCAAGGGAAAAACCCGGGGAAAAACAGAGGGGAAAACCCAGGGAAAAAACGGCGGGAAAAGACGGCGGAAGAGGGACAACAGAGCACAGGGGTACAGAAAGCAAAACACAGGGGCACAGAATGAAAAAAAAAACAAGTGGCACAGAAGCACAAGCTCAGGGGAATAGAAAAAAGGGAGCGAGTAGTCAGACGGCAAAAGTGGCAACGGAGGTTCAACCCACAGGGGGCTGAGTGGCAGATGGGGGGAGCGACCTGCCTGGTGACAGGGTCAAAGGTCGCTTCGACACGTATGAACCACCACTCCAGATTTTGAATGAAGGACAGACAATATCTATTTGCTACAACTTAGTTACCACAGAATGCAGTTATTTTTGTATATCATGTTTCAGTTAAGTAGGACCGGGGGCATAAAATTGAACCATGCAAAAAGGATTTGGTTGTCCATTCACAAAAGCATTTACGAGTACACGAAGTAGAACTGTGAGAGCACTCAGTACGTACTCTTACCCATTGTTAATTGGCCTGAAATTTCCAACTCACTTTCAGCAGACATACACAGAGGCTACAGTCCTTTCTGGTTGTACTACTTTTAAATGGGCATTTCCATTTTAGTCTCATTTAAGTTGTTGTGAGGCTAATACACAAAGCTATGAAAGGGTACTAAAAAAGAGTGCCTTTAAATTGAATGACAGTGATGAAACTATAGTTCATATGCAAAATTGCTTTTGAACCAAGCACTATTGTTCTCTAATTAGCCCATGGGATGTCACATAATAAGAAAGACCATGTAATGTACAGTAGGGTTCCAGGCTTCCATGTACACCAGTAGTTTCACATTGCTACCTCTCTGCAAGTAAAAGCAAAGTACTTGTTTTAAGTATACCTTTAGCTTCCAGTAAATCATGAGCAATGCTGAATTCATTTGAAATGGCTGCAGAATTTGGTAATTGATTGCACTGCTGCAAAAAAGATACTTTTTCATTCAGGCAGCCTGGAAATCATGGCTGCAGTTTATAATGAAATACGCCCAGGGGCTGCGAGTATACATGAATCTACTGCATGAGGTTTATTGCTATTGCAATTTTAAAAACTGTTCAATCCACATTTTAGAAAATGATGGTCCTTAAGAAATTCACCAAAACCTCTTCCTCAACTAAGGGATAATAAAGCATCCCCTGTGCAAAGCACAATTGCAAACACATAAATATTTGCGTCAGTAGCGCACTAAGCCTTCTCAAGTGTTCAGATAATAACAAAAAAAATATTGACAGTTTTAATAGAATACAGACTGGATCTTGTATAACAGAAAGCACACCAGCTTGTCCAAAGAAGAAACTGTAATTCTCCTCTTATCCGTTAGTTAGAAGCATCAAACCTCCCGAAAACAGGCCAAGAACTCCTCTGCCCCTCCCTCCTCTTCCCACTCCCTCACGTTTAGCTTCTACAGATTCAACAACACATTCCATCATACTGATCCTATTCATTTTCTGATACTACAATTGTTTGGACTGAAAGTCTGGAGCCCCAATACTGCCCTGCAGCACCCCACCCATACCTTGCACTAGGGTACTAGAATGTGGGTCTGGATCCAATGATTTCAGTAGGGTCTGTGTTATTGCAGCCCAGGCCATCAGAACATCCTGTGCTTTCTCATCCTACCTTGTTTTTTTCAAGTGAGCCTCCTCTGCACCCGCTCACTCTAGCATAACCGTCTCCCAAGCTTTTCGTGTTAGGGGGGGTGCAAACCCATCCAATGTATAGCTATACGTCTCTTTGCCACCGTGAAGCCTAGTACGGCATAGCATCTCCTGAGCTTTCTTTTTGGATTCTCTGGGATGCCTAATAAGCATTTATTAACTGTGCGGGGAAATATCCCAGCCCGTCACTCATTTTAGCTAGGCCAACATCTGGATTCAAAAGGAGACCAGGAGAGGGCTGTGTCATATCATATGCATATAATGTTTCTCCCCTGCTCCACATTTAAAGCATCACTGTCCTCTCAAGGGGTAAATAGAATGTCGCCTTTTTGGGGACAAGTATGTCATATGGACTATGCTGTATTATATCTGCTTGAACCTAGCACTCACTGCCAATCTGTGAACCACTGCATGTATTTTGGACCAATCTTTCACAGTAAGGGGTCTCTCTGTGAATAGTTGCCATGTTTCCTCTATTCATAGAGCAGTGCTCGATATACATGGGGAATAAGCTTGTGGCCCCCGCCATGGATAACAGAGTTATCAGAGTATGTGTGGGCTCTGGGGCCTCTGGAAATGTAGGCCACAATTGTTGAGCCGTTGCTCCTATCTTAGCGTACTGGAAGAACTGGCCAGGGCCTAGATTAAATACATTTATGATATCCTGGAAGGAAATAAAGCGTCCTTTTGGTTACAGATCTGATTACAAGATACATCTCCCCTCCTGCCATTTGTCAATGAACATCACTCCAGCCATCTGTTCATAGGGGTAGATCAGCCATAGGTCAAGGTCTGGAACATACAGTGCCCTCTTGACAACCCGCCTCACTGCCTGCTCCCAAATCCCACCCATCAGGCAAATTAAGTTTGGGAAGTCCTGAGGCAAACCTTCACCCCTCATCATGAGGGCCCCAAGCTGGTGGTCACCGTGTGTGTCTGCCAATAGGAATTGTTCCCCGTTTAACCAATGAAGTGCATGCTGCTACTGAGCCGCAAAGTAATACAATTCAAGGTCTGAGACTTCCATTCCTCCCTTACCTCACTCCCACATAAGAGTGGACAAACGAACCCTACAATGCCTGCCCTGCCCTCGGATCTCCAATAATAACTTGTTGAGTTTCTTGAACACTGCCTGGGGTGGTTCATAAAAAGCATTCTGCATGACATATAGACACACTGGCAACACCACCATGTATATAAGAGCTATTTTCCCCATAAGCTATTATCACCATCCAGAACCAGATAGAGGCCCGGCCCATGTTGTGGTCATAGAACTGGGTCCGGTCATGCGCAATATAGATACCCTGATATTTTACCTCATCAATTGTTCAGGGCAATCCAGAATTTGGGAGGGAGGCTAGCAAATGACCTTCTAGTTGTCCCAGTGGAAACAGGTCTGATTTGTTCGGATTTATCCGAAGTCCCAACATCTCCCAGAATTAAGCCATTATATTTAATAATATCGGGACTGAGCTGCCCGGCTGGTGCAGATAGATCATTGCATCATCGGCATATAGCAAGACTATGGCCCTCATTACGAGTCTGGTGGTCTTAAAACCACCAGACTCATGGTGACAGTCAGGCTGCAACAGTTGTGGCAGTCTGACCGTCACACATTACAACCGTGGCCAACAGTCGACATCCTGGCAGTCTAGGTGGTTGTAATCCGCCTGGGTGGCGCTGCATGCAGCGCCGCCCTGGGGATTATGACTCCCCAATCTGCCAGCCTTTTCATGTTGGTTGGACCACCATGGAAAGACTGGCGGAATGGGGGCGTTGGTGGTATGGGCAGTGCAGGGGCCCCCATGGACAGCCCCGTTGTACTTTCCCCTGCCCGAATTATAGGCAGTGGAAAGCACGGCCAGTGCTGCTGCACCAGCCGCACCACCACATTGCTGCTGGCTCGATTATGAGCTGGCATCAATGTTAAGGCCCTGTTTCCCACTGGGCCTCCACCGCCCGCCAAACTCCTAATGAGGGACTTTGTGTTCAGAGTTTCTTACTGTTATTCCCCAGCCCAAAGCATTTCACAGAGTCTGCATGCTAATGGCTCCATTGCCATGGATAATATAAGGGGGATAGAGGACGTCCCTGCCAAGTGCCACTTTGCAATAGGATCGTAGCCAACACATACCATCTGGTGTGGACCCTCGCCTGTAGATTCCTGTAAATTAATTTAACCCACCTAATATAGCCTGGGCCAAGTCTCAGTCTGGCCATCACCTGCCAAATGTACTCCCACGTCACTGAATCAAATGCATGTTGAATATCTAAAATAAAATGACAAGTGCATAGGGATCATCTGGCAGTCCTGGTGAGTTAAAAACGTGTATGAGGCAATGCAAGTTACGCAGGGTATGCATGTGTAGGATAAAGCCAAATTGATCGTTGTGGATCAGCCAGGATAAGTAGGGGAGTAGGGGCTGAGCTAGGACATGACTTGGAATTTTAAGGTTGACATTCAGCATGAAGCAAGGTCAGTAGGAACGGGTCTCCAAGTGGTATTTAGCAGGCTTTGGGTTCACTGTTATCAATGCTTCCCTCATTGATTTCAGAAGCTCTCCTTTATTGAGGGCCTTGGCTAATACCACCAATAATGTATCTAGTAGGGCCACAGGGAAACATTCATAAAATTCCACAGGCACTCCATCACTCCCAATAATTTTGCAGGCTTTAAGGCCTTCACTGCTCCAAATAGCTCCTGTTTGGAGACTGGGGCCTCCAGTGACTCTCTCTCCCCTGGGCCCAGGCATTGCAGTGTCTCTAAACAATCAGACAGTTTCTGTGGCTATTCCTCATGTTGTGGGGCATCATACACCTTTTGGAAGCGAGCTGCAACTGTAGCAATGGTGGCCTGTTGTGTGTGGATTTCTCTACCCCTCACCCTCCTACACGTAGTATCGGTTGTGGTGCTGTGTTTGCTCTTATCAAATGAGCCAGCATCCTCTTCCCCCATCTACTTCAAACTACCATTGTCTCTTTGTTGTATTCTTAGTGTACTTCTCCAACAGATTCCATAACTCACACACCTTCTGTTTCTGACTATCTCAGTCCTTCAATGTGGAGGGGTTAGAGGGAAGCATGTTCCGCAGTCTCTCAAGTTCCTTTTCCTGTTGGGTAAGGTCAGTTTCTAATGTGCATTTCACCCCTAAAGTGGTCGTCAGGCACACCCCTTTTTATCACCAACTTCAAGGCATCCCATTCCACTGCTCGACCACTCACAGTTTTCTAGTTGTCCTCAAAATATTAGATCAGTGCTCTCAGCATTGTATCCCTGAAAACCAGGTGTAACAGAATTTTGGCATTACGCCTCCACACCAGGATCCTTGTGGCTGCCTATTTAAGGAGTAGGAAAGCAAGAGTGCCAAGTGGTCCAATAGATACCTGGCAAGGTATTGTATATCTAAAACCCTATGTGTAGCTGTCGCATGCACAAAAAAGTAGTTGAGGCAGCTGTGTGTGACCGTGGCTCAGGTGTAACAGGAATATATGTGTGTATCAGGGTGATGCTGATGCCATATGTCAATTACCTGAATCCTTTTCTGTGGCTGAAATAAGGCTGCAAGAGTTTATATGATAGTTGTAATGTTAGTAGTAAGCTTGTAATTAGTTGTGTAGCCAGGATGTCTTGATGGAGCAGGCCTGGGTTCACAATTGATCTATTTGGGGCTAAGTAGTGCAGACTTGTCAGTAAACATCATCATCATGTGTGCCCCTCCACCGTCAACCTTCCTGAGCACAAGGGTAGTATATTTATTTTATTTTAGTATTTCCATCCACTGCAAGCCTTTTTTTGCAGGCTCACAGTAAAAAACTTTTCGGCAAACACAGTGCACATGTGAAAATGATGATCTTGATGAGAAGGAATAATACAAATATGTTTCTGGTGGAGTATCCCATCCACTAAACTCTAAATCAGGCCGTAAATTTGTGGAAGGCCCATTGTTGTTCAAGTAACCAGAAGACTATTTAAAATGTTTTTAGGTGATAATGTGAACACAGTAATGTTACCTTCCCACGCATACAAGAAATTGGAGCTATATCTCTCCAAAAATTCCCAAGACATGTACGCTTGTATCAATGTATACTAGAGTTTATAGCTTTCATTTGGAGACAGAAGACTGAGAGATAATTTGATGTCAATTTTATGCAAAGGCATATAAAGTTAAACTGTATCTAAAAATGACCAACTCTATAATGCTAAATTCCCTATAAATCTTTTACACTGCAAATTTAAGATTCATGACCATGCATAAGGTAAAGCCAATCGAGGTGTCTACAAACTGAATGGTGATTTGCATTATACATTGGTAAATAAGGAATACTCGGCACGCACAGCACATTAGCCTCCTTTGAAAGATCTGTTTCCTGGTACATGTGAATGTGTGTTCCATACTTATGAAAGCCATTATAATTTCTCCATAGTGAATATTTAAAATGTCTGTAATTTATCCAAATTGACATTTGTCACAACATAAAGATACCATTAAGTTGAACCTCAACAGATGGAAATGGAACATTAAAGGCTGAATGCTCGAGTATGACAAAAATATTTCTTCTTATTTGCATTATTTTTAAGATGTTTTGATACTGCTAATAATACCTAATTAAATGCATTATATTTTTAACTCAGGAATAAAAATCTTAATTCTTTCCATTTTCTTGAAAATGTTGGTAAAGCATTCCTTTGGTTAGCACTCTGGTTATCGTCTCACATGAGTAACATGACGTTATTTATGGTGCATTACCACATTGACTCACCAACCCATACCCCGCCCATGCTTGTTTGAAAGATATCAATTTTAGGTGAACGTACCCAGGAATGTACCTGTATTACTACTTCTCTCAATGTTTAGTTCTTTCTATGTTGTACCTTCACTTGACTCTAGTACAGTCCCAGAAAGCTTACAAAAAAGGATAATATTGTTTATCTTTGCCCACTTTCAAAAGGCAACCATCGCTATGCTGCTGGAAATGGTGACGCTCCCTTTCCAGAATTTCCACATCCGATTTAGGGCCTGATTATGACTTTGCCAGAATTTATTGCGGCGATACCAGGAGCCCAGAATCTCCGATTCCAGCTTATAATGTTTCATCAAATTCCAGCATTTATACATTTTCCCCTGAAATTGGGAAGAACTGCACAAATCCCAAGAACACCAGGTCCTTTTGTGTCTTTATCCCCAGTTCTGGGGAAAAAATTTCAGCCCCATTGATCCCTACAGACCATGGGCCTGATGGGTCACAGTTGCGGTCCGACTGCCGCCAAAGTGGCAGTCCAACGTGACATTATGACCGTGGCAGAGCCGCCACGGTTCAACCGCCGACACCTCCAGGCTGCCGTCAGCGGAGAATTACAGGCAGTGAAATGCGCGACAGGAGCTGCTGCACCCGCCACACCACCACATTGCAGCCGGCTCCACTAGGAGCCGGCTCCAATGGTAAGGCCCTGTTCACCACAGGGCTGGTGGGTGGGAACCCTGTTTCTGCCCGCCAGCCCACTGGTGAACTCCTAATAGGGCGGGCGGGGTTCAGCCCGCACAGGCGGCCTGATGGCAAGAAGAATTTGGAAGGTGGCCAAGCCGCCCGCCAAACTCATAATGAGGCCACATGTGTAGTTGCACTGGGGGCCACGTGCTGCTCTTACATTTGACACAAACTATGCACTTTTCAGATCACTGTTCATAGCCTCTTGTTTGCTTTGTCCAAAGCAGAAACAATGCATAGGCCCACTTACTCGATCCTGATAAACTCATCAATGACCTCATTTAATTTTAGAAACATTGTTTCTTGATTCGAATAAAATGTTGACATACCTCCGGGGCAAATGTGCAATGTCCTGATGCGCTTATTTGTTTATATGGAATCTACTATAGGGTTTATAAGATTGAAGACGTTCACTCATTTCTAGAAGATCATATTGCACAAAACATACTGAAATCAATAATGCCACATAATGAAAGCAGCTTTTGGACAACACGCACAAAATTAGGGAACCTTCCCACCTAGAAGACTGCACCCATGCAGGAGTGTCTGTGTGGTCAAAACTCCAGTCCTGAACACATGGGTGCCTTTTCACCAAGGCCTTTTGTAGTATAGTAAAGTAGTAATCTTCTAGTACTCTTTGATACTTTTACATGTCTTTGTGATTTGGATGGAAAACACATAAAATGTGAATAAAATGTGAATATTGAAGTAGTGTTCCTATGCAATTAGCACAAAAAGAAAGGACTACGCTTAATGTGCACTTTGACTACTAGATACTTGGACCTTTCATGGCTGATTTACAAAGGCACCTAAGAGTATTTAAAATAGTGCTGCTCCATAGAGTTTATAACTGATGTCTGGTTATGTGTTAGAGAGATGTAAGTAGAATCGATTATTTCAGCCCTGTCTCAGAGTAGGAAAGCATACCATAGACAACTACACTACATTTTTCTGTACCCTCATGAAATGGAAGTGTGCATCCAAACTGAATGATTGCGGCAACCACTGAACCTGCCCCACTGTGCAGAAGATGGATGGAAGGGTGTCCTTGCTGATCTTTAACATTACTCAGTTTTGTGAAATGGGATACACCACTTTGTAATACTTTGCGCTACATTATGCCTGCACCAGACATAATGCATGCACAGGGGGCATTCCCCTGTTAGGGGGCCAAAACAATGGTGCAAAGTTTTACGCACTTGTAATGCCTGCTTATATCAGGCGTTAAAAGGGGGCACACCATTGTTTACAATGGGCCCCTATGTACTGTTCAGGGTTAGCGCAAAAATGTTGGTGCTAACCCTGAACAGTACATCAGTAACATCAAATTTTTTTGACTCTGTTCCCCTTTACCCTGCACCATGGTGCACCGTTTCTTAGATATGGGGGACACATCGTGGCAGTAGGGGGGCGCTAAGGGGAGGAGGAAAGTGGCACCCAACTGGGTGAAGTGCCACTTTCCTTAAATCTGCCCCTAAGTCCTTTGGACCTGGCCCACTGGTGGCAGCATTAGTGGTGGTGGTGTGATTCGCAAGGCCGTTTGTGGGTAACTCAGGAAAGGCAATGAGAAATGTGTACTGAGTACATAATTGGGCCTCGGTGCACAAGTGTTTCTCTAAGGGTAACAAGCCTTCACTATTTAAGCAAAGTAATTTAACACCACAACATTCGTTGAGGGATCCTAAATGTTTCATCATTTTGGGACATCCTGATTGGGCGGGACATACGGTGTGCTAATAGTGCCCTGGGAAATTAATTACTGCACTTTACGATTTTGCCACTGCACATAATTACAACATTATTCTGAGATCTTCCGTTCAGAATGAGAGATAAGGTACAGAATAAGAACTATCCTGCCAAATTCTGCACATTTTTGCAACTACCGACCAATTTTCACCACGTATTAAATGCAAAAAAGCATGTGGCAAATGCACGGGTTTTACTGCACCAACAGAGGCGGGCACAAAAAGTTTTGCGCCTGTTGAAGTATTTCCAGACCACAGTAAATGAGGAACTAATTGAATTAAATGCAGTGTGTTTTATTAGGGACAATCAGGTTTTTTCATTTTAGTAACAGTAAAATACTTACAGATTAAAGATTAAACCGTGTTGATTGCAACATAAGTACCTGAAAAGTGAGATGTGAGGAGAGGAATCTCTACGAAACAGACTTTCAAGTATTCTTAGAAGTTGAACCTCTAGGCAACAGCAGACTACTTATTTTATCTTAAAAGTTTATAAAGGTAGTTGGATGCACATTTTTGAATTTTCAACTTGGATCTGCCTTGCCTCTGTGCCGTGGCATTTTCTACTCTAGCTCGATTGCACTTAAATAACGCTGACAAATGCTTCTATTGGTTCTTAGGGGTGTTTTTTTATAACACACAGGCTTTCATATTTTTTTTAATCTTAATAACATAAAACTGTATTTAGAGAATAGCTCTATATACAGTAACATTTCACAGTTTTTACTGTGTAAGCATGCACTATAAAATGATATATCCTAAAATGTTTTGAGTTCACTATCTCATCTCATCTGTTAAGTCATCAAGGCTATCGACATGGACTGATATTACATAGTAAGTACCTTTGAGGGGGGCCCTCAGGTCACTGGACAAATGCAGAGAGCGTGGTGTATGGATGACATGCAGAGCTCCCTGGTTGCAGCCTCAGGAGCATCCACTAGGAATCCCCCCATACTTTTAGCATGTAGCCCTCTAAGGTGGGGCGACCTTCAGTTAGGGCCCCTTGAGTAGTCTTAGTTGGTCTACAGGAGCACTGCTGAATACATTAGGTATAGCTGCGGAAATGTCCTATGCAACCTCTCTTCTTTTATACAATTTACACAAGAAAAAACACACTTCTTTATAAGGTAAAGGTGGTAAAAAGCCTCCATAAACCAGAGCATTATTTTGATTTCTGAGGTATATTCAAAATCCTGCTCTTGTGTTGGATTATGTAAATTTCATGGGGGCGGGGGGTACCTTTCACTCCCAACAACTGAGGCACCTTGCAAGAAAGCAGCCCAACACTGGACGCTCTAACAAGGTAAAGTAATATACTTTAGAGAAATATGCCATTTTCGTCTGCAGAATTGGCCTACCGTGATCGGCACTTCGGCATTTATTTAAGTTGAACAAACTGTAGATCTGCACACCCATAGACATGGCCCCAAGAAAATTAGGCTTCACTTATGAATAGTCGGGTACATGCCACACTACATATTGCAGTGGGTAATGGATGTCAACTATTTCAAATCTGTGTTTTTATTTGATGCCCTTTATTCTTGTCATGGACTTTCACAACTGTGAAGCCAATTCACAAAGGCATGTAAGTGAACATAAAAAGTACTGCTGTAGCACTCATTTATGCATTTCGACATGCCTTTGTGAACTGGCATCAACATATATAAAATAGGAGTATCCATGTGCAACTAGTACAAATAGACAGTGTTGTGCCCTTTTTGCACCCTTAGTAATATGGAGTTAGATTTTTAGGGGGTGATACACAAAGACGTGTAAAGGTCCATAAAAGAGTGCCAAGTAATACCACTTCTGAACGTTTTGGTGAATCAGTGCCTTTCCTTTCTATCTTTGGGCACAAAGGGCCAGATGTACCATCACGGCCCATTGCGATTCGGTAATAGCGATTTTTAAAAAATCGCTATTACTGACTCGCAAAGGGCCATGTATCACATTTGCGAATCGGTAATAGCGATTTCTTAAAAACCTACCGAAATTGCGATACCGGCCCCATTCCCAGCTATGGGCCGATAGCTGCAAATTTTTTGCATTTCCAAAATTGCGATTTCTGAACCAGAAATCACAATTTTGGAAATGCAAAAGGCCAGGGTGCTGGGGGCCTAAGGCCCCCTCTCCTGCACCCCAAAAACTTTTTTTTTAACATGAAAGGTACACACATGCCAAAAGGGCATGTGTGCTTTACATGTTACATTTAAAAATGCAGTTTAACTGCATTTTTAAATTTTGCACCAGGTTACCACTTGGTTGCAAAGCATGGTATTTTGCAAGTGTAAAATGCCATTTGTGGAAAAATCGCAATTTGCGATTTTTTCCAGCATTGCAACTCGCAATTTCCAGGTCGCAACGCAAGAAATCGCAATTTTTGCGATTTCTTATTTGTGGTCTGCGAATGCATTTCATGCATCGCAGACCACTGTTTTGCACTCGCAAATGGCCGAATTTACTGATTCGCACCGTTTACGAGTGCAAAACTTTTTGATACATCTGGGCCAAAATGTATTTAGGTGTCATAAGTCGGTAGGGTATCCTTTCTCCAATGAGCTTCATTTAAGATATGTATTTATATTTTTGTATATAAACATAGTTTGTGTAGTGTGCAGCCGAAGAAATAGCTGTCTGCTAAAACGCGGTTGATTTTAACGAGTTGTTTACACTTCAGGAAAAAAATCTGTCACATGTAGTTGACATTCTTAGTGGCCCAGTACTTAAGGTAATATTGGACCTGATGTTTTCCCTGTGCAGCAATACCTCCATGTTGAAAGTCTTGAAAGGAGAAATGAGGTATACCAAGGTAAAACTACACATTTTAATTTGTTCAGAACTTCCACGATCTGAAAAAGCACTAGATAAAAAGTATGCCTACATCTTGTAATATGTTTTTTACCCATATCGAGATAGTGCACTTAGAGTGACACCGGGTATGTATGGCCATGGTGAATTGTCAAGAAAGTCCAGGTAGAAGGTATGCAACATAATTCCAGCTCTGTAAAACTCATTATAACATGTTGTCTATGTATTTCACATTTAAAACATATGTTGAAGTATTTTGATGAAAGTTACTCCGTACCCTCACGGGACCTGTGCTCTTCAGTTCAAGGACGTCCATAGTGTAGTTGACTCTACGCCCATAGTGATCAAATTGAACATTTCCCGTCAGCCCTTGTATCCGAACCTAAAATGAAACACAGCATCAACATTTACAACTACTTGGCACATGTGGATTTTTTTCCTGGTGCAGCAGGACTGACGTTACTTTTAAATGTAAACATAAATAACAATTATGACATTTTAAACAAGCACTGGACATTATTATTTGGGTTAGTTAGTAAAACGTTTTGGTGACATATAGCAGGCTACTGGTGGCTCTTACAAGTAAACCTCAAAATTGTTAAATATTGATAATACACCTACACACACTCTTCCTCCAAGCAATCCAGGCAGATTGCTCCCCGAAATGTTAGGTGAAGAAACAGTTTCCAAGTCACCTTGGCTTTACAGCCAAATACTCAAACATCTTCAGAACTAAGAGCCAGATGTATCAAAGATCCATTTTGCATTTCTTAAATAGCAAATTTTGAGAAATCGCTATTTAAGAAATGCAAAATGGGATGTATGAAATTTGTGATTCGGTAATAGCGATTTTTTTAAATGGGCAATCAATATTACCAAATCGCAATTAGAGAATGGGACTCCATTCATCCCTATAGTTAAGAATGGTTTTGCATTTCCCAATTTGCGAATTCCAGTTAGGAATTCGCAAATTAGGTAATGCAAACCCCAGAGTGCTGGGGGCCTAAGGCTCCCTCTGATGCACCCCAAAAAAATATTTGCGGACATGTGAAGCACATACATGCCCTAGGGGCATGTGTGCGCTACATGTCATTTAAAAAAATGCATTTATAATGCATTTTAAAAAATTGCACATGCTTACCACCAAATTGGATTTGGTGGTAATTACATTTCCTAAATGCCCAATTCGCATTTTTAGACCAAGAGTTTTAAACTTTACCTGAAAAGTTGCCAATTTCAGCCCTGCATTGTTTTTGCTGCTGTGTCCTGATAAGCCAGCCTCTGGCAGCCTGATGAGGTGTGAAGTGGCCTGGCTTCACACAAAGAGATGTGCCTGTGGGAGGGAATTTCCCCTCAGCAGATGGTGAGGCAGGAAGGGGAGGGCTGCCAAAGTGGTCTTCAAAGGCAGAGAAGGACATTTGGGGCACCCCAGCAACACACCCACATCCTGCAAACCCCAGACAACTAGGTGCCCCCTTGATTAGATTAGGAGAGGGCAAGAGAGGGGTGTGTTTATGATTTTTAGCCACACCAGTGGGTGGGCTCAGCCAGATGTAACCTCCAAAAATCAGATTCAGCCATGATGGATTTTTGAAGAATGTTGCCTCCTGGGATTGATTTTTGCCACACTTCCCAGGAAGTGTTCATCACAGGGGGAAGGACCCTGCACCTGATTGGAGAATCAGGACCCCCCTGTTTTTCACCCAGAAGCAAGGATAAAACTGGCAGACCTGCACCCACACCTCAGTTCCCTACCACATTCCTACCAGGAAGAACTACAGAAGAAGAAGGGCTGCACTGCAGGACCCCTGGCCTGCACCTGGAACCTGCACTCAGAAGGACTGCACCAGCTGCACACTTGGGCTTCACCACAAGAAGGACTTTGCCTGGCTTCAACTGGTTCAAGGAGGGCCTCCCTGTTTGCTACAGGTGAAAAATTGCTAACCAGAGTCCCCTGCACCACCTCCTGAAGAAATCAACCAGCTGACCACTGCCCGGTGGCCAAAAAGGAGTTTGTGCCAGGTGCATTCTGGGAGTTGTAGTCCGCACCCCCAAGGATCATCTCAGAGCTTCTGGACCCCTGGGGTGAGCTGTGGACCCCAAAAGAACCTTAAAAGAACATCTGGGAGAAGCCCCAGAAGTTTGGAGAGCTTTTAAAAAAAAGCTCCATAGAGGGACCGACCTGCCGTGGCAACTCTACCCGGCTTGCCTCAACCGCGACCCGGCCTGATTTGCAGGTTCGTCCCACTGAAGAAAATCTCTGAAAAAGAGACTAAATCCGAAGGTAGAAAGTTGACCGGGATCTCCCATCCAGCGTATCCGAGGAGGGCTCCAGGGACATCAGATCAAGATCCAGGTTTGCCCCAGTCGAAGGATTTTCACCTCGAAAAAACGACTAAGTCCGAAGGTAAAACCTCCACCGAGGGCTCCCGCAACGCATACCCGGAGAGGAGTTCCAGGAGGTCGGATTGGACTGGCAGGTTCGTCCCGCTGAAGAAAATCTTCAGAAAAGAGACTAAGTCCGAAGGTAAACTTTTGACCGAGGCCTCCCGCGAGCTGTAGCCGAGCAGGGCTCCATCGCGGTCGGCCTTAAACTTTGACTTTGCCCCGGTCGAGGTGCAACCAGATAACCCGATTGGCGCTTTTTGTTTCTAGGCGCTAAAAAAACTATAATTCTTTAAAAATTCATATCTCCGGTTCCCCTTATCCGATTTTATTCGTTATTGTGTCATTCTAAAGATATTATCTATATATTATCTATTTTTATAAATTGGTTTTGGATTTTCAAAATGTTTCCTGTGTTTTATTTAATTACTGTTTTGTGATATTTGAATGCTTTACACTCTGTCTCCTAAGTTAAGCCTTGTCGCTCATTGCCAAGCTACCAAGGGTTGAGCTGGGTTTAATTTACTGAGACCTAACTGGACCTAAGTGGAGGTTAGTGGCCTATTGCTAAGTGTAGGTACCTGTGAGTGAAAAACTATAAAGGGGTTCCCTAAGAGAATACTAGTAGCTCAATCAGGGAAAAATATAAGTAGGAGAAACTACGACGTGAGCTACAATAATAATATATTGTCTGAAGATCGAATAATCTTCAGAAGTAACGCCCTGTAGGGACTAATAAATGAAGACTGATAAATTAAGATCATTGAAGGAAATGATGCCGGACTGCTAGACAGAATCAAATAATGACACGAAAAAACTGGGAACAAAATCACGACAAGAAAAACTTTAATTAAATACTATAAATAGGCAAATAATAATGAAGTAAAAATATATATATATTTTTTTTAATAAATTTATAAAACACTAATATTCTAATTCAGGCACACCACAGTCAAACTAGACGACAATGAACAATATGATCAAATCAAAATTTTCTTACACGTATGACAACATTAATAGGCCAATACATAAAAAGTACAATAAATACTGACATATAGAAACCATACTCAGAAAGTAAATGAATGCATATACATCAATAACAATCTGATACAAAAATAATCTATGTTGAAAAGAGAGTGAATCAAAATAGTATCACTACAGCAAGAATATGCCCTTACCAATAACCCATTTTCCAACACTTATGTGGTGTTTTTACGTTATTATTACTGTTTCATGTACTTCATAAATATTTTACACATTGTTTCTAAGTTAAGCCTGACTGCTTTGTGCCATGCCACCAGAGGGTTAAGCATTGGTCATTTGGGGTTTAAGTGTGATTTTACCCTGACAGCGATGGTAGTTACTACTTGAGTAGGGTTTCTCCCCCTCAACCAGTAACCCAATTTCTTACACAGGGTGAAGGGATGATCACAAAAACACAAAAAGATCTAGGTTAGTGGTGGGGTCATTTTCAGATTATGGTGCTATAGGTCCCATGCTACAATCCAGTATATGTCTAGTAGCTTCGTCAACCATGTTCATGATGAATGTGCCATATCACAGTTGTCCATAACTCGTATAACGTGTGTTAGACCTGACAGCCTTAGGGTAGTCACCCCTAACTTTTTGCCTGCCTCCCTCCACTTTGTGGACACTGTTTTTGCTGGTTTTTAGACTCTGCGCACTTTATCACTGCTAACCTGTGCTAAAGTGCATATGCTCTCTCCCTTAAAACATGGTAACCTTGAATCATACCTGATTGGACTATTAATTTACTTATAAGTCCCTAGTAAGGTGCACTTTATGTGCATAGGGCTGGTAAATTAAATGCTACTAGTGGGCCAGCAGCACTGGTTGTGCCACCCACTTAAGTAGCCCCTTTTCCTTGTCTCAGGCCTGCCATTGCAAGGCCTGTGTGTGCAGTTTCACTGCCACCTCGACTTGGCATTTAAAAGTACTTGCCAAGCCTAGAACTCCCCTTTTTCTACATATAAGTCACCCTTAATGTGTGCCCTAGGTAACCCCTAGAGCAGGGTGCTGTGTGGGTAAAAGGCAGGACATGTACCTGTGTAGTTATATGTCCTGGTAGTGTAAAACTCCTAAATTCGTTTTTACACTACTGTGAGGCCTGCTCCCTTCATAGGCTAACATTGGGGCTGCCCTCATACACTGTTGAAGTGGCAGCTGCTGATCTGAAAGGAGCAGGAAAGTCATATTTAGTTTGGCCAGAATGGTAATACAAAATCCTGCTGACTGGTGAAGTCGGATTTAATATTACTATTCTAGAAATGCCACTTTTAGAAAGTGAGCATTTCTTTGCACTTAAATCCTTCTGTGCCTTACAATCCACGTCTGGCTGGGCTTGGTTGACAGCTCCTTGTGCATTCACTCAGACACACCCCAAACACAGGGTAGTCAGCCTCACTTGCATACATCTGCATTTTGAATGGGTCTTCCTGGGCTGGGAGGGTGGAGGGCCTGCTCTCACACAAAGGACTGCCACACCCCCTACTGGGACCATGGCAGACAGGATTGAACTGAAAGGGGACCTGGTGCACTTCTTAGCCACTCTTTGAAGTCTCCCCCACTTCAAAGGCACATTTGGGTATAAAACAGGCCCTCTGCCCTACCTCAGCAGACACTTGCTGGAGAAGAAACCTGAACCAGAAACTACATCCTGCCAAGAAGAACTGCCTGGCTGCTCAAAGGACTCACCTGTCTGCTTTCTACAAAGGACTTCTGCCTTGCTGTTGGCCTGCTGCCTTGCTGAACTCTTGTCTGGCTGTGAAAGTGCTCTCCAAGGGCTTGGATAGAGCTTGCCTCCTGTTCCCTGAAGTCTCAGGACCAAAAAGACTTCCCTCTTTCGCTTGGATGCTCTGTGCGCGAAAATTTAGACGCACAGCTTGTGCCGCGGCGAGAAAAACGCCGCACACCGACGCTGATCGACGCGACGCTCTTGGGACGACCGAAAACCCGACGCACGGCTTCGCAAGGACAACGCCGCCCGACCTCTAGAGGAGAAATCGACCCGACGCCTGCCGTGAGATTGTAATTTCGACGCGCAGCCCTGCAGAACGACGCGCAGCCGGAAAACAAGCAGGAAAATCCACGCACAGACCCAGGACATCTGGTAATCCCCGCGATCCACGAAAAGAGACTGTCCGCGCGCCGGAAAACGACGCACGACTTCCCCGCGTGGAAAATAATGACGCAAGTCCATGTGTGCTGAGGAGAAATCGACGCACACACCCTTTTTCCACGCACCTCTTCTTTTGTGGCCCTCTGAAGAGATTTTTCCACTCTAAACCAGGTACTTGTGCTTGAAAGAGACTTTGTTTATATTCTAAAGACTTAAGACACTTTATATCACTTTTCAGTGATATCTCTACAATTTCCCATTGCAACTTTATTCTTTTTTACCTACAATTACCCAGATAAATATTATGGCCCATATTTATACTTTTTGACGCTAAACTGCGCTAACGCAGTTTAGCGTCAAAAAATTTAGCGCCGTCTAACGCCATTCCGAAGCGCCATGCGGGCGCCGTATTTATGGAATGGCGTTAGCCGGCGCAAGCAGACCGGCGCTGCCTGGTGTGCGTGGAAAAAAACCACGTAGACCAGGCAGCGCCGGCGTAGGGGGAAAATGGCGCTAGGGCGTCTTAAAATGGCGCAAGTCGGGTTGACGCCATTTTTTCGACGCCCAGACGCCATTTAAATGACTCCTGTCTTAGTAAAGACAGGAGTCATGCCCCCTTGCCCAATGGCCATGCCCAGGGGACTTATGTCCCCTGGGCATGGTCATTGGGCATAGTGGCATGTAGGGGGGCACAAATAAGGCCCCCCTATGCCACCCAAAAAAAATTGAAAAATATAAAAAATTATACTTACGTGAACTTACCTGAATGTCCCTGGGGTGGGTCCCTCCATCCTTGGGTGTCCTCCTGGGGTGGGCAGGGGTGGCAGGGGGGGTCCCTGGGGGCAGGGGAGGGCACCTGTGGGCTCATTTTGAGCCCACAGGCCCCTTAACGCCTACCCTGACCCAGGCGTTAAAAAGTGGCGCAAATGCGGGGTTTTTTGACCCTCCACCTCCCGGGCGTGATTTTTGCCCGGGAGTATAAATACGACGCATTTGCGTCGCCGTCATTTTTTTAGACGGGAACGCCTTCCTTGCATCTCATTAACGCAAGGAAGGCGTTCACGCAAAAAAATGACGCTCTTTGCCCATACTTTGGCGCTAGACGCGTCTAACGCCAAAGTATAAATATGGCGTTAGTTTTGCGCCGAATTTGCATCGAAAAAAACGACGCAAATTCGGCGCAAACGGAGTATAAATACGGGCCCATATATATTTTTCTAAACACTGTGTGGTGTATTTTTGTGGTGCTATATGGTGGTATTGTATGATTTATTGCACAAATACTTTACACATTGCCTTCTAAGTTAAGCCTGACTGCTCGTGCCAAGCTACCAGAGGGTGGGCACAGGATAATCTTGGATTGTGTGTGACTTACCCTGACTAGAGTGAGGGCTTTTGCTTGGACAGGGGGTAACCTGACTGCCAACCAAAAACCCCATTTCTAACATTGGTGATCAGCAGTGAGGATAGGACTTGTATTTGTGCAGTGACATACAGTAGCTAAGTATTTCACTACCTACCCACAGTTGAAGGTCAACTTGGTTTTTATCTCTTTTTGCAAATCCGTTTTTTTTCCTGACAATTTTCAAAAACTAAATCCTCACTCAACATGTCTCTGACTGGGTCTCAGACAGGGGACTTTGACCTAGTCCAGTTGGATACATATACGGTCAAACAACTAAGAGGATTCTGCAGGGCATTGAGGGTACCCACCCAAGGGGCCTCCAGAAAGGAGGACTTTCAAGTGGCGCTGAGGGCCTGGGCAGAAGCCCATTTAGAGGATGATGAGGAAGAGGAGCCAGAAAATGGCCCCTCAGAGGAATTTTCACTATCTGTGGATGGTGTTACCACTGCAATTGTGCACCCTTCCAGACCAGGGAGCAGTGTCTCTGTGCAAAGCCTGACCGCAGAGGAAAGGAGAGAAGAAAGGGAGTTCCAATTGCAAATGGCAAAACTGAAAATTGAGGCTCAACAGGAGGAGAGAAGGGCAGAAAGAGAAGCCAAACAAGCTGAGGCTGAAAGAGCAGCCAAACAGATTGAAGCTGAAAGAACAGCCAAACAGATTCAAGCAGAAGCTGAAAGGGCAGCCAAACAAGCGGAAGCTGAAAGAGCAGCCAAACAAGTGGAAGCTGAAAGAGCTTTGGCTGAAAAGAAACTATTGTTGGCTCATGAACTGAGTCTCAAGGAGCTGGAGATCAAGGCAAGACAGTCTGAATCCAGCAATAATGGTGGCAGCATACTGACAGGACCTGCTGGAGAAAAGAAGGTTTGTATACCCAAAAATGTGGTGCCCAGTTTTGTGGAGGGAGATGACACAGATAAATGGTTAGCTGCTTATGAAGTTGCACTAAGGGCTCATGAGGTTCCTGAAGGGCAATGGGGGGTAGCTATGTGGGGTTATGTACCGCCATTGGGGAGGGATACACTCCTCACATTGGATCAACCTGATCAAAACACATACCCACTTCAGAAAGCCATTTTACTTGCCAAGTTTGGGCTGACCCCTGAGGGATACCGTCAGAGGTTCAGGGACAGCACCAAACAAACCACACAAACATGGGTAGATTTCTTTGACTTCTCCAGTAAGGCACTGAATGGATGGGTGCGGGGCAACAAAGTAGCTGATTATAAAGGTTTATATGACTTGATTCTAAGAGAGCATATGCTTAATACTACTTATACAGAGTTGCGCCAGCACTTAGTGGATAGCAAGCTGACTGATCCCAGGAAGCTTGCTGAGGAGGCGGACCTCTGGGTTAGCACCAGAGTGTCCAAGAAGGTACCTGGGGGGGACTCCCACAAAGGTGGTCAGGGTTCCCAACAGAAGAAAGAGGGGGGAGATAAACTTGCAGATAAGGAACTCTCTAAAGGCACCCAAAAGAATCTTCAGGGAGGGGGTGGCAACCCTTCCTTTTCCAAATTTGGGAAAAAGCCAGGGACATATGACAGGTCAGGGAAACCTAAGCCCAAATGCCTGGAGTGTTACCAGTATGGTCACTATAAAGGCGATCCCCAGTGCCCCAAGAGGGCACCGTCCACTACCGGACAGGCACCTGGGTTGACTAGTGTAGCACTCGGGGGGGAGATGGACCCAGATAGCTTTGGGGAACAGGTAGAGATTTCCCTAGTGTCCCTGGGAGAAGGAGAAATGGTGCCCAAGGTCCACATGCCCAAAAATACTTCCAAGTACCGGCAGTGGGTCACCATTGATGGGCAGAAGGTGGAGGCTCTGCGTGACACAGGAGCCAGTATGACTACTATCAAGAGTCAGCTGGTGTCAACAGAGCAGATAATACCTAATACATTCCACCAGGTCATAGTCGCTGACAATCGTGAGAGTCACCTACCGGTGGCTCTGGTTCCCTTTGAGTGGGGGGGGGGGGTCTCTGGTACTCTGAAAGTAGCTGTGAGTCCTGCCATGCCTGTAGATTGTCTGTTAGGCAATGATCTTGAGCATACTGCTTGGAAAGAAGTGGAGCTCAAGTCTCACCTGGAGATGTTAGGGTTACCTGAGTGGGTCTGCATGACCACACGGTCCATGGCTGACAAGGGGAAGTCAAGGGCATCTGGAGCCTGGAACGATGGCCCAGAGAGCTGCCAAGAGGAGGGACCAGGGGCACGGGAAACCGGCCCCAGAAGTTCCTGCAGTGGCTGACGGGGCTCCTGAGGAGGAGGCTCCCGAGCCAACTGGGGAAGACATTGCCACCCTAGGTGACTTACCTGAGCTTGCTGGCTGGCAAGTTGAGGGTGGACCCACCAGGGAGGAATTCTGCAAGGCGCAGAAAGAATGTCCCACTCTAGAAGGTCTGAGGAAACAAGCCTCAAACCAGGCAGCAGGTGACACCTCTGGCGATCACCACCTATATTGGGAGAATGATCTCCTCTACAGTGAGCGTAAGGTTCCGGCCTTTGGGGCAGCACGTACGCTGGTGGTCCCCCAATGTTACCGAACCTTCCTACTGGGTCTGGCTCACGACATTCCCCTGGCAGGACATTTGGGGCAAGGCAAGACCTTTAACAGGCTTGTCACCCACTTTTATTGGCCCAAAATGAGGACACACTCAGATAAATTCTGCAGATCTTGTCCTACCTGCCAGGCCAGTGGTAAAGCAGGAAAAAGGGGTAAAAGCCCCCTGATTCCACTTCCTGTCATTGGCACCCCCTTTGAAAGGGTGGGCATGGACATTGTTGGTCCCTTGGACCCCAAAACTGCCTTAGGCAACAGGTTCATCCTGGTTTTGGTGGACCATGCCACCCGTTACCCAGAGGCAATCCCTCTGAGGACCGTAACTGCACCGGTGGTGACCAGAACTCTGATGGGGATATTTACCCGTGTGGGATTCCCCAAGGAGATAGGGGGTGATTCTAACATTGGCGGGCGGCGGAGGCCGCCCGCCAATGTTCCCCCTCCAAAATACCGCTCCGCGGTCAAAAGACCGCTGAGGGTATTTTGGGATTTGCCCTGGGCTGGCGGGCGGCCGCCAAAAGGCCGCCCGCCAGCCCAGGGCAAATCGACCTTCCCACGAGGACGCCGGCTCTGAATGGAGCCGGCGTAGTGGGAAGGTGCGACGGGTGCAGTTGCA
This sequence comes from Pleurodeles waltl, assembly GCF_031143425.1. NCBI lineage: Eukaryota > Metazoa > Chordata > Amphibia > Caudata > Salamandridae > Pleurodeles > Pleurodeles waltl. The sequence continues at coordinate 1,340,425,151 of NC_090447.1, forward strand.
CCCGTCGCGTATTTCAGTGTCTGCTTTGCAGACACTGAAATACTTTGCGGGGCCCTCTTACGGGGGCCCCTGCAGTGCCCATGCCATGGGCATGGGCACTGCAGGGGCCCCCAGGGGCCCCGCGACACCCCCTACCGCCATCCTGTTCCTGGCGGGCGAACCGCCAGGAACAGGATGGCGGTAGGGGGTGTCAGAATCCCCAAGGCGGCGCAGCATGCTGCGCCGCCTTGGAGGATTCTGACGGGCAGCGGAAAACCGGCGGGAGACCGCCGGTTTTCCTGCACTGACCGCTGCCAAAGCGCCGCGATCAGAATGCCCTGCGGGGCACCGCCGGCCTGTCGGCGGTGCTCCCGCCGACCCTGGCCCCGGCGGTCTAAGACCGCCGGGGTCAGAATCACCCCCATAGTGTCTGACAGAGGCACTAACTTCATGTCTGCATACATGAAGTCTCTGTGGGATGCGTGTGGTGTAACCTACAAGTTCACCACACCCTATCACCCCCAGTCTAATGGTCTTGTGGAGAGATTCAACAAGATCCTGAAAGGTATGATTGGTGGCCTCCCTGAGGCCATGAGGCGTAAGTGGGACGTCCTCTTACCATGCCTTCTCTTTGCTTACAGAGAGGTCCCCCAGAGGGGGGTAGGGTTCAGTCCCTTTGAGCTTCTCTATGGGTACCCTGTCAGGGGACCGTTAAGCATTGTCAAGGAGGGATTGGAGAAAGCTCCAAAGGCACCCCCTCAGGACGTGGTCAGCTACATGTTGGCCCTCCGCAACCAGATGACCCGCTTCTGGAAAGAGGCCCAAAGTAACCTTGAGGCCAGTCAAGAGGTAATGAAACTCTGGTATGACCAGAAGGCCACCCTGGTAGAGTTTCAACCTGGAGACAAAGTGTGGGTAATGGAGCCAGTAGAGCCTAGAGCTCTCCAGGACCGCTGGTCTGGCCCATTTGAAATCAAGGAGCGGAAAGGGGAGGCCACTTACCTAGTGGACCTCCAAACCCCTAGGAATCCCCTAAGGGTGCTCCATGTGAACCGACTAAAGGCTCACTGTGAGAGGTCGGAGATCAACATGCTTCTGGTCACAGATGAAGGAAAGGAAGAGGAGAGTGAACCTCTCCCCGACCTCCTCTCTGCCCAAGAAGGTGATGGGTCAGTAAGCGGGGTCATTCTTTCTGACTCCCTGACTCTAAACCAGAAAGGAGACTGCTATGAGCTGTTGGAGCAGTTCTCCCCCCTGTTCTCCCTTACTCCTGGACTGACCCACCTCTGTGTTCATGATATTGACACCGGTGACAGTCTCCCTGTGAATAACAAAATTTACAGGTTGTCGGATAAGGTGAAGGCCAGCATCAAGGAGGAGGTCTCCAAGATGTTGACTCTAGGAGTTATCGAGAAATCCAGTAGTCCCTGGGCCAGCCCAGTGGTGTTGGTCCCTAAGGCTACTGCCCCAGGTGCGAAGCCAGAACTCCGGTTCTGTGTGGACTACCGGGGTCTCAACTCAGTCACACGGACTGATGCTCACCCCATCCCCTGAGCTGATGAGCTCGTTGACAGGCTGGGCGCTGCCAAGTTCCTGAGTACGTTTGATCTTACTTCAGGGTACTGGCAGATCGCCCTGACTGAGGGGGCTAAGGAAAGATCCGCATTTTCAACCCCTGATGGCCATTACCAGTTCCGGGTGATGCCGTTTGGATTGAAAAATGCCCTCGCTACCTTCCAACGGTTGGTTAACGGGGTCCTAGCTGGCAAGGATGCCTTCTGTGCAGCCTACCTGGATGACATAGCTGTCTACAGTTCCAGCTGGGAGGAACACCTGCTTCACCTCAAGGAGGTGCTTCAGGCCCTGCAACAGGCAGGCCTGACCATCAAGGCTAGTAAGTGCCAGATTGGGCAGGGTTCCGTGGTGTACTTGGGACACCTAGTGGGTGGTGGCAAGGTGCAGCCACTCCAGGCCAAGATTGAAACTATCAAGGCCTGGCAACCACTGCGAACGCAGACTGAGGTGAGAGCCTTTTTAGGCCTCACAGGATACTACCGCAGATTTGTCAAGGGCTATGGTACCATTGTATCACCCTTGACAGAGCTCACTTCCAAGAAACAACCTAGGTTGGTGAATTGGACCGAGGCTTGTCAGAAAGCCTTTGACGCCCTGAAGGAAGCCATGTGCACGGCCCCCGTGCTCAAGGCCCCTGACTACTCCCAGGAATTTATCGTGCAGACAGACGCTTCAGAGCATGGCATAGGGGCAGTCCTAGCACAGCTAAATGAGGAGGGCCGAGATCAACCGGTAGTCTTTATTAGCAGAAGGCTATTACCCCGGGAACAGAGGTGGAGTGCTATTGAGAGAGAAGCTTTTGCTGTGGTCTGGGCACTAAAGAAGCTAAGACCCTACCTGTTTGGGACTCATTTCCGGGTCCAGACAGACCACAGGCCCCTCAGATGGCTCATGCAGATGAGAGGTGAGAATCCAAAACTCTTGAGGTGGTCCATTTCCCTACAGGGGATGGACTTTACGGTGGAACATCGCCCAGGGGTTGACCACGCCAGTGCTGATGGTCTCTCCAGGTACTTCCGCCTTAGCGATGAGAGCTCCCAGGAGGTCGGGTAGCTCTTCCCACTTTCAGCTGGGGGACACACATATTAGACCTGACAGCCTTAGGGTAGTCACCCCTAACTTTTTGCCTGCCTCCCTCCACTTTGTGGACACTGTTTTTGCTGTTTTTTGGACTCTGCGCACTTTACCACTGCTAACCAGTGCTAAAGTGCATATGCTCTCTCCCTTAAAACATGGTAACCTTGAATCATATCTGACTGGACTATTAATTTACTTATAAGTCCCTAGTAAGGTGCACTTTATGTGCATAGGGCTGGTAAATTAAATGCTACTAGTGGGCCAGCAGCACTGGTTGTGCCACCCACTTAAGTAGCCCCTTTTCCTTGTCTCAGGCCTGCCATTGCAAGGCCTGTGTGTGCGGTTTCACTGCCAACTCGACTTGGCATTTAAAAGTACTTACCAAGCCTAGAACTCCCCTTTTTCTACATATAAGTCACCCTTAATGTGTGCCCTAGGTAACCCCTAGAGCAGGGTGCTGTGTGGGTAAAAGGCAGGACATGTACCTGTGTAGTTATATGTCCTGGTAGTGTAAAACTCCTAAATTCGTTTTTACACTACTGTGAGGCCTGCTCCCTTCATAGGCTAACATTGGGGCTGCCCTCATACACTGTTGAAGTGGCAGCTGCTGATCTGAAAGGAGCAGGAAAGTCATATTTAGTATGGCCAGAATGGTAATACAAAATCCTGCTGACTGGTGAAGTCGGATTTAATATTACTCTTCTAGAAATGCTACTTTTAGAAAGTGAGCATTTCTTTGCACTTAAATCCTTCTGTGCCTTACAATCCTCGTCTGGCTGGGCTTGGTTGACAGCTCCTTGTGCATTCACTCAGACACCCCCCAAACACAGGGTACTCAGCCTCACTTGCATACATCTGCATTTTGAATGGGTCTTCCTGGGCTGGGAGGGTGGAGGGCCTGCTCTCACACAAAGGACTGCCACACCCCCTACTGGGACCCTGGCAGACAGGATTGAACTGAAAGGGGACCTGGTGCACTTCTTAGCCACTCTTTGAAGTCTCCCCCACTTCAAAGGCACATTTGGGTATAAAACAGGCCCTCTGCCCTACCTCAGCAGACACTTGCTGGAGAAGAAACCTGAACCAGAAACTACATCCTGCCAAGAAGAACTGCCTGGCTGCTCAAAGGACTCACCTGTCTGCTTTCTACAAAGGACTGCTGCCTTGCTGTTGGCCTGCTGCCTTGCTGAACTCTTGTCTGGCTGTGAAAGTGCTCTCCAAGGGCTTGGATAGAGCTTGCCTCCTGTTCCATGAAGTCTCAGGACCAAAAAGACTTCCCTCTTTCGCTTGGACGCTCCGTGCGCGAAAATTTCGACGCACAGCTTGTGCCGCGGCGAGAAAAACACCGCACACCGACGCTGATCGACGCAACGCTCTTGGGACGACCGAAAATCCGACGCACGGCTTCGCAAGGACAACGCCGCCCGACCTCTAGAGGAGAAATCGACGCGACGCCTGCCGTGAGATTGTAATTTCGACGCGCAGCCCCGCAGAACGACGTGCAGCCGGAAAACAAGCAGGAAAATCCACGCACAGACCCGGGACATCTGGTAATCCCCGCGATCCACGAAAAGAGACTGTCCGCGCGCCGGAAAACGACGCACGACTTCCCCGCGTGGAAAATAACGACGCAAGTCCGTGTGTGCTGAGGAGAAATCGACGCACACACCCTTTTTCCACGCACCTCTTCTTTTGTGGCCCTCTGAGGAGATTTTTCCACTCTAAACCAGGTACTTATGCTTGAAAGAGACTTTGTTTATATTCTAAAGACTTAAGACACTTTATATCACTTTTCAGTGATATCTCTACAATTTCCCATTGCAACTTTATTCTTTTTGACCTACAATTACCCAGATAAATATTATATATATTTTTCTAAACACTGTGTGGTGTATTTTTGTGGTGCTATATGGTAGTATTGTATGATTTATTGCACAAATACTTTACACATTGCCTTCTAAGTTAAGCCTGACTGCTCGTGCCAAGCTACCAGAGGGTGGGCACAGGATAATCTTGGATTGTGTGTGACTTACCCTGACTAGAGTGAGGGCTTTTGCTTGGACAGGGGGTAACCTGACTGCCAACCAAAAATCCCATTTCTAACAACGTGTATTTATAATTGCATAATATTGTCTGAGCCATTGTTCTGTGTGTGTCATTTTTTTATTTAGAAAAAAGATGATCTGGGGCCATGCCCTCAGGGCAGACCGAGAACAATAGCATCACTCGACCTCAGTCTTCCTGCTGCACCCTGTACCTCCACTCTAAGATGGTTAACAGCTGCATTGATCAATTTACAAAAATAATAATAAATACATTAATACTGTGTTATTTCTGTACCTATTAAAATATACTCAACAAAACTTAAAATTTCATAAACTCCTGACTGTCAGTCTTAACTCCAGAGAGACTGGCCGCTATGAAACTTCTTTCAACAACACCGGGTCGGTCTGGTGAGTCACAGTAACCAGAATGACCTGTGATATATTTTGTTAAAAAAACTATGCCTACATTTTTGTCTTGCTTTGTCTTTGTTCTGAATAGGGCCCAAATGAAAATTCATTCACATTGGCAGTAATCTCATATAATTTTCAGAATTTTGCACTGATTGTCTCTGGGAAGGCCTGGGATTATGCCAGTGTCGGCCGGTAAATTTAGGAGGGAGGGGAGTGGAACACACATGCACACTCACACTCACTCATTCATTCATTCATTCACACACACATTGATTCACAGCACCCATTATCAAATATTGCAAACATATACGCATGCACCAAACATTCCTTTTAAAAAACACACACACTTACCTTCAGCTCTGCCTCGGAGGTCCCAGGAGGGTTGGGTCTGCTGCCAATGAGGGAAGGCAGCAGTCCCAACTTTGTCACAGAGTGGAATGGGGTCAGTGAGACTTCTGACCCAACGCCACTCTGTGACGAGGTGTCACTGATTGACACTTGCCCTGGGAGGTTCAGGGCTTAAACCTGAAGCGCCCATGTCGGAGTCTATGGGTGATCTTCCCCTCGTCAAGGGGGAGGGCCTTGAGGCACTTTTGCTGAGCTGAAGAAGTCACGCCTATAGGAGCTGTGACCTCTTCAGCCCAGCAAAGTTCAGCTCAGGCAGCCAGGAGCCTGCGCAAATGAGCATGTCTAGCTTCTGGCTGCCTGACCTGAAGATGAAGAGTGTCTGTCAGGCTGGCCTTTGCTCAGCCTGACAGACACTCTTCTTGAGGGGCAAAAGGTGGGGAGGGTCGTGGCCCCTCAGCCCCAATGGACGGGCCCCGGCTGAATTATGCCATCATACAGTCGCCTAAATGAGACTTCTTCCAAGTAAACATCCTGTAGCGCGAGCACAGAAAGGATGTGAATGAACCAAACGTGAGCAGCTGTTCGCTTCACACCAGATTTTGTGCTAATTTTGGCACGAAATGCATTTCCATGCAAAAAAGGGCACAAGGGCATGCTAATAAATATGGAAACGTCAAAGCCAGCATTTCACATAAAAATGCATAATTCTGCACATTTTGCGTAATCTCCACAAAGGAGTATACAAAAATTTCACTTAGGTCTACTTAGATCACAGTTAAAATCCTGTAAGAGCAAATTTATTATGATGATTGTTCAAAAAAAGTTACAATTGTTGCCATCAGGCCAAAGATCAAGTGATGTAATTTCCTGTATTCTCATCCGGAATCAAAGGATATGTGTTGTTACTTCTGCAATATATATGGTTAGCATGAAAGAATACTTTCCTTCAAAGCTATATCTCACAAACAACGTAAATAGTAAATTATTCACTGGCCTGTGCAGGCCTTATACTAATAGTTTTCTATTTCATACATCTACAAACCTATCTGTTACACCACTTAAAGTATGGATACAAGCCTATACTGCTGCTTAAAATAATCATGTTAATATCGCATGTGCAAATTATTTTATTCTCAAAATAATTCCAAATATTTGATTGCGTGTTTTAAAATGTAAAATAGATGAAGAATGCTTTTCCCATATGCACTTTACTGTACAAAATCATTTTCCAATATATTAGGTTGCACAATGAGGCTTGTATTTCAACAGCCCACAGTTAGACACAGTTAGGTATTTGCATGAAAACATTATTTCACATTTCAAATGCATGCTGATACCTAGAAGATATACAATTTTTATCAGGCACACAAATAGCAAATTAATTTAGGGCAATAGCGTTCTACTCATTAAACAGGAAATGGAAACACTTGCTGCATATTTGTCCGCTAATGTAATGGGCTTTCATCTCTATGAAGTGCCTTTGCTCGACTAGGTGCAAAATGATGCAACACAAATTTCCTCTTTTTTGCCCACAAACAGGTGTACCTTTCTCAATTCACATAATAACCAGGGTAAAAATCAATTTTACCACTCTCCTTTTAATACATGCACATTGCCCAAGTGATGGTTCATGTTTCCTAAATAAAGGGTTAGGGGTTGGCTAGATGGGTTTGACTTAAGCATTAGTTCCCAAAGCCTGGTGTGACCTATACGCTTTTGTTGGATATAACTCTTCATCTGAGTCTGGCCCCTTACATATCTGAAACATACAAAAGGTGATGGGAGGAAGGCTTGTAATTTGCCTAATCACTGGCGATCACTTCGGGTTCATCCCAACCCATCATTCTTTTGCTTACCTTGCCACCTCAATTTGGACCTAGCGATATTAATGGGAACCGTCAAGCCTAAACTGCCAGGACAGGCCCTCCCTGAACCAGAACACAAGCAGCCCAGGACTGTTTTTTCCCTAGTTATGGGCCCATCAACCAGGTATAGCTTGGGTCCAGTGAAACAGTGAGCATGGGACCCACGTTTTGACTTTTTGCAAGCACTCTCCTATCAAATTTTGGGTGTTTCATGTATAGCCTAACTGGTATGGGTATGCCCAGACATAAGTCCCATGCTCACTGTGTCATTGTAACCAAGCTGTACCCGGCTGATCACTCCATTCTTTGGGCGAAAGCGGTCCTGGGTTGCTGGCGTTCCGGTTCAGGACAAATCTGTATTGGCAGTTCAGGCTTGACGGTTCCTATTAGGAGAAGGGTCAAGACTGATTTGTGCATGGCTGGGTCTAAACCCAGGTGGCAAAGTGAGCAAAAGAACAATGGGCTAGAGTGCTACCCCATGCTACTGCCAGTGGGTGAACTTTTTGCATGCACCTCCCAATCACCTTTTGTGTGTTTCATGTACTGACCTAAGTGTCATGGGTATGCCAATACGTGGGTCTCATTCTCAGTGTGTCAGAGAAACCAAGCTGTACCTGGCTGATTTGCATGTGGCTGGGGCCAAATTGAAGTGACATAGTGAGCATAAGAATGATGGGTTTGAGTGCTACCCCTCGCTATTGCCAGTGGTTAGACTTTTTGCAAGCACTTTCCCATTACCTTCTGTGTGTTTCATGTACAGCTATAAGTGGTATGGGTATGCCCAGATGTAGGTCCAGTACTCTCTGTGTCTCTAGAACCAACGTGTAACTGGCTGAGGACCCCATAACTAGGGTGAAACAGGTCCCAGGTTGCTTGTGTCGTGGTTCAGGGAGGACTTGGCATGGCAGTTTGAGCTGAACTGTTTGCAATAGGAACATGGTCAAGAATGATTTGCATATGGCTGGGACCAAACTGAGGTGGCATGGTGAGAAAAAGAATAATCGGTTGGAATGCTACCCGAGCTATTGCCAGTGGTTAGACTTTTTGCCAGCATCCTCCCATCATCTTTTGTGGGTTTCATGTAGCGCCCTCACGTATCTTTCACTTTCAAAAAACACTTTGGGGGTGATTCCGAGACTGGCCAGTCTACCCCCGACAAAATACCGCTCCGCGGTCGCAAGACCGCGGAGGGTATTTCGAGATTTGCCCTGGGCTGGCGGGCGGCCGCCAAAAGGCCGCCCGCCAGCCCAGGGCAAATCTACCTTCCCACGAGGACGCCGGCTCCGAAGTGGGAAGGTGCGACGGGTGCTGTTGCACCCGTCGCGTATTTCTGTGTCTGCTTTGCAGACACTGAAATACTTTGTGGGGCCCTCTTATGGGGGCCCCGCGGCACCCCCTACCGCCATCCTGTTCCTGGTGGGAGACCCGCCAGGAACAGGATGGCGGTAGGGGGTGTCAGAATCCCCATGGCTGCGGAGCGTGCTCCGCAGCCATGGAGGATTCTCCCGAGCAGCGGAAAGTCGGCGGGAGACCGTCGACTTTCCGTTTCTGACCGCGGCTGAACCGCCGCGGTCAGAATGCTCGACGGGGCACCGCCAGCCTGTTGGCGGTGCTCCCGTGGTCGGTGACCCTGGCGGTCACCGGCCGCCAGGGTCAGAATGACCCCCTTTGTCTTCTCTTTGTACCAACCACACTCCACACTTCCAATGCTTGAGCCCATCTTTCACATCCCTTTCTCTCTTGGAAATCTGCTCAGTCTGCTATTTTTAAAGCATATTCTGCCTCCAACATTGTCTTACTCCTAAATCTCTGACTGACCTTCTGTAACCGCCTTATTGGTACACAAGACTTTTGCTCTCTAAAATTAACATTGTCCCTCTGCTAGGTTTTTGTAATGTCTCCCACCCTCCCCAATGCAATTAAATAAACTAAGACAAAGTAATTGTCTGTAGGGTGCCACAGCTATTTAGATATCAGTTGTTGAAGCAGGACCATGAAATTCTTGTACCAGCTTTTTATGTCTTGTCTACAGAAAGCTTTACCTTTCTGGCATGAGCTCATGATATCACACACACTACTCAACACACAACATATACATACATACATGCATACATACATACATTCAGATACAGAAAGAGCTATTGGACAGCCCCCTTCAACCACTGGGTGCGATGGTTTAGCTGGATTTAGTTATTAACAGGGTTGTCTGTGAGCTTTATATCATCCCATGGAATTTCGTGGATTTTGACTATTTTAAAAAGTAGTCCTCCCATACATTGGCATTAAATTATTGTTTTTCATTTTTTTAAATTAGGAGGGTCCACGCCCCCCGTGCTCTTTCTATATAATTCAACCCCCCTTCTACCACCCCTTACCTGTTCATTTTAGAGCTCCCACGCTCGTGCTCATGACATACAATGGCATTTTTAGCAAGTTCATTTTAAATCCTGAGGGCCTGCCAAGGGCTACCAGTAGACTCACTTCACCTTTACGTCCTTTGCAAACGTCATTTTTTTTTATTTGTAATTTGCTGTTATGACATGACTATCAGCCATGTTGGAACGGTAAAGTAAAAATAGACGCAGTCGCTGCCAAATGCCATAACATAAGCATACACAAGTCACAAGTAGTGCAACACATCTGCACACTTGCACTGCGTGCATATGTGTCCACTGCAGGTATCTTATAATGGTAACCAACACTGACACTGTGTGGCATTGTATTTAGGTTTTGTAACGTGTATGCATCATGCTACATGTTCATGCAAATGCCCTGGCATGCGGTAGCCATTCTGTTTTTTATACCATTATTTTTTTTATTTGACTGTTCCTGCATGTTCAAAGAGTGACGCTGGAATAGTAAACACACACAAAACGGATGCTGAACGTGATTTTAAGCAAGCAATGGCAAAGACATTAGGTTGCCACTGGCCTTCTATATCTGAGGCCTATTGGCTCTGCCAATGATTGTTTTCCTTTTTGCATACTCCTCATCATACCAGCTTACCTGTATCTGTGGGCTCCGATTGTTCGTGCAATTGAAAACTGAGGTTGCTTTCAATATCCAGTTTCCGAAAAGTTTCATAATGGCCATTGTCCGCAAAGCAGTTTCCTGTTCTTAGTTAGCTTACAGTGTTTGTCAATGGTTAAGATTCCCTTGAGTTCAATAAATTGCTTTTTCAGGAAGGATTTCTATAGAGATTTCATTCTGGCTTTCATTTCTTTCTTGTCCACTCTGACTCAATCCTAATCTTGTCTTGTTTGCGATTGTCCATATGTTATTACAAAAGGGTTGTGGTCATTCTCCACCCTCTCTATGACTTTCATGTTACAAAAGTCTGAACAATATGATGGTGAGATGATAATATAGTCTATGACCAAGGATGGCATAACAAAAAACATGATGATGGAAGGAATGCTTGAATTATTCTCCGCCACTGGCAATCGCTTTATTGCTTTTCAACTTGTATACTACTCTAGACAGAGACTTACCTATGCAAATCAGTCTGACTCCTGCTCCAGCAGGAACAGTTCTTTCATCACGTTATTGTGTGCAGCAAGGATGGCCCACTAGCACTGAAGGTGGGGGTAGCAAAGAAGATGATGGCCACTGTATCGAATATAAATACGGGGCATTTCCTCAAGCAGAGCACTCGATCCACAAGTCCTTTTGCATTCAACTTCATCTGCATGGTTAATTACAAACAACCCCAGTGACTCCATTCTTTTTCCTGCAAGATTTGCCACCACATCTCATTGTACCACCCCAGCATTAACATCCTCACTGCTTTCTCTATTGCCTTCTTCGGTCTTGGTTTCCGTCGTCAACAATTGATCTGCTGAGGGGCCTGTCTTAGATTCAGAGGTATATATCTTAAATATTCAGAGATCAGTTTGTGTTTAGCAACGAACTTTCTAAAATGAAACTGATTAGTCTTTCTGATTGTAATATTTCTACAGATATCTACAGAATTGTTTATTTAGAGCACTCAAGATCCGCCTTCCTTACAGAGGAGCTCAGGGAGAGAAATCTCACTCAGAAAAGTATCAACTGGCCCACATACGCCTTACTCATTCATTCTTCCATATACATATATTCATGTAGAATTAATTCCTCCATTCATCTACACATGCCTATTCAACTTTTCTCAACCCAGTATAACTTCCATCCACCCATATATCAACAGGCCCTGCATAAACACTTGCATTAAATCGTAGCTCTACAGAATAATTTTGAGCAGATGCTTGCTAGTAGAAACTTGTCTCTACTGAAGCTATGAAAAGATAATTTTATAAATATTTAACATATACTTTCATTGATTAACTCACCACTCGATCGTATGAAACTAAATAAAAATGAATACATAAATGCAAGACTGAACATAAAGAAATGAATAAAATACCTGCTTGAGTGTTCGCTCCATGTCAATTCCTTGGGCCCACGGAGCAGCAGGATTTGCGAGACAGTCCCCAGCATTGCCTCTTCTTGAAATGTCAATTTTTTGCTTTCGAAGAATGCGGAAAGCTTCAGCCATCACGAGAACCCCATCGTAGGTCAACGCAGATGTATACTAGAAACAGGATATTAGCCCACTTCAATGATAAATTCATATCCACCCATTATAACAAATCATTTCACATAAATTGGCATAGTATTTAGTTACACAACCACTTTCATCATGGGTTATAATAAACATGCTTCATTTACTGAAAAATACACACATTTAAAAAAACGGCTTTGTCCCATCTTACAGAGGTAATATTTTCGGTTGCTTGTCGAGTCAGAAGTATGTTTTATATGAGGTGCGGGAGACTCCCACATGGTTCAGTAATGCAACAGTTTGTTAGTTATCCATCCTATTTTTAAAAGAATGATAATTTACTAATCTTACTCCTGCTATAGTTAGGATCTTTACACATTTACAGTTTCCATCCGCCTGTGTCATTTGTGTAACAAGAATATAACGTGTTTGACTATCAAGGTTTCAGGCAGCATTTACATTTGTTTGTGAATTATGAACCATTAGAAGCACCATTCCCTAAAAAGGGCTGGCCAAGACATTCCAGCAGTTATTCCTTACCTTAGGAAACTTGGCATTTATAAGGTGTGCTATTTTCCTAATACAAGACCTCTATATCACCGGCGAGTTTACTAGCTGATTACTTTTCTGCATGGCTGAGATCAAGAAAATTGCTTTGTTTTGCGACCAGGGTATCCATCTTGTCTCTTAGATTAAGGCGGTCTTGTCCTCCTGTCTCGTGCTATCAGCAAATTACAGCAGTCAGACTCAGTAACCGTCTTCTGTGCTCAATATTAGATCCACTTAATCATATGTGTAAAAAATATACACTCTTTGTACATGTTCTGGTTCTTGATTTTATGAATATGGTACATCAAATCCAAAGTGTTATTTGTGAAATGTGCCTTAATGATCCAAGAATACAAAATGTCAGTTGAACTGTGCCCTAGTTCGTTCACATGATAGTTACTAAACTTTTATATTTTAACAGTGCTTGTGTCTATTTTTTAAGTTGGATGCTGCAGTTTGCTCTCTTTATCATTGTTACAAAGACGGCATGAAAGGAGGCACACATCTTTGGGAGAACTATGTATCCTATATGCATGCTGTTAGGCCTGACAGCCTTAGGGTGGTCACCCCTAACTTTTTGCCTGCCTCCCTCCACTTTTTGGACACTGTTTTTGCTGGCTTTTAGACTCTGCGCACTTTACCACTGCTAACCAGTGCTAAAGTGCATATGCTCTCTCCCTTTAAACATGGTAACCTTGGATCATGCCTGATTGGACTATTTAATTTACTTATAAGTCCCTAGTAATGTGCACTATATGTGCCTAGGGCCCGTAGATTAAATGCTACTAGTGGGCCTGCAGCACTGGTTGTGCCAACCACCTAAGTAGCCCCTTTACCTTGTCTCTGGCCTGCCATTGCAAGGCCTGTGTGTGCAGTTTCACTGTCACCTCGACTTGGCATTTAAAAGTACTTGCCAAGCCTAAACCTCCCCTTTCTCCACATATAAGTCACCTCTAATGTGTGCCCTAGGTAACCCCTAGAGCAGGGTGCTGTGTGGGTGAACGGCAGGACATGTACCTGTGTAGTTTACATGTCCTGGTAGTGTAAAACTCCTAAATTCGTTTTTGCACTACTGTGAGGCCTGCTCCCTTCATAGGCTAACATTGGGGCTGCCCTCATACAGTACTGAAGTGGTAGCTACTGATCTGAAAGGAGTAGGAAGGTCATATTTAGTATGGCCAGAATGGTAATACCAAATCCTGCTGACTGGTGAAGTTGGATTTAATATTACTATTCTAGAAATGCCACTTTTAGAAAGTGAGCATTACTTTGCACTTAAATCTTTCTGTGCCTTACAATCCACGTCTGGCTGGGCTTAGTTGACAGCTCCTTGTGCATTCACTCAGACACCCCCCAAACACAGGGTACTCAGCGTCACTTGCATACATCTGCATTTTGAATGGGTCTTCCTGGGCTGGGAGGGTGGAGGGCCTGCTCTCACACAAAGGACTGCAACACCCCCTACTGGGACCCTAGCAGACAGGATTGAACTGAAAGGGGACCTGGTGCACTTCTTAGCCACTCTTTGAAGTCTCCCCCACTTCAAAGGCACATTTGGGTATAAAACAGGGCCTCTGCCCTACCTCATCAGACACTTGCTGGAGAAGAAACCTAAACCAGAACCTGCATCCTGCCAAGAAGAACTGCCTGGCTGCCTAAAGGACTCACCTGACTGCTTTCTACAAAGGACTGCTGCCTTGCTGTTGCCCTGCTGCCTTGCTGAACTCTTGTCTTGCTGCTGAAGTGCTCTCTGAGGGCTTGGATAGAGCTTGCCTCCTGTTCCCTGAAGTCTCAGGACCAAAAAGACTTCTCTTTTTCATTTGGACGCCTTGTGCGCCGAAAAGTTAGACGCACAGCTTGCTCCGTGGTGAAAAATTCACTGCACGCCGATCCGGAAAGACGCTGCTCGACGCCACGCCTGCGGTGCGACCTGAACTTCGACACACGGCCTCGCCTGGACAAACGCCGCCCGACTCCAGAAAGGAAATCGATGCGACGCCTCTGTGAGGGAGAAGATTCCACGCACAGCCCACCGGAACGGCGCGCAGCCGGAAAACAAGCCTAGGATTCCACGCACAGACCCCGGAACATCTGGTAATCCCGCGAACCACAGAAAGAGACTGTCTGCGCGCCGGAAAATGACGACTGACTTCCCTGCGTGAAAAATAACGGCGCAAGTCCGTGTGTGCTGGGGAGAAATCGACGCACACCCAATTTTTCTACGTATCTCTTCTTCTGCGGCCCTTTGCGGAGATTTTCCACTTTAAACCAGGTACTTTGTGCTTGAAAGAGACTTTGTTTGCTTTTTAAAGACTTAAGACCCTTTATATCACTTTTCAGTGATATTTCTACAATTTCATATTGCATCTTTATTCGTTTTAACCTTCAATTATCCAGATAAATATTATATATTTTTCTAAACACTGTGTGGTGTATTTTTGTAGTGCAATATGGTGTTATTGTATGATTTATTGCACAAATACTTTACACATTGCCTTCTAAGTTAAGCCTGACTGCCCGTGCCAAGCTACCAGAGGGTGGGCACAGGATAATTTTGGATTGTGTGTGACTTACCCTGACTAGAGTGAGGGTTCTTGCTTGGACAGGGGGTAACCTGACTGCCAACCAAAACCCCCATTTCTAACAGTGACATTACTGGATCTGCCATCATCTACCTGCACAGAAAGTGAAATTACTGAATTCCCCATCATCAATTTGGACAGGAAGTAACATTACTGGTTTTCCCACCAAATTGGAAAAAGAAGAAGCAAAGCAAGAAGCTTCATTTTCTATTGTTCATCAGCAGAAACAATTACATAATGGCACCCTGTGCTCCTCCCCCCCCAGTACCTACTCAATGGCAGCTGCAACAAAGACATGCAACAGACACATGGGATGGGTATGCTGATGGTGTGCTAAATGCAAGCCCTTCTGAGCCCATGCACGCCTGAACCACCCTCAGCACCAGAAAATTCTTGTCTGATCACTGCTGAGCAATACTCCACAGCACTCCTTTACTTGCTAGACCCCAGACGCCACCCCCTCAGCGGCTGCTGTGCCTCACGCCATGCTGGTTCTCCAGCCACTCACCTACACCCCCACACAAATACTAATAATGCCCTCGACACCTCCTCCGAATACGCAGGACGCAGAAGCACCAACAACACACATGCCCCCACCCTACACCACAAGCCACAGCGAACCTGCAAATCGACTCCCACTTGCATGCATGCTTCTGAACACACTACCAAAATATGGGGCCTGCTGAGTAGCAGTGCACAACAGCCTCTTCATCACAGAAACTTGGCTCAACCCCTCATTTGCTCCTGGCTTAATTACAGCAATCCTAGTGGGCTACAAGATCACTCGACAGACCTGCCTTCACAAGCCAGGAAGAGGAGTTGCTATCATCTACACAGAATCCATCAAATGCACAACATCCACAGACACCGCCATCCTATTCATGGAACACCTGCACTTCAAGTTGCAAATCTCCGGCTTCACCCTGAACTGAGGCCATACCTACCAACCACTCAGACCCTAAGCCCCTTTACCAACGTCATGACAGACTTCTTCACTCTGCTCACCTTTGACTCCAGAGCCTACAGGCTCCTTGGTGACCTCAACTCTCACCTGGAAGACCAAAAAGACCCCTGATCCACAGCACTCGTCACAAGCTTGAGAAACATCGGACTCCCCCAGCTCATCGCAGAACCAACACACATCACAGAACACACACTGGACCCCACCTTCACCACAAGCGACAGCATCAAATACAACTCCATCACACCGCTCACATGCACCAGCCACTCTATTACCTACTTCCAAATCAACACACCTCAAGTCAACACCCCTAACAGGCTCAGGATTCCAAGCGGCAGTTGTGGCAAAATCACAGAAGCAGATGCCTTTAGCATGAATCAACCTAGCCCTACAGACAACCTTGACAAGGACATCAATAACTTCAACAACTGAATCAAGAACTGTGCAGACTCCCTCACACTCATCATTCATCATAGATCATACAAGCAGCCCAGCTGGTACACAGAAGACCTCTGAGATACCAAACAAAACTGTACACAGCTAGAAGGGAAATGGAGAGCCAGCCATTGTAGTGCCTTCCCCAGTCGGAGTGCTTGCCAATAACTATGCCACAAACAGAGCTGTATATTAAATGCCTTTATTTGTCTGCGTGTAACCATAAACTCAAAATTCTAGACTTGCATTCACTTCACCACGTTCTAACACTTATGTCACAGTTCTTTGGGGTCCTTGAGGAGCCAAGAGGGTTCTGTCATTCCTAAATCAGGAGACACTACATATCCCCCTTTATGTTAAATAAAAAAAGACAATTATTATTTTACAAATTTAAATACAATCATAGCTCTGTGATGAGCCTTCATGGTGCTCTGATTACTCCTCGGATCGTGTCTTCAGAAATCGGGAACCAGCAATAGGAGTGCCCATTATTTGCGTTCGTGATCAGGAGTGATAGTAGACAGAGGATTTTTCAATTGTCCTTTGCGAACCAGTTCTACATTGAAATTAGCTTCTGATGAATGGTGAGCCACATGTTTGAAATGCTAGGAATCTATTGTAATGAATTTTCCAGGAAATTTGGCAGTCACCATGTGTTCTTTGCTTGTTACAACACAGAATGGCTCAGCATCAAATGGAGCATCAGACTTACTTTTTCTCAGCTGACGGACAAGAACTCAATTTCCTCTCATGAATACAATGTCTTTTACATGTTGTTGATTGTCTGCCTGGGCCTTCATTTTCATTTTACGGTCCAAGTCTTTGGCACAGGTTTCTTCCTCAGTGCTTGTTCTTGTGTTGGTTCAATGGGATAACTTGATCTTCATTGCTCTCCCGAACATGAAAGTTGCAGGGCTTTCACCTGTGGTTGAGTGAGGAGTTGAACGGTAGCTCGCAGGGTAGAACTCAAAAGAGTTTTAAGGTCGAGTTTTCACAATATGGCACTGAACAGTTTTCTTTGATGTACCCATGAACTGTTAGACAAAGCCATTAGCCAGTGGCCAAAGAGATGTGATTTTCTGATGCTTCACACTGAGATGACTGAAAAAGTCTCTGAATTCTCAACTGTTGAAAGGTGGGCCATTTTTGGTTTGCAAAAATAGCCCATGTCGCACAGATGTCATCTAATCTCTCAATGACTCTCACTTGAGTGATTGAGGAGAGATCTTCTACCAATGGAAAACAGGAGTATTCATCAACAATCACCATCAAGTGATATCCATTGTCAAAAGAACAGAAAAACTCAACAGCAGTTCTTTCTCATGCATGTTTTGGCACCTCTGACATGCTTAAAGGGTTTTGAGTGTTTTCCAATAACAGGCAGTTGCGTAGATGACAGGCTTTCAACTCTCTTTCAACTCTTTCATCGAAATGAGGAAACCAAACTCAGTATTGGAGAGCTCACTTTGCAGCAACTACTCCACAATGTCTTCCATGGGCCACTTCAATTATCTGTTATCGCAGACTCTCTGGAATAACAGTTCTCAAATCTTTCAGAATAATGCCTTCATGAGTCACGGACAGTTCATCTTTGACATTCTTGAACTTCTGTATTCGCGATCGAGATCGAGTCTGCTGGTTCCAAGACTGATGTGTAATAATGTCTTTCAGTTTTAACATGTCACTGTCTTTACTCATAGCAGTGATAATTTGCTCCAATAAAATGGCAGCTGGTGTGTTTGATTTCATATTCAAGATTATGTAGGCTTCAGCTGTCACTGGATAGGCTCTCTGGAGAAGTAATCAGTAGGATTTTGATCTTTACCTGGATGATGCACGATTGTGTAGTTTACTCTTGTAGTCATAGACCCCAACGTTCAATGTGAGGAGACATATTGGCATTTGGATTGTCAAAGACGGACGTAAAATAGGAGGAGACATATTGGCTTTTGGATTGTCAAAGATGGTCAACAATGCTTGATGATCTGTCACAAGTGTAAAAGGCTTTCCGTATAAGAACATGTGTAAATATTCACAAGCCCACATCACTTCTAAACTTTCTTTTTCAGATTGTGATTAAGCACATTCAGCTTGGGGCAAACCTTTGCTTGCATATGCCACAATGTCTTTGAGAGTTTGGGTGTCTGCTATGCTGTGCAAGGATTGCACTTAGCCTAGCGTCAACAGCAACTTCTGTATGCAGCTTTGGATCAAAATATTCCTTAGCGTTCTCGATAACTTGTTTGATTCTCTTAAAACTTTGCTTGCATTCATGTGACCAATGAAATTAAACATTCTTTGTCGTCAAATCTCTCAATGGAGCACTCACAATAGTAAAGTCTTGTATGCATCTGGAACAGTAACTGGCCATGCCAAAGAATGTACGTAACACGGAAACATCTTGTGGGGGACTTGGAGTTGAAAAAATCTTGCACATTAGTGGGATCAAGAGACATACCCCCAACAGAAAGGATATGGCTGAGGAATGTTACCTTTGTTTTATTGAATTCACATTTTTCAGCTTTTATGTTAAACCTGCATTAACCAGTAAATGACACTCTTGTTTGAGAACTTTAGCGTGCTTTTTCTGTGTAGCTTCGAAGACTAATATATCATCATTATAGTCAAAATCATTCATGATATGCTGTATGATACATTAAATGAAATCTTGAAAAATCCCTGCAGCTGATGACATACCAAAGCTTAGTCTTTGATATCGAAATAGACCAACATGTGTAAAATAGGTTATAATGAACCTACAATTCTCCTCTAGTTCCAGCTGATTATATTGTTTATTTTATTTGAAATAAAGGCAAGAGAAGACTTTTGCACCATGCAATTGTGTTATCATGTCAGCAATGTGCAGACTTGGATGTTGTTCTCTTTCAATTGCCTTGTTTGCTTGACGCATATACACACAGATGCATACAGCTCCTACACTGTCTTTTTTGGGCACTACCACTATAGGAGAAACACATAGCATTGGATCAGTAGCATATCATGTTTAAGGAATGACCTGAGTTCTTTTTCAATGGCTTCTTGTAAGTGACATGCAATTCCTCGGTGTCTTAGTGCAATAAGGTGGACATCCTTGTTAATATGCAATTGTACTTTCATAGTCTTAAAGTTTCCTAATCCATGAAGCAAAGAAGGTAACTGACCTACTCTTTCATGACGAGCATTAATGTTTTAGTTCACTGAGATCAGTCCCATATCAGCAGCTGTCCTGAAAATGAGTAAAAAGGCACTTGACGCTGTACGTTGAAGCACATGAATGGGTGCTTGCACCTTTGTGTTCTTCTGTTTTATCATTGCTACAAATGAACCGTGAATTTTCAATGGAGTATATGCGGCCCAGGTATATACTTTAGTTTTCAATGGCATCAACCGCGTCAGTGGAGATAGCTCACTATGGGCCAGATGTATCAAGCGTTTTTGCATTTGCAAATGGTGCGAATGAGAGACCAATTAGCGTGTTGCAAGCAGAGTATCGCAAATAGCGATATGATTTACCGAATCGCTTTTAGCGAAACGCTAATTGCGGTACAGAATAGCGATTCGCAGATAGCGATTTCCTAAATCGTGTCGCTATTTGCGTGATGCAGATTGCGACACGCAAAAACGGATTCGCAATGCGATGTAGCAAAAAATCGCAAATTGCAATTTTTTACAGAATGGCCAGTTGCACATGCAATTTACCACGAACTGAAACCAGGTGGTAACCAGCTGCAACCTATATAAAGAGACCCAGAATGCCTCAGTTCCTCTTCCACAATGGCTGCACTCTAAGTCATGGCGAGGAGAATGAGGATCTTGGCA
This sequence comes from Pleurodeles waltl, assembly GCF_031143425.1. Classification (NCBI taxonomy): domain Eukaryota; kingdom Metazoa; phylum Chordata; class Amphibia; order Caudata; family Salamandridae; genus Pleurodeles; species Pleurodeles waltl. Next base: position 1,340,445,337 of record NC_090447.1, read on the forward strand.
GGTTTGAGGAGAGAGAGGAGGAGACAGGAGCGCATTTTCAGAGTGCGCATAACCCTTTTTTACCAGACTGAGGAGGAAATATATGATAAGTGCAGGTTAAGCTCAGCCATGATACTTGACCTGATAACTGAGCTACAACCCATGCTGCAGCGCACAACACACAGGACCAGTAGCATACCCACACATGTGCAGGTATTATGCTCCCTGCACCTACTAGCCTAAGGGAGCTATCAAGGGGTCATTGCAGCAGCTGGAGGGGTATCACAGAGTGCCCTTTCTAGATTTTTCAACGCATTTCTCAATGCCATGCTGAGCAGAATACAACTGTACATCAGATTCCCCAACACCCCACAGGCAGTATAACGAACCAAAGTAAATTTTTACCAGATAGCACAGTTTCCCATGTGCTAGGTGCCATTGATGGGACACATGTAGCAATCTGTCCACCATCGGCCACCGAGTATGTGTATCACAACCGTAAAAAACATCATTCCATGAACATACAGGTGATATGCAATGCCTCCTACATCATTACCGATCTCGTGGCCAGATACCCAGGGAGCACACATGAGTCCTACATCTTTCGCCACAGTGGGAAACACACAAGACTGCTAGCTGGGGAGTTTGGGGAAGGATATCTACTAGGTAATTTGATAGCTCACAATAATGCATTGATGTAAGCATGACGTCAGACAGCAAATGTACTCATTTTACTCTGTGTGCATTCAGGAGACAGTGCCGACGCAGTGCGCACCTCTATGCTAACGCCCTACCTGAGCCCTGCCACCCCAGCAGAGAGGAGGTACAATGCTGCACATAGGGCTACCCACCATGTGGTGGAGCGCACTTTTGGGCTGTTGAAGAGCCGTTTCAGGTGCATTCATAGGAGTGGAGGTGCACTACAGTACAGCCCTGAGACAACATGCAAAATTGTGGCCACATGTGCTATCCTGCACAACATAGCAACCACCACGGGCATACCAGTGGAACTCACGGAGCCAGACTCAGATGAGGATGATGATCCCTTACCACCCCTTCTACCAGCAGACAGGACCAGTGCAGCAGAAGGCAGGCAAAGACGTGCTGACATCACACGCAAACATTTTTGATGTAAGTAATGACAAATCCACTTCAATAATATGTATTTCAGTAGTTGGCATCTTTATTACCTTGACTTCAGGTAAACTATGTGTCAGTAGGACATAGCTATTCACAATGGGCAGACATGATCTATTAACAGTGTCACACGATTAGCATCATGGCATGACTTTATTACACATGTTGAGGTGGTCCCCTGTAGCCCTCCACATCACTTCTTACGTCCACGTGCTCCAATTGAGTGCTCAGTGCCCTCGCTGGCCCCTCTAGTAGCAGGTTCACCTGCAGTACTGTGTCTGGCACTGCGACGCCTCGAATCAGTCACCGGGACTGTCAGACTGCTGAGGCTAGTGAACTCCACATTGTCACCAACACCCAGTTCCCTGGTTGTGGCACTGCGTGCTGTTTGCATGGCATACACTATGTGGGTAATTTGCACCAGTCCCTGTGCAATATCCCGACTGCAATGTGCCATCTCCAACTGTGTGTCAATGACACTCTGGACTTTTGAACTTGCAAGCCGAATGACTGATCTACAGAAGCTGTCAAACTTAGCCAAATATTGGTGATGGCACCTGCAATGGCTGACGCGCTCCTTCTGTATCTCAGTGCATAGTTCCCCAATGGCCCGTATCAACTCCTTGGTGTTTTCAGCAACTCTCTGCTATCCCTCAATCAGGGTCTCCAAGTGCTTGTTTTGTAACCCCACATTGCTATTGTGAGACACAACTGTCTGTGCAGTGACTTCAAATGTTTGCATTGCAGGCGCCGCGGCTTCAGCATGGAAGCTTCCAGGCCGCCAAAAGATTGATGGGTCCACTCCTTCTTCTGGGCCCTGTCTGCCTGCATCGTGGCACCTCCTGAGGGGAGTTGACTGACGCTGGCGCTGGTGCAGGGACTGCTGTCTTCCTGTGGTACTCGGCTCTGGTGGTGGTGTGGGTTCATGTTCTGGCATCTCATCTGAGTCCAGGTTGTACTCTGGCATTGGTAACACCCTTGCCCTGAGTTTAGTGGGAACAATACTGTAGGACTCACTTATATTTGAGTCTGACTGTGGCTGTGTTTCTGCTTCCCCACTTTTTCATATTCTGCAGCAGCAGGGACCGAGTCATCTGCAAGGATAATGTGCAGCATGTCAGTTCTAGCATTTGTCACAGATTTCCACAGTGTTGCTTTAAATGTACAATTAAATTGTGTCACCCGGAGTCATTTGTGGTGTTTCTCTATGTGGCTGACCACTATCTTGCTATTTATGTTGTGTATTCACCTTAGGGTTGTGTACTACCACTCCCACAAGGCACTGTTGTGTTGTGTGTAAGATGTAACATGGACTACTTTTCATTGTGCATCAAGCTATGTTCTATTTCCTAAGGGGCATGTGTACATGCACATGTGGAAATACACATAATCACTGGCCTTACCTTTGCTGGTGCTGGGTGTCCCTGAGGTGTCAATTTCAGTTACACCACTGACAGCTTCTGGCAGCAATGTGGACTCCACCAGGTCTTCCATAGGGGTGGACGGTGTGTGGGTGGATGGTGCGCCTCCAGTGCTCCTTGCCTCCCTAAGCCTGCTGGCCACCCTCTCCTTGTGATGGGACCGCAAGTCATACCATCGCTTGCGTATCTCCTCCACAGAGCGCTGCACAACACCCACTGCGCATATTTTTTTCAGACCAGAGTTTCCGCTTCTCACTCTCAGGTACTTGGAGTGAGGTCTTGCCAAAGAGTCTATCATGGTTCCCAACAACCTCCTCAATGGGCACCTCCAATTCTTTCTCACTGAATTTAAGCTTCCTCTTCCTGTCTCCCTTCTCCTTCCCATTGCCAGCATTGGCCATGTTGCAGTTTGATCCTGGCTTCCTCACAATGCTGACTCCCTGGTGCTGGGCTGTGTCTCTCTCACTGCTCCTATGGGTGTGGCATCTGGAAACAGCATGGGCTGACTCACTTCCTGGTTGTGATGTCATCAGGCTGTTCTGGTTTTCCATTTTTGCTATTTGCGAATTTCAGTTACTGATTTTTTGCATCTCGCAAATAGCGTTTGCGAATTTTAAGAAATCGCTATTTGCGATTTTCAAATTTGCTACATCGCGTTTTGCATTTCTAAAATTGTGATTTCTTAAAAATCGCAATTTGGAAATCTCTACCAGGAATCTTGATACATCTGGCCCTATATTTTCAGGCATAATGTTTATCAACGCACCACTGTTGATAATGAAAGGTATTGAAGAAACGTTTACTTTCAGTGTAATTTTCAGACAATGTTTGAATGACATTGGTGCTCTTTCAAGTCGACTTTTCTTTGACTGGTATTTTAATTCACATCCAGCCAGTCCAACATGCTCACATTTTTCAGAGGTAAACATCAACATTGCACAATCATCTTCTTCACTTCCACTTTGTATTGATAATGACTAACTTTTTAATTATGATTTAGATGATGATCAACTTTGGTGTTGATTTGTCTCAGTTTGTGTTATCGCTTGGCGTTGTGGGTGTGCGACAAACATGCTTTTGGAACGTATGGGTGATCATTTTGTCTTCTCGGTCTGGAACACTTACTTTTTCCTTCACCTTGCAAACCGTTACGAAATGGTTCTCTTGCCCACAGGCTTTCAAATCTGTTCAATGGTGGGACATTTACCTTGGTGTGGAAATGACAATCCACACATGAAGCATATCTTCTTTTTCCTTGGAGCCTTCACGCTTCTGTGCTTCTGCCTACTTTTCATGTTCATGATTGACTCACTTCTGGCACCTTTAGCCTCCATGTAAGCAGCTTGTTGTTTGGCGCACTCTAGCTTTGGCAGCCATGAGGACTTGCACCAGAATCAGTGTTTCAGTCATCATTCTTCGTATGAATGAATCTGACAAGCATCCATCAATAACTCAGAGTCATACTGCTTCCTTATCATTACATTCATTGAACCTACCGTGTTTGATGAGTGTATACAGTCTGTCAACAAATTAGTTTTTGGTTTCACCAACTCTTTGTTGTTCTTGACTGAAAATGTCCCTTTCATAATCCGAATTCGGTGTTGGATTGAATTTGAGATTAAAGGCTTCTATAATTTAACAATATTCACAGCATTTTCTTTATGACTTCTTTAACACCTTCACTAGCAAAATTCTTTAGAGTATTTGATAATCTTCTTGTTATCTGCTATTTCTAATGCATCAAGGAAATAATCAAATCTATCCAAGTAGTCCACCTGTAGTCAATATTCTACTTTTTGGCGGTATCGAATGGTGGTGGTAGTTTCAGGAAGATGGCAGCATTATAACTGTTTACAGGATTGGCTGATACTGAAAATAGAGTTCTATCTGATACTGTCTGCTGTCCACTAGGACCCCCTTCTTCCGTGACATCTCTAATGCCCATCGATGTACTGGCCTCTGGGTCATCTTGACAGTCCATGGAACTATGACATCTTTCTTGGTCTCCATGGGAATCCTTCATTTTTCTGGAGGTCTCTGGAGTTGTTCTGAGCTGACATCTGTCAGCTTGATGGTGTACCATTTCAGGTACTGGACAGCCCAGTCAGCATAACCCCCCATGCTTCTTCTTGGGTCTCCTCTCCCACTGCAAAGGTTGTAGAGCTCTTCTTCTCCAGGCTTTGGTACGTGTTAACACAGATGACTTTATTATCAATTGTTCTGTCAGCTAGTGCTTTCATGCATCCTTCTCAGATTTGACTATGATAGTTTCAGCACTTCTTTTCTTTATCTATTTGTAGCCACCTTCAGCGTTATTACTCCATACTCTATTAGCTTTATGTTGCATAGCAGTGCAGTACCTCTCTTTATGGCCTTGTGAACAGGTTCCTGGTCACCGATGTGTAGACTTCTCAGTGACGCTTTCTCTTCAAATGCTTCACATGGGCTGGATCTGCGCTTTGACTCCACATATGCTAAATGTCGACTACACTTTGACCGAGGCACTCGTGGCATGCACAAATAGTTTGCTTGGACCACAGTCTATCTATCTTCGGGTTACTTATCCTTTATTTAGTTACCAGTTGTGGCATCTTCCCCAGCTGGGGTACCTGCCTATCACTACGCCAAACATGAAGATGTATATTGAACGTCTGAATTTGTCTGTGTGCCATTGCGAACTCAGCATTCCAAACCTGCATTCACTTCACCAAATTCTAACACTTCAGTCATAATTCTACGGAGCCCTTCAGGAGCCTAGACGGTTCAGTTATTCCTAACTCACACAAACCTACAGCCATAACACCACCAACAGAACTACCTACAAGGCTGCACTCAGACGATATTACCAGCAAATAAGAGACACCAAGAAAAAAGCACTAGTAGATCGCATTGAAGGAAGCTTCAACAGCTGCAAGGATATTTTCTGTATTGTCAAGTATTTCACCTGGCCCACAGCCACTGTAAACAACAGCACTGACTTCCAACAATTATGTGACAACCTATCTAACTTCTCCCTACAGCGAAATTATAAATATCTACAGCAACGTCACGCACCAACCCAACCCCAGAGAACTCATTGCTAACCTACCCATCACCAATCAAGATGGCCATCTGACCAAATGTAGAACCCTCATCAGAAATGACGTAGCAGTAATCATGTGGAGCATTCACTCAGTGGCCCCAAAAGACTTGTGTAACCATTATATCTACAACCAGAGAACATCACCAATCAGCACCACCCTGATCCACATCATCAACATCCCCATCACATCTGCCACTCTTCTGGATGAATGAAAACTTGCAGAAATCAATGCCCAGCTCAAGAACCCCACAGCTGGTCTGAATCAACTGAGCAACGTCCAACCCATCTCTCTGTTCCCCTATCCAGCCAAAGTGATTGAGAAGACCATCAACAAGCAACTCACGACTCACCTCGATTTTCATCATAGGAAAGACTCAATCAGGATTCAGAAAGAACCACAGCATGGAAACAGCACTCATTGCGGCAACCGAATATATTTCAATCATCCTGGACTGAGGATATACAGAGGCCCTCATCCTGCTCAAGCTCTCTGAGGCCTACGACAATGTTTCCCATTACACCCTCATCAGAAGACTTCACAGGATAGGCACACAAGGATCCACTCTCAAATGGATCTTTTCCTTCATCATGGGAAGAACCCAAAAGTTCAGATTGCCACCCTTCACATCAGAGATCAAGAAACTGATATGTGGAGTCCCACAGGGATAGTCCCTCACCCCCACCCTTTTCAACATATACATGAAACCGCTCATCTGATCAAAAGACCTCACACACCAATGACACCCAACTCATCCTCTTCCTGATGGACAAGACAATCACCAGAGGAACCAACTTCAACAACTGCATGATCATGGAAGCAGGCTGGATGCAAACCAACAGCCTGATGCTCACCACTGATAAGACGAAAGTACTGGTCTTCAGCAACAAGATCTCCTCATGGGACTCCACTTGGTGACCGTCGGAGCTAGGACCAACATCCACTCCCACAGACCATGCAAGATATCTAGGGATCATCCCAGAAGCCAAACTCAACATGACGGCTTAAGTCAACGCAGTGTGCACCTCCTGCTTCCACATAATATACATGCTGTGAAAGATCATAAAATGGTTGCTTCAGAACACTAGACTGACTGTCCTATAAGCACTCATCACAAGCTGTTTGGACTATGGCAATAATCTTTACTCTGGAATCCCTTGCTCAGACGCAAGACTCATACTCGACCTCCTAAGCCTCACGTCAGGAAGCTTCACTGGCTCCCCATTCACAAGGGCAGCCAATTCAAACTTCTCATGAACACATAAAAGCCCTACACAACATAGGACCAGAATACCTGAACAGCCTCATACACTTTCAGCAACCCACCAGACACCTATGCTTTCCCTCATTCTCACTCGCACACACTTACTGCATCCACAAAAGCAAAACTGGAGGTTGCTCATTCTTCTACATCGCACTCAAGCAGGGAACAACCTCCTTCAACACATCAGAGCCTCCTCCTCACTTCTTGAGTTCCGCAAGACACTGAAGACCTGTATCTTCGTATAAGCGACTTGGGGATCACACATCTAACCACCTCCTGGATGATTATTGCTCTGTACAAATCCACATACTATAACATAACATAACATAACATACGTAACATAACATAACCTAACATGTTGTCCCGTGATACCAAATTCTACTACAATATTTTACAGATACCCTGTGATGTGGAATGTTTCACAATGGCTGATCTTTGCGAGGCCTTCTTTTCAGTCCCTATGCATGACGATAGTAAGTTTTTATTTTCCTCTTAGTTCCCAAATAGACTATTGGTGGGGTGCTGAGTTTCACAAGGGTATACCGAGAGCCCAATGATCTTTAAACAGATCCTGAAAAAGAATCTTGAGTCTTAACAAATGCCTTTTAATTCCGATCTTGTGCAATATATAGATGACCTGCTTGTGGCATCAAATACACAAGAAGCGTGTAAATTAGATACAATTGATCTACAAAATCAATTTGCTGAAAGTGGACACAAGGTGTCCCGAACAAATTACAGTAATGTCAAAAAGAGGTCCTGTATCTAAGACATCTCATTGAGAAGGGAGCAAGGAAGGTATTGCAAGAGAGAATTACTGCGATTTTGAAAATGAATCTATCTAAAACGTAGACAGAAGTCAGAATGTTTCTGGTAATGGTGGACTACTACAGACAGTAAATACCCAACGGTTCCCTAATGGCCAAGTGTTAGACCTATCATCCTTAGGGTGGTCTTCCCCCAAACATTTTGCCGGCTTACCTCCTGTTTTTGCTGATTCTTTTTGTTGGCCTTAGGACTCTGAGCACTTTACCACTGCAGACCAGTGCTAAAGTGCATGTTATTTAAATAAATGGTTAGTTTGTTATAAACTGGTAAATCAAATGCTAGTAGTGGGCCGGCAGTACTGCTTTAGCCAAACACGCAAGTAGCCCTTTAAACATGTCTCAGGCCTGCCACTGCAGAGCCTGTGTGTGCAGTTTTACTGCCTCTCAGACTTGGCATTTAAAACCCTTTGCCAAGCCTTAAACTCCCTTTTTATTACACATACTCCCCCCTAAGGTAGGCCCTAGGTAGTCAATAGGGCAGAGTGATGTCTAGGTAAAAGGTAGGACATGTACTTTTAAGTTTTGCATGTCCTGGTAGGGCAAAAATATTTTTTCACTACTGTGAGGCCTAATCCTCTCATAGGTTAACATTGGGAATTCCTTAATACACGTTTAAACTGTAACTCCTGATGAGAAAGGAGCAGTTATGTCATGTTTCATATCTTTGGAATGGTAATGATGAATCCTCTTTACTGGTAAGGCTGGATTTAACATTATTATTATAGAAATGCCACTGTTAGAAAGTGGGCATTTCTCTGCTCTTACAGCTCTGTGAGCCTGCAGCCTGTCTCCAGTACACGTCTTGGGTAGGTGACAATTACACTTTGTGCATTCCCTGTAGACAGCCACAAACACAAGAAGGTAAGATGTGTCCAAGGGCTTATTTGCATTCACCTACATTCTGATGGATCTTCCTGAGCAAGAAAGGAGGGAGGGGCTGACACTCACATCTGAAGAGGTAGTGGTCTCACCGCATACAAAGGGCTGATTGCCCCCCACAGGTAGTCTGGAGCCATGGTTGAGAAAGAAAGGATGTTTATACACTTCAAAGACCCTTCTTTGAAGGCAGACCCCCCCCCCCCTCAACAGCAGATTTGGGTATAAATACTGGGTCTCTGACCCCACCAAATCAGACACTTCTGGACCTACAACTGAACTTTGTCAGAAGAACTGCTATGCTGCATCAAGGACTGTTAACTCTGCTGGACTGGTGACCTGGAAAAACTGCATTTCTGTTGTGCTGCCCTGCTGCTCTCTGACCCTGCTGAGGGAGAGCTGGACTTTGCCTTGCAACCCAAAGTGATCTGCAAGGGCTTGTTGACTTACCTCCTGTAGCTGAGACTCATAGAAATCAAAGTCTCTCCCCCTGCTCCTGTTCCTGGTTCACTGGAAGTGGACCCAGATACTTGCACCAGTGAAATCGATGCATCTCCATCCTACTGGAAGCAGCAACCAATCCTTCAACCCTGTTGCAGGAGTAAAATCAGCGCATCGCACTTGGGGCCCGAGCAGCATCTCTGGAACTGCTACATTGACCGATGCATCCCATGCCTCCTAGAAGCAGCACCCGACATATCGGCCCATCACTGAAACCACTGCATCGCTGCCATAGCTGAACGACGATCAATGCATCACTGTAGAAACGCTGGGGCAATGGCTCCAAGTTCATCTTTGGAAACCAACTCATCGCCATCAATGCATGTGAAAAATCAACGCATCCCCCAACTGCGGGAGTGACATTGATGCATCCATCAACTCATCGACCCCGCATCTCATGTTTGCAGCAAGGATCAAGGTACTCTGATCCCTGGGCCTGGGTGGCTCCTGTACCCAGCCTGTGCTCCATTGCTTTCGGCTTGAACTCTTGACTTTGCCCCAGTCTAGCAAGACCTCAAGTAACCTCTAAAGCACGATTTGCTTCTAATCACTATTTTTACACTGTGGTCCTGATTTAGAAGAAGGGGCCCTGATTGACAAAGGGGTTATTCCATTACGCAAAAACAACAAGTGATGGACGGAATGCTGAACATTGTCAAACATTCACCCCCAGTCACAGATCTGGGTTTAATCCATCGTTTTTTTGCTGCCCATGCCATTCCAGTTTGGACCCAGCCATATGCAAATCAGTCTTGACCCTGTTCCCCATGGGAACAGTCCAGCCCGAACTGCTAAGTCAGGTCTTCCCTGGACTGGAAACAAGCATCCTGGGACCGGTTTCAGGGTTTCACCCCTCATCAGCCAGGCTAGCTTGAATCCAGTGGCATGGGAAGCACGGGACCCACGTCTGGGCATACCCTTCCCACTTAGGGCGACAAATGCAAAAACAACAAGTGATGGACGGAATGCTGAACATTGTCAAACATTCACCCCCAGTCACAGATCTGGGTTTAATCCATCGTTTTTTTGCTGCCCATGCCATTCCAGTTTGGACCCAGCCATATGCAAATCAGTCTTGACCCTGTTCCCCATGGGAACAGTCCAGCCCGAACTGCTAGGTCAGGTCTTCCCTGGACTGGAAACAAGCATCCTGGGACCGGTTTCGGGGTTTCACCCCTCATCAGCCAGGCTAGCTTGAATCCAGTGGCATGGGAAGCACGGGACCCACGTCTGGGCATACCCTTCCCACTTAGGGCGACAAATGCAAAAACAACAAGTGATGGACGGAATGCTGAACATTGTCAAACATTCACCCCCAGTCACAGATCTGGGTTTAATCCATCGTTTTTTTGCTGCCCATGCCATTCCAGTTTGGACCCAGCCATATGCAAATCAGTCTTGACCCTGTTCCCCATGGGAACAGTCCAGCCCGAACTGCTAGGTCAGGTCTTCCCTGGACTGGAAACAAGCATCCTGGGACCGGTTTCGGGGTTTCACCCCTCATCAGCCAGGCTAGCTTGAATCCAGTGGCATGGGAAGCACGGGACCCACGTCTGGGCATACCCTTCCCACTTAGGGCGACAAATGCAAAAACAACAAGTGATGGACGGAATGCTGAACATTGTCAAACATTCACCCCCAGTCACAGATCTGGGTTTAATCCATCGTTTTTTTGCTGCCCATGCCATTCCAGTTTGGACCCAGCCATATGCAAATCAGTCTTGACCCTGTTCCCCATGGGAACAGTCCAGCCCGAACTGCTAGGTCAGGTCTTCCCTGGACTGGAAACAAGCATCCTGGGACCGGTTTCGGGGTTTCACCCCTCATCAGCCAGGCTAGCTTGAATCCAGTGGCATGGGAAGCACGGGACCCACGTCTGGGCATACCCTTCCCACTTAGGGCGACAAATGCAAAAACAACAAGTGATGGACGGAATGCTGAACATTGTCAAACATTCACCCCCAGTCACAGATCTGGGTTTAATCCATCGTTTTTTTGCTGCCCATGCCATTCCAGTTTGGACCCAGCCATATGCAAATCAGTCTTGACCCTGTTCCCCATGGGAACAGTCCAGCCCGAACTGCTAGGTCAGGTCTTCCCTGGACTGGAAACAAGCATCCTGGGACCGGTTTCGGGGTTTCACCCCTCATCAGCCAGGCTAACTTGAATCCAGTGGCATGGGAAGCACGGGACCCACGTCTGGGCATACCCTTCCCACTTAGGGCGACAAATGCAAAAACAACAAGTGATGGACGGAATGCTGAACATTGTCAAACATTCACCCCCAGTCACAGATCTGGGTTTAATCCATCGTTTTTTTGCTGCCCATGCCATTCCAGTTTGGACCCAGCCATATGCAAATCAGTCTTGACCCTGTTCTCCATGGGAACAGTCCAGCCCGAACTGCTAGGTCAGGTCTTCCCTGGACTGGAAACAAGCATCCTGGGACCGGTTTCGGGGTTTCACCCCTCATCAGCCAGGCTAGCTTGAATCCAGTGGCATGGGAAGCACGGGACCCACGTCTGGGCATACCCTTCCCACTTAGGGCAACAAATGCAAAAACTACAAGTGATGGACGGAATGCTGAACATTGTCAAACATTCACCCCCAGTCACAGATCTGGGTTTAATCCATCGTTTTTTTGCTGCCCATGCCATTCCAGTTTGGACCCAGCCATATGCAAATCAGTCTTGACCCTGTTCCCCATGGGAACAGTCCAGCCCGAACTGCTAGGTCAGGTCTTCCCTGGACTGGAAACAAGCATCCTGGGACCGGTTTCGGGGTTTCACCCCTCATCAGCCAGGCTAGCTTGAATCCAGTGGCATGGGAAGCACGGGACCCACGTCTGGGCATACCCTTCCCACTTAGGGCGACAAATGCAAAAACAACAAGTGATGGACGGAATGCTGAACATTGTCAAACATTCACCCCCAGTCACAGATCTGGGTTTAATCCATCGTTTTTTTGCTGCCCATGCCATTCCAGTTTGGACCCAGCCATATGCAAATCAGTCTTGACCCTGTTCCCCATGGGAACAGTCCAGCCGGAACTGCTAGGTCAGGTCTTCCCTGGACTTCAAACAAGCATCCTGGGACCGGTTTCGGGGTTTCACCCCTCATCAGCCAGGCTAGCTTGAATCCAGTGGCATGGGAAGCACGGGACCCACGTCTGGGCATACCCTTCCCACTTAGGGCGACAAATGCAAAAACAACAAGTGATGGACGGAATGCTGAACATTGTCAAACATTCACCCCCAGTCACAGATCTGGGTTTAATCCATCGTTTTTTTGCTGCCCATGCCATTCCAGTTTGGACCCAGCCATATGCAAATCAGTCTTGACCCTGTTCCCCATGGGAACAGTCCAGCCCGAACTGCTAGGTCAGGTCTTCCCTGACTGGGGTGGCATGGTGAGCAAAAGAACGATGGATTAAACCCAGATCTGTGACTGGGGGTGAGTGTTTGACAATGTTCAGCATTCCGTCCATCAATTGTTGTTTTTGCTTTGTCGCCCTAAGTGGGAAGGGTATGCCCAGACGTGGGTCCCGTGCTTCCCATGCCACTGGATTCAAGCTAGCCTGGCTGATGAGGGGTGAAACCCCGAAACCGGTCCCAGGATGCTTGTTTCCAGTCCAGGGAAGACCTGACCTAGCAGTTCGGGCTGGACTGTTCCCATGGGGAACAGGGTCAAGACTGATTTGCATATGGCTGGGTCCAAACTGGAATGGCATGGGCAGCAAAAAAACGATGGATTAAACCCAGATCTGTGACTGGGGGTGAGTGTTTGACAATGTTCAGCATTCCGTCCATCAATTGTTGTTTTTGCTTTGTCGCCCTAAGTGGGAAGGGTATGCCCAGACGTGGGTCCCGTGCTTCCCATGCCACTGGATTCAAGCTAGCCTGGCTGATGAGAGGTGAAACCCCGAAACCGGTCCCAGGATGCTTGTTTCCGGTCCAGTGAGGACCTGGCTTGGCAGTTCGGGCTGGACTGTTCCCATGAGGAACAGGGTCAAGACTGATTTGCATATGGCTGGGTCCAAACTGGGGTGGCATGGTGAGCAAAAGAACGATGGATTAAACCCAGATCTGTGACTGGGGGTGAGTGTTTGACAATGTTCAGCATTCCGTCCATCAATTGTTGTTTTTGCTTTGTCGCCCTAAGTGGGAAGGGTATGCCCAGACGTGGGTCCCGTGCTTCCCATGCCACTGGATTCAAGCTAGCCTGGCTGATGAGGGGTGAAACCCCGAAACCGGTCCCAGGATGCTTGTTTCCGGTCCAGTGAGGACCTGGCTTGGCAGTTCGGGCTAGACTGTTCCCATGAGGAACAGGGTCAAGACTGATTTGCATATGGTTGGGTCCAAACTGGGGTGGCATGGTGAGCAAAAGAACGATGGATTAAACCCAGATCTGTGACTGGGGGTGAGTGTTTGACAATGTTCAGCATTCTGTCCATCAATTGTTGTTTTTGTTATTCCATTACAACAGTGATGGATATCCTGTCTGCCAAAATCTAAATCCTTTTGGATATAATGGGATTTAGTTTTTGCCGAATGGGATATCCGTCACTGTTGTGACGGAGTAACCCTTCCTCCAAAATCTAAATCAGGCCCTTAGGCCCTCATTACAACATTGGCGATAACTACTGCCTACCACCGCCACCATGGCTACCAGCTGTCTACGCGTATCATGACCACCGACAGTATACCGCCAGAATGCTGGCGGAACACCACTGACGGTCATGGCGGCGGACGGCTGTAAGACGGCGCTGCTGACAGCAGCACAGCCATGCCAGCAAAACACCGCTGACTGTATCATGACCAATGATCCGGCCTGGTGGTGTTTTGGTGGCGGACGCTGCTGCTGAAAGCAACGCCGGGGATTCTCTCCAGCCGGAGGACCCCCTGCAAGCAGGTAAGTTGGGTTTTCCGACAGCAAAGGGAGGAGGGTGGTGTTGTGTGTATGTGGGGGGTATGTGTGTATGTGTTGGAATGCATACATGCGGGTGTGAGTCGCATTGAATGCATGTGTGAATGAGTGTTTGTGAGAGCTGTGTGTTGTGAATGCATGTGAGTGACAAGATATGTTGGTGTGTGTTGCGGTGTGTGGGTATGTATGTGTGCATCCGTGGGTGGTGGTGGGTATGCGTGTATGTATACGGGTACGCATGCGGGTGCGTATATGTGCGGGGGCAGGAGAGGGAGGGGAGGGTGCGGGAGGACTCTGTTGAGGGATAGGGGGGCAGGAGAGACCCCTATCAGTGCCAGAGAAGGGATTCCCTGGCACTGATAGTGCCTACCGCCATGGTTTTTGTGGCGGTTTGTTTGGCACGAAAACCATGGCAGTAGGCCGGGTCGTAATCCCGAGGGTGGGATTGTGATGGCCGCCAAGCTGGAGACTGAAGTCTCCAGCCCAGGGTCTGTTACCACCCTGGCGGTCAGTGTATTAAAGTGGCGGTCTTTGATGTCGGTTACCGCCAGGGACAAAATCCCATTTTTTTTACTGCCGGCCCGCTTTAACACCAACCGCCAGGGTTATAATGAGGGCCATAGTCTTCTAAAACTCATATCTCAACTTGTGTTTATAGGATTGTCGTCGTTTTGGTCTTGTTTTGTTCAAAATATAATAATCTAGTCTTCTAAACCTGTGTGGAGTCTTTTTGTTGTGGTTTTTATTGTGTTGTGGTATATGTGTGTTGCACAAATACTTTACACATTGCCTCTTTAGATTAGCCTGACTGGTCTGTGCCATGCTACCAGAGGATGAGCACAGGTATTCCCTAAGTGTGTATCTGACTTACCCTGACTTGGATTGTGGTTCCTGCGTGTACAGGATGCATACTCTGACAACCAGAACCCCAGTTTCTATCACCAAGCCTTTACTGAGGTTGATGCACAAGGATGTGCCTGATCCACTTCCATGGGACAACGGTTGCTTAAAAGCATTCTTAGAACTAAGAGAAAGTCTCTGTCATGTCCTGCAATAGGAATGCGTGATTACAGTAAAATGTTCACTCTATTTTGCAGTAAAAGGGAGGGCTGCTCTCTCTCAATGCTTACTCAGTTGCATGGAGACTCTTGAACACCTGTGGCATATTTCTTGACCACTCTGGACCCCGTAGCCGCAAGACTGCCCAGCTGCCTTAAAGCAGCTGCAGCTGCTGGTGTCAGTATTGAGAGAAGTGTGAACATAGGTATGGAGCATCCTGTTACTGAAATGGTCCCAAATTCAGTGGAGATTTTGTTCACACGCACTAAGCTACAATATATGACTCACAGTAGGCTCAGAAAGTATGAACAATTGATTCTTGGTGCTGACATGGTATTCTGAACAGATGTCAGATCCTTAACCCAGCTACATTGTTACCATTGCCTGAAAATGAAATTGATGGGGTAGAGGTTGAGCATAACTGTCTCTATGTCATGGATTGTGCAACAAACCAAGGCCTGATATAAGGATGAACCCCATGACAAGCCTGACTGTGTGATCATGTGCTGTTTGTTGATGGCTCATGTGTGAGAGATAATGAGGGAAAATTGAGAGCAGCTTATGTTGTCTGTACAGTGCAGGAAGTGGTGGAAGCCTCATGGCTTTGAGGTGTCAACTCTGCTCAAGTAGCAGAATTGGTTGCCCTTATTGCAGCTTGTTACCTTTTGGATCAACTGAGGGTGACAATATTCATCAACAGTCAATATGGCTTTGATGTGGTTCATGACTCTGTACAGTTATGGTTGCAGAGATGATTTGTGACTTCATCCAACTGTCCTATCTAGAGTAGGGAATATGTGATGAGGCAGTTGGAAGCTTTACAATTGCCATAAGAAATTGCAGTTGTTAAATGCGTAGGCCACAGACGTGGAAATGATTATGTAACTACTAGAAAACAGATATGCCGATAAGGTTGCTCTGTATTGTGCTACTGTGGCTTGAGTATTTAATGGAGAATGTGCAAATAAATCTCATGAGGGCACCAATTTCTCTATGCTGTTGTCTGTAGCTGATACTTGAGAGGGAATCTAGATTCCAGGATGAAGTGTGTGAAGCAGAACAACAAGGATGGGTCAGAACAGGAAGCATTAAGAATGAAAATTAGATCTGGGTATCAGCTGATGGAAGCTTTCTATTGCCTGACAGTTTGTTGTTCTCACTGACTAGATATTTTAATGGTCCTGCACATTAGGGAGAGAAGCCATGGTTAGATTGCTCAGACAAAATTGGGTCAATTCCCGATTTAGAGTCATGGCTGAGGAATTGTGCCCTAGATGCATGACCAGTCAGCAACTGAATATAGGGAGAAGAACACCTGCAACCATGAGTCACATAGACAGATCTGGATGATCCTTTAAAAGGATGCAGCTGGACTTCATTGAGATGCCTGTCTATAACAGACTGAAATACATCCTGGTCATACTGTGCATTTTGTCTCAGTGGAAGCAGAGAAATGTTGGTTGTGGCACTACAAGTGGAACAGAGATTACACTGTAGTTACAGACCAGAAGCTTTAGGAATCGTTGAACATATTAATGGGAGACTAAAAAATCATTTGGCCAAGGTATTCGCATCTACCACTCTAAAATGGCCAGACGCTTTGCCTTTGGTTTTAATGAGTCTCCAAATTACTCCTGACAGAAGAACAGGATTGTCACCACATGAAATGCTCATGGGTTGTGCCATGCGATTGCCTGTTGTGCTTGTGAATGCACTTGTAAATATCAAAGAGGACATGATTCTCAACTACTGCAAAGGAGTGGCTGGTATCGTATGTTCTAGCAATGTCATGACCTTAGGTCCTGGTGATCAAGGTATAGTGAAAAAGCATGTACGGAAGTTGTGTTTGGAGCCAAGGTGGAAAGGATCTTACCAGGTAATCCTGATGACCAATACTGCTGTGAAATGTGGTAGATTTCCTAATTAGATACATGCCTCCCATTCCCAGAGTGAGATGCCTACTCGAAGAGGTTCAATCAATCAGTAATTTGTTAAGCGCGCTACTCACCCGGAAGGGTCTCAAGGCGCTGGGGAAGGGGTGCTACTGCTTGAAGAGCCAGGTCTTGAGGCACTTCCTGAAGGTCAGGAGGTCCTGGGTCAGACGTAAGTTGACAGGGAGGGAGTTCCAGGTTTTGGCAGCAAGGTGGGAGAAGGATCTGCAGCCGGTTGTGGTACGGTGTATGTGGGGAACAGTTGCGAGGTTGGCGGAGCGGAGTTGGCATGTCAGGATGTGGACGTTGAGATGCTCGTTGAGGTAGGCCGGTCTGGCGTCATGGAGAGCTTTGTGAGCTTGGATCAGGAGTTTGAAGACAATCCTTTTGTTGACGGGTAGCCAGTGGAGGTCTCTGAGGTGGCCTGAGATGTGTTCGTGGCGAGGGAGGTTGAGGATGAGTCGTGCTGAGGCATTCTGGATGTGTTGGAGTTTCTTCTGGAGCTTGGCCGTTGTTCCCACGTAGAGGGCATTGCTGTAGTCCAGTCTGCTGCTGACGAGGGCGTGGGTAACCGTTCTTCTAGTTTCCATGGGGATCCATCTGAAAGTCTTGCGGAGCATGCGAAGGATGTTCAAGCATGAGGACGAGATGGCGTTGACTTGCTGGTTCACAGAAAGAGAAGAGTTCAGTATGAAGCTGAGGTTGCCTGCGTGGGTGGTGGGCGTTGGGACTGGCCCCAGAGTGGCAGGCCACCAGGAGTCGTCCCATGCTGATCTGTTGGGGCCGAAGATGATGACCTCGGTCTTCTCCGAGTTCAGCTTGAGGCAGCATGCTTTCATCCAGTTGGTGATGGTGTGGAGTCCGGTGTGGAGGTTGTTCTTAGCGGTTGCGGGGCCCTTCGTGAGTGAGAGGATGAGCTGAGTGTCGTCTGTGAAGGAGACGATGTTGAGGCCGTGGGATCGGACGATGTTGGTGAGTGGAGCCATGTAGACGTTGAAGAGGGTGGGGCTGAGTGAGGATCCCTGGGGAACTCCGCAAATGGTCTTGGTGGGTTTAGACAGGAACAAGGGGAGGCGGACTCTTTGGGTTCTTCCAGAAAGGAAGGAGGGAAGCCAGTCCAGGGCTCTGTGGCGAATTCCGGCATCAAAGAGGCGTGTGCAAAGGGTGCGGTGACAGACGGTGTTGAAGGCTGCGGAAAGGTCAAGGAGGATGAGGGCAATGGTTTCACCTTTGTCGAACCTGCTCCTGATGTCGTCGGTGCAGGCGATAAGGGCGGTCTCGGTGCTGTGGTTCTTGCGGAATCCGGACTGGGAGACATCGAGTAGGCTGTTGTCCTCCAGGAAGCGGGCTAGTTGGTTGTTGACTATCTTCTCGATGACCTTTGCAGGGAAGCGGAGTAGGGAGATAGGTCGGTAGTTTTTGAGGTCTTCAGGGTCAGCTTTGGGCTTTTTGAGCAGGACGTTGACTTCGGTGTGTTTCCAGCTCTCCGGCAAGATGGCAGTCTCAAAGGAGCTGTTGAAGATGGTCCGGAGCTGGGGAGCGATGATTTGGCTGGCTTTATTTAAGACGTGGTGAGGGCAGGGGTCAGCGGGAGAGCCGGAGTGGATGGTGCTCATGGTCTTGGTAGTTTCCTCATCGTTGGTGGGGGTCCAGGCGCTCAGTATGTTGGTGTGGCAGGGTGCGTTGGGGTCGACCTTGGCAGTGGTGGTGGTGGGGGACGGCGGTGCAAAGCTTCCATGGATGTCTGTGATCTAGCGGTGAAAGAAGGTGGCGAGGGAGTCGCAGAGATCTTGCGAGTGGGGTGGGTTGGCGGGGCAGGACTTGGGGTTGGTGAGTTCCTTGATGATGCTGAAGAACTCCTTGCTATTGTGTGCGTTGTTGTCAGTTCGTTCTTTGTAGAAAGATCTTTTGGTGGTCTGGATGAGCTGGTGATGTTTGCGGATGGCTGATTTGAGGGCGGCGTGGTTGCTTTCTGATTGATCTTGGCGCCAGATCTTCTCGGCTTTCCGGCATTCTTGTTTGGAGGCCTGAAGGTCTGAGGTGAACCAGGGAGCTTTCTTCTTGGCGCGGGTGTTGGTGGTTTTCTTGAGTGGAGCGAGTTTGTTGGAGCAGTCGTCGAGCCATTGGTTGAGGTTGTGGGAGGCGGTGTTGGGGTAGTTGGTTTTAGGTTGTAGGGTGTGGGCGAGGTTGGAGATCAGTTGGTCCTTGAAGATCTTGTTCCACTTGCGGTGAGGGATCTGATGCTGTTGGTGGTGGGCTTTATGAAGGAAAAATTAACACAACGTTGGTCAGTCCAATGGAGTTCGGTGGTGTGAGTGAAGATGACGTGACTGCTGGAGGAGAAGATGGCGTTGAGTGTGTGACCGGTTGAGTGGGTGGGCGAGGTGACCAGTTGCTTGAGGCCGAGGTTGGCAAGGTTGGCCACTAGGGCTGAGGAGTTGCTGGCGCTGGTGTTCTCCAGGTTGAAATTCAGGTCGCCGAGGAGCATGTAGTCCGTGGAGGCGAGGGCGTGGGAGCTGATGGTGTCGGCGATGGCGACAGGTGAGAGGTGGTGACATTTGAAGAAGGTCCAGGAGCTTGTGTATAAAAACATTCAAATGGACTAGAAGGTGTCGTACAGCAAAGTTTTACCATAACATAAGGTACTTGAGTACTGGAAGAGACAAGTAAATTGTGCCCTATACCTAAATACAGAAGCAGGTCTTCACTTACAGACTCAAGTTAAGATTTTGAGAGTTCTCCTCACTTATAACTTATCATGGCATGCTTCATCATAGGCGGCCCCTCACACTGGAATAGGGCAGCACCATTCCAGTGGACCCAACCAAACAAAATTGGAAGTTCTTGGATACTTTTTACAGGACACATTCAAAGGTCCAGATGAAAAGTTAAAATTACCTAGGGCTATACTCAAAGGAAATTCCTTTATTAATGGGTACCTCTGGTATAAGTTAACATTAGTATTGTTGTATAAAGGTAGACCATAATGATCCACACTACATGTTTTGACCTAACAATAATGGTAATGCTGGTCAAAGGTGATCATCCGAGCCAAAGAACTCCCTACGCATATGATACATGCATCCCATGCAGAAAAGGGAGGCCAAAGCTCTCATAGATATCTGTTGTCGTTTAGGACACAAACCCATAGAGACCGACAGAAAAAATTATAGTCCTTTAAAAAACATTTTTTTATTAAAAAACTGATTTATAAAAAATGAGTTTTCTTTTATTGACAGACATGCTCTCAACAAAAGGATATATGTTAGTCTGTGGTGCCACACACAATCATACTTTATTCTTCATACTCATCCCAAGGGAGAACATTGCAAACCTCCAAATAGACTGAGGGATCCAATTGTGAAAGATGGTACTATAAAATCAAGCAAAGTGTACTTACACTCTGCTGGTGAGCATAATAAGACCCATACTCATGGCCACTCACCCAACACCAAAGTTCCCCAGCTATTCAAGTAACTACCACCTAACGGAGTGGTTTGGAATAATCTCCAGAGGAGGAAGCGATAAGGCTACAGAGGGGAAGTACTGCAGAGCAACCACAGGTGCAAATGAGTGACCCCGAAAAAAGGAACAAGTGAGAGAAGTGGGAGAGCCCAAAGGAGAGAGGAGTGGCCAAGGAGCAGAGAGAGACTTAGGAGGAAGATCAACAAAACCTAGGAGGTTTAAGAGAGCAGGCATACCCTGCAGCAGGTATTTTGCACCTGAGTGGATTTATTACACAAACAGCCAATGACCCAAATGATCTGAGAACAGGTCCAACTGAACACCCATGATAAATGCCACACCATCACAGCACACAATACATCTCTTAACTTAATTTCTAATTGAGAGCAAGTCATTTGACATTTGAATGATTCAATTCAGTAATACAAATTGCTTCTTTAAAATGAACTGTGTCTGAACTAAGTTATTGAACAGACTGTGACAACCAATAAATAAACGCACCATTACTGCATATGAGAAGAAACATAGCTAATAAAACTGAAGAAATAAGAAGATTCCCTAGAGCCAAGGCTGAAGCAGAAAAGTAGTGTGCCATTCTAGAAAAATATGGAGTAGGGCTAGGAATGCCTCACTAATACTGATGTATATATATTTATACATGATAGGATGAAATAACCACAGATTACCAACAACTAGTTTTGCTCAATTTCCACAAGTAGAACCAAACACAGAATATTACAAGTTATCTTGCTGCTATATTCTACTTAAGGCCTGACTGTCGACAAACATGTGCTTCCTTACCAAGATCAAAAGTAGGGTAGTGATTGTTGTGATGTTAACAGGGGTGGTACTAGCATTTTAACCCTTTTAGTTGGTGTATTACTCACAAAATAAGTACCCTTAGGTCTACCCCTAAACTCACATCACTTGTATGGTATTTAGCTTATGTGATCTCAGCAGTAGCGGATTGCTCACATAGCTCAGCCTCAAGCTGAGGTCACATATGACCTCATGATGGACTGTGCAGTGTGGGTGGTGTTGCAGGAGAGCAAAGAGGAGAGCTGTTGTACAGGGCTGCTGGTGGATGGGATGCTTCAATAAAGGACCTAAAATATACTTGAAGAACACGGATGAATTCTTTTCTACACTGGGGACGAGGGTCTTTGGAGCATCTCAACACAAACTGTCACCTCAAGGAAGTCAGCTTTGAACTCTGGGAGTCAAGACCCCTTGGCAAGCTTCCCATTGCTTTTATTTACAAATTGTTTCTTTGCTGAACTTATTGGATTACAAAGGTACTTTTATTTGAATCATATATATTTACTTTGCTTACAATCAAAGTACTTCTTCTGCATTTAACTTCTTCAACGGCTCAACAGCTTTGAGCTCGTGCTCAGGAGCGCGTTCTACTTGCCTGTGCAGCTTTAACGCTGCACTCGTGTTCTTGTACTCGTGCTCAGGAGCGCGTGAGTTGTTCATGTTGTGTCTGCGTGTGCCTTCTTCTCACTCGCGCTCAGTAGCGCGCGAGTAAAAGCACTCGTACTAAAGCCGTCTTTTCACTCGCGCTCAGGAGAGCGCAAGCAACATAAGAAAGAGTCGTATTGTGCAGATTACGGCTCCACCATTTCGCTTCCTCTCTCAGGTGCTGACTTGCGCGTCAGTGGATCTTCGTCGTTTCAGGAAGTGGAAAAAATAAATAAAGGAACAAGGACTATTTCCTAAAGAAACCAAACCGAAAGAAACAATTTCATAAACAGATATGGATCTGTCTGCATTAGAATGTTGGTTACTTACCAACTAATATTGTTGAACTTAAAGAAGTGTTTTTTAATTTGTTTTAAGTTTGCAGTATTACACTATTTGTGTACCAATTTCAGCAATTTTCTATTTCTAAAAGAACAATGAAGGGACTGTTTTTAAAGAACAATATCAACTTACTGCAAATTTAAGTCAATCCCATCATAATGCAGAATATTTCTCCACCTCCTTTCTGCTTAACCACACCAGGCGAACCACTGATAAAATGGTCCAAATGGGAAAAAAAGTTTCTCCATTACTCCAAGGTCTGTGGAACGAATCTATCCAATGAGAGAAAGACAGCACTTCTTATGCATTGTCTGGGTTGTGAGGGTCAGGAAATTTTAAAAAACCTGCCGGATCCTGGTGAAGAAGCTACAGATCTAAATTAGTTTGAGATGTGTTTGAAGAAGCTTGATTTACACTATTTACCTAAGATCAGTACTATTTTGGAGCGGTATCATTTTGGTATGAGGGAGCAAAGACAAGGTGAAAGCATTGAGGAGTACATTACTGCCCTTAGGAAACTTGCTTCTACATGTAAATTTGGGAGCACTATTGAAGAGAGGATCCATGATCAGTTTATGTTAAGGTGTGCTAGTGACAAAATCAGACAGGAGCTATGGAGCAAAGATGATCCTACGTTGCAAGAAGTCATCATCCTTGCCAAGAGCGTGGAGCACACCTTAGCTTGTGTTGAGGAAGTGGAAAAAGGAAAAAGCATAGACGTGAACAAAATCACCACAAAAAAAGAACTTTCTGGTGCAAAAGGGAACTACGTTGAATGAGAGGATGATAAAGTTGATCAAGGATTAGTGAACAGGTACAAGGATGCAAAGTGTTTCCGTTGTGGGAGCGTAGGACACTATGGCGGTCATTCTGACCACGGCGGGCGGCAGTCGCCGCCCGCCATGCGGTTACCGCCGAATGACCGCACCGCGGTCAAAAGACCGCGGCGGTCATTCCAACTTTCCCGCTGGGCCGGCGGGCGACCGCCAAAAGGCCGTCCGCCGGCCCAGCGGGAAAGCCCCTGCAACGAGGAAGCCGGCTCCGAATGGAGCCGACGGAGTTGCACGGGTGCGACGGGTGCAGTGGCACCCGTCGCGATTTTCACTGTCTGCAAAGCAGACAGTGAAAATCTTTGTGGTGCCCTGTTAGGGGGCCCCTGCAATGCCCATGCAGGTGCAGCAGCGCCGCCATGGCGGATTCCCTGGGCCAGGGGAAAACCGGCGGGAAACCGCCGGTTCCCCTTTTCTGACCGCGGCTTTACCGCCACGGTCAGAATAGCCCAGGAAGCACCGCCAGCCTGTTGGCGGTGCTTCCGCCGCCCTCCGCCATGGCGGTCATGGACCGCCAGGGTCAGAATGACCCCCTATGCATCCTACAGAAAATGTCCAGCTATGAACTCAACCTGTAGATTATGCAACAAGAAAGGACATTTTGGTAAATGTTGCAAATCTCAAAGGAGTCAGATGACTGTGAAAGTAGTCGAGGACTGCATATTATCAGTCTCCTTGGGCATGGAAAAGAAGAAACATCCCAAAGATATAGTCACCATTTTAGGAGTATCAAGTGAAATGTTATTTGACTCTGGGACTTGGTTGTCGTTGATCTCCAATGAAGTTTTTGATGAACAACTGAGTCACAAAGTAAAGTTAAAAGATCCTGACGTGGTTCCGGGAGGTTATGGAGGTCAAGTCATTGATCTGAGGGGTTATTTTGAGGCTGAGATTGCTTTCAAGTCAAAACCTGTCCGTGGAAAGGTTTATGTTCCTGTTAAAGGAGACAGTGTCTTGAGTTGGCCTCATAAGAAAGGTCTGAGAGTCATTCTGGATCCTAACGGTCTTTCTCCTGTCATGATCAAGAAAGACTATGTTAACACTTTGCATCATGTATGTGAGTTGGATGTGCAGGAGCATGTGTCTTTACCTGGATTTGTTGAGGAGTTCAAGGAAGTTTTTAATGAGAAATTAGGCTGTTTGACAAAATACACTCATCAGATAAGGTTGAAAGAAGGTTCGGTTCCGGTGGCGTCTAAGGTGCGTCCTGTCCCTATTTCTCTTAAAGAAGATGTAGAGAGAGAAATTAAGGGATTGTGTGTTGAGGGTATCATTGAGCCAGTAGAATCATCTGAGTGGATTTCGCCAATTGTTGTGGCAAGGAAACAGCCCGGAGAGCTAAGATTGTGCATTGACCTGAGGAACGTCGACAGATGTGTGGTCAGCGACCAGTTTCCTTTGCCTAACATCTCGGAAATGGTCACTATGCTATCCGGTTCTAAATACTTTAGTAAATTTGATCTGACTTCTGCATACCGTCAGATTAAATTCCACCCGGATTCGCGTGACTAGACTACGTTCATCACTCAGTTTGGCACATTTAGATTCATAAGGATGCCTTTTGGCTTAGTTTCGTGGTATTTAGCTTATGTGATCTCAGCAGGAGCGGATTGCTCACATAGCTCAGCCTCAAGCTGAGGTCACATATGACCTCATGATGGAATGTGGAGTGTTGGTAGTGTTGGAGGAGAACAAAGAGGAGAGCTGTTGTACAGGGCTGCTGGTGGATGGGATGCTTCAATAAAGGACCTACAATATACTTGAAGAACACAGTGAATTATTTTCTACACCCTGCACATTCAATAGATGAGACAAAAATAAAGGTTTCATACTTGAATACTTCAGAAGGAGATTTCACATAAACCTTTTACTCTAGATTAGTGCAAGAATACACACATACTCTAGGTGCCAAGGATTGTTAAGTATGTGCACACTTACCTGCCTCAGCTACTGAGGATGTAACTCATTATCATATTACACTTTTTATTTGCAGTCAACGATAGTATACTGCTTAGTTTATTTTATAGGCAGAATCGTTTTGAGCATTATTTTTCCACATATGATTTTATCCTTTCAGAAATTCCCTTTCGCAAGATAATGAACTGGCTAAGGAGATGGAAACAGCTTGGCATTTCTTTGGGTCCCCTACCAGAATAGGTCCTGTTAATTGACATTTTGAATGAATCCATTAGGGAAGAAATGTATACAAGCTTTTAGAGAAAGGGAGAACTCACATGTTTCATAATGCAATGTGGAAAGAAGAAGTTTTAAAGAACATGTGGAAAAAGTAGGGAGATGATCACACAGGCAAGATGGTATGACTTAGGTTGGAATTAGACAGAAAGGAAAACTATGTTTTTGTAAGAGAAGAACTCACACTAGAATCGGACAGATGGGAATAGGTACTTATGGACACAGATTCAAAGTTCTTGAAGGGCCAATTCAAATATTAACTAGCGAAAAAACAGTTATCTCTGGAGTATACTTCGTATGAAGACAGAATACCTATTTCCATCTGCCGGCTGAATGGGAAGGTATTTGTCATTTAGCCTTAATATTTCAGAAAAATGTATCATGTGAATAGTTTAGAAGCTTTAAAGATGAATCCATCTCACCAGCATAAACGTAGTACTAATGATGGGACACAATGAGTGGGTGATATTTTCGGTGTTATTATTCCCCCAGTAGAAGCAGTCCTAAATGATGAGAAAATTAGAAAGCTTTCTACGTTAGTGGATAAATTAGCCACTAGTACATTTGGGCCCAAATTTAAGAGGTCCTATCGCCTACTTGTGCCACATTAGCGTAATTTTTTATGACACTAATGTAACTCAACAAGGCCAAATTCGCCACACCAGATTTACAAAGTGGTGCTATGCATGCATTGCAGCACTTTGTAACCCTGTGCGCCACATTATGCCTGCACCAGGCATAATGTATGCGCAAGGGGAGTGTTACCCCGTTAGGGAGACTGCAAAAATGGTGCAGTGGAAACTCTGAGATTCCACTGCACCACTTTTTGCACCATTTTGTAATGCCTGCACAGAGCAGGCATTAAAATGAGGCACACCATTATTTATAATGGGTCTCCATGAACTTTGCAGGATTAGCACCAACATTTTTGCCGCTAATCCGGCAAAGTATTACAATAGCATAAAAAATGTTGACACTTTTGTACCTAACCTGCGCATGGTGCGCCGTACGTTTAATACAGCGCACACATGGTGGCATTAGGGGGGGCGTTAAGGAGTGCAAGAAAAATTGTGCTGCATATAATGCTGCACCACTTTTCTTAAATTTGGGCCATGGTGCTTTTTTAGCAGTAGATACAAAATTAGTAGCTATTAGATCAATGATCTAGCGAAACTGATTAGCCTTAGACATATTGTTAGCAGGGAAAGGCTGAGTCTGTAAGATTTTAAAAGTGCAACATTGTTGCTTATATGTACCAGACAAGAGTAAGATTATAGAAGAACATTTCTGATTTAAACTTGAATTAGAGAACATAGGAGCAATTAGTGTTTTATGGGCCTTTTATAAGCAACACTCAAGTTAACGTGGTGTAATGAATTAAGTTAACCTAATATTAATAGCATTTTTGAATGTTGACTTCACAGATTTAAGGCGAAGAGTTATGTTCACATATTTGCGCATTTGTTTTGCATGATGTGTTTTCCTTTTTCTCTTCCCACTACAGATGCTGTTGTTTCCCAGAAACCTCCTATTAGCTAGGAATTAGGCCTTTGTTATATAACAGATGACTGATAGTGAGGTTCTCATGGAGAGGAGGAGAAGATGTTAGTAAGTGTGACTCAGGAGAAGAGCTGTCAGCAGCAGATACTCTGCCCAGTGTAACAACTCAAGAACACAGCCATGTACGAACAACTGTAAAAACATGGGAATTATTAGCGTTTACCTGCTCCCATCTTTTGGCTTAGAATGACTGGTTCCTGAGTGGGAGAACACGCTGAAATGTTGCATTTAGAGGTTGTTTAAGTTATAATAGAGTGTATTCTTTAGACTAGTTAGGAGAGGAGAAGCAACCCCCAGTGATGCTTGCTGACTTTGATCTGAGAAGAGATCAACACTGCCAATCTCCACTGCTTCAATGCAAAGGCTTCATACCTGAAAATTCAGTTTCTTTCATCAGAAATCTTCATTTGGTTTTCTGAAGCGGACCCGTTACTTTATTGCATATATGCCCTTTTCGACTATCCCTTTTTAATTCAGATTAGGGGATTTTCTTTTGGAATTCTCTAATTTTCCACACTTCTATCCCTTCTAGATTCCATTAAGTCAGGTTCCTCTTGTGATCCTCTTCCCCGGAGCAGATGAAGAAAACCAACAATATGTTATATTCCCATCTTCTGTCACTTTTAAATGCTTCTTTGATGGAAGGTAGAGTTCCTCCATCATAAATACATGCAATGGTGGTTCCTTTGCTTAAAAAGCCTATAAGCCATAAAAAATCGGACTAGCTGTCGTCTAATTTTGCTACTTCCTATCTGTGCCGAGGTAGAAAAGCATGTCAATGACCAGCTTGCTTGCTATTTGGAGACCTCTGATCTGTTGCATTCCTCTCAGTTGGGATTTTGTCTCGCTTTTAGTTCAGAATCTGCCCTTCGCCATGCAGAGGAACATGTTAGGAAACAACTTGATCTTCGGGGCACTACTGCGCTCATTCTCCTAGATATTAGTTCTGCTTTGGATACAGTATCTCATCCAATCCTATTGCAGAGACTGATAGATATTGGCATTAAGGACTCTGCACTCTTCTGGTTTTCATTATTTTTGCAGGATTGTACTTTTCAGGTCTTCTAAAGCCACATGAATCATCTACATTCTCTCTTCCGAGTGGAGTGCTACAGGACTCTTCATTGAGCCCCACACTTTTTGACATCTGTGTTAAACGCTTGGCTGATCTAGTCGCGAGCTGTGGCCTCTCACATTTCATGTATGCATGGATACTCAGATTATCTTAATGCTCAATGCAGAGAATGGAGACAATGTTACCAATTTTCACCTCTGTCTCACAGAAGAGGGATGAGACTTGATTTTCTTATGTTGAAATTGGTGATAAGACCGAGGCATTGGTGGTGGGCAACCAACCCTAACTTTGGGGTCCTTATTGGTGGCCAACTGACGTTGGGCCTCTCTCCACTCCCTGTAAAGCTGTCAAGAGCCTTGGCGTCTGGCTGGACCAAGACACTTCATGAATGTTCATACCTCTAAAATTGTGGCCTATTGTTTTTAGTTACTAAAAAGCCTAAAGAAAATTCTTGGGCTCCTCCCCATTTCTGCTAAGAAAATGGTGGTTCATACTTTGATTATATCCAGGTTAGGCTATGGCAACATGCTTTATCTTGGTGCCCTGAAAAAAACATTAAAGGGACTTCAGATTTTACAAAATTCAGTGGCACAATTGCTCAGTCATGTCACCCTCCATTTCTCAGTCACCGCCCAGTTTCGCTCTCTGTAGAGAAACACATCCATTTCAAACCTTTGTGCTTCATGCAAAGGGTTTTGTATGGTGGTGGCGCTTCTTACATCAGAGCATTGGTGTATTGGTATCCTCCTGAGCATTCCCTTCACTCTGGAAATCAGTTCTTAACTTTTATAAACATATATATTATGGAACTCTTTCCTGGAAAAATCTGGAAAAATCCAAACTTGTACCTCTCTTTTGGATTTCTATAGATTGTTAAAAACCTTACTCTTTTAGGCTATTATTGTCTCTTTTTACCCTTCAACGGTGGTAAACTCTTTTTGAGTGGCCATGCACTTTAGAAATGTATTGACTGATTGAGCACACGTTGCATATTGCGCATTCTGTTGTAATTCTTACTAATGTTCTAATTTACGTTATTTTGAAATTTAAACTTTTAGAGTATTTAAATCTGTAAACATAATGGACTAATGATTACTCTAATAAGTCCCTTTTAACTGATTCATCTTCTCTTTGTTTTTTCATGTGAAGTATCAATTGTTGTTCACTGTATGTGGAAATTAATGTAAATGTAAATCAGTCCCTTCTTCGACTAACAAAGGTCCATATGACCGATGGTGGGGTCTGTATGATGATTAGACCAGACATTTGAAATTTGAGAATCCCTGCTCCAGTATCTGCAACTGCAAGCTAGATGAGAAAGACCCTCAACGAAGCCCAGGGTTCCTGAAGGACTTGTCTTGTCAAGCTCTTTGTGGGAGGCATCCTGAAAAGACTTTGGGCATACTGTGGACAGCCTGTAACCTACAGTGGAATCCACTTCCTGAGCTTTTTGTGTCTGGACTGGAAGGATTTGACACAAAATATGTTTTACCCTCACTTGAAAAGTAAGTAACTAGTGGTGTTTTGGGAGCACTCTGGAGACCTACTGTCAGTTGTGAGAAGAGTGCTGGATTGCTGTAGATAGACTGAAACCTATGGCAGAGACTGTTTCCTAGGAATGGAATGCATGGGGTGCAAGGTTCACTGAATAGAGAAGCCAACTTTTACCTTGACATTGCCATTTTGTGGGGATTGGGACTTTGGTGAGGGAAACATTTCACTTTTTTGTGTGTTAAAACATCCAACTTTGCATTTTAAGAATAGGAGATTCTGATAAAGGTGGAATTTCTTCTGATATAAAATCCTCCTTGTCCCACTTATTGCTTTTTCATCCATGCAAAGTTTTGGCCAGATGTACTAACCTTCTTTACGGTCACAAACATTCCAAATCGGAGTTTGTGACTGCAAAAAAAAAGAGGTTTCCTATGACCCAATCCTATTTTAGGAGTCAACAAAGATTTACCAACTCCTAAAATTGGACTGTCACTGGATAGAGGGTTGTTTTGGTTGTACCTTCAAAATACCAAGTCTATACCCTATTTATTAATAGTTTACAACTGTAATTCCTGGCGCAAACCATTGAAAATTACAGAATCGACAGGTTAGGGTGGTAATTCATATGCAAAAGAGAAGGTGTTTACTTTCACCCCCCCCCTTCAGTCTGTGAATTGTTAATAAACATTCTGGGGAATAGACAGTAGTGATTGGGACTGCTGCCAAATTCTGTTTTTATTAAGGCAGTCCAGTTTTCTTTATTTAGATGCAATCACAATCATAAGGTCTGCTGACCCTTGCAGGCCACCAGCCCTGCAATTGTAACCAATTGGAGTTAGTCACAATTTGAGACCTAACCAATGAATATTAATTAGGTCGGTCAAATTGCGACCCACTCCAATTCAGAATATTATGAACTGACTTATTAGTACATAAAATGGTTTGCAAAATTCAGTACAGGTTGTAAAAATACTGGTCACAATTTGCGACCTGTACAATTATGCATCTCGAGCCTTGTTAATTGATTACCAGGGTTACTTCACTTGATACTGACTCTTGTTTCCTCCTCCTGAGTGCAATCAACTTTCAGAAAAGTGTTACATTGTGGAAGTAAATTCTCTGACTCTGGCCATACTCCCAAATTCAGTTGAACAAATCCCCAAATCAGTCTGACAAAGTGTCATTCTCACTTTCTACCTTCCAAATTGCCTATGGGTCCTACATGAGGGACTCTGTAATTTGTTCAAAGGAACTAATCCCCGGGATCAACACTGAAATATCTTTTTGCCTTGCATGAAATGTAATGGTTAGACTTGCTCCAATAACTTTTGAACCCTTTAACAATCTTGTTATTTTTTCAGTCATTTTATGCTTTATCTTTTCAGATAAAAAATATGCTATTTTAAGAACATTTCTTTACATGAAGGTCTGACTTGAAGCTCAGGCCGTGCTACAAAATATATATCAGATGATACCTCCAGTGGCAACTGTTTACCTACGTGGCAGCTGACATCAAGATTATGGGGGTCATCAGGGTGAAAAAGACCAAAGCACCGCCAACAGGCTGGCAGTGTTTTCGTGTCCCATTCTGACCGCGGCGGTAAAGCCGCGGTCGGACCACCGGGGCTGGCGGTTTCCCGCCATTTCTGCCCCGGCGGATATAATCCACCAGGGCAGCGCTGCTTGCAGCGCTGCCCTGGGGATTATGACCCCCTTACCGCCAGCCTGTTTCTGGCGGTTTTCACCACCAGGAAGAGGCTGGCGGTAAGGGGTGTCTTGGGGCCCCTGCCACTGGCATGGGCAGTGCAGGGGCCCCCTAACAGGGCATGCATGGCTGCATGGCAGACAGTGAAAAGCGCAACGGGTGCAACTGCACCTGTCGCACAGCCGCAACACCGCCGGCTCCATTAGGAGCCGGCTCCTGTGTTGCAGCCTCATTCCCGCTGGGCCATGTTGGAATAGGGGCAGCGTTATTTTGGCCGCATGGCGGCCGCTTGGCAGTTCCCGCCTGGTAGGCGGCTACCGCCGCCCGCCAAGTTTGGAATCTCCCCCTATGACATTTGTTTCCAAAGACTGCTGGCCACAATTCATTTAAGCCCTTCAAAATGTACACCAGGACAGGCAGTGGGAAGGCTTGTCAGCAGGCAGCAAACTCCGCTATCCTCAGGATTATTCCGCAACCAGGCTGTTCAGTCTTTGGAGGAAGAATCCAAATACAGTTTTGCAGATAGCACAGCAAGCCAGAGACTCCGCTGGTTTCGAGCATCAATGGGGAGGCTCATGTACCTGGCAACAAACTCTTAGTTTAGTAGAGACTCAGGCAGAATTCCTGACAGCTTAATTGGTTTTTGTTTTAGAGGCTTGTACCAGTGTGAGTGTAAATGTGTCCAGCATGGCAATAAATAGATTCATGATATGTTTCATGTGAGGGTGCCACTAAACAAATCCCTAGATGTCCCTTATGTGCCTAATGCCTACTTTTATACTGGTGATATGCAAGCCTATGTCTTTAAGTCTTAGAGTGTTGGCTGGCCTAGGTAGGATAAGCCCTGCTGACAATACCATATTGAAGCAATACGTCTTTAGGTTTGTAAAAAACCCTCTTTGGTCAAGTCCCCTAACCCTACACTCCCAGGAACTTAAGAACGCAGACAATGGAAATGTGTGCTGTAGTGATTCATGTTTTATCTCACAGTCAATATATGACATACTGCCCCTAACTGCCCACTGGTGATGGGACAGGTGAAGAAGGAGGTCATACACTTTCCAGAATTGCCTTCTGCTGCCAGGCACATATGTAAGATACATCTATTTTCTCATTTTACTGATACATTTTAAAATGTTAACCTCTCATCCCCTTATTTTCAAATTATATTCAATAAGCATAACCGAATTCTGGTGTCACATACGAGATTGCTGTTTTCAATCAACATTTTGAGAACATTAATATGTGTGTGGATTTTTAAGTGAATTGTGGGTCCGTAATTCCAGGTCATTGGGATTATCATTTTCTTTTTTTAGTAACCTGAGTAATGCCCCATATTTGAGTACTTTAGAGAAGGAAAGGATGTGCTGACAAATGTTTAAGAGAGATGTGAGTGATTCTCCTGAGAGAGAGATAATGATAAGTGTATTGAAGAAAGTTGACCTTATATTTGGTGGTTTGAGTGCGGGGAGTATGTCAGGAAGTCCTGCATGTGTAAACACGCTAAAGAGAACTCCTGCATTATTATTATGATGCTTGGATAGGTCTCTGTTTGGAGATGTTCATGTGTGCCTCAGTGCTTAACTTTCTTGGTAATTAATGTTTTGCACCGTCCACTGTCAGCACAACTCTTTAAAAAATGACCTGGTTGGATGTAAATGCAGAGAAGTTAACTATTTGTTTTCCTGATGTATAGAACATTTAGAGGCTTTTTTTAAACTTTTTTGTCATATTTTTAAAATGCTACCTGTAATCATGCTCTAAGCAATAAACTAGGAGGTCTCTTCTATTATTAAATTCAGTGTTCAGTTGTGTAAAACAGGGCACAGGATGTTGTATTGTAGCTGTAATATTTGAACAAGTGGTCTAATAGTAGGGTAATAGCAGTGGGCTCCCTCTAATGCAGAAGTTGTCAAAACACTATTTGTAAAGTAGTGCAGCGTGCTAAGATACTTATAAACTTTACATTTAAGTACCAATACCATTAGGTACCCCATTGTAATCAGCAATGCACAGAGACAATGCTTCAGAACATGTTGTAATGTCTGTTTGGTTCCTATTGCAACTATTGCCATGGAACAACAGATGTATAAAAGGATCATGGACTAAATCGTGTATTTAAAACATGACAATTATTCTCTTGAGTAACTCTTGCGAAAACTATAGGAATGTCCATTTTAGAGGAAGAGAAGACTTCATTTTTAGGAAGCAGTAATACATACCAGAAAATAGTGTTTAAATCGCATAGCATGCAGCAACGAGTCAATAACTGCTGCACACTGTGAATTAAATATACAGGGGCACACTGCTCTTTCAAGTATAAGACAAACACTTATATCATCCCATTCCATTTTGCAGAGCATGGAGATATGAGACAATATAATTGATTGGCACAGAGGTGAAAATATCGAACAACATGCAAGATCAGAAAAGCTAATTGCTCAGCTTGGCCTACAGAGAAATCTTGCTAAGTTAAACAACATTGGTTTAGACTTTGAACAAAGATACAATACAATGAGGGATGATGTGCACAAAAGTGGGAAAACCGAGTAATGGTAATAAAAAAACAACAAGAGCAATGGAATTGCTGATATTCCTGTTGCCACGAAGTTGGAAAAAAAGGGAAAACAGGAAATGTGCTGTGAAATGTATGCTGGAACAATTTGTAAATCTATTTCATATATTGTAGCAGAATTAATCGTGGTAGGGTTTACAATGGGCACATTTAGTAAAGTATGTAAATGTTAAAGCTGAGGTCATATTTTCAAATTGGATGGTAACAGGAAATCCAGGAATTTGAGGAGGAAATGCTTAATTAAAAGGATAGTTCAAAGGCAGACTTTCCAACTATATACTCCTCCATGTTTCCCCCTTTCTCCAGAATGTTTTTTTTTTACCGTCAAACTCCCAATCGGGCTTAGGACCCAATTCACAAATATATTCGCACACCTAAGCTTTCCCTGGATGCCCAAATAAGTTCATCAGTGAGGTGGGAAAAACCTATCCTGATTCACATTCTTGGAAATTCTGGTATTTCGCTCTCACAAATGGAATTGTAACACATGGAAAATCAATACATTCGACTTAGGGGAATTTCTTTGTGAGGAAATCTACTCTTAACTTTCTGGCCACTCACTGAATATGTGCAGCTAGATTGCCACCCTAGAGTGGAACTATGCTGTCAGGGGCATGAGTAAAGCTGGTATAGGGAGGGAATTACGAGGGAACACCACCCCACGTTTTAGCAAGTTAGAAAGTTTAGCAATTTAAAAGTTAAACGCAAATACATTTTGAGTCTCATATCTCCATTAAGAAACCTGTTACATTCCAAAAAGTGGAAACATTTCTTCAGGTGAGTACTCCTGGGAAACTAAGGTGGCACAGGTCTTCTAGGGATTTTTGTGAGATTCTAAAATTTCAGAAATTCCGTCCAATCATTACTGTTCAATAAATGCACAACAGGCCCAAGTCTTTAAAGAATCCCCACCCGCCACCTCCCACTACCTGGCAGAAAACGCATCGTGTTTAGAAAGAACAAACACTCTGGCCGTTCATTTTTGTGGAACATTCTCCTGCCAACACAGCACTTTAGTTAGAAATGTGTGCCAGAAGGGGCCCAATGTTCTAGCAGCCCGCTTCTCATTCCTTCTTGTTTGTCAGAAACAAACTCCAAAAAGGGAGTTTATTTCTTTAAAAAAAACACAATACAAAATATTCTTAATAGGGGTTTTTTAACCTACAAATGCGGCCTTTGAAGATTTTACCTGCCCAGGTCCACCGTGACATGCATGGCAGACTTAGCAGGGAAACTATATCAGGGCTTCCACCCAGGGAGCTTTAAATGAGATCACAATACATTTTGAATACAGATCTATTATTGAAATATTGTTTTGCTTTCATACTTTCTGTCAAAGCGATTTATACAACGTGTCCATAACGTGAGCATGCACAATTCAGTAAATACCTTGGGAGGGCTCTCAGATCCTGGGTACTCCCTTTGGTCGAGCTTTTTCCAGCGCTGCATAAGTCTAGTGACAATTGGAGTGTTGAAATTTACTAACTGGAATCCTGTTACGTTGGCTCCTCCATGCATAAACCTTTCAAGAGAAATATCCTTGAATCCCTATAAAATAAATGTTACACTTTGACGTTTTAAGTCATATGCCGTCAGATTCGCCAGCAGAGCGTGCATCAGCAAACTGTTTACAAGAAGCAGTTTCTTACCTGTAACACTAGATAACTGACAATCTCCGCTATTAAAACATCCCTAGAGCGCCGGATCCTGATGGCCCAATAATGTAGCTATGGGCGCTAATTCCTGGCTGACATCTAAAATAGGATTAAAGCGGTGGCATACATCACAGGTGTTTTACTCCAGTGGTTTGTGCCAGGTGAAATCCGGCATAAATTGAAGGGGCAAATAACACACATCTACTGTTTACAATCATTAGAAAGCATGTTATTCCCTTATATATAGTGAAAAACTCGTAACTGGGCCCAAATAGTACATGCATCAAATTGTAAACACCAGATTACCTTTATGTGCATGGTCACCCTGAGTTTTTTGTCTTTTTCTGGGCCATAGTTTTGCTGCTATTAGGACTTTCTCTGTGACACCGCTATTCAGGGCCACAGAGTATGTAGTTGCCTCCTAAAATGGTGCTGTTAAAATTGGACTACATAATTTTCCAATAAGGCCAGATTAGATGATGCAGAAAATGCACCAATGTAAGGCAGTTAATTATCATATGTGGGCTGCAGTGTGTATTTACACCACCCACCTATATGACTAAAGTATATAGCTGACAGGTGCATTCTTATGCTCTGGCTGGGCTATGGTTAAAAAGCACTACTGTGACACCTGGTGGGGAAAAGTTACTTTGTGATATACAAAAATCAATTTTTATATTTTAGATAATTAACCCCTAATGTGTGCCTTGCTAGCCCACAGGATTGGGTGCTCAATGTATACAAAAAGACATATTACACATTGGGAAGAGTATGCCTTCACAATGAATAAATATTGCAAGGCTGTTTTTTTCTGTGTGGTTATGCTAGATGGGATTAAAAGCTTTGTTTCTCATCGCTGCTTTGGCAAATGTTAGAAAAATGATTCACAGTTATTATCCCCTTAGTTTCAAAAATCTAATTTAACAGTAAAATTAGATTTTGACAATGGAAAAGTAAATTTATAAAAGTGTACTATGTGTTGACTGAGACAGACTTGGTTTAGAATCAACTCTGCCTCACAACTCATCCTAGATGCCTAATACACATTCATAGCTGACAGTAAACAACCCAGAGGAAAACGGCTTGGACTCTAGGCCAAGGCAGGCAGGGGTGCTGTCAAGATCTAGTATTCAATAGATATTAGCCTTATGGGATTTAACTTTGACTTGATGATTCCAAACGGGGCTGACACGATCAGCTCCCATTCAGTCCCAGGGCCCTAACAGACTTTCTGGCTCAGACCCCAGCGGGGGGAGAGACAGTTTTTGACCCTTACAGACAAAAGGACACTTCATCTAACTAGGGATGTGGCTAAGGGAGAGATAGAGTCCTATCTGGAGGTAGCATCTTAGATTTAGGATTGTGGGAATTTTTATGGTAAAGCAAAGAGGAAGCCCTGCAAAAAGAAGTGGGCATAAAGTAGAAGAGAAGACAAGGATGGGTAGAAAAAAATCAGATTTAGTGGCTAGTGCACAAGATATACATGGAACTTCGTCACACCTCCTCAGAACAATCCCGGACAACACCTGAAGAATGAAGGCTCTACTGGAAGAAAAGAACTCAAGGGCTCCTGACACCTGCTGAGGCACCGAAACTGCTCTGCAAGTGTCAAGTGGTTGACCTCCTGTTTGCATGCTCCAGGGACACAAAAGAGGAAACATTACTGACTCTTGGAGGGCCCAGGTGATGACTGAGGAACTGATCCTGCAGGAGCCGTGGCTGGTGAGATACTTGGGGGCAGATTTATGGAAAGTGGCGTTGTACTGTGGCAGCGCCACTTTCCCTGTGCCCCTTAGGTCCCCCCCTGCCGCCACCATGTGTGTGCCGAATTTAAAATACGGCGCACCATGGTGCAGGGTGTGGAGCAATAGCATCATTTTTAATGACGCTATTGATGTACTCTGCAGGACTAACGTCAAAATATGTGTGCTACTCCTGCAGAGTACATAGGGGCCCATTAAAAATAATGGAAGCCCCCTTTTAATGCCTGCTCTGAGCAGGCGTTAAAAGTGCCATACAAAATGACGAAAGTAAATCTCATAGATTTCCTTGCAGCATTTTTTCTGCCCCGCTCATGGGGGAACGCCCCCTTTACATACAATATGCCATTATGTAGCGCAAAGGGTTACAGAGTAGCGCAATGCATGCATTGCACCACTCTGTAAATACGACACAGGGATTTGGCCTTGTTGGGCCACGTTAACGTAAAAAATAATGACACTAATGTGGCACAAGGTGGCGCTAGAGGACTATAAATATGTCCCTTGGTGACTGAAAGACCCCTGAGGAACTAGGGGCTGCAGGAGTTACCATAATTAACTTTCCCAGCAGTTGGAGAAAAATGGGAGAAACTGCTAAAGTTTTCCTACTAAGAGTGCACAAAGGCAGACAAGAAAATCAGTTTTGTTCCACCTTATTGAAATCTGGTTCCTCAGGAGCTCACAGTAATTGCATCCATTCCCATGGAGCTCTGTCTGGCTACAGCTTTCAACTGTGCCCCTCTGGTAAATTTTCTGATCCAAAAAAGAGAATATGGGGGTCATTCTGACCTGGGCGGGCGGCGGACGCCGCCCGCCTGGCGGGAACCGCCAAATGGCCGCTCCGCGGTCAGAAGAACGCGGAGGCCATTCTGACTTTCCCGCTGGGCCGGCGGGCGCCCGCCAAGGAAGCGCCCGCCGGCCCAGCGGGAAAGGCCCTGCAACACAGAGGCCGGCTCCGAATGGAGCCGGCGGTGATGCAGGGGTGCGACGGGTGCAGTTGCACCCGTCGCGAGTTTCACTGTCTGCTATGCTGAAGCCAACCTGCCAATGTACCACACCGACTGCCATGGGAGTAGCAGCCGCCGGGCTGGAAATAACAATCTCCAACCCGGTGGCTGCTACTGTCCCACCAGTGGCATTATGACCCTGCCTACCGCCATGGGTTTTGTGGTGTTCATAACGCCATGAAAACCATGGCGATAGGCCCTACCAGTGACAGGGAATTCCTTCGCCATTGTGCAGTTACAATTAGGTCCTAGTTAACATAGAATATGGATTTTTTGGTTTGCTAATACCTTTGGCACTGTTTGATGAATCTTCACAAAAGTTTCCAAAAAATAAGGGTCATCCATCTCAGCTCCTTCCTGGAAGGTTTTGGGGTGATCCATCAAAGGGGCTAAGAAAAAGGATGGGTCACAAACGCAGTTTCCCCATGCAATTTCCATAGATATTTTTGAACAGAGCTATTGCCAAAACGGCTCAACAGAGTTACACCAAATTTGTAGAGAGCAAGTTCTTTACCCAGAAAGCATGTTTTTTGTGATTTGGTGTAAATCAGTTCTGGAATTTTTGAGAAATTAAAGTTAGCCACATCATGAAGGGAAATATTGTGGTTATGCCGTGCATGGAGAAATGTTGCCAGCATGTCAGAGGTGGGCGCAGGGCGTGGCCACCAAAGGCCGTGCGCTGCGGTTGTTGGCATAGTTACGTATGGTAATAAAATCTTACTTTACCAAAACAAATACTAGAAATTTCCTGAAAAACAAAGGGTAAAGTGAAATTATAGTCAGATTCAATATCTTACTTTATCACACATGATATGTTCGATGACATCATTGATAACATCACTGATGGAATCATAAATGACATAATTGATAACATCACTGTGCACGGCGAGGATGCCTAATCATAAAATCTATGCTAGTGTGGAACATTGTTTAGGCAACCCATGGATTATTCTGCAATGGATTGTCAAATAACAGAAACACTGAATCACATCATTGGATGTTCAGGGCTTTACTATTTGGAAAGGCCAGAGCCCACAACTGAGAGCAGTACTAACCACCTCTACTTCAAAAAGCTCTTGTAGACAACATTTTAGAACTGACATGCTGTTGAACGGTACAATGATAGTGGCAGTGACAGAGTAGTACCATAAATGGGTGCCACCAAACAAAGTTCTTTCATATAAATCTTTGGCTGGAAATCACATATTAATTTTAAACGTGGTCATCAAGCTTAAAGATAAAACACATTGCTTTGTTAACCATGTTTTCAATCAAGTAATGAAATAAACCATACCTACCAAGTTTGCAATAATATAATGGTATCCTTTCACATGCTTCCCAACACTTACAATCTGTGTAAGAAGAAACATAGGTATTTCAATTTTAGATATAAAAGCACACGTTTTACATCCTAGTATCCTGTGGTAGTATAGTGTCTGTCAATGTTACTGTAGCATTTATATAAAATGTTATAACCTGTTTATTGGTTACATTTGTAGGTGCAGTGTACAGCATATTATAATTTTGCAAGTGTCAACATGGATGCCACTACCCCCGCCCCCCCCCATCCATCACCATTAGGCCCAAGGCCTTTGTGTAAGGTGGCTAGTCCTGGGGTGCTCCATAATTTTACAGGGAGCTGTATTTTGCCTTACATCAATGGACACAATCATTACATGCTGTCAACTAAGTTATACTAGAAACTGTTACAGTACATTGCAATTTCCTTTTCTCATAGAATTGTCACAATATATTGAGGATGAATAACATACCCTTCGAAAGCCTGCAAACCTGGAAATGTAGCTGAGTGCTACAAGAATTTTATAATGTAGTATTAAAGTTTGACTACAAATGTACATTTGCACATATAAATAAAAACATGAAACATATCACCATTTAATGTCTGAAAACTTGAGTAGGTGTAAACATATATTTGGTGAATATCTGCATTTACCATACACACTTACACAGCTTTCAATAGGGATGTCTGAAACATGTTGTTTCTAGGATTGGCTAAATACAACCTTGACTATATCACAACAGCTTGTACTATTAATGCAGTAAGTGGAGGGTCACAAATAAATCCCCGTTGCAATATGTTTGTAAGTTATCAGCTCCCAAAAAGTCAAAACAATCTAGTTCCTGATTATTGAGACATTTCCAAACTGACCCCAACACCAAAACAAAAGGACAGTTGAATAATCTACAGCAATTTTGTTAAAAACAACAAAGTTAGGTAAACCAGATTTAGGAGCAATTGGATATCAGAAGAATTAAATAGAGTGGTATTTGGAACAAATATTTAATAACTGAGAGTTTAACTAGGCAGTAAGAGCTGGCTGCTTAGGGGGGCATATGGCAGCAGTGCATTGTATTTTGGCACTGAAATGAGGCAATTCGCCACCCCAGAGAATTTGTTGAACAGAATTAGCTTTAGAAATGTTTTTGTCCTTTAAGTCAGTTGCCCACTTCTTCAATCAATCAATCAATCAATCAATCAGAGCATTTGTAAAGCGCACTACTCACCCGTGAGGGTCTCAAGGCGCTGATGGGGGGGTCTGCTACTGCTCGAACCGCCATGTCTTGAGGTGTCTCCTGAAGGTAAGTAGGTCCTGTGTCTGTCGCAGGTGGCTGGAAAGAGTGTTCCATGTCTTGGCGGCGAGGTGGGAGAACGATCTGCCACTGGCGGTCGTTCTGTGGATGCGTGGGATGGTGGCGAGGGCAAGGTCGGTGAAGCAAAGCTGCCAGGTCGGGGTGTAGAAGGACAACCATCTGTGGAGGTATTCTGGTCATGTGTTGTGCAGTGCCTTGTGAGCGTGGGTGAAGAGTTTGAACATGATTCTCTTGTTGACGGGGAGCCACTATAGGTCTCTCAGGTGGGCTGTGATGTGGCAGTGACGGGGATGTCCAGAATGATGCGTGCGGAGGCGTTCTGTATCCGTTGCAGTCTTTTCTGGAGCTTGGCCGTGGTTCCTGCGTAGAGGGCATTGCCATTGTCCACTTTGCTGCTTACGAGTGCTTACGTGACCGTCCTTTTGTAGATATTCCAAATCATGCAGAGGATGTTGAAGCAGAAGGATGAGATGGCGTTGACTTGCTGGGTCATTGATAGTGATGAGTCCAGGATGAATCCCAGGTTGCATGTGTGGTCGGTAGGTGTCGGTGCGGTTCCCAGTGTGGCAGTCCAGCAGGAGTCGTCCCATGCGGAAGGGGTGGAGCCGAGGATGAGGACCTCAGTTTTGTCAGAATTCAGTTTCAGGCAGCTGTTCTTCATCTATTCAGCAATGTCCTTCATTCCTTCGAGGAGGTTAGTTTTGGCAATGGGGGGTTCCTTGGTGAGGGAGAGGATCAGCTGGGTGTCATCGGCGTATGAGATGATGTTGAGGTTGTGAGATCGGGCGATGTTTGCGAGCGGAGCCATGTAGAAGTTAAAGAGGGTCGAGATGGGGGATGATCCCTGCGGTACGCCACAGATGATTTTGCTCTGCATTCTGTCCATCATCTGTTGTTTTTGCTTTTGTCGCCCCAAGTGGGAACGGTATGCCCAGACGTGGGTCCTGTGCTTGCTATGCCACCAGATTCAAGCTAGCCTGGCTGATGAAGGGTGATGCCCTGAAACCGGTCCCAGGGTGCTTTTATCAGGTTCAGGGAGGACCTGGCCTGGCAGTTCGGGGTGGACTGTTCCCATGAGGGAACAGGGTCGAGACAGATTTGCATAGGGCTAGGTCCAAACTGGTATGGCATGGCAAGCAATAAAACTGATGGATTAAACCCAGATCTGTGACTGGGGGTGAATGTTTGATTTGCTCTGCATTCCATCCATCATCTGTTGTTTTTGCTTTTGTTGCCCCAAGTGGGAAGGGTATGCCCAGACGTTGGTCCCGTGCTTGCTATGCCACCAGATTCAAGCTAGCCTGGCTGATGAAGGGTGATACCCTAAAACCGGTCCCAGGATGCTTTTTTCTGGTCCAGGGAGGACCTGGCCTGGCAGTTCGGGCTGGACTGTTCCCATGAGGGAACAGGGTCAAGACTGATTTGCATATGGCTGGGTCCAGACTGTTATGGCATGGCAAGCAAAAAAACTGATGGATTAAACCCAGATCTGTGACTGGGGGTGAATGTTTGATTTGCTCTGCATTCCGTCCATCATCTGTTGTTTTTGCTATTGTTTAAAAAAACACCTGACACAATTAACCAGATCCTATGCTTCAGACACAACTCCATGATTTCTAGTTGCACTGATTAATTAGAGAAGTACAAGCATAGTTATGTAAGTTTTCCTCTGGTGTTCCAAAAGTCCTAGAACATTCAGTGAAGTTGTCTTAGACAGGTGGCCATTGGTTTACGAGGGGAAACGCCCTCCTACCACTCCCATTCAGGTCTACAGCCAATGTCCAGCTAACAATTACTTTCTGGTTTATTTAAGGCTTATCAATACCCTCTGACTTATTGCTCTTCCACACTCTCTGAACTTAGGATATAAGTTCCATAAAGCCAGCAGACATCAGAATCAGGTCCTGGGCTCCTTGGGCGACAGAAAGAGGCTAGGTTCCTTATTCCCTTGAGCAGCCATTAGTGCCAGAAACTCAAGGTAAATCTAAAGACTCCCCTCTACAGACCTTTTACAAATAAAAATGAATTTCTTCAACTTCCCTGCTAAGTATTATTCAGCAGTTTGTACAGGTAATCTCAGCTGTGAATGGAAAAAATACCATATGAAATCAAGCTAATTTTGGCACAGATTTTCTGCCTTGTACTGCTCCGTGAATGAGTTTCTGCTATGCTGCAAAAAATTACGCTTTGTGCTGCAGTTTTACGTAGTAACAGCTATGAACCTTTCTTCGTTTTCTCTGTCCCTCAACCAACTCCTCCTAAAAACAATTTAATTTTTGAATGCACCATTAGACTGCCCTACAGAGTAATAAATCTGTCATTTTAAATACAAAAATGGTTTTAGTTATATTTTTAAAAAGTGGCCTATTGTATGCTACTACATGGCTTTGATTCAGACCATGTTGCAGTTTTTGCACATGAAGTAAATGTCTCTGTAAATTTACAGATGCCAATTTAAATACAAAATCTATTTCATGTTGTTGGAAGGTCACCTGCAGTTGGAACTGTTAACAGTCAGCTGCTGAGAGGTCAAAACTCCACGGGCCGTATTATGCACTGTGCACAACAGGCATATGCAGCTGCTGCATGCACTCCACCCCATCCAAGCACCATGATTTTACAGAAGCGGCTGCAAATGCTAGTGTGGCCCCTTCTGT
The DNA here is from genome assembly GCF_031143425.1 of Pleurodeles waltl. Taxonomy (NCBI): domain Eukaryota; kingdom Metazoa; phylum Chordata; class Amphibia; order Caudata; family Salamandridae; genus Pleurodeles; species Pleurodeles waltl. The sequence continues at coordinate 1,340,488,732 of NC_090447.1, forward strand.
AGCATTGATAGTGCTGGTGCAGATGTAGCGGCAGCGCTTTGTTAAGAAGACATTCCCTCATTTGCAGTGGGGCATGGCCCAATGCAAATGAAGGAATCACTTTGCCTCTGCGCTCGCAACCTATTCTGGGCATGGGTGCAGAGTAAATAAGACTTTAGGAGGTACACTGACAGTACTCCACAAAAGAGTGTGCTCCGTGAGGGCAGCCCTCTCGAAGGGATAAAACGGGGTCCCATGGGCCCAGTGCTTAATTTGTAAATAAAAAGGTGCAGGTGCTCAAAGCCCTCCTCTTAAACACGCCGCTGCTTCAGTTAAAAGTGCAAGCACATGATACTGAGGCAGCGTAATCCTGAAGCCACCTCGCGCCTCTTCAATCCATTTACAGTCACTCCCTGCCCCTTCAGCTCACTCTTGCAGCTTCCTGCTTTTCTCCTTTCTGACGCTTTTTCATTTTTCTCTTCCTCCGTCTTTCCCACGTGTCTTTTGCTCGCAGTAAATGCTTAAGACCGAAAACTAAGCGCCGGCCCTCAGAAATAAGTGTTGTGCTCAGCACCAGAACCAACAAGCACAAATTAAGCACTGAATGGGCCCCAAGATATCCCTCTGCAGGCAGGGTACACTCCATCATTGCATCCACCTCCAGGGGGATCTCTGTCCCTTCACCCAGAAAGACAGAGTGGCTGCTCAGTTGGTCTGTTTTACTGAATGGGCTGTCGCCCCAGTGCAGCTCGAGTTCTCAGGAGCCTGAGGGCAATGCATTATTTGCAGTAGGGCACACCATCCCTGTTTGCACCCAGTGCACTCATTTAAAGGCGCTTCTTGACACAAACAGGGAGAGTGCGTCCTGACTATAATATGGGCCCAGTTGTCCAAAAATCATAAGATTTAGATAAAACACAGAAATAAATAATTCCCTACAGTATCATTGACATACTGATAGGTTACATTCATCAGCAATTAGTTGACTGCATCTCTGAAGGTGGAGGGGCAGCCACTTTTTCCTCTGTTGCAGTGGTCTGATCAGAGCTAATCACACGTTTTCTTTTTTAAAATATTGCTTTATTTATTCATTTGTCATGTTATTCCAATTCAAAAAGGACAGCCCCTTGGTGCTTACACATAGGCATACCAATTGTTTTCACGAAATCCCATATATTTACACGTTTACAGAAAACCACAAATAGTGCATAAGAGTTGCGCTGCCATCTCTCATTTAAAGCACTGCATCAACAACATACACTTCCAGGGTGACATACAGTATTGAAGCTTATTACACTTTCACCTGAGGGTCTCCGCTCAGCGACTTCAGGTGCTTCCTTTCCAAGGGGCAGGTGCAATTAATAATGTAGCACTTATGCGGTGCTGCAGCTTGCCACCTCTAGGGAGGTGGAGATAACACATTTTCAGCGATGTGACTGGGGCATTCTCCATTGTATGGCTTGGCCCTTGGAGATGACAGCTTTGGGGCGTTATTAGAATTCCAAAGCCAGATCAGTTGTTGAGAGATACAGGACTACAAACTGTCAGCCACCAAGGCCACAAAACAATTACAGTAAGCGCCCAAGTGACTTAGAAAGGTGACTACAGCAGCATGATGCACAGACCTAGAAGACAGCAACATTTAACAATGGCAGGTGTTTTTGTGGTTATGTACTTTGCTTTATTTCATCATATTTCACTTACTTAAACACCTCAAGCTACCATATGCATGGCAAGAGTAGCTCATGCATTCTTAGGGCATTGTTTACTAAGGTTTTACATAGGAACTTGTGTGTTGTTAAGCTATGGAAATCAATGTGTTCATTGATTTACCATAAAAAAGGACAGCAGGTGCAACGCAAAACTGTCCAATGCTGGAAGAGTGGTTGTGCAACTCTTCCTAGGCCTCGGCCTTGTTTTTTATGTGCCATTGCTGTACTTTCATTTTCACTTTACATGTTATAAATTCAGTACTACATTTGGCAGCGAGAAAGATTAGAAACAAATTACTAATGCATATGGCATACATTTTTAGAATTGTATGTGGCATCAAATGTACCTGTCTTAAAAATGCATGACAATGAAATGCACACTCAGTTGTTTTTCCGTGAAATGGGAAACATATTGTGAATTGGTTTGAATCTGCCTGGCATGCTTGTCTGTTGTACCTTTCCATGGCTAACAGGTGTTTTGGCAGAAGTGCAAATGTCCTCAGTGTGTTATATTCATGCAAAGCGTCCTTCCAGCATTGACAACGCGCACGAAAATATTGTGCGAAGAAAAAATTTAATACAATATATTTTGAAGTTGTTATTTTGCTTCTGGTGGAAAGATTGTATAAACCTGATGAATGTCTGCAAAGAAAATCTTAGGGTATTTATATTTTAAAGACAAAAGTGTCTGAATGGAAAGCAAGAGAAAGTATTTTATTCCCGTTACTGTTTATGTGAGATATTAAATGTGTCATAATTAGTTCTGTAAACATGGACTGTTCAGATTGTTCAAAATCCTGCAAGAAAATAGATCTCTTCGATCATTTGTAACAGCATAGCAAAGCTTACTTTATGGGCATAGTTTGTGATAGAAACACGTTTTATGGGCACTAAGCACACTTTGGTCTTGTGCTGAGTTACTCAATCCAGTGATCTGGCTATTTGAGTATGTTCTTTTAGTTTGACTTCCCTATTGTTCTTTAGGCAATTTATTTGCTGTGAGCACACACTTTTACTGATGATTGGTACTATTTTTGCTGGTCAAATTACTACTGTGTTGTCAATTATATTTACTAAATAAATCAAATATTTTGAAAAGACTAAGGGCCAGATGTAGAAAAATCCGATTTTGCGAATCGGAAATTGCGAGTCGGTGCGACTCGTAATTTCCGATTCGCAAAATCGGATGCAGAACAGTGTCTCAGACACCGTCTGCGAATCTCAATGGGGTCGCACAGACCCACATCATTAATATTAATGAGGTGGGTCGCATTTTGCGACCCCATTGAGATTCCCTGCACTCACAGGGATGGTGGCCTGCTGGAGACAACAGACCTCCATGTCTGTGACTGCTTTTTAAATAAAGCAGTTTTTTTTTCTTTGTATTGCAGCCCGTTTTTCTTAAAAGAAAACGAGTTGCAATACAAAAAAAAACGAAACCATTTGGTTTCGGTTTTTCAGAGTAGGCAGTGGTCCATTGGACCACTGCCTGCTCTGAAAAACCATTAATGGCGACATTCACAAAGGGGAAGGGGTCCCCTGGGAACCCCTTCCCTTTTGCGAATGGGTTACCACCAGTGTGACACTGGTGGTAACTGCGAATTGCTTTCTGCATCGCGGTGCGAGTCGCAAATAGGAAGGGAACACCCGTTGCTATTTGTGAGTCACATTCACATTTTGCGAGTCGGTACCGACTCGCAAAATGGGAATGTGCATCGCGATGCACATTTTGCATGGCACAAACTGCGATTTTCGCAGTTTGCGCCATGCAAAAACGCTACCTACATCTGGCCCCAGGTGAGTGCCACTGGTGGAACTCTGGGCGCAGTTCCTGAATCCACTTTGATTCCCACTTATCTTGCTGAACTACCCTTTATGGTAGGTCCGAAGCATTGCCATCGGAATGCAAAGGGTCATAACCCCGGCTGGGCGATCTATTCATGCCTAACATAATACAACTCTAGGCAAATACAATATTTCATTGCAGTTAATGTGAGTCGCTACAGCAAAGAGATAGAAGTATACCACAAGTTCTGTGTGGGAAAGAGATACGTTTGGGATACATATGAATAGTTATGACACTTAAAGCAAAATTACAAGTTCCACAATGTAAATAGCTATTTCGATAAAATGCCAGTCATGGTGCAATGTATCACACATTATCTGGGACCACGAGTCAGAAAGAAAAGAAAAACATTTTGGATCCCTTGCTCCTTTCATGCTTCAGACCTGATGAAGATAGGCTTATCATTTTTACACAATTCTTAAGCCTATATCTTGTGGTTTATTAAAAAATATTTGTGTTAATCACAAAAAATATCATTTATTTAAAGGTTGATTTGGCTACAAATAAACAATACATTGAAATTGCATTTCAAAAAGAGTATATTTATTAACCACTTACTTATTACTTATACTTAACTTAAAATCAATAATACACTGAACCAAAGCTTAACTTAGAAAACACTTCCTTCAAATATAAAAAAAGCAGTGATCTTTGGGTATCTGTAACTGCGGACTACTTCTAAGCGACTACCAGTAAAATAGCCATTCCTATAACTTCTCAGACACAAGAAAACCATGAACTTGATTTTAGTTTGCATTCATACTATTCTGGCTGAGTGTGCTGATAACAACTATCTGATGTGGTCTCTCGTGGCTGCGCAAGACTAACACTACAGTATATGCATAGTAAAGTGTTGGTAAAGGGATGATTCCCAACTGTTTCAGATGATTATTAGTAATGCCAGGTAGACAGGAGCACATTTAAATTCCCCCTAGACAGTACCAGCAAATGACCCAGACCACCAAACACATCACTCTGGCAAAACATATCAATGCCAGTGCAAAGAGAGGCAAAGAAATTGGAATCTTTGCCATTGTGAAAGATTTCAACCACCTCTGACTTGATCACCTCTTCTCAGGACCTCTGCAACAATCTCTCTCAATTCTTCAGCAGTAATATCGCTGCCATTTACAGCAACTTCAGTCCACAACGAACCCGACAAACCTCGCCAAATGCCTCCCGATCGTATCCAAAGGACCAATGCTAACCACATGGCCCATCTTCAGCCCAGAAGAAACTGCTGCCACCATGAGGTTCATGCAATCAGGGGCTCCATTAGACTCCTGCCCTCACCACACCTACTCTAGAGGACTGCAACCCATCAGCGCCATGCTCACATCCATTCTGAATGCCTCCATGTCTTCAGTGATCTTCCCAAATATGTGGAAATACACAACTGTCCTCCCATTGCCGAAGAAAGCCTCTGAGGACCCTTCAATGCTCACCATCTACAGACCAATCTCCCTGCTACCATTCCCAGCCAAAGTCTCAGAGGAAATCATCAACAGGCACCTCTCCGAGCACCTCAATGACCATCAACTACCACTCACTCTGGTTTGAAATGCAACCACAGCATGAAAACTGCCCTCATTGCTGCTATGGGTGACGTATGCATGACTCAGAGGAGACATGGCAGCTCTCATCCTCTTGCACCTCTCCGCAGTATTTGACACAGTCTCCCACCCCATCTTCATCCAACAACTACATGACATAGGAATGGAAGGACATACTCTCTGATGGATCTGCTTCTTCCTGACTGGAAGGACCTAGTCAGTCAGTCTGGCACCGTACATCACAGATGCCAGCAACCTCACCTGTGGAATTCTGTAAGGATCTTCCATAAGCCTGATCCTCTTCAATGCATACATGATCCCTCAGCCCAGTATCATCTGCTCTCATGATACCAACATCTTCTCCTACACCAATGACACACAATTCATTCTCTCCCTCATGGACAAGGTGCCTAGTAACCTGATCAAGTTCAATGCCTGTAATGTAGTCGAATTTTAGTACTGTCCCTCATGTCAAAGAAGTCAACAATAAGTGACACTATATGCATTATGTTAACCAAAGTACTAATATGTTGAATGTAGAAAGATGCCATGAGAAATCATTATAACTGTGCATTGAATTAAAATAGTGTTATAACCTCTGGCGGTAATGCTTATAAATCAAATGTTTGCAAGTTTTGATTGATATGTTGTTATACTTTAGACCTTAGACTAAGAGAATATTTTGAAAAGATATTGAATTTCTAATGATTAATGATTTAAATAATGTGTAAAAATAGAGAAACGCTGTTCCACGTTACAGCAGTGGAAATGCATTAGCAGTCTTTTTTCATTTAAAACGAATGTAACATGCATATTATTGAAGCATTGTGAATGTTGAATTTATAAGTTTGCATATTAAAAATGTGTTTATTAAAGCATATTAACTAAATGTATTGTTTTAATTCACTTGTGTTAGCTTAAGTGAGGACTGTTAGTCTTGTATTTCGTGACTGTGCAGGAAATGCTGATTCATTTTTTTCATAATACAAGCTTTCTTTCAGACTTCGTTCCCATGAGAAGACTAACTTTGGTAATAGGCCCTATTGTTTAGACATGGAAAGAAAGTGTAAGAGTGTCTTTGAGATTGGAACAACCTGAATAGATGGACTAATAAATTATAAAAATGTTTCAATCCTGTGTGGAGCTACATGGAGGAATGAAGTTCCCATGATGGACCTGGGAATGGAAGAGATCAGCATTCAGTCTGGAGTGGTCAGCTGCTTCTTCTTTTCTTCTTCTGAGGGTGCATGTCTCTGTAGGTTATCAGGATCTGAGTTCTGGGATTCAGGGGTGCTACCTAAATACTCAACTTAGGGGCATTACAAGAAGTGCCAGGTGGTAGCCAATGGGCTGCCCAACATTAGGGTGACTTCACCCTTCTTATGACCACTTCAGTTGGGAAGCGGGCATAACCCTAACCCTAGTGGCCAAATTCCTTCCAAGCAATATGGAGGAATTTGAGAAGTGGTGTCCACTTCAGCTCGTCCACCTTAGGGGAGGGACTGGCATGAAGTGGGCACACCTCCTATTCTGCCTAATGTTCCCGCCTGTGCTGCCAAAAGTAGGGTCAGAACAGAGGGGGTTAGTCATCTCTGCCATTTGGAGAGACCTGGCTCACATTACAAAGGTGGCAAGGCCTTTGAAGCTTCCTGGCCTGGCCTGGAATGTCCATCCTGCCTGGGTGAGGTGGTAACACCTCCTCCCAGTGCATGCTCTTGAATGATGCCTGATCTTGGTTAACAGCTTATTTAAACCATCAGTCACTGTAACTGCTTTATTTTGAGTGAGAAGTTGACTGAGATGATAATCAGATCATAAATCAAATTACAAAAATGAGGTAAGAGTGGTTTTAATTCTAATCTCCCAAATACCTACAGTTCAAAAGAAGTACTTCTTACTCACCCATTTCAGTGATTGTTACAGTGCTGTCTTCAACCAAGATCTTTGTCACCCAAAAGGGGATTTTTCTTCTCTAGATCCAAAAGTATCAAAATGTGGTATTTGACATGCATTAGTTGGCCAGTTACCCATTCCAAACTAAAATTGGCCTGATATTGCTAGGGCTGAACTGGCTGATTACCTCTTTGGGCATTTCCCAGATGGGTTGAAGGTTTTAGAGCACTGCCTCCTGACTTTAGATATTCAGTGAACTCTTGGCTGGAGAACGTGGACCCACTGTCAGTACGGGGTTCACTCAGCAGTCCATGAGTAGCTATGGTTTTCTCCAACTGGGGCACAATTTGAGCAGTGGTCACAGAGTCAAGGATGTATTTCCTCCTCGAGATACTTTGAAAAATCATTGATTATGACCATCATATGTCGGCCATCGAACAGGCTTCCAAAATCAGCACTTGCCCTATGCCATGGAAGACGAGCAATGTCTTAGGTAATAATGGGTGCAGATGTATCTGCAGGTCAAGGGCTTGGCTTAGCGAGCAGTGTCACACTGTCTGTACGACCCAGTCATCAAGCCCAGGGAACTAAACTTTGCACTGTAGTCAAAACTTCGTCTTATCTACACCTTGGTGAGCAGCATGTGCTAAATCCACCGCCTGCAGTTGTAAACTGCCAGAAATCACCAACCTCAGTCCTCCCAACAGACAATCCTCTGGAGATGCTGCCAAATCATGATAGACACGATGCAGTGAGAGTAAAGTCTACCGGGCATCTGCGGTTCAATGGAATAAAGTTTGTGTCAAAGTCTTCCAATTCCCTGACACTACTGCTGACAAGGCTAACTGAAGAAGACATTTGTTGACCTTAGTGGCATCCACAATCTCCTCTAGGGAAATGGGTAGTGGGCAGAACCGTTCCACCACACGCTTTACATACTCTTCGACCTTTTCATCTTCTGATTCCTCACGACTGGTGGCTGGTCTCACATATAAGGATAAGTAGTCCACCGGGTTTTGTGTTTCGGGTTGGTAATTCATGGGAAACTGGTATTCTAGGAACAGAATAATCCATTTTCTGATTCTTGGAGGCGGTTTGGAGGAAGATCCAGTGAACAAAGGAATAAGAGGCTTGTGGTCAGTGTGTATTGCAAATGGATGACCATAAAAGTATATGGTGAAAATGGCGGAACCCCCAATAGATCGCTATGGCCCCCGCCTCAATGTGCGAATAGTGCTGCTCTGTATCTGTCAACACATGACTGACCTAGACTATGTGGGCACATTCTCCATTATCCTGTTTTTGTGACAGTACTGCCCCAAGTCTGGTGGGACTAGCATCCACTGACAGTTTCGATTGATGACAAGGCTCAAAGTAGGCTAATGTTGTGTATTCTGACACAGCTTGTTTGGTTGCTTGAGAAGCTTTCTCTTGGTTGGGGCCCAACTCCCAGACTGCTTTGGTCTTGGTCAGCTCTCTGAGCAGACTAGTGAGTGTGGTAAAATTTTGAATAAAGTGATCACAATAAGTCACCATCCCTAGGAACTGCATATTCCTATGATGTTGGTAGGGATGCAGGCTGAATTTATGTCTTTGCTTTTGCAGGAAACTGCATGTCACCATTCTCAGAGAAATGGTATCCAAAGAAACAGATTTCTCCCTAAAGGAAAGCGCGCTTCTCACAATGAAGTGTGAGGCCATTCTCAGACAGCTGCAGATAAATGGCGCTCAACCAGGCTAGGTGTGGGGGCATGCACCAAGATGTCATCACTGACATTTATGACATCGGGAATGCCTGCGAACACTCTCCTGATGGTATCCTGGAATACTTTGGCAGCACTGGACACCCCAAAGCTTTATATCTCTGCAGTCTCACATGGGTGGAAAATGTGGTGATTGCTCAGGATTCAGGCTGTAGCATTAGTTGATGTTACCCAGCTTTTAGGTCCATTTTAACGAACTACTTTGAGCCAGTGAACTCTGCCACTATATCATCTACTGAGGGCGTTATATGCATCTCACGTCTGATCACCATTGTTAGAAATGGGGTCTTTGGTTGGCAGTCAGGTTACCCCCTGTCCAAGCTAGGACCCTCACTCTAGTCACGGTAAAGGAGAATCACCCTTAGTTAACCCCCGCTCACCCCCTTGGTAGCTTGGCACAAACAGGCAGGCTTAACTTGGGAGTCTAGGTGTAAAGTATTTATACCAACACACACAGTAACTCAGTGAAAACACTACAAAATGACACAACACAGGTTTAGAGAAATAGGAAATGTTTATCTAAACAAAACAAGACCTAAACGACAAAAATCCAACATACACAAGTCAAGTTATTAATTAAAAAGCAAAAAGAATCTTAAATCCTTGAGAAAAGAGTAAGAACACTGTAGCATTGAAAAGTACCTGGGTAGCGTCAAAATAACACGCACGGGGCAGTGTGCATCGGAAAAGGCTAGCGATCTGGCGATTTCTCACCTGCAAGCGAGACCGTGCATTGTTTCTCCTCCTCCGGTCGGGTCGGAGAGTGATGCGTCGATCTGGGCAAGCACTCGGGTCCAGGCAGGCTTTGCGTCATTTTTCTGCGCCCAGCAAGGTTTGCATAGAAAATCCTGCCGTACGGTACCAGCAAAACCGCGCTATGTGGGTTATCCCCTTCCTTTGTGTCACTGTCTAGGGAGAGGTGCCAACAGCCCACTGTCAAACTAACCCAGACAAGGGAATCCACAAAAAGGCAGCGTCACAGAATGGTTTAAGCAAGAAAATGCCCACATTCTAAAATTGGCATTTTCAAACACACACAATCTCAAAACCAATTTTACTAAAAGATGCATTTTTAAATTGTGATGTCCCAAAGGGAATCTATGCTTTAATCATATTTAAAGGTAGCCCCCATGTTAACCTATGAGAGAGATAGGCTTTGCAACAGTGAAAAACGAATTTGGCATTTCACTGTCAGGACATATAAAACACCTTAGTATATGTCCTACCTTAAACATACACTGCACCCTGCCCATGTGGCTACCTAGGGCTTACCTTAGGGGTGTCCTACATGTATGAAAATGGAAGGTTTATGCCTGGCAAGTGGGTATACTTGCCAAGTCAAATTGGCAGCTTAAAACTGCACACACAGACACTGCAGTGGCAGGTCTGAGCCATGTTTACAGGGCTACTAATGTGGGTGGCACAACTAGTGCTGCAGGCCCACTAAAAGCATGTGATTTACAGGCCCTGGGCACCTCTAGTGCACTGTACTAGGGACTTACCAGTAAATCAAATAAGCCAGTCATGGAAATCCAATTGCACATACATTTTACATAGCAGCACTTGCACTTTAGCATAGGATAGCAGTGGTAAAGTGCCCAGAGTAACAAAAACAGAGTCCAGCACACATCAACAACCTGGGAAACAGAGGCAAAAAGTTAGGGGAGACCATGCCAAGGATGCCAAGTCTAACAGCCATGTTGAGTAGTCATATGTCCACGCAAATCCTGACCTCCCCTGGTTGCTTGGGTTTCTAAGCCACAACTATTGGGGATACCCATGGAATCGTACCTTCCACCTTTTCAATAATGTCAGCCTGTTCCAGCTTTCGGAGCTCTTTCTCAACCTTGGGACGTAGTTGGAAAGCGATGCGGCAATGCCTCATAACAACCGGGTGAATCGTCTTGTCAATATGAAGGTGAACTATGCAGCCCTTGAGGCACCCAATGTCCTCAAACAGTGGAATAAACTCTGCCAACAGGGCCTCCACATGGAATGAGTGAACACTGAAAGCAAAAATCACTAGTTGGAGGCATTCTGCTGTTTGGCAACTGATCAGCATCCTTGACCCCTCCTTTGTTACATAGACCTTGGGGACGCATGGGTCACACCTCTGTGGTAAACACACCAGCCAGTGGGAGGGGCAAAGACAAGCCATAGGCATATACCTGAGTCACCGTGGGGTGGAGGATGGGCTGCGCTGGGAGCGTCTCCAGGAGAGTCTGTGCCACGATGTTTATTGAAGCACCAGGATCAATCAGAGCAGGAATCTGATGGCCTGCGACGGCGATCACGCAGCGTGATGTGCGCCACCTGTAAGGCTCCTCAGGATGCATGGCACGTATGATGTGCACCGCCCCTTCCACATCATCATCCTCATATTCTCCTCATCTTCCTGAGTTGCAGGAATGGCCATGGCATTTACTGATGTTTGCATCTGTGTTTTCTATGATTCAGTGGAACGGTAGACCTTAGAGAAGTGACTGAGTATGTTGCAGGTGGACTACCTTTTCACTTGCGCTGGAAGGTCACCTTCATGAGGATACGGGCCTCCAAACCAGCAGCACATTTTAGAAGTGGACTTGGGACAAACCTTCTTTTTGTCCAAACTAGCTTAGGAAACCAAATTGATGGGTTCTGATTTGACGGGCTGTTGAAGGGCTGCTTTCAGGTGTGCGGCACAGGTTTTTTTAGAGTTCTTTCCATTGGCCTGTGGTGAGCATGTTGACCATGGACATTCCAGGAACTTGAAGAATGTGTTCCGGCAATTTGGAGAAGAAACCTGAGCCCTGATCTCATCATCCATGTCCAGCAGTGTGCAGGTGCTGGCCAAGTCTTTTAGAGAGGCATAGAATAAGTCCACTGACTGTCATGCCCGACCCAAGAAAAATCACTCATAATCAGGATTTGCGTGAGGTTTAGAGTGGCCAGTTAAGGTTTGTTTCAGGGTACTGTAAGTGAAAGATGGGCCAGCTTCTAGAAATTGTCTTCGCAATCTTTTGAATGACAGAAACCGCCAAATGTAAAAGCATAGGTCGCTTTCTGTCATTATCCAAACCTTCAGCAGCGCAGTAAGTTTCCAGATAGTCCTCCCAGCCCTTCCATTTTTCTGCCTGTGAGGACGGAGGCCCTTCCACTACAAACAACTCCAAAGCTGGGACTGATGCCATGGCCTCTTTAGTAGTTTACACCAAATGCACAAAGTGAATGAGTCAGCAGGAAAACAGGCAGAGCACAGCAGTAAAACATCTGGTGGTGCACCCTAGGTGTGCAGGTGAATTCAGGGAACCAACCCCAGCTGAAATGTGGGGCAGCCAGATATAGGATTCTACACCCCCTTTATTGTGCAACACTGACTGAGGATGGTCAGGTGGAAAGCAAGACCACCCACGAAAGTCATGTACACTCACACCAAGGAAGAGACCACAACAAACACAACAGTAGCAGGACAAGCAGTGGCAATCTGAGCCAGAAGAAGGTAGGCCCAAAAGATTACGGACTGTAAGGTCCACAACCGATGCCGGTGGCACTGCACTCATGTGCCACTGGATGGCAGTGTTGCAAAACTGGAGATAGTCCCCCAAGGCTGACCGTCTCATGTGTGTAGACGTGCAGACTATGCGTTTGCTTCCGAACATGAGCTTCAGGCACTTGCACATTGCCGAGAAAAGACAGGCAGGGCTGAGGTGGGCAGGGCTGAGGTGGGCAGGGCCCCATGCCACGAGCAGCAGAGACTCATGCAGCCCCTTCCTTGGAAACCGAATACACCACCGTGGAGGTTTGGGCGGCGGAGCACAACACTATGAGGAAGTGCCAAAGACAGGCAGAGAGCGAAAGAAGAGAGAAAGAAGAGAGACACATATACTGAAGAGCCTCAGGGACTCAGGACACTCACCCCGGGCTCGCAGCAACAGGCAGCAATCAAGCGTTACAGTGGTACAGAGGGGAACAGTGACCTCCCTGGGCACCACAGGTTGCCTTATAGCAGGTAAACGATGGGCGCAGGGATCCAACACACGTCCTTGTCGCCAATTAGATGTGTATGTCATCCCCTGTTGCAAGGCCCTTATCAGCAGCCTCCCTCCCTCTCCAGTAATCACAAATCACACATGCATGTAGTTTGTGAAAAAGCCATGCGGTCCGGGCCTTGCCAGTATTTTCTATACATCCCATGCACGTGATGGTCCGAACCATAACCTCGCTGGTGCAGAGGGGTTTATCACCAGACTCCCCTTGGACAATAACCACAGTGGGACCAAGTCTGTCCCAACGTAACAGTGGTGGTATACATGGAATGAAGGATGGATAATGAATGTGAGGGATGATGGAGGGATGAATATATCTGCATGGTTAAATGTAAGGAGAAATCAGGAGAGTACTATTTATGTAAGGCTGGATGAATAGCTTGTTGATGCGTCCTGCCACTCCCCTATTTATCAAGCACCCATCCAAGCACTTACTCACCCATTCATTCATCCATTGATCAATTGGTTTACTCATTCATTCATGCATTTGTATCAGGTCCCTGCTTATAGTTACATGGCACCCAGCCCTAAGAGCACATAGGGCACCCCTTAGGGGTGGGCATATGTAAAAATAAGGTAGTTTAAGACTTTGGAAGTACTTTTAATTCCAAAGTCAAATTTGCATATAACTTTAATTTAAAAGCAGTCAACAAGGCAGGCTTGCCTTTAAAATGACCCTGAGCACCTCAGCAGTGCACCTATGGGTGCACTATCTATGCTGGGGTCCCTAAACCTACATGCCCTGCCATATACTAGGGACTTATAGTTAGGTTGAAATAGCCAATTATAATTAACCTAATTTGCATACTTATACTTATATAGAGCTTTTATACAGAGCACAGGCCCTGGGACTGGTTAGAGATAACTGGGGCACCATCAGAGTCAGGAAAACACCAGCAAAAAGTGAAAAATGGGAGCAAAAAGTAAGGGGGCCTCTGCAATCAGCCCTCTTTTCTCACACTTTTGCAAAACTCTATACATTATGAAAAACAGTTACAATCAACCAGTGGTTGCTGAATGTGAGCTCATCAACATAAGAATGACAATTATAACAATCAATGGCCGAGGGTGACTGACTTTGTATTCCCTCTGTCTGTATGTGGGCCATATAAGCCATGCAAGAACAGGTACAAATATGTATGTGTACACGTGTAAAGTACTTTTGGGATAAACTGAGTACTGTAAAAAGGTATGCACTTTTTCCTCTGGACGCGGCTTAAAGTCTGGTTTGGGTGCGGAGGCCAGGGGAGATATGAGATGAATCTCAGTGATTCTGAAACTGAATGTAGGCAACTCTCGAGAGTGATCTCTCAGTCCTCCACAAACTTCATCTGGAGTAAACATATTTTAATTTAAAAAATGACTTGTGGGTAATGGACCTATATAATAAGAATATTCAAGATGATAGGGACAGGCTGATAATGGTAAGACAAAAATACTGCCAAAGCCCAAGAAAGAAGATATCGATGGCCTACTCCATCAGTCTGAGAGACGGGTGAAGCGGGACATACTGTCTTCAAGTCCGGTTTCAGAATGAGGTTCATTCCTGTCATGCTATGCAAAAACAACCAACTCCTTATAGCAAAAATAATGCTAAAAGCTGCAAGTACGAATGAGGTAAGACACGCAGTAGCGAGTACGATCACAGAGCACACTAACTGAAGACGTTCGCGGTAGATTTCACAAAGAAACGCTTCCAATGTTTCCCTCCAAATACACATACAACCTAGTCATTTCAGTGCAGTTCAAGGACCATATCAACAGGGAATACGTGTCTGCAGGGCACAGCTATGCTCTGTTTATATGTGATTACACTTTCTTAATCCCATGCATTTAACTTGAAATTTCTCTGCTGCAGACATTAGAGCTCAGAAACAGCCAGCAGGGATTGTCTCTTTCTGTTTGAGAGCTGTGCTGTCACCAGTTCATGCACTACTAACGCGTAGAAATTCCAAGTTAAATGCAGGAGCGGGTCCCGGTGCTTAATATGGGTGGGGGCGGCAGGTGGGGGGGGGGGGGGGGGGTAAAAAAGGTGCCACCACCACTTGTGCAGGAAGCAAGAAGAGGTGGCTGTTTATTATGTTTTTTTTGTAAAAGGTTTGCAGCTACTGCTGCTGGCGGTGTGCGATGCGCCTCAGCCCTAGCAGAATGTGTGGGCTTTAGAAAGTGAAGTCACATAAAAATGGCAAAGTTGTGCAGAGCTACATGATATGGGCCTTATCCTTAGGTAACAGTAAAACGGTCATTCACTGTATCTGAGGCACACAACATTACACAAATAGGCCATGAAAGACAGGAGGGAGGTCTTTGTGCTCTGTCACCTTCCTTTTACCTTGCCCCCGCTCACCCCGAGTTTCAATCACGCCTATATGTTAAGACCCGCAATCATGTTCAATTTGCCCTTGCCCTAAACAGACGGATCTGCATTAATCAACCCCGCGCGCTCATTTTCTTGACCTTCATTTTCAATTTAAATAACTATAATGACTGCAGACAAGTAGCAAAAGTGGAGAATCGAGCACTTGTTCAGAATACGTTTTTCTCACAAATCCTAAATTTTAAATGTATATTCTGCTGCTGGAATTACTGCATTAAATGTCATGTCGTGCTAAAAGGTGCCTGGGGCAAATGTGCGCGATGTTGTATTTAAAGTTCGTGTCTCCTTCAGTTCTCCCTCCCAAACCAACACTTTTGTTTCTCTGTCAGCGTTTGCTCTTCTCAATAAAACATGAGGATGCGACGAGCGCAGCTTGGCAACCTACCAAGCTGGGAGGTTTGCAAACTCGAGTTAGCAAGATGAAAACATGAATTGGTTCTTTAGGAAATCAACACTGTCTTTCCCTAAAACTGCATTTGTATTCGGTACGTGTAGACTCTGGAATCTGCAGTAGTGGTTTTGCATTAGTTTAGGATTATAAAGACATTTTAATTCCCCTCAACCGCATCTTCAAAATATACAGAGACATGCACTCAATAGTGAGTGCAGATGAAATCCAGCGAGCACTTCAGTACAAGAACAATCATTTATTCTGGTAAAGCCCTTTTGTCCAGACAGATTAGAAACCTGGCCGTGCCAAGTTTCAATGTGCATACACTCACCTCTTAGCGCTGACCTACTTTTATTAAAATGGTAGAATTTAATGTTTTTGGCCAAACCTTATTAAGTGTAGGACATGGGCACAGCACAGATGGTTAAACAAGTATTTGAAATGCAATGGGTCTCGTGTTTGCTCGAGTTAGAGCTATTAGCGTTGTAAATTCCTTCCACACTAGACTTTTCTTGCCACATAAATTGAAAATGAAAAGTAAAACAGTTGACATAAGCGAGCCGATTGAAAGTGTCATGGCTACCATGAGTGTGAGCGCGGAGGAGAGACACAAAATAAAAAAGATGTTCGCTCTCAGTGTAACGTATCGGCAATCGTGCAATTATCCATGTAAAAGGGTTGATGGCCAAGGCGGTAACAAAACTGCCCGAAGGAGGGACAAACGTAAAGCATTTACCAATGATAAAGATTTTTGAAAGGCAGTCCCATGAACAAGTGATGGTGCTGGGTGTGAGGTTGGTGTGGTTAAAAACCCACATATAGATTACAACACGTCAGAGCGCTTGTGCGCTCAACCTAAAAAGGTGCCACCACCACTCCTGCAGGAAGCAATAAGAGGTGGCTACAACCATGTGCAACCGACAGAGAGGATTTCACACCTGGACCAATGTGATAATGCCAATAAGGATTTGCACAAGAATCGTTGAACTTTGCAAAGTACAAAATCGCACAATGATTTCCAATCGCGATCTTCAATGCACTATATTTACAAGTCGCAAGAGCTGGGGACAGCAAAGGGGCATCCCTCGTTTCCTTACTAACCACAAGGTAACTATACAAAAGAGTCTACAATTATTAAGAAGGATGTTGAATGTCATGAGACCCAAGTTGCACATTTAAAAGCAATGGGTCGGCCTTTATGGCTCACATTGCAATTTAGTTGCTGTGCATCCATTGTTAATATGGCATATTGCACATGAGTGGTGGAGAGGACATCATCTAATTTAGAAGTACAGAAGTAGAAGAGCACATGACAAGTCAAGAATATGTAGTTGAATAGGATAGTAAACAGCTCAACTCCTACATGTGGTGTATAAAACCCAAAAGGAAGCTAGAGGATGGTCTTTTTGGATCATAAAGCAAGTTAGTTGTTCAGTTTGGATCGTATCGAAAAATATCAAGGAATCCAAGCAACAAGAGAAGTATATATTTGAAGGAACTGGAAGCTAGTGTATTCGAAAAAACATTTATTTCTGGGGAACATCAAGGCAAGCCCAGGAAGCTGCCAACAGAATCACAAGCAAGGGGTGCTCAATAGCTTCGAAAAAAAATAAATATGTTCCCATTGACAGGGGAGAGCGGAGCAAAATGTGTTGTCGCTTAGGATATTAAGAATCCATGCTTTGACCACAACACAGTTTGAGGAGCTCAGGCAATACCCCATTAGAAGTACTGATCTCAAGGAATTCCCCATAAGAAGTACTGATTTAAAAAAATTCCCCATAAGTACTGACATCCAGGATACCCCATAAGAAGTACTAATCAGAAGGAAATCCCCATGAAAAAGAACTCATCTTTAGGAATACCCAATAAGAAGTACTAATCTGAAGGAATTTTCCATAAAAAGTACTCATATCTAGGAATGCCCCATCAGAAGTACTGATCTCAAGGAATGCCTCATAAGAAGTACTGTTCTGTATCTATGGAGAGAAATATGAACCACATCAGCTTTTCTTGACCATTATATTCAATTTAAATCATTCTAATGACTGCAGTCAAGTAATTAAAGAGGAAAATTGTGCTCTTTTTCAAAGCAAAAATGTCTCTTTGCTTAGGGCATCGAAAATCCTTGCTTTGGCCGCAACATAGTTTGATGAGCTCAAGGTATACCCATAAGAAGTACTGTTTTCAAGGAATTCTCCACAGGAAGTACTGATCTCAAGGAATTCTCCATAAGAAGTACTGTTCTGTAGGAAAACCCCATAAGGGTTACTGATAACAAGGAATGCTGCATAAGAGGTACTGATCTCAAGAAATGGTCCATAAGTAGTACTGTTCTACATCTGTGGAGAGAACACTTCACAAGAGGAGAAGACATGCATTTAAAAGTAGTAAAGTGACAAAGACTTTTCACTCTTTAAACATGCTCTCCAGAGGGAAATTAGGGGTGAGAGTAGATCAGGATGTATAGATTCAAAATGCTTCAAGTATAAATATATTTTGGTAGAGGAAATCACATTAGACATGAGCATTGTATCTAAGGCAGAGTACATTTTAAAATAGTGACTATAGCATTCAAATGTCTGTTCAAGGTAGATCCTGATCTTTTGCAAATATTTCTGCTATCATCCCTCCAGGCCCTTAAGTACTCCTGAGGAAGCCCTTCTGGTGATTCTGCGCAGCAAGAGTAAGACCAGTTTGAGAGAAAAGGCTTTCTGTTGTGAGGTGAAAAATATATCATAGTTTGCCAGCTTCCATGAATCATCAGCCTTCCCTTCTGTCTTTGCGAAAAAAAGGACTTTTCTGTTTCTTGAAATCTCGAAAGGGTCACTGCCTTATTCCAACTGACTATATAGTTGGATTCATGCCGTTTTGAACATCACAAATATTGAAAATTAATAAATAAAGGGGACATATTTTGAAGGCGTTATGTGATGGAACCACGAGGGATACAAGGAAATTGTGGCATAGAAAGAACAGTGGGTGCATAAAATCCCTCGCAAAAGCGTGGCTAGTGGGGTTAAAATCATAATAGAATTCAGGGTGGAGTGTGGCAAACAGAACTCGTCTGTAACTGTAATCAAATGTGGAAAATAAGAGACCTTGAGAGGTATGACATTGGTACGGTGGGTATGTATTGGGGTGGTGGGGGGCCGGGGGGGGGGGGCTTGTGTTCTGCAACTTTGCAAAGCCTATGTTAATTTTGACTTTTCGAATTTTCAGGTGCAATTAACATTTTTGCATTTCAATTGAGACGATATAACACTGCAATCCCAGTGAATGGTTTGCTCCTCTTTAATGTTTTACTGATATGTAAATTGCAATAATTCATAGAGGTACGAACTGAAAAAGACAGGAGTCATGGAAACCAAGGATTCCTGGAACACAACTTTCAATGTATTCCTTTTTATTAGGAGAACGCTGCCTGCTCTCTAAGCAAGCCTCTCTGTTCCCAGTAGACTCTTTGATGGCTCAGTAATTTTACACCGGCTGATTTTTCGTCTTTAAAGGTCTAAAGGGAAAAAATCCGAGCAGAGCCCAGTTCATGTTTCTGAAATATAGTCAGGCACAGCTCTGCATTTCACATCATCTGAGGGAAAGACTCAGAGCAAGTTATGCATCCCTCATTTGCTTGCCAGGTTAGTAATTGCTGTGATATCTCATTATATGACAATTTGTAGAGTATTTCTCCCATTTGTATGGCCTCGTGGTGTTCTCAGCTGCCGGAATGGCTTTCTGCAGAGACCCGGGCTTTCTCGCTGGCTGAGGGACCTAATCAGGTTTTGTTTCATGTAATTCGATAAACATCGCCCCAAGTGCTGTCCAGTGTGTAAAACTGGGTATAAACGGTGTTTGTGCATGGTTTTAGAATCACAGGCTTCGGTTATCGAATTACAGGGTTCAAACAAAGTATGGTCAGTCCCTGGCTTCTGCATGCAGAATTTCCTCTAGGAACTTGATTACCACTTGCTTTGTTTGTTACCATGTTATCACGGCTGGACTGGCCATTATGTCACTCTGGCATTTCCCTGGGGGGCTGCAGGCTAGAAGGCTTATTTTAGACCACGACGGACTGCTATGAGCCACCCAGACCCATGTACCCACATTCTACTCGACGTCTTCAGCAAGATGCGGATTTTACCTGGTGAAATGTTGGTTTGCACTTCTGCCCTATATATAACACAGTCTGCCTAGAACATACTTATTCCTGTACACATACAGCAATATCTTGCTGCTAAGTGGAAGAAGGTATAATTTAGCGATGTGTAAAGGCATAATATTATCCTATTTTTAAATAATTTGGATCAGATGTACTAAACTATCAGTTCCACAAGAAGTGAGCTGGGGCTGCATTAGTATCTCTGCGTGTCCTTTCTGGAAGAGGATTCTGGGGGTTGGTGTGCGCAGACTGTGAAGATAAAGAAGTGGACCGCTGAGTGACCACAAAAGTGGCCTCTAATTATTCACTGATGTGGCTCAGCGCTGAAATGGTGCAAAGAATTTGCAAAGTTGAAGAGGTTGTCAAGTCACACTTTTTATGTGACTGCTCACCATATGGTGAGTTCTCAGCAATGCATCAGTGGCCACAAACATTTCACTTGCACCCATCAGCAGGAGGCAGGAATCTTTTCTAATTGTGAATTATGTACTTTTAAATTATGACTTCCCTAATAAAAGATGCCTTGCCCTATTTTTTCTAGCGATGGATGGCATTCCATGCAGAGCGCCATCGTTGAAAACACAGCTCCGTGTAAGGGGATGCTCTGTGTCGACTTGCCTTACCATTGCTTTGCTGCACTCTTGATATGTCAACAGTGGTTGACAAGGCTAAGTACTGCTGTTTCCTAAATAATTACTGGAACAATAAATTGGGGAGAGTGAGACAATTCTGGAATTTCTAATTTTATCTCAATAGCAATTCCTAGTACATGAAATATCAAACTCTCCACAACCTCTTCATTCACAAGTTGGGATCCATGATGCTACATTCAAACCCCTATGCTCTTTGACCTGTACACAGGATGTCTTGATGCTCTTCGTAAAGATCTTAAACATTTCTTACTAGCTTCAGTCTGATGAAACACAACAGTATGAAAAAGTCTTCTCCTCATAGGATATCCCTTCCTTTTTCCTAGCGGCTCGTCAATATTCAGTCTTAAATATGTCTCTCTAGCATCTCAAATTGCACCATACTGAGTTTCTTCTGATCTTTTCCTCCGCAATGCCCTTCTCCAGTGCAAAACCAACTCAACATGTTTGACTGTAAGCCTGCCACTAACATCACAGGTATTTACACTGGAAAAAAAATGAGCCTACATCCTCAAATAAATTCCCTCACTAAAGCGGTGCAATAGCAGATCAGACGTTTAGTTCTAGAGGATGATTTTAAATCTTAATCTGTGGTCCACTTCCTTACCCTATCTAGGATAGATTACTTTTACACTGTGCTGATACGTACACAGCATCAGCATCTGCTTCATCATCTATGTGGACAGCATTACACCATTCCTAGAGTCCACTGGGAGTGTTTGAGAATCTATCAATGTCAAAATACGCACATCAAGGTGGTAGGAAGGAGTATGCTGTTCTTCCTCTCAATACTAGATGTACATTGCGCGGGCTGAGGAGGCGCTGCCAGACCGATGACTGGCCTGCGATAAACCCTTAGCGAGAGGTGGGCACCTGAAAGCAGGAGGCCAAGCCCGCAAAAAAATGCAGAGCCCGAAGTGGCCAGTATCTAAATGGCCATTCAACAGGCCCCCCTGTGGCGGCACCAAGTTAAATGGCCAGGGGGGTCCCAAAGGATCAAATGCCTTCGCTGCTGGACAAACCATCATCACTGGAGCTGCTGTGGGAACTACGCCTCACCCGAGCAAGCCATAACTGAGGGAATCAGTCACCAGCTGAGGCTGTGCTGTCTGAGCACGGGAGGACGCTGATGGGCACCGCTCAGCTTCGCTCATGCTGGGACCACCGCCCGAACACAAGCGGGCACGTGGTCGCTCCATTCAGCAGCACTTGCCGGGGCACAAGCTGGGCTATAGCGGCTTGGCACAGCATTGGCAACAACAGTGTTGCGAGCCCGGCAGAGAAATACTCTGTCTTACCACGCTGGCCCCTAATGCAACAAAGGCGGCCCTAACTGGAATTATTATGCAAGCTGTTTTTGGGGACATATTGCTGTATGAAGCCAGGCTCAGGAACAGGAGCGCCGCGGGGACGGTGAGCACCTCCCACGTGTTTGTGCTTGTTTAGAAATTGACAGCATCGACTGGGCAGAGCCTGCACCCCTGGCCCACCCTCATTTGAAGAGACAGCGTGGCACTGTGGCCTACAAGAGTGTAGTGCGGATCTTCAGTTCAATTCTCAGTAGTGCCTCAGTGTCGCTTGGACAAGTGCCCACATACATTTAGCTGCAGTGACTGCAGTCCAGGAGCCTGCAGAAGTAACTAACTTACACAGCTTTAACCTTTCAGGTGCGAAGGGAGGTAGTGCCAGGAAGGCAGGCAGGCAGCATGCCCAGGAACAGGACCCCACCACACGTGCAGACGGTACAGAGAGGGAGTAGGGGGAGAAAGCGACAAAAAAGTCAAGAAAGCCCAAAGGCGGGGTATTACTGGCAGGAGGCCTGTAGCCGGAAATGGCGGCCCCCTTGGGAAAACTCACAAGAAAGCATCGCTTAAGGTCACAAGAAAGGAGAAGGAGCCCATCACCATATCAGGCCACTATGGATAAGGGTTCTGATAGCGAGGAGGACAGCGAGCACGGATAGCAGGTGGCACATGTAGGCACGACAACAGCACAGAGGAAATCTTCAAGCAGAGAAGTCACTGAAGGGGCAGGAGAGAATGGTGAGACACAATCATGCTGCAGCGCGGTGGCATGTTGGTAATGGCACAGTGCAGCTTGTGCCTGGGATGCTCAAAAAGAAGTAAGGTCATTTCAGGCTTATTCACCATTAATCGCACTCCCCAGGGGATCCATAAATGATTGGCTAATCAGGGTAGCTGCTCAGCATCCTAAGCAACGATAGATGATACAATACATATGATCAGGTCACTAAGTAAAGGGGCCTTGTTAGCCAAGGATGACATTGATTCCACCTTCCGCCTCCTACCCGTACACCCTGGCAGCTATCACTTGCTGGGTTTCAAGCTGGAAGACGGTTATTACTAAGACAACTGCCTTCCCATGGGGTGTGCAATTTCTTGCACCTACTTCGAGATTTGTAGCAGCTTGCTAGAACGGATGTTAGGGACCCACACCCATCAGGAGGTCGTATCCAATATCTAGGCCATTTCTTGTTCATTGACCCACCAAGTTCCTCTGAATGTGCAGACTTGATGGAGTACTTCATGGCAATTGCAGAGGAGCTCAGAGGCCCGTTAGCTCAGGACAAATCAGAGGGTCCTAGCACACCACTAGCTTTCCTTGGCATTGAGCCGGACATGGAGAAGAGTGTATGCAGGCTGCCAACTAATAAGATAGAGGACATGAAACACCTTGTTTTGACACTGCTAGGGAGAAATAATGCCACTTTGGATGAGATACAACAGTTGCTGGGCAAACTGAAATTTGCCAGCTGTGTCATACTGGCGGGGAGGCCATTCGCCAGATGGTTGGCCTGGTTAACCAAAGGTTTGACAAGGAGGCAGCACAGGGTCTGGATCACACAGGGTGTGAAGGAAGACCTCTGCCAATGGCCAACCTTCTTGAATTATTTTAATGGGACTTTGATTTGGCGGGAACCATGGGTGTCAACCAGAGAACATGAGCGCTTCACCGACGCAGCTAGGGGTGAGGGATTTGGAGTCATTTCGGGGTCAGCATGGGCCGCTGCTAGGTGCTGACGGTACTGGAGATCTTTCCCATTGAGGTTGCTTTACCTATATGGGAAGAACAGCTTACAAACAAGCAGATAGTTGTGTGGGTTGACAACCACGCTGTGGTGCAGGTCTTATGTTCAGGGACAGCACTTTGCCCGATAGTAGTGCATATGTTGAGGAATCTGGTAGGCTGCCAGCTCATGACAAACATTGAAATCAGGGCCAGGCATATACCTGGCAGCGAAAATGTGGTAGCTGATGCAGTGTCTCATTTTTAATGGCAGAAATTCAGGGAGCTGCCTCTGAACGCAAACCCCATCAGGACAGCAGTACCTCAATACCTCTGGGTGCTGGTAGACCAGACCTGACCATGCTCATGGAGAATGCCCTAGCCCCTAAGACTGCTGCAACTGTAAGTTTTGGTGGGTATGTTTCAGGAGATAACTGGTGTGCCAGTGTTTGATAAGTTGTCAATCAGAGAGGTCAAACTTTTTATTCATTGGGCGTTCTCTAAGGGTAAGATGAGGTCATGGTCGCATCAGTTCAATTTCCTAATATGCAAAGCTGACAGGGATCAAGGACCCAGCCAACACTTTTAACTGCCGGGTAGCAATGAAAGAGTGGGGGCGCCTCACCCAAAGCAGAGAGATAGGAAGCGCCTGATAAGTTTTGGCACCTTGCAAGCATTATTCAAGGTACTTCAGAGCGTTTGAAGTGAGAAGCATGAGGTAGTACTGTTTAAGGCTGCTTTTCTGCTGCTATTCTTCAGGGCTTACAGGTTAGCAAACTAGTAGCCCCCACCAGATTCAATACAGAGTCAACTTGCCTGAACGGGAGGGATATGCGTATAGCTTAGGGCTCCATGACGATTCAACTATGCCAGTACAAAACAGACCAGGAGGGCAAAGGCAAGGTCACACACCTGTACTGCTTGGAGGACACTGAGGGGGTGATTTTAACCTTGGCGGACGGCGGAGGCCGTCCGCCAAGGTACCGCCGTGAAATGACCGCACCGTGGTCAAAAGACCGCGGCGGCCATTTAAACATTTCCGCTGGGCCGGCGGGCGCTCTCCGAAAGAGCGCCCGCCGGCCCAGCAGAAATGCCCCTGCAACGAGGACGCCGGCTCAGAATTGAGCCGGCGTAGTTGCAGGGGTGCGACGGGTGCAGTTGCACCCGTCGCGTATTTCAGTGTCTGCAAAGCAGACACTGAAATACTTTGCGGGGCCCTCTTACGGGGGCCCCTGCAGTGCCCATGCTGTTGGCATGGGCACTGCAGGGGCCCCCAGGGGCCCCGCGGCACCCCCTACCGCCATCCTGTTCATGGCGGGTTTCCCGCCATGAACAGGATGGCAGTAGGGGGTGTCTGAATCCCCATGGCGGCGGAGCGCGCTCCGCCGCCATGGAGGATTCAATGGGGCAGCGGTAAACCGGCGGGAGACCGCCGGTTTACCCTTTCTGACCGCGGCTGAACCGCCGCGGTCAGAATGCCCTCGGGAGCACCGCCAGCCTGTTGGCGGTGCTCCCGTGGTCGGTGACCCTGGCGGTCACCGGCCGCCAGGGTCAGAATGACCCCCTGAATGCTTCCCGATGTGCTGCATATGCAGCTACCAAGAGGGTGGTGCCCCGGCAGACCAGCCAGACCCTTTTCCGGCATGAGGATGGCTCTTACCTCAGCTGCTTCCAATTTAATGAGGTCCTGAGAATGGCTATTGGGGCGGCAGGTCTTCCACCAAAAGAACTTGCGCCGCACTCCTTTCGTTTAGGTGCTGGAATGATGGCAGCAGCCAGTGGCCTCGATGGGGAGCACCTCAAGATGATCAGCCGCTGGGCCTCCAGGGCATTTCATGGCTATATCCATCCTCAGCTAAGCTGAATTGTTCTTTCCCCACAACAGGCCTCCAAGGACCAGGCATGCAGGGTGTGGATCTTGGGTCACTCTTTCGTCGCAAGGGTGCAGCGGTTGGTGTTGGTGTGCAAAACATATGAGGGCATGGTGCTGCACAACACAACAGTATCCTGGATGGGCGAGCCTGGAATTGAGAACACTTGCTAGTCACAGTGCAACACAGACTCCAGCTTGAAGGAAGGCCAGATACCATTGTAGTGCACTTAGGAGGAAATTGCCTTGCTGAAATGGAGAGCTGGGATTTACCTGGGGCAATGATGACCGGGATGACAGCAGTTTCCAGGCTCATTCATCCTGCGGAGTTGATCTGGTCAGAAATCATACCCCCCTTCAATTGGAGGGTATGGGAGATCACAGAGCAGTTGAGAGCTCTAGAAGGAAACTGAACATCACCATGTCCAAAGTATGTCAAGCGAATGGGTGGGGCTTTGTGAGGCATGGGCTAATCAGTCTGAAAACACAGGGCTACTATGAGCCGGATGGGGTTCACCTAACAATGAGGGGGTCCTGGAGCAACTAGATTTCAAGTAATTGTTAGGAGAGAATGAGCGGGGGAGCTGCCTGAGGTTGTGGAAACACAGGCAGTGTGGTGGAACCAGTACAGACGGACAGCAGGGTGAGTGCTATAGCCAAAGGAGGAGCCGCTCAAGAGAGTGCCCTTGGAATGGCTCATGGCAGGGACTCGGGGAGCAGGCCAACAGTTAGCAAGTAGTCTGCAGTGGTCAGACACAGCACTTGCAGCTCAGGTAGGCACAGGGGGGACACCCACAACACTCTGCAGCAAGGTGTAGCCTAGAAGCCGCAGGAAGTGCTAGATTCTTGGAAAAAAGGGGCTATTCGCTCTAGGCTCTGGCAAAAATTGCTGGCCAAAGTAATACTGACAGAGCTGTACCCATAAACAATGAGACACAAAAATCTTTGGGTTAAGTTGGGGGATCAGGATGTTGTACTGTTATGTTTGACCGTTTGCGGTTGAATTAATAAACTGCGGCCGTTTTTGCACCAAGAATGACACGTGTTGTCACAGAAAGGGGTGGGGGCAGTGCTAATAATCAGTGCTTAATTTGTGCTTGTTGTTTCCGGTGCTGAGCACCGGCACTTATTTTTGAGGGCCGGGGCTTATTCTTCTGCCTCAAGCATTTGCTGCGAGCAAAAGACGCACATGGGAAAGGTGGAGGAAGGGAAAAACGAAAAAGCATCACAATGGGAGAAAGCAGAAAGCTGCAAGAGTGAGCTGAAGGGGCAGGGAGTGGCTGTAAATGGATTAAAGAAGTTGTGGGTGGCTTCAGGATTACGCTGCCTCTGTATTCAGTGCTCACACATTTAATTGCAACCCCCGCGTGTTTAAGAGGAGGACTTTGGGCACCAGCACCTTTTTATTTACAAATTAAGCACTGGGTAGGGGTGCATGTGAAACGGCTTGGGGGATGCAAGGGGACTCGACAATCTGGGAGGGGTTATGCCAACTAAAACCAGTAGGGGTGTACCATTCCTATAGTCCCACACCAGGATATATTGTTAGAGATCTAGGGCAAGTTTTCATATTTATTTTGTCCACTGGACAAGCAGAATCAAACCACTGCACTACAAAATATTTGACTTGAAATTTACAGTTTGCAATATGTTTGCTTGCAGGAAAGAGGATTGTCTGCTGCTAAGGTATGCATCAACAGTTATCAAATGGTTAAAATTGTATATTAAGTTTATTAACGCAAAGCCTTTACTATTAGGGTCAGTGCTATAAGGAAATCGGTGTGCTGTAAGCCCAGCTTCCATCACTGACGGTGATTCCAAAACAAAAACAGGAGCTCATAATTGTAAAATGTTAAATTTTATGTCTATTTACAATGCTCCCAGAAGGCTCTTTGATTATATGCGGACAGATTCGGAAGAATGAAAGCATGCTTATTTGTGTTTTCAACATAAAATACAGGAAAATAATATTTGCCTGTTTGGCCACAAGACTCAGAAGAACCTGCTGCGTGAACTCCGGGGACAGAAGAGACGAAATCCAAGCCTGCTAGCAAGAGACAAATTGCCAGGCTGGCTGGAGCCAGTATGTCTGATCGGTCCTTTGCTCCTGCGTGGTCAAAATTAGAGTGTGCATGAGTGCCATATGTGAGACAGGAGCATCCGCTTGGAAAAAAACAGAATCGTACAGGGGATGTGTTTGGTTTTAAAACGACAACAAAGTGAGAGAAAATATTTACTGGCCTGGATGATTTAAACAGAAAACAGCCGAAGGAAAGGGCACGCCTCGGAAAGCACCTAGCACCCCTAAAATGTGATTATTTGGTGCACTATGCACTAGGATTGCAGGGGCACCACCAAGAGAGGTAATTGGTGTTGAGGGATCACCCAGGAGAACCAGTGGACACCCCGATAATCCTCCTGTAACCCCAAATGGACTTTGTGATTGTGACCCTAAGGATCATGGGTCACTAAAAGTGTCCCCTGGAGTATTTATCTCAAAATTAATCAAAACAGTGTGAGTACTGCTTGATCAGTTCTTTGAAGCTGCTAGGCAGCTGTGTCCAATATAAAAAATAAGACTGACATGAAATATTCACTGTTTCCAATTTTTATTTCTACAGTGTGTGTATATATGAAGGTTAAAGTCAATGTATTTTCTTGGTATAAAAGTGAAAGTTAAATTCAGGGCTTATTTTCAATATCACCTGACACGTTCTATAAGGTTGGAATGTTTCACTGACATTAAGAGCTTGTGGTGTCAATTGCTTAACATGTTGACACCCTGACATAACCAGCATGCCTGCCTTTTTTTACACACTCCTCATATGGAGGAGGAAGCTTAGCTGGTATGTAAACTGTTGGATGCGTCTCCAGCACAGGTGGTCCGGGGTACATTCCAGGGGTTACATGATCCATATGACCTTTCTTTGTTGTGCGCTCTGGGAGGTTGTGAAACCCTTCAGAAGCAGTCTCCACAGGCATTTCGACCTGCCAGTTTCAGTATATTTGTGAATTTCTG
Organism: Pleurodeles waltl; assembly: GCF_031143425.1. Taxonomy (NCBI): domain Eukaryota; kingdom Metazoa; phylum Chordata; class Amphibia; order Caudata; family Salamandridae; genus Pleurodeles; species Pleurodeles waltl. Next base: position 1,340,516,996 of record NC_090447.1, read on the forward strand.
CATAGTATTTAGTTTTGTGAGTAATAAAGCAATGTTCATTTTTAAAAGAAAAAGTTTAAACTGAAAGGCAATCCTGCCTTTTCTGCATGTTCAGCGCAGGGTTTTCACCTTTTTCTGGACCTTTTTTTTGCTGGATTTATAACTCAATGAATTTAAGTCCTGCTAAACAAGTGTCAAGGGCCTGTGCACAAAAGGTTGAATTGACATATTACATTTCCTGTAAGGCCATAGTATGTTGTGCAGAAAATACATCAGTGGCATTGAAAGGTAAATGTTACTTTTAGACTACAGCATTTACTGTCTCATCCACTAAAGTGACCAGGAAAACACAGTTTTTAAGCATACCCTGTGTAGCCTGACTGCAGCAGCCTAAAACCTACTGTATAAATCTGTCAAAATAACCCTTTTGACAGGCAGGAAACCCTGCTTGTAAATATTATTAAGTCACCTCTAAGTACACATTGTTGCCAACGAGGTAGGGTACCTGATATTTCAAAGCGGAACATATGCAAAATTAAAACTGTCATGTTCCTGTTGTGAGTAGGCCTCCAAAGCTATTTTCACTGGCAGTGCTGGAGCTGAATCCTAGAAAATGTCAAAGTACAGATTATAGACTTTAATCTGTAACGTTCGACATGAAATGGGTATAAAAGTTATTCAAAGACTGTTTTAAATATTTATGAAAAATTAAAGCTAATGGTAAAGCCAGGTTTTCAATAAATATTTAGGAAACATAACTTTCTATAAGCAATATTTTACCCGCCTAAACCTCCAGTAGGCTAATAAGTACTAGCCTACTGACAACTGGTCTGACGGTGCTTGACATTAATGAGGAGTGAACATTTCTCCAAGAGCAGTGACAATAGCCTGGGTTTGGGAAGGTGTTTTCTGCCATGCAGAAAGGATTGAGGTGCATCTAGGAACTTCATTGATTTGTAAAGGAGCAAGATAAAACCTGCCCTTTCATAAGTAAACTGAAACTTGGGAGAAGACCAGCTTTTGTCCCTCCGACCTACATATGCCAGTTTGGCTCCAAGCTAAGTGGAAGGGAGCTGCTCCCAAAGGGACTGCTCGTTTACCTGGGAACATCTGGGTAGACATAAAGACTCTGAACAAGAGAGGAAGGGTTTTTCTCACTTTGGATTTTGGATTTTAGTGGGGAGGTGCACTGTGGAATTGGTTGCAGTAGGCCAAACAGGAGCTCCTAAAAAACTGGGTAGGATTGACCATGGGAACTTTTACAACTTTTACATCATTGGTTAGGGGGTAGCCAGGAATCACCCCTACCCACAGGCTAGTGCCAACAACATATGTTGCACCTCTAGGAACACTCATCAGATCTCTTTCTGGATGTGCAGAAGATAAGAAAATTACTGAACCCTGCATGCCGTAAACTGAGAGGAGCCCTGTAGTACTGGACCCATTTCCTCTTGTATCCAAGACAAAGAAGTGGGCTCAAAGAGACAGTGGGCTGACCGCCTGTGTAGCTACATGGACACAGCAAGTTGAAAAAATGCTTTCTTCTGGATGACTACTTGCCCAGTCACAACTGCACCTGCACGTGTCCCTGCACAAGGCCTTTGCTGAACCAAGCAGTGGAGTCCTAAAAGGCCCTGAAGCCTGGCAGCCTGAGACGAACAGCTGAAGAAAAACATGTGTTCCACTGCAAAGTTTTGGGACTTGGAAAAATTCTGACTTCCAAACACTGGAGGACCAGGACCAACCACCATAGCCGATCAGGAGAAGGTACAACTGAGCTGGGCTGAGAAAATGTTTTTTTTCCACTTGGATCTTCTCCGCATCAGCACATTTGTTTCAGCAGGTGCTAAACAAGAAGTTATATGACCCTGTGCAGCTTCCTCTGACACAGCCTACCATCTTGACTTTTGGAGAAATCAAGCCCTAATCCAGAGACAAAGTATCAAGGTAGGAATCCTGACTGGGGGAAGACATTGAGATGAGAGACTGATCACCGTATACAATAATTACCTTACTTACAGACTAGATCTTGGATCAGTGTGGTTTATTATGTTGGTCAGTCCTGAGTCTGTAGCCCACAGCATCTCACCTGAGTAAGCCTTGAACTGCTCTGCCTCATTTAGAGTCAAGTGCCAAAAGGAATATTTGGATCCAAGTTTGGGGGTGTCAATAATTGGGCCCTAAGACACCAGAGCTGAAGGACTGCAATTGTTATAAAACCTGCCTAAAACCTTCTGACTGTCCTGGGAGCCTCCAACCCAGAGTTCTCACAAGGAACCATGTAAACATGCCCTGGAAACCTAGCTACACCCAAACTAACAAGTAGAACCTATAAGCTAGCTCCAAGTAACAAATGGTCTGATGCTTGTTTAACATAGAATTCACCAATTCTGAATCAGTCTTCATAAAGGAAAGTGAATAATTATCTTCTTTGCCTCAAACAAATCATCAATGACAATGCTTCTCTATGACAGACCTGATACAATGTTGTCCGACCACACCTGCAAGAATGCCATACAGCTTGCGAGTGCTGTTCAACAAGAAGCTTACCATAGCAATGCAGTTAAATTAATTAACAAAAACATGTTTTCTTTCATATTCATTAGTTATTTGAAATTATTCTGCCCTTGCAACAAACATCTTACAAAATGTTCTTATATCTATTGGTGTCAATGCTATACCTAGATTATTTCAGACACCTATTGCCCAAGACTCTCATCAAAATCCAGTGTCCAGAACTATGCAGCCCAGCTCACGTTTAGACTTCGTATGCATGTATTAATGTATACATATATATGGTATTTCAAAGGAGTTCAATTAGGATGGGGGTGACTTCAGACCATGGATGAGACATACTGCAGGGTAGAAGTTGCCCTGAAGGGGTGCCAGTGTGGAGTCTGGAAGGCCGTGCAGCAGGGAGCTACTTCCATCCAGATGCAAGAGTCTGAGGGCTTGTACAGAAGTTCTGAAGTTGCTTTCTGGAAAAAGCTGTTTCATTTTCTTTAGAAGAGATTGTTGTTTCTTGGCAATGTGTTCCTTGATGGAGAGGTTGGTGTACCGGATGAATCCGTGTAACATGCCATTCAGTAAAAGTTAGGGTTCAAACACATAAAGGTTTATGTCATCAAGTCAGGTGGTTTGTGCTATTTGTTGTTTGTTATTGTTGACAAATAACAGGAATTCTGTCTTGGACGGGTTGAGCTTCAGGTAGGCACTCTACATCTGGGCCTGGATAATATGCAGACAGTGTGTGAGGCTTTGAATGTCTGAAGCAGAGGACACTTTCCAGTAGAGTTGTGTATCATCGGCATATTGGTGAATCTTGATGCTGTTATCTGCGAGTAGAGCACTAATCAGCTCCATGTAGAGGTTGAAGATGAAAGGAGACGGTATGGATCCTTAGGGGACTCCACCGGTGATTGGGATCTTTAAAGATAAGGAGGTGCTCAGTGCTGGAGGGTCCCATTCAGGATGGTCAACTGTGTTTAAGACAGGTGAAATGTCCACCAATATTAAGAGGCAGGGGTTATCTTTATCTGTGCTCAGGAGGGAATTTTCTAAGATGTATAAGCCAGTGGCCTCGTGCTGCAGTGTGATCAGAGGCCAGACTGGCAGTCGTGCAGGAAATGGTTATCATGATGTGATCTTGAAGTTAAACCTGACCAGATTCACTCTGCTGACCATGGAATGTCGATCCTTCACTAGTAGCTAACTGAAAAAGATCACAGATTTAAGATTTCATGTGTGATTTTAAGTTGTTGCATATCCATCCTCTTGACTACCAAGCCAAAGCCATCATAGAGTAACCTCCCTATAACAACAATATTGCTTCTGTAGATAAGCAACCATAACCATGGCTAGATGACTAAAAGCCTGGAAATCAACTTACCCCTGCATATATCCCCAACATCTTCCAGTATGGGAAACATTCAGAGAGTACAAAACCAACGTTTCAGAATTAGAAATGTGATTTTGTCTTTGTTTAAAAGATGTTGTACCAGAATATCTTGGACTGACTATTATCATACAAACGATTGTGGCCTAGACATCAAGCAGAAAAATATCCTTAGGTTTTTTGGCAAGTATACAGTTACAATATTTAACTTTATGCATAAGTACCTTGACATTATCTATATTTTGAAGGATTGTGAATGTGGAGGTAAGAATAGTAAATCTGTACTCACCTATAAACACTCACTTTTACAATATTTTGGGATACTATAATCTTGATACCGTATCTTTGTAGCACAATCATTTTTCCTCAATATTCTGGCACACAATCGATAAAAAAGGCTCTTTGTGCAAGCCAAAAATATAACTTTGTGAATCACACCCTCGGCATACCAGATTGCACATATTAGTAGCAGTACTGTAAATGGTGCACGTTTTATATGTCTTTATTCCTGCAAAATCTTTGCAATGTTCATGCAAAGATTTTAGCATACACATACAATAAGGAAATATTACTGTTCAATGGCTGACAGCAGGTCAGTTTTGTATATAATGTGGTACAGACTTAATCATCTACAATGCAGATCCACCACCTTGGAAACATTTTTCTCCATGTAAGAGAGAAGGTGGGGCCTTGGAGGATGGACTGGGGGTGGGGGTGGAATTTTCATTCCATCATAGCCTGAGCTGCAATGAAGAGATACTGGAGGGGTGGGCCTGAAGAGGTATATGGCTATCCTGGAGAAAAAAACAAAAGGTTTCTGTGGCTGTGCGAATCCTGAGGAGGTGGCTGTGGAATCCGTAAGGGATTTCAAAAGTACTGAGCCTCCACACAAGAGATAGAAACCCATTTTAGGTATGAGGTTCCAGCTCACCTTGTGCATATGATGTTGGCTCAGGCTCGACATTCACCGGGTGACAGTGTGAGGAGACCTGATATTATGTGATGCACAGTGGCACCCTGTGAGTTTGTAGGTCTAACAACAATACCTTTTAAAGTATTTGATAACATATATCTTCACTGTTACACATCACCTGGAGGACTGTGTACTTAGAACTGGAGTACATCAGTCAATTACCCCTATATATTCCTAGTAAGATATTAGCAACTAGTGTAGTTATAACACAGACTTAAACTAATACTATAACACTCTTAAGCCAGTCGATTATAGTTCATACAGGCTACTTATTTATTCCCTTCTACTGCCTGACACTCTTAAACTCACATGATACAATACTGCTAATGGTCTTATACATCACCCAGTACAATAGCAGCCCACAGCAGTAAACCATGCATCACCAATTGAACAGGGCACAGTATAACTAAAGAAATCTTGCATAGACCACTGACCAATGGAGGCCTCTAATTTAGTCCAACATTTTAGGTCCCGACTAGCAACATGCTACGGCCACATATTCGCATCTCACAATGACGATCAGATTTGAGAGGATATTAGCAAAATCTATCCCAGCAGATCTCTCCAGCACTTCTCCCTTTTGCCTGTGCCTGTGACCACAAACTTTAAACACAACATCTCTGAATGAACAACACAGTAGAGTAACTAGGTTAGTGAACTATGAACAAAAAAAAAGCCAAGAAGGGACCGGGAGTCCTGCTCAAAGCTGCCAGCTTACTGAAAACCATGAAGTGCATGCCTGTATCTCATACTTCTCCATCCATCACACTGCTAAGTGCTGCATCCCATAGCACGATAACCACACCTCGATGGTCATCACGCACAACATGGAAACACCTCCCACATAGGATCAAAAAAGACAACACTCTCCTACCACACACCCTACACTCTATAGCACGGACCTTCGAACAGTGACCTCAAGTTATCCCATGGGGGGGGGGCAGGCTGTGGCCAAAAGAAGCATCATGCCGATAACAGCTGATAGCAGGGCATTGTTTTAAGCTGTAAAAAATGAGCAGCAGTACACCACTCTGTAAAGGTCCATCACTAACATGTTTTGTCATTTATATCCAAGCAGGGAGTATGTGTCAAAAGGAAATGGACTCAAAATGCTCTTCAAAACCCACACCCCCCACTTTTAATAATCACACTGTGAATAATGTGCATGTGAGTTGGCCTGCCTGGCCAGAATAGTATGTTTGGCATCATGTATTTGACTGCATTTAACTGCAATGTTTAAATAAGACTAGACATATTTAAACATTGCCAATTTAATAAAATGTTGTGAAAAATTCAGAGGGGGCCCTGATGATGTTTCTTCACTGGAGGAGCGTGCCATTAAAATGTTTGAAGACCACTGCTGTACAGCATGCTCCCCTTTTAGGCAAGTGCTTCAGTGCCCCACATAAGGGTGGTATGTGTTATATAAATATTGAAATACAATACCATACAATACATATAAATATTTAGTTAATTTATTGCAGAAACAGTAATTACCTAAAGCTTTGTGAGCAGAAACAGTTGCTGTTTCATTTCCATGCCTAACAAAGGAGTTTACATCAAAATAAATTGGATTTGAAAAGAAAAACAAACTGAAAAATAACCTGTGAATTAACCTGCCAAATAAGCTTTGGGTGAATGTTCCTTTTTAGGTTGAGCATAGGCACGCGCAAGCGCTGCTTTTCCGACGAGTGGGTATGTATAGGGGCTTTTAACAATGCCGACCTTACGTTCGTGGGCTTGCCTTTCAAAAATCCATTGATGAAACTGGTAAATGGTTTACGTTTGTCCCTCCTTGGGGAGGTTTTGTTATGCCCCTGTTACATGGCTAATTGCACATTTGCCCATAAGTTTGACTGCGACATAACTTATTTTTCCTTTTGTGTGTCTCTTCACGCTGATGCTCATGGTGTCGGTGGCGCTGTGAATCAGCTCGCTTATGTGAAAATGTTTTACTTTTCATTTTATGTAGCAAGAAAAGTCTCGTTAGGAGTTTACAACCCTGTTAGCTCTAACTCGAGCAAATGCGAGACCCATTGCATTGCAAATGCTTGTTGAATGATGCACGATTGATCCTCTAAAAAAAGACCACGGCTATACGTTTAGTGTCTCATATTAAAAAGGAAAGCACACGCAGATGCCACTAGATGGCATCGATTCACTGCAATTTCCCTTCACACAGTCAGAAGACCATACGAAGGCTAACATTTTGAGGTAATGTGAAAAGTAAATGCCATCTAGCTCTCTCTGCCATTATCTAACAATTTTGCAAAACGTTCTTTCCTAGCCATTACTACTTGTTTATGCTTCTGCTAAAAATACTCCCAATCCGTGCGTAAGGCAGCATCCCTGTACACAAATATGTTATTTACCGCTCCTCGTGCGCACAGATGCTTCTTTGCAGTCAATGCCAGTCTCATGTACCTGACCTGCGTTTACAACACAAGACCCTTCCATACATGTTTGCTTACAAGCTGCCAGCGTGTGTCACGTGATTATCAGCAGCCTTCACACACATTGGCCCCGTGAAGGGCCAATATCACACGCTGAACCGTTTTAAGTCATTGCATATTCTCCAAACTTTAACTCGGGGGTGTACGGCTTTGTGTTTTTGGAGAGGTGTGGTTGGTCAGGCAGTGCTGGGATCGAAGTCCCGCCCTCTCTAAGGACATACCATGCAAAGACCCTTCTCCGCTCTCTGGAGGCGCAGACGGTGAAAATATTTTCAAGGTTGTCAGGTCTGCAAAAGTAACGCAGCACACCTCGAAGGCGCACAACAGCCCTGCAGAGACCAATCAGTATTATCCTGCGGCATGACCTCTGATACAAATCAATTGTCAGGGGACACTGGAAAGCCATGACAGAGGATCATAATCTAAAATGACATTGAGGGTTCTGTCTGTTTCTTTGTTGACTTCCACTGAGTCAAGGTCACGGCATGTTAAGGCGATACGACTAAGCCCCAGTGATCAAATAGGAATGATGGATGGGTTTCAGGACCAGTCTATAGCACAATATCCTACAAGTTCATTGCACATCGCACCGAGCTCAACGCACACAGTAGTTGTGATTTGCAAATAAGGAGGTTCTTATTTACACTTGTCTTTCAATAGAGGGAACCAACGTACCGAATGCAAATTGTGTGTCTCAAACACCCAATATCTTGCCCACTTATTCGACTTCCAAATACTCACACCTAATTACCATTTGCCAAGGCCTTTGATTGTACTTGGAAACACAGGATAGATTTTCGGGAGCCAACACATTATCTACCCAAATCGGTGTAAAGCAGCTTGGATGCCCCTCGCTTCTCCATATACCCCCCTTCACTCTCCGCCCTCTCTGCATGAGCTGGACCTCACTCCCTCCACCCACATACATGTGCCATACGTGTCTTTGTGTCACTACAATACCACCCAAAGCAGGGTGCCCATGTAATTCACTATGTCTACACTTGCCCCACCACTCCAGGAGGCGGCAGTGGTGGCAATAGGAAGAGAAGTTCCCGCTCTCGCTCCATCTTGCAGAAGGCCAGTACAGGCCTCCATGGAAAGACAGTCACTTCTCGAATGACAATGGGGTTCTTCTTAAGAAGTAAGTAGGAATAGGTGGCATACACGTGGCCCACACCCTTTGGGATGCTGTGTCTGCATGCATTGCAATAGGTGGCCGAGCATGCTACCTCCTTTGGGCATGGACTCTTATCTTCTCTATTGATTCACATAAATTTTTTTCTCTGGTTGGAAATTCACACAATGTCTTGTTGACTGTGTCTCCATTTAGTGCACAGAACTCTTGCACGTCTCCAACGCTAATCTGAATACTTAGGGCCTGATTCCGACCCCGGCGGTCAAGGACCGCCGGGGCCGGGGTCGGCGGGAGCACCGCCAACAGGCTGACGGTGCTCCCCAGGGTATTCTGACCGCGGCGGTTCAGCCGCGGCCAGAAAGGGAAAACCGTCGGTCTCCTGCCGGTTTTCCGCTGCCCTGTAGAATCCTCCATGGCGGCGCAGCTTGCTGCGCCGCCATGGGGATTCTGACCGCCATCCTGTTCCTGGCGGCCGAAGATGGCGGTATGGGGTGTCGTGGGGCCCCTGGGGGCCCCTGCAGTGCCCATGCCAATGGCATGGGCACTGCAGGGGCCCCCGTAAGAGGGCCCCACCCTGAATTTCAGTGTCTGCTTAGCAGACACTGAAATTCGCGACGGGTGCTACTCCACCCGTCGCACATCCGCCACTCCGCCGGCTCCATTCAGAGCCGGCATCCTCATGGAGGGGTGTTTCCCACTGGGCTGGCGGGCGGCCTTTTGGCGGTCGCCCGCCAGCCCAGTGGGAAACCCAGAATACCCGCGGCGGTCTTTTGACCGCGCAGCGGTATTCTGGCGGTTCTCTCCAGGCGGGCGGCTCCCGCCGCCCGCCGGGGTCAGAATGACCCCCTTAGTTTCTTTTTGAGTCGAATACTGCACACAAAAAAGGTATACAATATGCACAAAGAGAAACCATTTCCAGCAGTCATACTTTGCTGCATTATGTGCAGAAAGGTTATTATTGTCCAGAAATTGCTGCATTAGACACACATTGTTTAGATTCCCTTTTCCCATTAATAACAAAAATCACCTGTTCTAAGATGTTCTGAAGTCTCTCTACTTCACAGTCTATTACAAACTTATTTTCTTGTCTTCGGTCCAAGTCTTCCAAAAGCCGTCTGTAGCTTGCATCATTGAAATTCTCCACACATATGGCACTGACTTGCCAGCCATTTTGTCCTGCTTTTTCCATAATAGCTTGAAGTATTGAATAACCTACAGTAGAGTAAAAGAAAGTTTATAAATATATGTTTTGAAATACCACATGAGTTTTACATATAAAGAAGACTCAGAAATAATCAATGGGGATCCCCTTCAGGATATTCTTCAAAAAGGTAAGCTATGTCAATAACAATTTTCAGATTATTCAGAAGGAAGTGTTGCCCATGTTCCCTTTCATCAGTTATCAGTCATGGAAACTTATTATTAGAGATGTGTGTAATTTGCATAATTCTGTGTAGCGTAATCATGTAGAATTACCTAAGAATTCAGTGCAATTACGCAGAATTACGTGTGAAGAGTAATTCTGTGTTCAGCGCCATGTCCCCTTTCCCCCGCACATCCAAAACGAAAATGAAAATGAAACTGTGCTACATAATGAGTACACAAATGGCGAGCCTGAGCATCGCTTCTTGCTTGCTAAATGTGCTTTTGGGGTAGGTTTTTCCTCCAATTTACTCCCAGTATTTAGCACTATTTTCTTAGCACAAGGATGCATTTTGCATAAAGAAATAGTACTGAATGCAGCAGAACATAATTAGAAAGCTTGAGCGGCCATTCACACTCACTAAATGAGCTCTTGTGACAGAATTTTGACCCCGAAATTACTCTTAATTTCACAAGCAGGAAAAATCACATTATTATTGGTAAATCCACTTCAAAGAGTAGCACAAAATTACAGAAATTACTCTGATTACTGTGGCTTAATTGGAATTCCGCTCAGGCCCACTTATTATAAATGATAAATGGCGCAGTAGTAGTATAAATCTATCAATATTCCAACAGTTTTTAAGGGTTGTACTATGAAACAATTTCAAAGCAGGGTCCTTTCCGAGCAGAGGAACCGCTATGCAAATCCTATAAAAAAAAATGTTATAGAGTCTTTTTGAGCAGCCAGTGAAAAAGGAGATGTTTCTCACTTGCCCTAGTTCAATGACATATATAATTTCATATCAAATTGGATTATCAGAAAACAGCTGGCGTAGCAGGCAAATACAACCATCCAATGTCCTTTCACAGCAAACAGATTATATCACTAGTGAATCACTCATTTCTACAGTGGTTCTATGTGAACGTGGCGTCCTCCTCCATGTTAAATTGTCGACTTGGGGATAGAAAATATTTGATTATTTTTCCTGGATATAGATTGTGCCTTTAGACAAATCCATTCAACCAGACAACATTTTTCACAAACGTTGCTGTTTTTATATGTACAGTGGAACCCCGGATGTCATCTGTTTTTTATCCACTTCTGTCACCCACCTATGCCTTCACAAGATGGAGCCCGACTGCCTGTTCTGTGAGTACCTTGTCTCTTTAAAATACTGCCTATGTTTGTGTCGTTCTTTTGATTTCCTCTTCCCCTCTCTTTCCATACCGATATTCCCTCTTCCTCATTCACCATTTTCCTCCCTCCAGACCACTGACATTTTTGGTAACCTTTCCCATCTATATTTTCCTCCATCCTCTTCTGGCCTCCACCTCAAAAACATCCCTCCCTCTCCTATGCTTTGCCTATTCCCACAAAGCAATACTGTTTCCGGTCCTTTTCTACGTAAATGTGGCCTCCTATCCTTATTTTTTGCTCGTTAGGTCACAGAAGACACAGAAAACCAACTAACGTGACCTGTATTGTGCTGGCTTTCCAAGATCATTTGCCCCTTTCTAATGAAAGTATTCTTACAATTTCCCATTGTTTTAGTAATTGTAAGAATTATACCAACTGTGTACATTTTCAGATTGGATTGACGATTTGGTTCTCTGTCCAATTCAAGATTTGATTAAAGTTGACAGATTCTCATCAGCCTGGATGTTTTTTTTCTGTTCGACCATTCTCCAGATTGAAAGCTTGACTGCCAGCATTTGTCGCACTGCAGTTTTCCAACTTGCCAATGTGAGAAAATGTGTGAACACTGAACTACAGTGTTCAGGAGAGTACAAGGGGCAGAGCCTTTGATTCACCTTAATTGAATTCTGACTAGGAAATAAAAACTGAAAGCATGGATTGTGCTCTTTATATCATCTAATAAAGGAATATCTTTAACTAGACCTGGCTCTAGAGTGGATCGTCTAAAACCTGTGTCCTATGTTTTATTGCATAAGAGCATGTAAACAAGTGTTTAGTTTGAACCCTTACACATTCACCGAAAGCACAGCATGTTTAGCTCAGCTGTCAGTCTGGGTTTATCATCATTGGTGCTGCTTTAAGTGCATGCATAAGGTAGATGTGAGTGATGCCGGCCCTCTCTCTTACACCATTCACTTTCCATGTGAAAGCCAGTGTCTCTGGTCTAAAACTTATACTGTTATAACTATCTGGGCTATGGGTCAAGTAGTGGACGGCGTCCTAAAACAGTGGTTCCTTTTGACTACTGTGACGCCACTTAATCATTACTGGAGTATGGGGACCCCACTGAATCACTATCTTGATCCAGAGATCCCCAATGAGTCATTATTTGAGCTTGAGAACCATGGTCTAAGCAATTTCGTTGTTTTGAACCACAAAACAATACACAAAAATATGGAAACAAACAAATGATGAAATATTTTATTTCATTCATAAATATAAAAAAATACATTTTAATGGAGGAATTTTTCTAAATTCAATTGAGGCCATCCATTGTTCATACTATATTTTGTTTTGATACACTTGCACTGCTCCCACTAATCAATCTGATGATACCAATTTAATTTTAATTTCCAATTTCCAATTCCTTCACATTAAAACATTTTCAATGTTCCATTTTGCTCTTTTGTTTTATATACTTTATTAATCTGTTACTATTATTATTTTCTAAGCAATGACACATGAGTAGGCACATAGCATTTAGCGCTATTTCATTTTTTTAACCCACAGGTTAAAAACCAATCTCTTAAGCTACAAGCTTTTTATAGCAGGCAGGCATATGTTTTACCTTTCTTCTGAAGGTTGACTTGCTCACAAACTGCATCTGAAATGCATTAGTGGTACTAGAAAAGTAATACTAACACACTACAAAATGCTGTTCGCTAACATACATGCAGAGGTCTATGCTTCTGCCTCCCCTATCTTTTATGTGCAAAGATCGCTGCCCTCAGTGCAGGAGATCTCCTGAAGTGTTATCTTTTAGTCATAAATGTGAGAGGGACTCCAAGGAATAAGTGTAAAAATGGGGAATATTTATGAAACAATGAGCGTAAGAAAAGGTTAAGGGAGGGACATGCACCCATCCACAAAACAGTAAGCCCACTGCTATTCACAAACCACTCTTCTATAAATCCGACTGCCAAAACAGTTGTAAATGTACTCCATCTCAGAAATGGAGTAAGCAATGCACCACATATGGCTAACACCTGGTTCTACAATATCCTTGAATAGAAAACAATAGAGACAGGGACTTAAAATAAAAGCCTAAGGTAACTAATGTTACATTAAATTAACATATTTTAACATTTATCAATACATGTAAAACATAGGAAACTTTTTTTATTTTCAACAATAATGTAACTAATTCAAAAATATATTTTAATGAATTTCTATACATACATTTAAAAGGTGTCCAAATATAAATGTTATACTTTAGTTACTTCTTAAGACAAATAATTTTAATTTAATTTAATAGAATTAAAAATAATGTCATATTTAAATAATAATTAAGTAAATCTGGTACCATTTTTATTTTGTTCTTCATAGAATTTTTTTGTCCAATTATTTTACATTAATATTTAACAATAACTATCTTATACATTTATTTTATTTTTAATAAACGTTGAAACTTTTCCCAGTACTTTAACATAGGGAGATCTCTGCCCCGGTGGCAGAGATTTCCACCTACCTATGAGAAGTTACATGTAACAAATTTACATTTGTAATTAGGCTCCATCCCCTCAATTCAGGAGATGGGAGCGTGTAAGTCTACACTTTTGAAATACTTTGGGGCATATTTATGATGCCCTAGTGCCACCTTGCGCCACATTATTGTAATTATTTTTTACGTTGATGTGGCCCAACGAGACCAAAATCCCTACGCCGTATTTACATGGTGTCGCAATGGATGTATTGCATCACCCTGTAACCCTTTGCGCTAAATTATGCCTGCGCCAGGCATAACGTATGCAAAGGGGGCATTCCCCCGTAAGGGGAGTCGGAAAAATAACACAAGCAAATCTATGAGATTTCCTTGTGCCATTTTTTACAGCACTTTTAACGCCTGCTCAAGGGCAGACGTTAAAAGGGGGCTTCCATTCTTTAGAATGGAGCCCTAGGTACTCTGCACCAGTAGCGCCAATATTTTGGCAATACTCCTGCAGAATACATCAAAATTGTCATGTGAAATGATGTTTTTTCCTCCTACCCTGCGCCATGGTGCGCCGTATTTTGCATACAGCGCACACATGGTGGCGGTAGCGGGGGTGCTAAAGGGCACAGGGAAAATGGTGCTGCACTCGGTGCAGCGCCACTTTCCATAAATCTGCCCCTATATACTCTGAAAGGGAAACTAACCAAAAATGTTAAACATACTCAAAAGTATGAGAAAACTTATACGTGCAGATTTACCCGCATGTAAGTTTACATGTTTGTGAATAGCCCTCTTAAAAGTTATTTTTTTAGATAAATTAAAGGGTATGGGCAAGCGTAATTAGGAATGAAATTCTCTGAGACTTTTCCATAAGGTGTTCATGCATTTATTTCTGCTTTCCATTACAAATGTAGATGCCAAGAAAATCCAGAGAATTAAAATGTAATGTGAAGTCAGCCAGAAAGGAATTACTTTTGGTTAGGCCACAAATAAGCCTTTATGATAGCAGTTGAAATATAGTATCAAAAATGTCTGCTAAATGCCTATTTCCTTAAGTGTCAGTCATTCCAACTGTTGGACTAGCTCTCCAGTGAGTAACAGGAGTCTTTAATAGATCAGGGGCCCTTACCACTCAATGCTTAAGCTACCAGGTCCACAACAAATTGAGCCTCTCCTAAATTTTCTTGACTCTCTGGGTAGAGGTGGTCAAGCTGACAAGGCATAACTCAAGGGAGATGGGTGGTACAAGTCTACATACAATACATAATATCATCACAGTTGGAATAAATCATACATTTCCAATGAAGATTATGGGCCTCATTCCGAGTCTGGCAGATGGCGGTCGGACCACTGCCAATGCGGTAATGCTTTGCAGACAGTGAACATTGCGAGGGTGCTGGTGCACCCTGCGCTCTACAGCATTGCCACCAACTCGATTATGTGCCAGAGGCAATGCTGTAGGCTGTTTCCCGCAAGGCCAGCTAGCGTAAACTCAGGTTTCCGCCCGCTGACCTAGCAGGAAATTCTTAGCGGCAACCTCCCCATCAGAAGTAAACCATCCGCCAAACTCATAATCAGCCCCTATGTGTTATACATAAACTTTTAGTAACAACTCATAGATAGTTTTAAAGAATAAATAGTAACCAGAAAATAGTGTTTGTTATTGTGTAAATCACAATAACAAGTCTAACTTACTAATGATATGAGACAATATTCTCATAATGAGAACCGTAATCATATAAAAGATAACCAAATAGAAAAAAAATGTAAACACACTAAACATTGATGAATGTAGGACCCTCTAATATTTGCAAAGTTCGGAATACACCTGGGGCCCTATTAGACACTGTACCCCGGGGGCACAACAGGCATGTGCTCTTGCTTTGTGCCCTCCGGGCACAATGGTATTACAGAAGGGGCCGCAGATGCTTGTACATACCCTTCTGTAATACTGATAGCGTTGGTGCACCTGTACTGTCAGTGTTAGCATGAGAGGGTGTTCCCTCATCTGCAGGGGTGTATAGCTCCATGCAAATAAAGGAATCACTTTGCCACTGCACCTGCGCTGTATTAGGGATGATGGGGCAGATATGTAATGTAATGTAATGTGATGTAATGTAATATGATGCACTGTCCCTGTTTGCGCCCAGTGCACCTTTTAAAGGGTGCGCTGCGGTGCAAAAAGGAAAAGTGCACCATGCAAGTAATGTGGCCCCTGGATGTGAAGGACACAAAACAAGTGTGATGAAGAACGTGTACAAAAAAGCAAGGTTTGCAACAGGTAATGTTTGAAAAGCTTTAAACATACCTTGCTGCAAAATGGAGGTTCAGAAATTTCCTAACAAAACGGGGTAGTTTGTATTACTTCAATATCTGTTGAGGTTCATAACCATAAGAACATGAACAAAACACACACAATTGCAAAAGAAGGATCACAGTGCCATAAGTAAAACAGTCAAATAGGCATTTCACAAAGAAAGAGAAGGAAGAAACAGTGGAAGATTCATTTGTTCTCCATGGAGAGAATTCCTCCTCCATCTTGCAAATACCGTTCTGTTTGCAACTGTTAATAGTAATCCTAACAACACATGTGCTTAAAGTGTTTACGAAGCCTTTTGTTTTAACTCACGCATTTTCAAATTTGTCAAGTCCTATTCTGCTAATGCCTCGCATACTATTTGCAAACATTATATTTGTGAAAAAGAATTCTTGGCACCAATGCCTTTCTTAAAGCTTTGGGTGGCCAGCAATATTCTGCATTGTCACAATTGTAGGAGTGTGATGGCTAGTAGCTGTGTTGATACTGTCATTGGCATTGCTGGCAGGAGCAATGGGTGGTGCAAGCTGAAGTGGCCTCTTGGCCCTGGCACTTACCTTTTTTTTATATATTAAGCACTGATGGAAAGTAGACAGCGCCTTAGGATCTTTATCAACCATGCTTCAAGCTGTGGGAAGTGACAGGGATTACTTCCTTACAACTATAGTTAGGGAGACCAATTGGGGAACTGCTCTCCCAGAATCCCCCAAGAGGGTGACTGGTGAGGACCAATCTGCATTTTGAGTGTCTCTACGTGCTAGGACCCCATAAACTACTGCCAAAATGGAAAATAGTGGGAGAATTGAGGGACAAAAAGGAAACAATTGCGGCCTGGCATAGCTGCACAGTGTGTCAGTGTCTTTCGTTCTTACAGATAGACTGAGCCCTGGTGAGTTCCTAATAAGTAGCCCTAATAGTAGGTATGGACGTTTTTCCCATGTGTTTTCCATGTCGTTTGTTGGGAGAAAAAAGGGACAGTAAAACGTTAGAAAATATATAATTTATGACATTGAAAACTGCATCAGTGCAAACGAATATAAAGGAAACTAAAAAATAACGATTGGAACTAATACACTATAATATTTTCAGAAGTATGATATTGATAGAAGGTACTAGACCTAATGCTATTTCTTCATTCTTCCATTCTATTTGATTTGTCTTGTTCCTAAAATCCATGTTTTTATTTGTCTTGTTTTTGGTGTTGCTATTCCCTTCACAAAAGGTCAGTTTTTTTCGTGAAGAACATTCTGTGTGCTTCACTTTAATTTAGTGAGATGTTCTAGAGACACTAGTCGAAATAAGAATTTAGCGGATCGATAAGCTGCTTGTGGTCCCACTGCATTTCTCTGTAAAAAGGAAGCAGTGGATCTCATTGTAATGGAAAATCTATCAGGTTGAATATTTGTTGGTCAGCCACAGAAAATAATTTCCTCTTTAATGGATCAAGAGGCAACATTCACAGTTTAGGATTTTCGGATGCATGATTTTCATGCTGGGTAGCTTTGTAGCATGCCGTTTTCTTTAAAGCTGTGCCTCAATTTTTAAAGGCCTGGTTCATTCATTCAAGGGCAAGGAGCAAAACAGTTCTTGCGAATGCTCAGACACAGCTGCAAGGCCCTTAGGTACTAACTCATGATTGTGACATGTAGGCAGGGTAATGGTCAGGAAGCGAGAGCGGATGCTGCAGCTGAGGTTTCAGCATAGGCCTCCATGCACTGCTCTGTTATGCATTGTCTCTCAAGCGACATAGGCATGGTGATCAGTGCCTGCGGATGTCAGCAATCTCTGGCCCATCACCAACATTACCTATGGGAGCACATTGAAACGTAGGGGTTTTAGAGGACTAATACATCTCAATGCAAAGAATCAAATTTGCACCCAAAATTAAGAATGGGAATGTAATTCTGCACTACAGTGTTCATGCATTTCATGAGGGGTGGAGTTTTAGAGCCTGATCTGGAGTTTGAGGGACCATATTCTGCCGGACTACATTACATACACCACCCTGATGGACTACTGTCTACCAGATTTAGAGATTACTGCTGGTTTAGCTATGATCTCTGTACCTTGGCAGGAATCTTCATCATGGCGGGTTGTTTCAAGGTACAAAACTTTTTTGTTTTTCAAATTGGGGGGTTGTTAGTGAAAAACAAAAATATTAATGATACCCACTTCCAGGAAGTTTTTCCCTGGGAGGGGGGGGGGGGGTCAGTTGTTTTTTTCTGCCTCTCACCACCAGGTTTCACTTGGTTTCACTTGGTGGTGACAGACAGAAAAAATGACAGGTGTGTAATAGATGGTGGAATTAGTAATAACAATAAACCTGGAATCTTCCATCACTTCCACAGCCTCAGCCACCTCTGCCAGACATCACCTACATCCAACAAATCCATACCCATGTTTGCTTTCATATGGCCAAGAACAATACTGTGCAACCTAGTTCTCAGCAACTGATATTATTGCAACATCCTGTTTGTTGGTTTTCCTCAGTACTCATTCCTGCCACTACATAAAGAATTAAACTTGGATATAGCAATCCTTCATGTCCATCCTAAATACACCCCATATCCTACTATTACCATAAAAAATTTTTTTAAAAAAAAATGTCTAACTTCTAACTGGTCTATCCTACAGCTATCTACCTTAAATGCAGCAGCAGCCTTTCCAATCGCGCAGTCGAGAGTCGCCCCCGCTATGAGCACAGCAAATATGAAAAAATAAAAAGGTAGTAGAATTATTTTATTACCATTTTTTTTTACTACTGGTTGCACGAACGAACCAAGTGTCATGACGGAACGGGCCACTCCACCAGTTTAGCCATCACATGTCAGTGTGGCTGGCTGTCTTGCGATGCACAATTTAAACTTCTCGAACCTGAGCCTAATTAGACAACCAGGAAAAGAGCAGGCACAGGCCCTCAGGTCTACATAAGCACCGAACCAGGGGGAACATCCGGAACAATGACTCCTGAACCACAATGTCGTTGTTAATGCAAGCGGAATCACGCTTGCGTTAACAACGAATCCCTTTTTCTCTGTCTTAACCACGCATGTGCTAAACAACGCACATGTGTGGTTAAGGCAGAGAAAAAGGGAGTCAGCATCAGGAGAGGACGCGGTCAGGTAAGTGGGGCTGGGGCAGGGTTGGGGTACTTTTTTGGGGTGGGGGTGGATTAAGGTCTTGGGGTGGGGGGTCAGGGTAGTTTGTTTTTTTAGGGGCAGGGGTTGGGGAATCGGGGGATCGGGGTAGTTCTGTTTTTAAGGAGTGGGGGAATCAGGGCTGTTCTGTTTTTAGGGGCGGGGATCGGAGCAGTTCTGTTTTTAGGGGTGGGGTGGGAGGGTTGCGGTAGTTTTGTTTTGGGGTGAGGGTACTTTTGTTTTTGGTGGTGGGGGATAAGGGTAGTTTGCTTTTGGGGGCGGGGGGTCGGGGTAGTTTGCTTTTTGGGGTGGGGGAGTCGTGGTAGTTTGGTTTTTCGGGGTGGGGGTAGGAAGGTCATTGGTTTTTGGGGGTGGTGGGGTTGTGGTAGTTAGGTTATTAGGGTGGAGGGTGGGGGATCAGGGTAGTTTCGTTTTTAGGGGTGGAGGTCGGGGTAGTTTGGTTTTTGGGATGGGGATCGGAGTAGTTTGTTTTTTTGGGGATGGGGTAGTTTGGTTTTTGGGGGTGAGGGGTGGGGGTTCATTGGCTTTTGGCGGTGGGGTAATTTTGTTTTTAGGGGTGTGGTAGTTTTATTTTTGGGGGTGGGGTCGGTTGTTTTTAGGGCAGGTGGGGGTTGGAGTAGGTTTTAGGGCTCAGGGTTGGTGGGGGATATCGGGGCAGTTGTATTTTTTGGGGCGGGTGGAGGGGATGGCATGCGAAAACCACGCATGCCATTCCACAAATGCCTTTACTAGGCATGCCTTTAGAACGAAAAATCATTGTTGTAAAGGCATGCATGGTAAAGGCATTTGTGGAAACAACGCAGTCGTTGTTCTGACTGCGTTGTTCAGGCATGCACGGTTGGCGCATGTGTTGTTCCATCATACATGCCCGAACCAGCCTACACCAACCAATTGCGATGCTTTTCCTATGCTGATTAACATTAACAGCACAAGAGCACTGTCTGAACTGGTTAGGGAAGCTGGCTCTAGGACCCCACACTCGGACAACTGGAGAAGAACACAGAGTGCTGGAAGACTCGGAGTCAGTGGGTGAGTAAACATTTCATTTTCTTCTAAAATATGTAAGCAATATAAACAGTAACTAAATCACTGACATGCATTAAATTATCTTTTTAAAGTTAAATATGGTAGCTTGACATAGAGCAGTCAGGTTTAACTTGGAGGCAATGTGTAAAATAATTGTGCAACACTTCAAACAGTAAAACAGTGAAAACACTACACAGGAGGTATCACAGGTTTGAAAAATAGAACTTAATTTAATAAATAGAACAGGACCAAAATGACAAAAATCTAATCAGTAGATGTGGAATTATACATTTTTCAATCAATCTTTCAATGATTTGTAAAGTGTGTCAAATCACCCATGGGGGTCTCTAGGCGCTGAAGCAGGTAACTGGTAGGTGGTCATCTGCTCAGTCCAACAGCCAAGCCTTGAATCCTTGCCTGAATTTTTGTAGCTATGATGAGGTTCTGAGGTGTAGGGGTAGGTGTTCCAAGCTTTGGCTGCTAGGTGTGAGAAGGATCATCCTCCACTGTTGCTTTGGCAGATCCAGGGGGTGACTGCTAAGGAGAAGGTGGCGGAGTGTAGGTGTCTGGTTAGTTGGTGGAAGACATTTTTAAAGAATACACTGCAATATAGGGTCTAAAAGCATAAAGCGACAATTGCGGCTATCTGGTCATATTGGACCGGGTCAAATTCAAATGTTAAGGCCAACCGCAATGAAGCGTGGTCGGATACAATCCCAGATTAGTCCCATTGAAGATTCTTAAGTTTTGAGCTAAGAGTCCTGTTTGCATTGAAGGGGTTTGTGAGGAGCAAACAGAGAATCACGGTCAGTGATCGGTGTGGTGTGAGGAGCAGGCTGGGCATCACAGACTGGCAGGCTGGTGCGTTTGCACTGGTGGTCTCCCACAAGTGGTTGATGCTGCTGTGCAAAGAGAGGGGCAGGTTGCGGCTCACACTGATTTTCAGTGTAAGTGGTGCTGTTTCGGTGCTAACTGGCCGGTATGTGGTCCCGTAGAGCTCAAAAGCTTAAAGTTATGACCTCAAGAGCCACACCAAGGGTCCAGGGCCTGAGAGGTACCCTTTGGGGGTTACAAACTCACTGTAGATGTGTCCAGGAGTTTTTGAGGAGCCTGTTATGTCCCTGAGGCTCAGTTCAGGAGGCCAGCAGAGTAGCCCTATGAACCACTCTGGGGTCTTCAGTTCAAGATGGGTTTCAGGTCCTGTTCTTCATCCCTTGGAAAGAGGGCAGCAGGTCAGCACAACAATGTAGCAGCTCTTTCAGAACAGCAGTCCAGCAGAGTGGCAGTCACTGGATCAGAAGAGCAGTCTTTCTTCCTGGCAGAGTATAGATAGGTTCAGAAGTGGTGATATCTGAGGTCCTTCTTTTATACACTAGTGCCCTGGTTCTGGAAAGTGGGAGAAGCTTCTATACAGTGTCTATGAAGTGAATGGAAATCCCTGCCTCCATAGGGCTCCAAGCTGGCTGTAGTAACAAGTCAGGGAAGTTAAGTCCTTTGTGTG
Organism: Pleurodeles waltl; assembly: GCF_031143425.1. Lineage (NCBI taxonomy): Eukaryota > Metazoa > Chordata > Amphibia > Caudata > Salamandridae > Pleurodeles > Pleurodeles waltl. The sequence goes on from NC_090447.1 coordinate 1,340,538,427, forward strand.
GAGACAAGACACAGCCTGTTTAGGTGCAAGTGAGACTGGGACAACCCCTCCCTGCTATCCTGCCAGTGATGGCCCATCCAGTCACACATAAGCTCCCATTGTGTGTGACTGTCTAGGAGGAATACTCAAAGTCCAACTGCCAACTACAACCTGGCATGTGACCAGCGACAGGCTGCATGCACCCAATGGCTAAGGAAAGAAAATACGAACTTTCTAAAAGTGGCATTTTCAGAATAGTAATTTAAAATCTGACTTCATCATGTTAGGATTTTAAATTAGGATTCCAGAGACACCAAAGATGAACCAGTTATCTCTTCCCATTTGGAAATTTAACTTAGAAAATGTAATAAGGCAACTCTAATGGTATCCTATGGGAGAGAAAGGCCTTGCAGTAGGGAAAATGAATTTAAGAGTTTTTAGCTACCAAAACATGTGAAACTTAAAAGTACATGTCATACTTTTTATAACATTACGTCCTGCATTCTGGGCTGCCCAGGGCCTACCATAGGAGTGACCTATTGGGTGAAAAAGGAAGGTTTGAGCCTAGCAAAAGGTTTATTTTGCCAGGTCCACATGGCAGTTTACAACTGTACACACAGGCGCTGCAACGGCAGGTCTGAGACATGTTTAAAGGGATACTTAAGTGGGTAGCACAATCAGTGCTGCAGGCCAACTAGAATCATGTAATATACAGGCCCTGGGCACATGCGGTACACATTTCTAGGGACTTATAAGTAAATTAAGTATGCTGATTGGTTATATGCCATTTCTCACATGTTTTAAGGAGAATGCACAAGCACGTTAGCACTGGTTAGCAGTGGTAAAGTGCACAGAGTTCTAAGGCCAACAGAAACAAATTTTGCAAAACTAGACGGAGGAAGACAAAAGGTTTGGGGGTGACCCTGCACAAAGGGCCATTTCCAACAAGTTGTATTTAATCTGGCACAACTCAGCACCTTTTTGACCCACTGATAGGCACTGTGAGAAACTCACACTGCCTTTCAGCCTAAACTCAAGAGCTCTCAGTTGTGGTCCATTATAAACACTGTTTATAACAAACCACAATTTAGAGTGTTGACACTGAGCACAAAGGTATTGCTGGTTTCTATATATGCCAATATCTAAATCAGGCCCTAAGCTGTCTAACCTATCTGTTGTTAACTGTGTACCTTACCTGTACTGTATGTTAATCAACACATGTTACTCATCTAACATACAAATATCTGCTCCTTCTACCTAATTGGTATGTGGACTTTAGTACTCTGGTAGTATGTTCAGCATCTTTGCTAGAAGTGCCTATTGTTTGCTCAATAAATGAAATATAATGACTACTGGTCAAGGGAACAAGAAATCTATGTAGAGTCCTTAATATAGAAATTGTACATTTGATGTAGAGTACGATTATCTAATTAATGCTGAAAAAAAGGAACCTCTGTGGTAGTCTTTTTCTACAGAGGTGTCCATGATCCTAGCAGCTCATCGAAAAGACAATTAAGGAGAATGTGATGAGAGCAATGGGAATTGAAAAAATAGTCTCTCCACCACAAATTCCAACATTATAAATGTCACATATTTTTCTCTTACAATAAAACCTCTCTGGCTACCAATCAGCCCCACTTTAGCATGACAAATAAAATATCGCTTTATGCGCTTCATTGTCACAGCACGTTTGTTATTTCACCGCTGGCACACAGGAGGGGTAGCTTTAACAAAGTCCTGTCTCTAGTAAAAATCTCCAGTAACAAATTGCACATGAATAAATAGACGCAATCGCTCTTGGTTGTATAAAAATGTATTTGAATATTTTGCATCAGACTTGCATCACTTCTTTATTGCAGCCCAACACAAAATCCTTCTGTGCATTTACAAAGCCATGTATATGTTGATTTGAGTGGTTTTGTTAGAAAAATTAGAACATTGGAATGTTCGGCTCTCCATTGCAGACACTGGAGTGCTCCGGGCTTTTACTGGCCGGTAAAAGCCCGGAGCCAACATTCCAATGTTCGACTCGGGCCTTTAACGCGGGAGCAGGCCTTTAATGGCCGGTAGAGTCTGCTACGGCGGGTTCTAGGGCTATATTAGAACATTGGAATGTTGGGGCTCCACTGCAGACAATGGAGTGCTCCAGGCTTTTACTCGCTGGTAAAAGCCCAGAGCATCAACATTCCAACATTCTTTGTTCACAGCATCAGCTGTGAACAAAGCCTCATGGAGCCTGAGGGGATTTTAATCCCCTCGGGCTTCCTGAGGAATTTGTTTTATTTGATAGAATATTCTGCCCACTAGTGGCAGAATGTTCTAATAGCCTTAGAACCAGCCGTAGTGGGCTCTACCAGCCATTAAAGGCCCTTTCCCTTGGTAAAAGCCTTCCGCTCGGGCCTTTAATGCGGGAGCGGGCCTTTAATGGCTAGTAGAGCCGGCTACTGCAGGTTCTAATGCTATAGTAATGCAAGGCAGTGCCACGTAGGCACTCCTTGGAGGGTGCATGGGCATCCCCGTGTATCCACACATGGATTTTGATGCAAAATCATATTTACAAAGATGTGTATAAATGAGTTTACACCAAAATGGTTTTCCTCCCTGAGACTGGTGTAACAAGGAGAAATATCTTTATTTCTACTTGTTATTTCTTTTTCTGCGGCACATGCCAAAAGAAAATAACCTCCAAGCACAGTTTTTTTTCAGGAAAGCACCCTTTTCTATCCTGACCATAACGCAGGCGCCATTGCACTATGTGCCTGAGTTGCCCTACGCAGCCCAAAGTGAGCCAGTACAGGGAGAAAGTAGCATAGCGCCATTTCTTAGAAAACATGGCACATTTCTGCTCTCTTGCTTTCACGCAGTGCAGCAACTTCACTTGCTGCGCTGCGCGTTTGTAAATGTGTCCCTAAATGTTGGCCTCTAAATTCATCATATTGCGTCCAGCGACACAGACACATAAAGAAAAATAGCTTGGGTTTGTTTTTGAAGTTGGTTAAATCGGTGCTGCTTTTTCTTTTTACCTAGTACTGCAAGCGTCAATTGAGATTTTCTAACTAATAAATTTCCTTTACCTTTGTAACAACAGAGAGCATGAAGGTTTAGCTCTGGCTTCTACATTGACTCTTTTATTGTCAACTTTAATTGAAGCCATTTTTGGAGAAGCCTATAACTGAGCATCTCTGGTAATGGACTGGGATAATTCTGTCCGTCCGCCCCAGATGTCCTTTCTATGAAATTTAAAAAGAGATTCAGTGTCAAATTGCAACCTTCCAAATGGGACACAAGTTGCATAGTGGCATACACATTATCTTGAAGAGTGTGCAACTTTTTCTGACGCCAGCAAAGTTTTGAGAAGTTGAAAGGATCCTGGTGTATGTTCGCATCCACCCGTGGAATGTTTTCTGCACATTGTGAGATACTTTTCACTACATTGCCAGATAATTTTTCTATAGCATAACGGTAGAAAATGTTCGTTAGAATTTGTTTTATGCATGTTTATCTTTTGGGGGAAAGTTTTGCAATTTCATGCAAATGTGGGGAAAGAATAAACCTTGGTTAAGTTTTCCATGAAACTTTGCTGACTTTATCAGAAAAATAAGTTTGCTCCTTCGATACCCCTACTTAATTGTAGCCGAGAATATCTTCCGTAAACAACAGCAACAATAATGATGCCTGAATCTGAAGCCCTCTAAGCGCTTGATGGAATAGGGCCAGCTAGCACCTGAGATAAAGAAGAGGAAATCACATCCCCCATGTTTGTGAATAAGGAACTTCTTTGTGAAATGTGTTTCTTTGTGGCTGAAATTTAATTTGCCTTGCTTCGTCTTTGACACTCTCATTTGCATATGCAAAGGAGGGGATTTGGCAGATTTAGAGCTCCCCCTCTCCACATTTTTCCACACACTCACGCTGCATAACCCAAGCACCTGAAGGATAATCTGCATATATTGCACACCCATTTCCTGATTTAAAGCTGTCTGACACATGAATGAAGCTGGGAACAGATCTTCTTAATCAGGCCCTACTTCATGGGCTTAACACCACTCTTAAAACCCACGTCGACATTTGAGTTCCCTGAAATCTTCCATCTGTTCGATTTCACCTAGATTCTAGGAAACGTAATGTTCTAGGTTTTAGAACATTACATTGTTACCCCCTATGTCTTAGAGTCGGTATAGCCTGCATACTGCTTAGAACAATTCAGTTGAGTTCTCCCAAAAGCCAATAAATATGCAAATCATTTCCAATTTAATTCATTTTATGTAAATTCCTTTATTGTTGCTCATGGTCCATATCCTGAAAACTTTCCCTGTTCAGCGGATCAAGGAACCTGTCCCTAGTGTAATTGAAAATGAATGCCAAGTATTGCAAGCGTTATATACACTTGTATCCTGCTGCTAGTGTAGGCTTCGACGCTGAACATGCACATCATCAGACTTTCCTTATTCATCGGACCGGACTCCTGTGTAGTATATGTGCATTCTTCACCAAGGAACGATATATCATTTTTGAACAGTAGTTACCCCGGCAAATCAATCTAAGAGTTTTCTCTACATATAAATGTAGCACAATGTTAAAGGAGATCAGCTCCTCGTCCTAAGGGTTTTTTTTCTTCAATTTGAATTGCTTGACATTTTGACCGTCGAAGTATTTTTTTTCTTTTACTTTGGCTTCTTGCCTGAGCGTACATCATTTAAAGACAGAAAAAGATGGCTCCTTCTTTATTCCATATTTCGTTTCATCTCTGCTTTGCTGCCTTTCCCGGTAACCAAGCTGCAGTGACCTTTTCATAACATGCCTCGGCTCTTTTCTTTCGACTCCTTTCCTCTTTCTCTTAGTTTCAATAGAACACTTCAGAGTCCTCCTTGTGCTCATTCGCCGTTCGTGTTCACACTTCAGATCGAATTTTTGATGTACAGAAATATAAAGGACCAACCTTTTCCACCTTATTCAAACATCATTTAATCGGAATGATTGCACCTGAAACTAGCGTTGATGAGACAGATTTTTATGGGCAAAAGCCCCCTTCACCCACACAACTCCCTGGTAAAGTAGCTAAAGAGAGAAAATAAGTTTCATCTGGGCCATTTACAATGCACATTTTCATATATCGAAATATGGCATGCTTCCATAATCCGAATGCTATCAGTTGTTCTAATCACATTATACAGACTGCAAGCGACGGCAAGGGGTGCACTTTATTTAGAACAACCACATTTTAAAGAATTATTAATTACCTCCTCATCCCATTCTTGGTACCATTTTCTTATGTTCAAGGCACGCACACACGATGCCTCCTTAAATATTTGTTAGGTTTAATCTTCAGTCCGGACCAATGAATTACATCAACAGCAAATGCAGGAAAACTCTACTTTCTGTCCTCTCCCTCCAGCGACCTACTCTCTTGTCCAACAAAGTTCCTCCAGTCCCTTCCTAACTGCATTGGCATTCCGCATTCTAATCACGAGCCACTAAAACTCGTGGGAAGAACTACTCAGGAGCCAATAGTGGCACATGAAGGATAATTAAGTTATAACACTATCCTCCCCCCTAAATTAATAACTTATTTAGAATCCTTACCAACATAAAATATAGCTTTTGCAATAGGTAAACTTAAGATATATTACTGAACATTCTATAAACATAACACTTCTTTAAATGGCAGGTTACTTAAACATATTGGCACATTCATGTATTTACAGAGTCATCAAAACGTTTAGCTTTTTTACATACTCTGCCAGACTTAGTTGTCTTTATTTCTTTTAGAAGTTCTTAATCAATATGTTTTCCAGGCACTCTATTCAGATTGTGGATACCAACAGATGTAGTTCAATCTGTACTAATTTCTCAACATAATTCCCATCATGACTACATGATGGTTTGAGACTGAGGCTTTGACTATTCATACACTCTCCACTTACTTGTATATCATCCATCCACTCAGTTATTTTAGATCTCTGACCACATGGATTATTTTCTACTCTTTAAGGAACTGAACTCTTCCCTTTAAACAATGCCAACCTTTTAGCATGCCACACCTTTCCATCACTTAATAAGGATGAATTACATAAACTCTAAATTACTCTTAAAGGTGTAGAGTATTTTCTTTCCCCTTTACATACTGGTCTTCCTTTTTTAACTTTCACTTTATCCTCTATTTTGAGATCAACTTTCCTCACCCCATGCACAGAGTTATATCTCTGTTTATACTTAATTTGACCTTGTTCCATATGTTTCCTCACCTTCTTAGGGGACCATGTCACTTTCTCAATGTTTAATAACCATCCCATATTGCCTCTAGTGCGTGGACAGCTCCCTCTCATTAATTAGAAGAGACTTCAGGCATCTCACATTTAGTTATTCTGTAATCTCAAACTGTCTTCCTTAATTGGTCTTTCCAATTTAAGCCATTACTGTTGGATAATTCTGTATTACCTTTGATCACTCTGTTGAATCGTTCAACATTACCATTTACCTCAGAGTGGTATAACAATGTCGTTTTTTGTTCTATTCCTGTTTTTTATGTGAAGTTGCTGAACATATCTGAGATGAACTATGCTCTATTATCTGAAATTATAATTTTCGGACGTCCTTCATGGCTGAACACCTCCTTCAAAAAATCCATTAGAGCTTCCAAATCTGCGTTACATACTACCTTGTATTCTGGCCATTTAGAAAAATGGTCTACCAATACCAAAATCAATTTTCAAACACCATTCTTATCCTGTACAGGTCCAAAAATATCCACCCCTGTCCTTTCCCACGGCACCTGTGAAATTCCTATGGGATGTAATGGTGGTTTAAAGGTAACCATGGTTTTGAAAGAATTGCTACACTGAACACATTCTGCTTCCCATTTTTTCCACAGCTTTATCATTACCTGGCCACTCATAAATTTGCTTAACGCTACTCTTGGTTTTCACGATGTCTAGGTGACCCTCATGGCACAAATGAATTATTTTTTTCCCTCAACACTTTAGGTGGAACACATTTCCCTCCTCTTAACAAAAGTTCTTCACTAGGGGACAGTTCGATTCTTACCTCCAAAAGGGAATCAAATCTTCTTTTAAAATACTTTTCTCTGGCTAGCCCTCCTTAACATATATTTTGACAGTATTAAAAGTGTTATCTTTCACAAGTGAATCAGACCATTCCTCCTATGCTATATTTTGTAATACTTCAGTATTTATCATAGCTACTAAGTACTCAAACCATTCATTTTTTCATGTATCCTCAATAGGTAATGGTAGTCTACTTAAAAAATCTGCAATTCTGTTGTGTGCACCAGGAACCTATTTTACTTCGTAAATAAAATCTAGTATCTTCATGGACAACCTACGTATCCTCGGTGGTATGTTGTTTAGACCCTGTGATGTAAGCACCTAGGTAAGGGGTTTATGATCGCTCCTTACAATTACTTCAGTGCCCCATATAAATTGTCTAAAGTGCTTTAACCCCCATACACACCCTAAGGTCTCCCTCTTGATTAAGGAATATCTTTTCTGTGCTGGAGTGAGTGCTCGAGATGCAAAAGCGACTACCTGACACAATGTCTAGTTCACCTTGATCCCACATCCTAGTACACATGCTCCAGATACTTCAACATACAATTTGCATTCTGCTTTCCTGCCCTAGAACTTGAATAATAATTTACGGAAGCCAAGCAGACTGATCGTTTCACCTGTAAAGCTAGGAGGATGAATATCAGTTTTTTCTAACGTATCACCAATTTTCTCACAGAAGAACTTGGAGCACATATTTTTATTGATGATAGTAATCAGTGATCCTGAATCAGCTACTGATGTTACTTGAACTCCTCCTATAAGTATATCAAACTTGGGATTATTTCTACATGATCCTTCCATACACAATACTTCTTCCTCTTGTATGCACAAAAATTGTGGACCATCTACATCAGAACTAGAGTTGTTGTCCTCTTCACACTCTTAGACATTGCACTTAACATTTGTTTTTACAACACACACGCGCAAAATTGCCTTTTATGCCACACTTGGCTCACTTCTGGCCTAAAGCTGGACATTTTCTATCATGGGCTAAGTGGTTAGAGCTTCTGCACCTGTAACATTTTCCTTTCAAATTCTCCATACCTAAACTATTCTTATGTTTCCCAACATTCTTTTCTACCCTTCTTTGTTTCTCCTGACTACTTTTAGGTTGTATTTTTTTTAAACAATTTTTACACATTCTTCTTCATCTTTAGTTTTGCCAGATGCCACTCCCGCTAGCACACCTTGTTGTAAGTTCTGATTTGCTAGTGATTGCAGTGATCTCCTGCGAGCTGGATTCACTATGTACCCATAATCTGTCATGCAAATTTGGATTGTTGCAGTGCATAATTACTTGATCCCATATCAATTCATCCTTCAACAGCCCAAATCTGCAGGACATTGCTATTTTTCTTAGTGCAGCTACATAATCCTCAATTTTCTCATTAGGGCATTGTTTCCTATGATAAACGTTATACCGAGCAATCGCTTTGCATACAGTAGGTGCAAAATACGCATCTAAATCTGCTAGTGCATTCGTAAATACATCTCCTTCATCCTCTGAGTGAGGCTTTTTCTCCATGCGGTTGTATATTTTTAAACCTTCAGGGGTCTAGACAATGTAGCAGAACGTTCATCTTTTTTCTGGTGACATGTCTTTAAGTGTCTGAATGTATTAATGAAATAATCCTTCCGGTCCTCCCATTTTAAATATTTAGGGCATTTTCTTTTATCATGAATAGCTGTGGTGACAATAAATTAATGGGCGTCATGTCTGCAAGTACTTGGACTGTATACTGTTGCTTCTTGACTCCAGTACAGAATATCTTCTAATATAGCCTTAGAACCCACCGTAGCGGGCTCTACCGGCCATGAAAGGCTCGCTCACGCGTTTTGGCTCCTTTAACAAGGGAAAGGGCCTTTACTGGCCAGTAGAGCCTGCTGCGGCAGGTTCTAAGGCTATTAGAACATTCTGCCACTAGAGGGCAGAATATTATATCAAATAAAACAAATTCCTCACGAAGCCCAAGGAGATTAAAATCCCCTCAGGCTCCGTGAGGCTTTGTTCACAGTTTATGCTGTGAACAAAGAACATTGGAATGTTGATGCTCCAGGCTTTTACCAGGGAGTAAAAACCCAGAACACTCTATTGTCTGCAATGGAGCTCCCAAAATTCAAAAGTTCTAATTATAAATAGCTGTGCTCATCACTGTGTTTGGAGAGCCAATATCAAAGTAGAAACAAAGTGCTCCGTATATTTCCTGCTAGCTGTAATATAGGCGTGCCCAGATTACTTTCTGTAGGGTGTGCCTGTCACCGATAACAGGCTTTGTAACCGGATGAAAGCACTTTTGTCTACTGCCAGGTGTTCCTGTCACCGGTATAAAAATGTAACTGTTCTGTATGTTTTCTGCTGGTTATACACTAGCCTATGCTTTGCACAGGGTTGCGCTGTTTACTTTCGTCAGGTGTGCCTGTCACAGGTAACACGCTTTGTAACTCGCTTCCAATTTCACAGAAGACACGCTGCGTTTGTTATAATACGTGATAATGGCCCAATCCAAGATGGCAGCCACGTGCATGAGCGTATGTGCTTACGTCTGCCAGAAGAGGTATAAGCAGAGAGGAAAGACAGCTCCGTATGATGCATGCACACACGGTTTGGCTGAGAAGGAAGCACGCGTGGAGTGGGCCGCGAGCAGACACTTAAACCATACAGATGTTACAGTGAGGAGCATCAACCCATCACAAATTAATTGACTGTTGTTTAAACTTAATACAAATGTATATCATACTCCAGAAGTATTACGCTGAGGCGCTGGCGATAAAACGTCTTACTTGGAGATTAAATGGTTCACACTGGCGATAAAACCTCTTGCTGGTGATCGAATAGGTTCGGGAATGGTCCTGAGCCTTCATTGCCAATTTTCTTATGTTCAAGAGTCGCACACAATGCCTCTTTAAGTACTTGTTAAGTTTATTCTTCACTCAGGACCAACAAATTACATCAACACCAAACACAGGAAAACTCTCTTTCCTGTCCTCTCCCTCCAGCTTCCTACTTTCTTGTCCAACAACGTTCCTAAAGTCCCTTCCTAACCGCATTGGCATTCTACATTCTAATCATGAACCACTAGAAGCTTGTAGAAAGAACTACTCATGAGCCAATAGTGACACGTGAAGGATAATTAAGATAGAACACATTACGTGCTCATTGGAGGGTGCTTACGATATGCACCCTCATAAAGCAGTTTGCATTTAACAAAATATCCTGAATTTTCCCCTTGTCTCTTACTGTGGCTACACCCCCACACAGGACCTAAAGTGTAGGCTCAACGAAAACACTGTTTTGTTCTTGTGCCATTATTGTTCAGGACTGGCAGCCTGAGCGTTTGATATGTCAGAGCTCCATTGTGTTTCCTTCTGAGTGCAATGGTTTACTGTCCCCAACTATTCTCTTGATTGTGAGGCACATCAATGGAAGTTGATAACAAGAGGTGTTGCCCCCACTCTTCATTACAGCTGCTGCTGCTTAAGCCATATGTGGGCACGATGCTGGTTGTGAGGGTACTACTGCCACTGAAGTTTGCCGAAGGATGGTGGGAGATATGGTTGGGAGCTCCATGTGGCTTGCATGTTGGCAGTTCTGGTCTGTCCTTTTAAAGGGCCCCCATTGGAGTGCTGTGGGTGTTTGAGTGCATAACTGCTGAGGCCTCTAGCTTATACACGGCTGCAGGAGAGGAAAGCACAATAGCATCTCCTTCCACTCTAACTGCTGGATAATGTGCTGCTGCTCTTCACTTGGAAGCCTATGGTCCTTTCCCGCACTGAGATGTACCTCTCTACTGACTGCTGGTGGAGGCCCGAGCAATTGCATTTTGTTATGTTAGGTTATGTCAATTTGAATAGTGTGCTAATCACCCGATGGGGTATCCAGGTGCTTAGGCATGTGTGTGTTCCCCTAGGTGCTTATACGAAGAGCCAGTTTTTCAGCTTCTTGCGGAACACAAGAAGTGAGGAGGAAGAGGCTCTGATGTGTTGAGTGAGGTTGGGTGCCTTGTCTTGGGTATGATGTAGGAGAATGGGGAGCCAATGAAGCATCCTGAGGTGGGGTGTGATGTGAGAGCAGCGTGGAAGGTCAAGTATGAGTCTTGCAGTAGCATTATGGAGGGTCTGGAGTCTGACTAGGAGTTGTTTGGAGATTCTGGCTTAGAGAGTGTTGCCATAGTCCAGCCTGCTGGAGATGAGTGCTTATGTGTGTGACAGTCCGACTGGTGTTCTGATGGAACTATTCGAAGATCTTAGGCAGCTTGCTTAGGATGTGGAGCAGGAGATGCTCACTTCATTGACTTGAGCCGTCATGTTGAACTTGTCATCTAGGATGATCCCTAGATTTCTTGTGTGGTCTGTGGGTGTTGGTCCTAGCTCCGATGGCCACCAGGTGCAACCCCATGGAGAAATCTCATTGCCAAAGACCAGTACTTTCGTCTTGTTGGAGCTGAGCTTCAGGCAGTTGGTTTGCATCCAGTCTGCAACCATGGCAATGCATTTTGACTTGTGCAAATAAATGCAGGATGTCTCAAATAAAAGGCCCTGCAACTGGTTCTACGGATTGCCCTTCCATCTTTGGTGGCAGCATCACAAAGAGGTTGATGGGCAAGGCTCAGTAGTGCAGAAGGAGCGTGACCTCCCCCCCCAAAAAAACATACAATTAGGCCGGGCCCGGAAGAAGGGGTTCCTGGGGCCCCTGATCCTTTCCAAATAAATAAATATTTAGGCTGGGTCCCAGAGTATGGTGTCCCCAGGGCCAAGATCAGCCTGGGGAGGGTGGCCATGCAGCCCTCCTCCCCCCAAATAAATTTACAAATAAACATACAACAGTGTGGTTGGTGTTGAACCACCAAGTAAAGGCCTCCTCAACCCTCGCTATTGTTCTATTGTTGGTGACTTTTGCTGGATGGGTAGATGTTGTGCCTAGGGTCATGTGAATGGGGTCAAACCCTTTAGTTCAATACCATGAGTTAAGTATAACAGTATGGTTCTCTTGGCAGTTTTGAGATCCTTCAGGGTACATGACATGTTGTTTCCATTGGTTACTATCTGGTCATCTGTCTGTCTGGGTTGTATCTGTGAAGGCTTGCTTGGTCACTGGTTGAGGGATCTCTTTTTGGGTGCACCTCACTGTGTTAAAGAACCCATGCCACCTTCTTTTTTCTGAAATCTGGGTGATATCTAACTTCTGACAGGGTGCTTGAATAAAAAAAAAACATTACCTTTCTTCTCAATGATCCAGTGCATGGAAGACTATGCCCTAACGCCTGGTGCTTGTGTAGTCCTGGGTTGATGTCCCTCCTATGTCTTCTTGGGCGCAGTTTAGATGCTTCAGCACTGAGATAGCCTTGCTGGGGTGCCTTGGGAGAGTTCTTGAAAGACGTTTAACAGTTGTAGGCTGGAGTAAGGGTCTTTTGATGGGTACTATTTGATACAAGTATGTTCTCTTCGTGTGTTTTAACAAGTAATACAAAAGGTGGCAGAGGCTGCAAGACTATATGTATGTTAAATTAACAAGAATGGTATAGGTCTGATGGTATCAAGTCGCACTTGTTTTACTAGTGTGGATTGTACAAGGGTGAAAAGCTGTATCAGTTTACATAAGCATATCAAGCAGGAACAGAAATCCAGGGCCCAGTTTTCAGTGGAAGAGAGAATCATTAGTTACTTTACAGTGTGTCAGCGTGTCTGAAGAGTGGTAACACCAGCCATCATCAAAGCTTGTCACCATCAGGGCCAATGTCCTATATCATGATTAGTGCCAGTGCCTGGAGTCGCCGTCCGTGCTATTGTGTCCTGTCACCAGCAATAGCTTTCACCACCTGTTTCTCCAGCCGACATCACAACCCGTAGCCAAGGAGTCCCCAGTTCTACTTGCCTATCGCAATCTACGTCAGCCACACTCAGTGCCATAGTTTAGCAAAATTGGTCAAATTCACTACCAGTGTTGTAGTCTCAAACCGGCCCCAGAATAAATCACCATCAATCAAAATATTCCAAGCCGCTACTTGCCCCATCATCTCAAATCACCAACTGCTACTGTGGTGAAAGTTGCCATTATTGGCAGTTTAGTAGTAAACATCATTGTAAATCATCAGTCCCCACCAGTGCAATGCCAACCTCCTACCACCGTCTGTCAGATTTCACATATTTTATAATGTGACTTTCAGCCGGGGGTTTTGATGTGAGTGCTACGGTGAACGACACTTTCTCTGGTGACATTACAGGTCTTCATTTGAAATGCCTATGACTTAGCAATGCTAGCGCAGGAAGGGAAATCACATGATTTCACAGAAAATTGGGTTTAAACTAACTAAAGTATGTGGTTGCATAGTAGAACCGAAACAATAGATGTTCCTGAAGCAAATACAAATCCGCTCACTTTTTCGCAAAAGGGTATAATTAACTCTAAATTAATCTGTAATGCATAGTACTACCAAGACCTGCTTGACAGTAATACTTTCGCTTAAACATTGTAGAGAGTATTAGTCTCCTAATTGTTCATATGGTTGTATTGTAAAGAGAGTTATCCAGGAACCTACAAAGATACTCTCAAAATATCTGAAATAAATGTAACTGCTCTATGAACACTAGAGGTTTTGCCTTTGAATAGACAAAGCAACTGGCAAGCCAGTCACGCGTGGACACCAGTCACCTGCTCCAAAGTAACTCCAAATGCAATGTGCCGACATTTCAACACGTCCATCAGAATTGAGCACTATACATACACCGCCACAGCAAGATGTCAGCTACAATACTGTGATACACCCACACCAACATTATCACTAACCATATATGCATCGAAAGAAATCTAAAAAAAATCCAGGTTTACAGTCAAGAACCATGCAAACTAACATCAAGATGTGTGAACATATTCACAAAAGTTGTCCAGGTCTTCTGTGTCTCTGGAGCCAATAGTTTCCACACATGGTCTGTTTGGTACTGGTGTTGAAAGAGTACAGGAGCCGGAATGCTGTCTCATCCTCTAGGGCAACAGTGTCTAATCCTCTAAGGCAGGGACTGTCTTAGCCCTTAGTGATTGCATGCCGGATGTTTCCCAGTCAAGAAAATGCAATTTCTATTTAAACTCTGACAATTGCCAAATAAGATGTCTCTAGCTCATAGATGCATTACAGAAAGACAGCTGGGGCCCATATTAAACGAATGCTCAAAAGTCAGTTTTCTCCTGCAGCAGGATGTGTGTGTGCATGTAAACAGACAAAACCAACCCATAGGGAGACTATGCGATTCTGTGGCAGTTGAATATTCTGCTCAAGGATGAACGTACAACTCCTGGTACATAATTCACCATCTGCTTCATAACTTACAGGTTTCAGCAAACCAATCGTTTCTAGCACCAATGAATGAAAAGTAACGAAAAAGGCAAAGATGTAGGTCACTTTCAAAGGGTACCTGGTGGCGACCTGGTCGTGTTTCAGTTTCTGAATGCTATATTCAGGTGTAAACAGTCTCTAAAAAGTTTAAACTTTTGACCAGACAGTATTAATGTGTATTACAATAACAAAATTACCTACCAGTACTGCCACAGAATGTGCTATAATTTTTTTTTTTCTATTACAGCATAATTTAATTAACTATGTCAGATAATTTGTTCCTCCAATGCCACATAATTTCAATGGCCCTGTGTTTAAGTCAGTGTTGCAGTTGAGTTCCACCCATAAGTACTCCCAGGTTTTTGTTTTGCTTTTTGTATCACCTGGTATGGACTTTTTAATGTAGGTGAGTCTCCCTCCACACATTTACCACCCGTGCCCGTCTTTTAAGATAAGGGGTAAGGGACACTTGGCTGGTTACAAATGAACACGTACCCACACTTGTGCACACGTGCTCAGGTTTCAAGTGGAATTCTACTGTTGTGTGCAGCCTGATAACTATGCACAGGTAGCCTGTTGCAGAAGGGCCTCTGCAGAATTAGATATTGACCTCGGGTAGGCTTTGTAATGTTAATGTACACTAATAGGGAAGGTCAACATGATTTACTGCTGTGTCTGTAGTGACACCCTATGAGGACCAGTTGGAGGAAAGCCCTGAACTTCTGCGCCCAGTGACAAAGACCAGGAGGAAGGCTGGTGCAGGGAGTCAGGAGAACCATCTCTCTGAGGACTACACTGCTTTGGGGGTGAGGAGGTTTGCTGCAACTGCCCCTGGTGGCTAGAGCTTACCACCCGGAGTAAAATGAGGCCAAGATCATCAACATCGTCCCAACTGGACCCAACTCATGGCATTTTGAAGACTGGCGACCTTTGACCTTTCCTCACTGAGCAGAGCGTGTGGCGGTCCACTGTGTTTCCTCACTTTATCCCTGGTGTAGGCCAGGGCCCGTTGGTTGACCCATAATGTTTTTACTCAATGTTTCCAGGGAGAGGCATGCATGGTGCCCCCTCCCCAGATTCTCTTTTGGCCCAGGGATCTCATCCCCGGGCTGTAGTTGCCAAGAAGGAGGCCGGGACCCCATCCCCAATCCCTGAATGCCAAGCAGAAAAGGGAGCTCTGTCAAATGCCCCCCACCCCGCCAGTAGCAGTGGTCCTGCTCTGCTCCTGTGTCTGGGGGAAGCAGGCATCCACTGCGAAAAAGGAGATCCTTTGGGCAGTGAGAGAGAAGCTGCTGGCTGTTGTGGCTACACAAGGAGATGCTGGCCATACGGAAGCTTGAGGGGCTGACAGGAGTGGGCTCCCTGGGCTGCCCCCAATATTAGGAGCACATGGGGTGTCCGGGTGGAGCTGGGCACCCCAAAAGAAAAGAAAAGAGAACACAAAGGAGACTGTGGCAAAAGGCTGTGCATGAAGAAAAATTAAAGTGGCTCTCACTGACACAGTGGGAGAGCAGCTTATAAAATATGCACTGCTTCGGCTGGAGTGCACCATAATACCCTGCTAGGCTTTCTTAACTGCACATTCAAAATGGACAGAGGACACCAGTAATGAGCTAAAGAAAGTATGGGGGTGGCTGCAGGAATACAGCAGCTCCCCCTTAAGAGTTGTCAAAAGAGAGTGAACCTATATCTGCCAGACCCAGAATTCCAGAACCTTCCAGGTATTTCCTTACTGTTTCCAAAGCACCTGCAAGGCTGAAGCTTTAGCTCTACAGCTGGGAGTTGTGTTTCTTCTAGGGGCTGATTTTATTGGTGCAATTATTGTGGCCTGTATATGTTTAAACAAAGTCAAGGAAAAAAATGGGGTTCTTGGTTCCCAGTAAGGAGAATTGTGTACCTATTACATTTGCAGGCTACACAACTAATAACCCATTTTCCTACAGTCACAGTTTAAAGGATATCATCAAAACAGCACCAAAAAATCCCCATGTACACAGCAGTTCAGAACATTATTCTAGTGGGTAATGGCAAACAGCCATCTCTATATCATGATCTAGGATGAGGAATTGCTTAATCAACATAGGGTGGGCTAGACGGACAACCAAAAGCCTATCCAAGACAGTGACAATGAAAAGAATGTGCTTCTCTTTAGAGACCCTACAGCCATGATCTATGTAAAAGGATAGCTATCGTCTGCTAGTGGTTTATTGGAGGGAAGAGCCATCTTCCAATGTCCAGCTCTTGAATAGGGTCCACTGAAATAATTAGTTTAATTTCAATGTTTGAAAATATTTGAAACAGTAAGGTTTGTTTCCTGACTGGAAGACCGAGACTAAATAAGTACCTGAATGTTACTAGGGCTGAATCACAATAACTGCGTGCAACAGTTCCAGCACTGGGGTTTAAGGAAAATTGCTCCTTACATGAGGTAAACTGAAACCCATTTTCCTCTCTACTATTATGAACTATCCGCTTTGATGACCCTCTAACACTGATCAAATCAAAATAGCCTCATAGACAACAGACTTGCCCCTTTTTTCTCCAAAACAAGTTCAACACAGTCTCCTAAACAGGCAGTCAATTTGTGCAGTGGAGAGAATTCCAAAGTCCACCCTTAATTTCCCACCAATGCTGGAACAGCACAAAACACTTATGTTGAAAATGACCCCTCTAAATAACCGAAAGACTACTTAAAGCAAGATACGTACCGACAAAGCAACAAACCACGGGATAAACCTCTTGCACTCCCATTACTATCCAGTTCCTAAAGCTATCCCACCCTAACAACAACCCCCATGACATTTCAAATGGAGAGTGTTCATGTAGCAGCAACTTTGGAAAATCTGCACTAAAACAAAAGCAATCAGAACATCAAACATCCCCACAAAACGGATGCGGTCCACAACATTTACTGACTCTTTTATTAACTGTTTAAACACAAATACAAATATTTCCAATATTTGTCAGACTAGATGAAGTATTACTGACTATGCCGTAGCACTCAAGCTGTACCTCGTTGATGAGCTCAACAAGACCAGAACTAGTCTGGATTTCCTTGTGTTTTTATTCAGAAGGGATGTGGTCTGATAATTCAGACAGCACTGTCCCATTTAGGGCAGGCCGAGGCCGATTTGCTTGTGATGGGTCTGTGTGTGTAAGGGCAGAGATGGTCTAAAAAAATGTAAAAAAACAGTAGCTGTGATTAATTCAAGCATTCCATCCATCACTTTTTGTGCTGTGTTCATAGGTGGATGTGTCTGCATATGGTCCCCGTGTATAAAACAATCTACAACCGGTGGAATGGAATGTAACTCAGAATAATTACCAGTGGCAGAGATTGATTCACGCACTCCATCCTTCACGTTCTGTGCTGTGTTCATTAGTAGTGCACACCAAGAAGAATACAATAATGTGTCAGATGTGAGACTTTCAGATTTTATGAACGTAGAGCAGGCATGTCTTTGCTTTCCATTTATGAGCACATTATATTTTCATTGTGGTCCTAGCAGCACTGCTTTTACCATTGGTTCTTGGTGGCTGTGTCAAATCTGCCATGTATTACTGCCACCTCTGTTAAAGAAGGCGCAAGTCACCAGTGTTCACTGGGACGTTCACCATTCTAAAGGCCACAGGTAGCTCATCCTGTTACTCTCATGTGATAAAGCCTACTTCTTAGTTCAAACCTGAGCACTGCTTTGCAGCAAAGAAAAAAATATGAATGGCTGCAAAATTATATCATTAACTTCTTTCCTTTCTGTTTTGCCCAATTCTTTGCCAATGCAAAGGCCCTAGCATGTGTAGAGTTAAAATGGAATCCTGAGACATACAGGTGTCCGTACCACTATTATACCAGGGGCGGCTCCTTCACTATTGCGCATGAGCGTCGCCGCACTCGTTTCTGCTTCTGGCACAGCAGCGCAGGGAGGGGCGGGGCTGGGCTGTGGGAGGGGGAAGAGTGCACTTAGTGCACATGTGTGTTTGGCCAGCCGTCTAAGTCCGGCCAAACACACATGCACACTTAGCTTTCTGCATCCCGGCTGCATACACAGCCAGGCTGGAGAAACTGCAGCGATCCGAGGCTTGTGTCTGAGCGGCAGTGGCTGCCGCTCAGACCAATCCTGATGCTGCTTACATTGGCAGTGGCGACGGAAAGAGGTAAGTTAATTTTTAAATTATTTTTTATTCCCTCCCATCCCCTCACTCCCACCCCTCCCCTTCATATTTGTGGTGGCCCCCGATGTATTACACTATCGTA
This sequence comes from Pleurodeles waltl, assembly GCF_031143425.1. NCBI lineage: Eukaryota > Metazoa > Chordata > Amphibia > Caudata > Salamandridae > Pleurodeles > Pleurodeles waltl. The sequence continues at coordinate 1,340,557,056 of NC_090447.1, forward strand.
AGAAGCGCAATTTTTACAATATTTGAATTTTGGGAATAGCACGAAGATGAATAAATATATTGCTGCCTATCGTAATTGTATTTTTGCTGCCATTAAGTGCAAAGAGTACGGCAGCTACTCGGGCAGTTATTCAATCCCTGCTGAGACTTACAATGAGCTGCAGGTCACAAGTTGAGATCTATTTCAAGGCTTTCCATCCTTCGGAGGTCGGTAAATTGAGTACCGTCGAGGACCTAATTATTAGTAGTCCTCTAATTAAAATAGGTGCGGTTGCCAGGTCATCGGAATTGTAAGTTTAGCAGTGGTATTCCACAGGAAGATTTGTCCTGCTGCAAAAAGGCAAGTCTCTGGGTGGAAACACCGGGGAAATATGCAGCAATAGGCATGGTAAAATCGACTTCAATCAGGATTTTTATTTCCCCATGGTAATGAGAGCCTAAATTGGGAAAAAGTAAAATGTGTTGTTTCCAACTCTTAGAAATGTTAGAGTTGTTAGGAATCCGATATAAAAATACATTAGTAATATTACTACTCGATTTCTGCAGGTTTGTAAAAGAAAAGAACGTAAATACTTGAAAGCAATCTGTATTTTTCATTCCTTGGCTGTACAAGAAGCACTGATAGCACGAGCAGCCGGCGCTGCAGGGAATTACCTCCGTGAAAAAAGCATGTCCCGCCTGCCAATCCAGCATCCGAAGCCATCCCTTTGTCTCATCACATTTCGATACATATCAGAAAGGTCATGACCTTTCTAACACTCGGTACAAAGCTCCGAGAGCTCAGTCTCCCTCTGGGCTTCAAGCAGCAGTAAAGTGGTGAGGATCCCCTGGCGCGAGTGAAGGAAACCTGCTGGTCTAGAACTGGAAACATTTCTATTTCATATGTGCTCTTTTATTTTTATCATAGATGTTTGCTGTTGGTCTTTTCTATCACACTGATCAAACAAAAAAAGCCCGGAACACCACAAAAACCTAAGAGTTTTATCTTTCAAATACAAAGGTGTTCACAAAATGCTATAGTTCTGATCATGTAAGTTTATCAAAGGAATTATAGAAATAGGCATCTGTGAAATGCACATGTGGTGCAAACATAAATTGTATGTGCAAGAATGTGAATATTGCACGCAGTATAACAAGCTGGAGGCGAAATGGGTATTCCACAGAACCCCTTCTTGTGAATATAGAGCCTCGATGCTATAGATATCTGCTTTAGAAAAACTCGGGTAGAGCAAATGTTTCTGATTTTTCATGAGGAGACATTGCCACTAAATCCTTATGCTCTGTTAATTGTTCGCTGTTTTTCAGAAGGCTGCAAAGGTGCAAATTAATCTTTGTTACCCAATTGAAACACTCCAGGCCGGAACATTTAAAATTATTGCAAGGGGGGAGGGGCTCTTCGTGTTTTGCCCAATAGGAAAATTATTTAGATATACTGTGTCTGCATAATTATAACTTGAAATCACATATATTCCATTAAAAAATTGCCAGGTCCCACTGCTCTTAAAATAACAGAAGTGCGGGTGTACGAAAAACAAAATGTCACTGCACGTATTACAGCATACATGTAACATGTACTTGTATGCACGTATTATTCACAAAGCGCACTAGACATCTTGGCACTAAACTGAATAAAGGATAAAACCAGAATAGTCGTTCTTGGTTTGCAGATGGTGGGTATGCTGTTCCAGGGTGAGCATGCCAGAAGTGAAACCACACTTCCAATCAGGTAGGTTTAATTTCACAGAAAGCAATGAAAGAGCTGAACGCCAGCAGAGAAGAGGTTGGAAGTACGTTTAAATCAATTGGAGCTGGCCAATTGGATGGTGTGAGGATGTCTGTCTTCATGTTTGTTCCCCGCCTCTTTCCCCATGCTTTTGTCTTTCTAAAAATTAAATTTTAAAACCTCTGCTGTGGACTGTGGTCTGTTAAATAGGCTCTAGGCCAATATGCTATGATTTACCATACCACACAGTCTGAAGCCTGCTAAAATATTATTAACTTGTGTCTTGTATGTCAGCAGCATTGTTTAGCTGCTGGAGCTTTAGTTATAGAAGATGCAGCACACACAGAAGTGCCAAAGCGTCATTTTGAAATGATTGTTTATGCGCAGGAAGCCTACACATAAACAATCATGCCTGGCATTTTGCTCTTTCTTTGTGTGCACATAAAAAAAGCAAAAAACGAGGAGGAATAAAAGTATTCCTCCTGATTGGTGTGCCTTGCTAACACTACCCCCGGGGTAGCGTTAGATTTTGCCACTTTGTCAGGTTTACGAATACTCATAAATCTGAGACAGCATAAAAACGCAATGGGTTTTGCAGTGGCACGCCCACAGCAACACCCCATCATGTGAAGGGGCCATATTTACAAAAAGTGGCTTAATGCCACCTTATAAATACGGCGCAGTGCATTGCGCCACCAGAGCGTCACGAAAAGTGACGCTCGGTGGCACTAGGGGCTCATAAATATGCCCCTTACTTCTAAGTCCATGTTATTGCCGATCCATCAGTTCAGGCAGGGTTGGACGACATAATGTTTCAGCTTGAGAGTGTTGTCTACGTGGGGGATGTAAGATAAACTATACACATATTTTATGCATTTGCCCACGACTTTAGACAGAGTGAAGATACTTAGGACCAATGTTATAGACCAGGGGAGGCGAATTTTGAGGAAACCAGTTGAAATTATTTTAATAACTTTGATCTTTAGTCTTTTTCAAATAATTGTGACATATTTTGATTAAGTTTATAAGTTATTATTTTGCGACTGCTAGGTGTTCTATGTTCTATAACAATTGGGACTATCTTTATTGAAATAATCATGTTTTATGCCATTGAGACCCTTGTATGACGACTTTTGCAAGTGCACAATGATGTAGAAACATGTATTTTAAACTCTGTATATAAGAGGCTCATCAGTGCCTAAGCAATTTTCTTTATTTTCATTATTTTAATAATGGTTTTAATCAGGGCCAGCTTTAGGGAGGTGCCATCGCACTGAGCACCGAGATCAGGAGGGCCTGTAGTTTGAAATACCTTATAGGTTTAAAAACACCTGCTGCGAAGTTCCTTGTATGTTGGGCAATTTTTAGGCAACAGTAAAAATGTCAACATAACTTTGGTGATTAACGTAGCTGCTTGGAGAGAGATGAGAGTTTTGTCTAATTGTAGTTGTGACTCATAATAAAGTAGCTTAGAGTGTTGATAAGCCTCCTGCAAAGGATGTCAACCATGCAGATCACATAATTCTATTTTTTATAGATAGCTCAGTGGGTTACTGCTTTTGTCACACAGGTCCTTTTGTTACTTGCAGTTTGTAACTCACAATCCTAATATATCACAGTGAGCTATGAACCATCATCAAGAGAGCTACATGAAAACTGCAAAGTATGGGTTAGAACATTATGTTTTCACCAGTATTTCATTATCCGAATGTTAATAAAAAAGGTTTTTTTTGAGTGGAAATAAATTCTTATCAGCAAAGCCAACCCCAACCATTGTGTTTCCTTTTAAATCATGAGTTTGTACTTCGCCAGACCAAGCACCCTTAAAATATATTGCCTTCCAGTATAGATGACATGTGACTCCTACACCTTATAGTCCTCATTGTCTTATACACTGATTTGCACATGTATGATTCATTGTCTCTGTATTATGTGTGTGTGTGTGATGTAAAAGTTCTCTTGTACCCAAAATGGTTTGAGTAGCACTATAAAACAATTCAAATATATGTTAGAGAGGAGCTATGGAGAGATGCGAGCCACTGCTGGAATGTGGTAGTGAGAGAATCAGTGGAGAAGTAGGTCATTAGGGGTCCAACAAAGATTTCTGCACAGGGTGCCCCAGTGCTACAGCTGACCCTGGTACCAATTAATCTTTAATAAATCTAACCTATAAAATATTATATGGTGTGACTTTTTCACATCTATCTTGCCCCTTTGCCACATACTTTAGCGATAACATTTTCACCGATATTTGCCTTTTTGTCACATATAGCCAGCCCATGCCTTTTCACACTTTTTCTGGGGGACATCTTCTGCCTTTCAGCAAACAAAGAGCTCATAATGGCTAGGAAAACTAGAAAAGATCTAACCTGTGAGTTTTTTCTGGTCATTAGTAAAGAGAAAATCTGCTCACAGAAAGTAATTTTGAAGTAGGGGTCCAGCACTGGCTGCTGGATCTACAAATGATTTGAGGTAGGATGGGCTATATTTTAAATTACAAAGACTCAGAAGAGAGTTAACCATCAGTGGCCGCAGATAGCTTTTACTTTGGAATTGGATTTGGGTCTTGTTGGAAAATGGGTTATTGGTAAGGGCAGGTAAGTACCTACACTTAGCAATAGGCCACTAACCTCCACTTAGGTCCAGTTAGGTCTCAGTAAATTAAACCCAGCTCAACCCTTGGTATCTTGGCAACAAGCGACAAGGCTTAACTTAGGAGACAGAGTGTAAAGCATTCAAATATCACAAAACAGTAATTAAATAAAACACAGGAAACAGTTTCAAAATTAAAAATCAATTTATAAAAATAGATTATATTTTTATCTTTAAAATGACACAAAAACAAATAAAATTGAATAAGGGGAACCGGAGATATGAATTTTGAAAGAATTATAGTTTCTAGCGCCTAGAAACAAAAAGCGGGAATCTAGTCATCTGGTCGCACCTCGACCGGGGCAAAGTCAAAGTTTAAGGCCTGGCTCGGCTCGGCTACAGCCCGCGGGAGGCCTCGGTCAAAAGTTTACCTTAGGACTTACTCGTTTTTCTGAAAATTTTCTTCAGCGGGACGAACCTGCCAGTCCAATCCGGCCTCCTGGAACTCTTCCTCAGATAGGCGTCACGGGAGCCCCCGTGGAAATTTTTACCTTCGGACTTAGTCGTTTTTTCGAGGTGAAAATCCTTCGACCGGGGCAAACCTGGATCTTGATCCGACGTCCTTGGAGCCCTCCTCGGATATGCTGGCTGGGAGGTCCCAGTCAACTTCCTACATTCGGACCTAGTCTGTTTTTTGGAGATTTTCTTCACTTGGACGAACCTGCAAGTCAGGCTGGGTCGTGGTTGAGGCAAGCCGGCTAGAGTTGCTGCGGCGGATCGGTCCCTCTATGGAGCTTTTTTTCTAAAAGTTCTCCAAAGTTCCCCAAACTTCTGGATCTCCTTCCATATGTTCCTTTAAGGTTCTTTTGGGGTCCACAGCTCACCCCAAGGTTCCAGAAGCTCTGAGATGCTCCTTGGGAGTGTGGACTACAACTCCCAGAATGTGGTGCAAACTCCTTTTTGGCCACTGGACAGTGGTCAGCTGGTTGTTTTTTTCAGGAGTTGGTGCAGGGGACTCTGGTTAGCAATTTTTCACCTGTAGAAAAAAGGGAGTCCCTCCTTAACCTAGTTGAAGCTAGGCAAAGTCCTTCTTGTTGTGAAGCCCAAATGTGCAGCTGGTGCAGTCCTTCAGAGTGCAGGGTCCAGGTGCAGGCCAGGGGTCCAGCAGGGCAGTCCTTCTTCTCCTGTAGTTCTTCCTTGTTGGAATCTGATGGGGATCTGAGGTGTGGGTGCAGGTCTGCCAGTTTTATCCTTGCTCCTGGGTGAAACAAAGGGGGGTCCTGGTTCTCCAATCAGGTGCAGGGTCCTTCCCCCTGTGAAGACCACTTCCTGGGAAGTGTGGCAAAAATCAATCCCAGGGTGCAACATTCCTCAAAAATCCATCATGGCTGACAGTGCTTTTTGGAGGCTACATCTGGCTGAGCCCACCCACTGGTGTGGCTAAAAATTCTAAAAACACCCCTCTCCTGCCCTCTCCTAATCTAATCAAGGGGACACCTAATTGTCTGGGTTTGCAGGATGTGAGGGTTTTGCTGGGTTGCTCCAAATGTCCTTCTCTGCCTTTGAAGACCAGTTTGGCAGCCCTCCCCCTTCCTGCTTCACCATCTGCTGAGGGGAGACCTCCTCCCCCAGGCACATCTCTTTGTGTAGAGCCAGGCCACTTCACACCTCATCAAGGCAGCCTGGCCAGGCTGCCAGAGGCTGGCCAATCAGAGCACAGCAGCAAAAACACTGCAGGGCTGAAGTTGGCAACTTTTCAGGTAAAGTTTAAAACTCTTTACCTGAACAAGTTATATTAAATCCCACAACTAGAAGTTGTGGGATTTATTATAACAATTAATTTGATACCATACTTCTGGTATCTGTTACTTAAGGGGGCATTTAAAATTAAAATAAAGTCTCCCCATTCTAGCCTATGGAGGCCATTAACTACAATGAGGAGAAAACAAATTTGGCTGTTTTACCTCACCAGGTCTTATAAAACTATTTTTATAAGGTCCCTGCTTATAGTTACACTGCACCCAGCCCTAGGGGCACATAGGGCACACCCTAGGGGTGACTCATATTTAAAAATAAGGTAGTTTAAGACTTTGGAACTACTTTTAATTCCAAAGTCGAATCTGCATATAACTTTAAAATTAAAAGCAGCCGGCAAGGCAGGCCTGCCTTTAAAATGGCACTGGGCACCTCAGCTGTGCACCTATGGGGGCACTACCCATGCTGGGGTCCCTAAACCTCCATGCCCTACCATGTACTAGGGACTTATATGTAGGTTGACTTAGCCAATTATTATTAGCCTAATTTGCATACTGATTTTACACAGAGCACAGGCCATGGGACTGGTTAGCAGTACCCAGGGCACCGTCAGAGTCAGGAAAACACCAGCAAAAAGTGGAAAATGGGGGCAAAAAGTTAGGGGGCCTCTGCAATCAGCCCTGTTCTCTCACAGGTCTGAGAAGTATTTCTAGAGATTGGTTTAAGGCCACAATCAAGGCTGTCAGAGTTCCTGTGTTAAGAACTTGTTTTTTGGCCTACTGCCACTTCAGAACCTGCTTAAATCACTGATAAAGACATTCCTATTTAGATACTGAAAGATGAAGTTCACTGCCTCCCAAGGCATTGAATGAGGATTGTTCTGCCTCTGCCCCCTATTCTGAATTTGATCAGGTCTTTGTTGTAGATTACTGACCTGGTCCACAGAGCTACTTAGGGCCAGATGTAGCAAGATATGCTTTTGCGATTCTGAAATTGCGAGTCGGTGCGACTCGCAATTTCAGAATCGCAAAAGCATATGCAGAATGGTGTCTCAGACACCTTCTGCGACTCGCTATGGGGTCGCAAAGACCCACCTCATCAATATTCACGAGGTGGGTCGCATTTTGCGACCCCATAGCGAGTCCCTGCACTCACAGGGATGGTGGCCTGCTGAAGTCAGCAGACCTACATGTCTGTGACTGCTTTTTAAATAAAGCAGTTTTTTTTTTCATTTTGCAGCCCGTTTTCCTTAAGGGAAAACGAGTTGCAAAATGAAAAAAATACCGAAACCATTTGGTTTAGTTTTTTTCAGAGTACTCTGAAAAAATATTTTTGTTGACATTCACAAAGGGGAAGGGGTCCCATGGGGACCCCTTTCCTTATGCGAATGAGTTATCACCAGTGTGACACTGGTGGTAACTGCGAGTTGCTTTGCGACCGCATTCGCGGTCACAAAGCAAGTCTGAATTGCGATGCGAGTTGCAAATAGGAAGGGAACACGGTACCGACTCGCAATTTGTGAATGTGCATCGCGGGAGGCCGTTTGCATGGCGCAAACTGCATTTTTCGCAGTTTGCGACATGCAAACGGCTTGCTACATCTGGCCCTTAATCATATCTGATTGGAAAAAAGTGACTTTTGGAAGGAGTCTTCTTCAGAGAGATGCGGGCAGAGAAGCGACAGATGTCCTGGACTCTGAAGGAGATCGGTATTCAGATGCTTATTTACAAGCCCATTGTGCTGCTGTTCCTTTTTTTGTGATGCCCAGGAGACAGAGTGCAGACCCATATCTACCAGGCCACGCAAAGCCACTTTACGTGGCTTTGCATGGCCTCGTAGACATGGTGAAAGGCCTCCATGGATTGTTCTTGTGCTGGAGGGAACACCTTCCTGCACAAAAGCAATCCTACCAACAACACAGACACTCTTGCACCATGGTGCAAGAGTGCCTGTGTTGGTGCTAGGCAGCAAACTGTGCACTGCCTGAAAGGACAGGAATGCACCACATCTCTAACTACGGTGCAATCCTGCCCTTTCAAATTTGTGTAGGGCAGCACAGCAAAAATACTTGTGGCACTGCCCTATATCAATCCATTGTAATATGCCCCCAAGTCCTGCAAACCTCGGATTTCGGTTGTGAATTGTTCGTTGAAGTCAGTTGTCTTATTTTCCATTACATGTGAGTTAATTTAAAAGACAATGCATGTTGAATGGTCTGGCCGTAGGCTTGGTTCACAAAATCGAGGAAATCTACAAACCTACAATTTCATAGGTTTTCCAGTTTAATTTAAATTAAAAATGTTTGCAGCATTTGTAATAGAAATCTATGACTTTTCCAAGGTATACGTGTTATATCTAACCATAAGCCTTTCTTTCCTCACAGTGAAATATTGTTCCTTGAGAAGAAATCTCCTTTGCAGCATCCTCTTAAAACAGGGATGTATATAGTACACTTCACGCATCGTCTGCTCTCCATTTGACTACTTTTGCAGGTGAAGGTTTGGGAGAGCAGTTAATGTAGGGGCACAAATGTTTGTGAAACTGTATTCCCCACTCCTTTTTCACAATTTACAGCTTTTCTCATCCTACACAAAGCATAAGCTACTACAGATAAACCAGCACATTCGATTTCCTGCTGATGTGGGCATAAAGAAATCTCACAGACCTTTGTTTTACAAACCAGGATATCAGATTGCTCTGCAGACGGCCACATTTCTTCTGCCTGTGACACCTATGGGAAGAACAGGTTTGCTGAACAAGCTCAGGTTCAGATTTACATACAATCTATATACTCTAAATTCTGAAGAGGTTTCGTCTCCCACTTCAACAAAATCATTTTACAGCCTCGATGGTGAGCAGAGCAAAGCTGGCATGTAACCATTCTTGGTACAACAGGCAAAACTGTGCTACAGGTTCTTGTATTCCTTAGAAAGAATTTTGGTAACTGATATTTAATATGGTCCTTAGCCCCACGTCCTGAAAAATAAATCTACCTTAAGCAAAAGTTACCAATCCCACTATCACAACACTTGAACGAAGAAATACAGATAATAGAAACATTTTCCTAGGACTAATCTGATGCTATCAATAAAAGCAAAGGATCTTAATGGATTTTGGGCTTTGGAGGAAAATAGATTTAGATGCTCTCAAGAATCTCCAAATCTGTTTGTCACTAAAATCCAATTGTTTGCAAATGTTAGAAGTTTTTATGCTGATGAACAAAACTGTGCCATTTTTTATAGCACCACTTGCCATCTGTCAGTTGAGGTGAGTACTGTAGCTTTGATCGATCTTAAAAACCGATACTGAATCTACAAGAATGCCTGTACTGAATGTGATTTCCATTACTATTCTTGACACACACTCTTTTTTTGGACCACATTGCCTTTTAACGTCTTCTGTAAAGTTCTTAAAACAGACTTGTACCTCCTACATAACTCTAATACAAAAACAACGTTCACCAATTTTAAAAAAAGTATTTGGTAGGGTTTTATGCAGTACTGTCCTTTTTGAAATGTTTCTTTTTCGACCTGTTGACAAATATGCATTGCACTATTCAGCTCAATGATACACAGACCACGTCCCCTTTATTTTTTTGCATGTTTTGATTATAGGTTTTACTGTTTTTTTTCCGTAACCTAAAATTAACATGTTAAAAACATACTCATATATATATATATATATATATATATATATATATATATATATATATATATATATATAAAATGAAACAGTGATAAAGTGTAACTATAGATTTTTCAAAACTCAGATAACAAATTTCAAGTAGATTTTTCTCATCTATTTCAGGTTTCCATTTTGTTGTCTCTATTCATGGCATTTTGTGGTTATTGGTGAAGAAAGAATCATGTATAGTCACTGTATTTTTGTTATCGTACACAAGGAGAAGGTATAGTGGTTATTAGTTCACATGCCACCCCATGACTGTAATTTAAGTCTGCAGTACCTGGAGTATGCCTTTAACAAACTGCTCATACCTAGGCAAAAATAGACTGAACTTGACTATTACAAATCTCTGTCTGCCACAACATTCCTAGAGGTTTGCTGACGATAAACGTTCGTAGAGATTCCTAATAATTACAAACAATTCCAACATGCCATTTCATCCATTTTGCAGTAACTTCTAACTGCAGTGGCGTCAGAAGGGATATAAACTGAACTTGAAACAGGGAAAAAAAGTGCCGCCATGCTTCAAATCGCATTTACTCATTTGTAACGGTGATGCGCAAGCAGGTGGAGGTCAGGAGATGCAATGGTCGACTTCCCATCAGACAGGTAGGTCAAAGGTCCATCCTGGTACCGGAACAAATTAAATAAATAGTATAAAGCCCATTCAATGCACTATAGTCCATGATTTATTGGCAGCAATAACACAGAAAGCCTTCTGTAAATCGCGCAGGCCTTCCCCATTCATTCATCCAGGCCTGCGCGAGCCACAAATGTGTGCCGGCCAGCCGTCCATGGAGGGAGGGAGGCGGTCCTGCGCTGAGAGAGAAAATCTATTTATGACTAATATACTGAATGCCACTGTTTGAGAGCAGGCCATCTGTGCCGAAATGTGACCACGGACGCCCTGCCAAGGTCAGTGAGACCGACTGTGAATCTGCTGCCCACGTGATGATGATTGTACAACTCCAATTAGCTTGAGGGCTACGCTGTCCAGCTATGCTTCAACCCAAGACAACCGGAGCATTTTGGGAAAGAGACTGAAGATTACAGTGTCTAAAACAGATTGCTCGCATGGATTTTATTCAAGTGCCTCTGCTCCATCTTCATTACACTGATAAAACTCTCAATTTTTCAAGCTCTGCTCCGCAATGCAAATTTCGAAAAGCCATGTTGTAAATTTATGATTTAGACCAGGGATACTCAAAGTACGGCCCGCGGGCCTCATGCGGCCCCTCTGACCTTTACATGCGGCCCCTTGGGGACAGGAGCACTGGGCGGCTGTTTGCTTGACTCTGCACTAACAAAAATATTAAATACACATAATAAATCATTTATTTATCATTTATTTCAAACTGAATTGGTGTTAAAGAAAGGATGTAACTAGGGATTCTTGCACTTAACTTTAGAAACGCCTTCATTTTTAAAGACATCTTGCAGCATAAGTGTAAAACTAAGACAGTCGCTTCAAAATAAAAAAAGTGTATTTAGTTAACATGCAGAACCTTTTAGTCTTAGTACAATTTATTTTATCAGTGCATTGAGATGTATTCATTTAAAAGTTATAGTTTTCAAAGATACATTTGGAAACAAATTTGGAAACATTAATTATTTTCCTTACCCTGAGAACAACACCAATAGTAAATTAAAGAGGCATTCACTTGGTATGTGCACTTTATGGGTGGCCTGGGTTCCTATCATACATGAATCATGTATTTCGAGGTCATCTTAAATGTGATAATGCAGAAAAAGGAGGGAAAGTGACACTAAACAATTGCCTAGGATCACACAATTTGGAAAAGTGGGTAAGCCGGGATTAATTCCAGGTTTTCTGGTTTACTATTGTTTATTTCAGCCACTAGATGTATATCCTTTGCTTCCCCTACACCTACCTTGCGATCAATCCCCCTAGCCACCCCACCCAACCGCCACTACCCTGGCATCAATGCGGCCCCCAGGCACGTCACAGACCAAACTTTTTGGCCCCTGGGAAAATGTTTGTGAGTACCCATGATTTAGACAGTATTAGGAGAAGGCAGCTGCGAGCTGCACCCTGACTCCCGTGTGCACAACGCTTAGCTAACGCTGCTGAGTGTTTCTCCTGCATCGCGATTTCACCCATATCTATATAATTTATGTTCTCAATGATTGTCCATGATTTATACCTGGGCAGATCTACACACCATTAAGAAGCAAGTCCACCTGAAATTGTTGCAGAAGAAAATTCTTTCTTCAGCGTGTTCCTGTCAGCACAAAAAAAAGTACAAATAATGGCTCCACTACAGACGTGCATACATCCCTGGAGCAGAATAACCACAAAAATGAAACACTTGATGCTCTGCTGATCTTCCTCTGATATTACTAGGTGTGCCATCTGGCCAAGCCTGAGTACTGGTCTACCTCTTCTTTTTTGCAGACTTTACCATTTATATGCCGCCGGAAACTATATAATTCACTCTAGTCTTTGTTTGCCCAAACTAGATCCATTTTAGTCATTTGTCCAGCCTGCCCTTTCCCAGCAGGAGTCTCCTACACTCTGAAGTTAGCGGTGGTGACACCATTTCTGAGCCAATTTAGGTTGAGCCCTGCAGACCCAGCAGATTATTATTACAACCACTCTTATCTATTTGTTTTATTTGGGGGGACGGGGGAGGAGTTATAAATCAATGACGTAGACCCTAGGTTTATCAGAGAACTGCACACAACAAGAGGGTACAGAACTAACATGCTAAAAGAGACAGTTAGGTTTACAATAACAGCTGAAGCCAGTAACTGCAAAAACACAGAGTTAAAAAACATTAGTTTAGTGGGACGCAGCAGGGGGAGAAAGGGATACTATCGAGGAAGTTCGGGAGATATGCTAAATTGCTGTACTGTTAAATGGCAGTGACCTTACAGGTTCGAAAGTATGCTGACATCTGCAAGATCTTCAATCTGCACTAAACAGGACTTCATCCCCCCCCCCCCCCCAAGACCCCGAGAGCCCGGCACTAGCAGCCCTGGGTGTTCCTAAAAGAGTGGAAACAGAGGTACCATCAGTACACTAATACTTTTAGGTTTGATACTGGCATATCATTCCTCTCACCACTTGCTGCTCCTGTGAAGCGTGCCTGAAGCTAGTATTAAAGCTGTAACCTGGGCCTGCATAGCATCTTTACTTTTCTGACTATTCTCTGCTACGCTGAAGCTATTCGAGTTAAGTTCAAAAGTAGTGGAGTTGAGAGTTCTTTACGACTCTGCTGCTTTTCCATTTGTTCTTTAATGTCTGCCTTCAACTACTCACTACAGCTCTTTATGCTTATGGTATACATTTTTTATGTACACTCTTGCAACTAATTCTTCAACCGAAGGGGAAACTCGGGATGATACTTGGAAGCATTTTTTATGAGCTAAAGGTAATTTTAAATGGAATCCATCTGAGTCGAAATACTGGCCAATCGTAACTAGTGGGTGGGGGGATACAAATGAGTAAACTTGCCGTCCTCGCCTATAAGTAGTGAGAAACCTTTGCATTTTAGATAATGCTGATGCATTCTCAAACCAATCCTATACCATTTTAAATTTGATTGGTCCTTCATTTTTTTCCTTCCTTCATTCAATGGCACTGGTCAATGCATACATGCCCTCCACAATGGATGACTTATGATCATATCTTTGCTTACCAGCAATCTTATCTCTAGCTTCCAGTGTAGAGTGCATACAGTTCAAAGCACTTTGTAAAGTGCACAAAGCCATCTGCAACTTCAGTTCCAGAGTTTGGATGGGTTTCTAAGACACTTGTCTGAGTGCTCCATTTGCTCTACATCAAAGTTAGGCCCATATTTATGCTTTGTTAGCACCTCATTTGCTAATGGTATTTGAGGGCAGTGGACGATTCTAAATTGTGGCCCTTCAGGGCTTCTGGGAGCTACATATTGTATTTAATTATTTTTGATCCTTTTACAAGGGAGCACCCGAGGCGAACAGGAGGGAAATTTGAAAGTGTAAGGAATTCAAGAAGAATGGGGTAGATTTACTGCCACTAAATGTGGTGTGAGTTTTCTCTAGAGTGGAACTGAATGATTCCGTCATGAGGTTATCCTTGGGAAGTTAACACCAAACCTTTCTCCTGCTTGTTAGGGGCCTGCAGGAAACCCCTACACACAGCTGTTGCCTAAAGGGGCCCGGCAATTGCTCCAAAGAATCAGCACTGCAGGAAGCTGGTGTTTTGAAATTTGGCAAGGAAATGCTTAAAATGTCATGAAAGCTTGAAAAAACAAATTTATATGGACATCACACAGCAGATTTGGAAAGTTTCACTAATTGCTACCTTCACATAGGCTGACTGAGGGACAGCACAGAAATGTGCACTATATTCTAGCTGTTCTTAATGTCTAATGGCACTACTGCATTGCTAGTGGCAAACTCATTTGATCCCCAGTACTATTGAGGATTACTTATCTAATGGGCTTGCTTACATTTAAAGATTAGGAAACACTTTTCATTGTGACTCCTAACATACAGCAAGTGTATATGGATGCCTCCATTCAGCAATAATTGCCTAGGGGTGCATGGAATGCACAGAACTGCTAGTACCGCTGTAGTAACCATACGACCGGCTTATCGGCTTATCGACTGGTATGGAATTGCATACACCCCAGCACAAAGCAAAGGTATTTATGGACAGGCCACCTTATTATATATTTCATTTGTTTGCATGTATTCCATTTGTTTATCTCTTGTAATGAATTAGATAAACCCAGAAGCCCACTGGAGATGACAAAATACCTACTTAAAGGTAGAGTTAAATGGTAGAATGCATTTCTTCTGATGTAAAAGTAGACATCTACACAGACTTGAGTGCATTTTACACAGATGTGTTTTCGAATGCTTTTTACACCCGAAACAGATCAGGGATGCATGAAGTGCAGCAGCTGGCCAATAAATGAAGTACTGTTTCACGGCACCTGCATATGTATGTGTGTTCTGCTGTGCTTGCTTATTAAATGTAGGTACTATGAACTTAACTACAGTATTCTTCCAGGCTGCTCCCAATTGGTGTACAGTAATTGCTTCTGTGCTACTACAGTTGAAACTGTAAATGTTCACAAGACACTGCATTAGTATCACCAGAGTAGAGACCAGGAATTGCTAGAAGGACAAAACGTCTCTTCCTGCACAGTGAGGGATTTCAATTCCGTTAGTCAAATCACATTAGGCATTGTTCATCCATCACTTCAGAACCCTGAGGTTCAAGCAACATCACATAACTTTATAAGTCTCTGAGTTCACTGTCATCTCACTCCTGGAAGAAGTGATACTTTAAGAAAAATCCCTCCATATCCCCGCTTACTTCTTTCCTTACCCTGTATCCTAGTCCGCCCAACCAACCCCTTTGTTGTTGGTGGAAATTGGGTTACTGATTGAGGGGACTGAAACCCTACTCAAGCACAACCACAGTCACTGTCAGGGTGAAACACAAGCAAACCCCAAATTAACTTGTGCTTAACCCTCTGCTAGCTTTGCACATAAGCAGCCAGGCTTAGCTTAGAGTTAATATGTAAAGTATTTGTGCAGCACTTAAAAAAGTAATAACGTGAAAACACAATGCAAGACATATCCCTCATCAATTTAGAAAAATAGAGTAAAATTGAGTAACTTATTTGAGACTAAAACAACAAAAATTCGATCACTAGAACCAGAGATATGCAATTTAAAAGAAAGGTTTTGGTTAAAAATAATGCCTAGAAGCACAAAGCTCCAACTGTGGTTATCTGGTTGTGTCAGACCAAGACAAAGTCGTATGTTTAGGGCGACCACAATGAGGCTCGGGCCAGATACAGGGACCTAGTTAGGCCCACTGAACAAAGTGCCTGACATGCTGGTTTGCAGAAAGTTGAGAAACCTCCATTGAGACTGTGTCAAACAGTGGTGGTTCAGAGGTGATGCATGTCTGCGATGTAGAGTCCTGCGCCATCACTGAGGATTCCATAGATGAAGGGCTTGTGATGCAAAGGCCTATGTCGAAAATGCACTGCACACTGACAGTTCTGAAGAAGCTGCGGGGCTGCCATGCAGAGCCCTGTGCCATTGTCGAGGATGCCATTGACGAGTGGCTTCTGCTGTGAAGGCCTGTGCCAAGTATGGGTCACACAGCAGCAGTTCCGAAGCGGCTGCCAAGAAATATGTTGTGCTACACTGGTTCTGCTCACAGGACCACAGCTGGGCTGGCAAAGCACCTTCAGGCCGACTTCCAAGGGTCCAGGACTGGTGTGGCACCACTTGGTGGATAGGACTCACAGCAGTCAGAGTCCAGGTGCTAGGCTCAAGGTGGTTGGAGCCTTTTATGTCCCTGATGCTATGAGTAGCAGTCCTACTTGCACAGCAGCACAGCAGTACTTTTAAGTCTTCCGCAGATCGAGAGATATACTAAAGAGTTGGGTCTGATGGTACCTTGTGCTCATTTTGAAGTAGGATAAGGTTTGTTCTGGAGGTTTCCACCCCTAGAGTTGCTTGGAATTTCAGGCCTCCCTGCCCTGGCCACAGATTGTCTGGGGTCACAATATACTCATGTCAAACCCTTTGTGAGTGTGCCCAGGCAGAGCCTTTGTGACGTGCAAGTATGATAAGTGACAGGCCCCCAATCATCAAGTCAGAGATTATCCATTCTGCCAACACCTATGCTCCTTTGTCTCACTGTCTGGGAGAAATACACAAAGACCAACTGCCAGCTATACTTAGTCATGTGACCCAGACTACAGGCTCCAGGCATGAAATACTTAAAACAAGAAAATGCCAACTTTCTAAAGAGGGTATTTTCAGAATTGTGACTTAAAATCCGACCTTACCTTTAAAGAGGGTTTAAATTCCAATTCTTTAAACACCAAAGTCGACATTCATTCATGCTCCTAATTGACAGTTAGCATTTATTAAATGTAAAAAGGTAACACAATGTTATCCTATGGGAGAGGTAGGCCTTGCACTAGTGAAACATGAATATAACAGCTTTTTCACAACCAAGACGTGTAAAACTTACAAGCACATGCCCACCTGTTTAAATACACTTTACGCACCCCACTGGGTTGTACAGGGCCTACACTGGAAGTAACTTTTATAAAAAAGGTCTAGACCTGTAGGAAGGTTTATTTTGCCTAGTCAAAATGGCAGTTTAAAACTGCACACACGGGCTGCAATGGCAGGCATGAGACATGTTTAAAGATTACTGAAGTGGATGGCACAATCAGTGTTGCAGGCTCACTAGTAGCATTTAATTTCAGGCCCTGGGTACATGTAGTACCACTTTACTAGGGACTTACAAGTAAATCAAATGTGCCAGTTGGGTATAAGCCAAATTTACCATGTTTAGATGAGAGAGCACTTTAGTACTGGTTAGCAAAGAAGTGGGTAGAGACCTAAAAGCCAACAAAAATAGGTTAACAGGAGGGTGAAAGCAAGCAGTTTGCGGATGACCCTGCAGAAGGGGCCAAGTCCAACTGTCTTGTACTGTATTCTACTGGACACCACTCCATTGTTTTGCAGCTAGGCTGACACTTTACAAAGGCAAACAGTTTGGGGATGACCCTGTAGAAGAGAAGGGGCCAAGTCCAACAGTTGTGTACTGTATTCTACTGGACAGCACTCCATTGCTTTGTTGCTAGGTTGACACTTTACAAACCTGCATAAGTAATACAAAGGTCCTTTAAAAACTGCCTTGCCATGACAGTTCAGAAAACTCTAGAGACTGAGACATGAGCTAGGCTGCTGAATGTCTGATAAACTTAAATGAAGCAATACTGACTAGAGGACTGGAAGTAGGAATTAGGACCTAGAAGTCCTAGACCTAATTTCAACTTCAAAGTTTATTTTGATCCTAATAATCCAATTCTGTATTAGGAATTACTCGTAAAGTTAGAAGCACATCACCAGATGCTTCAGTTAAGCAAACATTCAATGAGCAACTTCAATCCTGTATTTCAATAATATCTCACGATACCTCAATAGGATCAGTGTCCTCAGACGAGATATTACATGGACATGGGTCAGGGTATTATATAAAATGAGTAAGATTGTGCCTTTTTGCATGGCAGGGCTTAAATCCGTTCCGAGCAAGGTACGAAGGAGATCTGACAACCTCAACAAGCACGCAGTGGGGATAGCTTTGGTGAGTACTTTATCTTCAAAATTTATAGGATGATCAGCCAACATGAGACGCATCAGTTAGCTGACTGTCCCTCCTTGGATCTTACCTATGGCTCAAAGGTCTTTTAGGAGTGAATCTGTTTTATTGACATTTTTTCATATACAACTTTTCCACCTACAACCACTGGCCGGTGGATTAAATTGAATAAAACTTGTAACAAAATATCATGCCTCCCTGTACCATTCCTATATCCTGCGTTATCACCTGATCACTCTCTCCCCCTTCCCACTAGCCCTTTCCAACTCAAATCGCACCTGACACTCTCACCGGGACTGTAGTAGAGCTCGTCAAGCGCAGCACTTGCAAATAGCGCAGGCACGTCAGCTCCCTGAACTCATCTGAAAGGAAGGAGATACAGGGCCCCCATACCTTATCAAACTGGGGTAGGGATCCCATGGCCATTGCCGTAAATATTTCCATCCCCAGGACTTCCCACAGCTTGTGTAGCCAGTCCTTTTGTGAGGGCACCAACTCTGAGCCCCATCTAGCTAAAAGTAGCTGTTTGTCAGCTCCAATCGCAAGTGTGATTTCCCTACCCTTCAGGGTCCTGAGGGGGTAGGTCTGTGGGTTTGGAAGCCCCAGTAAAACATAGCTGGGGAAACGGGGCACTACTGTGTCATACATTCTGTCAATAGCGTCCAGCACGTTCTCACAGAAGGCAGCCAAACACGGACATTGCCATAGAATATGTGTCAGTGTACCCTTCTGGCCACAACCCCACCAGCAACTGTCCGTGGTGCCCGTTTGTCAGCCAGCCACCTGCGCCGGAGTGTAATACCAGTAGTGCGCTATTTTCAGAAGGAATTCCTTAGTAGTCATAGTACAGGCCGTAACAAGCGCTCTGTGCAGCACATCCCGCCATTCCTTATCAGTAAAGGCCCGCCCACATTCGACCTCCCATCTCTGCCTCGCCGAAGTCTGGAGGAGATGCGGTCGCGCCAATAGGAAGCCATAAATATCTGAGTTAAGTTTCTTATCTGACGAGCGCGTCAACAGCCAGCGCTCAAAGGAGGGGCTGAGCCGCGTGGGGTCTCGCCGCCGGGGACAAAACCCAATGTCTGATAGCCAAGTACTGCTAGTAGGCCTCCTGTGGGAGACTGTAAATCTCCTTAAGTTGGGGAAACTTCAAGATCATCTGCGTATCAAACAGATCCCCCTCCCTTTTACAATTGGAGTTCTGCCACGATTGGTAAGAAGACCCCATGAGTGCAGGGGGAAAGTCCGGGTTGCCAATAATTGGCGTTTACGGGGATATCGGTGAGGACAAGGCCCTGCGCGTTTGTACTTTATCCCATACTTCCATAGTTGCTCGCAGGACTGGGGACACATATGCACTTCTCGAACGACACACCCTCGTCAGCCAGGGGACCTTCCAAATATGAACCCCGCAACTGTCTGATCAATGAAACACCAGTACTTTTCAGTACTTGTACAAGACCATTCCACTAAGTATTGCAGTTGGGCAGCCTCATCGTTCCCCAATAAGTATAGAACCTCCATCCCCCCTTCCACTGCGGCAGGTAGGCCTGCTCCTTTGACATGCGCGCCTTCTTGCCTGCCCATATGAAATCCCATATCAACCTCTGCATTGCCTCCAAGAAGCCCAATGGGGGCTGTAATGCTAGAATTTGCAAGATGAACAGCACTTTAGGCCGAAGAGTCATCTTCACCGCTGCAATACACCCCAGCCACGAAAGGCCGAATCCCCTCCACCGGGCCGGAGCCTCCCTCGCGTCGCGAAGCAGGGCAGTATAGTTACATTCCGCGATAGCCACCGGCGTAGGACATATCTGCAAGGATAAGTATTGTATTTCCTGTGGGGCCCTCACAAAAGGCAAGAGGGGTCTCAAGTCCTCCACGTCTTTCTCCGTCACCGTCAGATTAAGAATAGAGGATTTAAACAGGTTAGTTTTAAAACCTGCCACTTCTCCAAAAGCCCCCAACTCATTCACCACTGTCACAAGGGAGGTCTTCGGTTCCGTCAGAAACAGCAGCACATCATCAGCATACAATGCTATTTTATGGGATCTGCCCCCAATTGGGATGCCCCTGATGGCCTGGTTTTGCCAGATATGCTCCACGAAGGGCTCCATATACAACGCATACAACAGCGGCGAGAGGGGCAGCCCTGCCTAGTCCCCCTGGCAATAAAGAAAATCTCTGAAAGTCCACCATTCACACTCACCCAGGTCTGGAGGAGACAATAATTGCTCTGCACCCAGTCACAAAATCTCAGGCCAAACCGTACCAAGGTAGTACAGAAAATAAAAAACTCAAATGCACCCGGTCGCTGGCCATCTTCGCATCGATAGAAAGCAATATCGAGGGGATACAGGCCCGTTGCACCTTATCTAGAAGGTGACAGAGCCTCTTAGTATTATCCGCACAAGTTCTCTCCGGAATGAACCAGGTTTGATCCGGATTTATTAGGCCCGGCATATAGGGGCCTAACCTGTGCGCCAGGATGCCAGAAAAGAGTTTAACGTCCACATTCAGTATTGTGATCTGTCGGTACGATGCACACAGAGTTGGGACTTTGCCAAGCTTCTGGATAACTGCAATAGTGCCCGTACGCATTGACTGGGGCATTGATCCGGCAGAAGCGAAACCTTTGAACAACCTCGCCAGCACTGGAGCCAGGAGCTCACCAAAAATCTTATTGAATTCTGCCCTGAACCCGTCCTGTCCTGGTGCCTTCCCCACTCGAAGCCACCTGATAGACTCCAGGATCTCTGCGGGAGTAATATCCTTGTCTAACTCACTGGCTAGCATATTAGGCACTTGGGGTAAGGGTATCTCATGTAGGTAAATCACTATTGCCCTCTCATCTAGGATCTCTGCAGTATATAATGAGGCATAGAAATATTCAAATGTGTTCAGGATCAGCCCTTCATCTGTATTGATCACTCCCCCTCTTGTCTGTATGGAGTTTATCCGGCGGTGTGCCACCTGAGCGCACAACCGGTGCACCAGGAGCTGCCCTGCCTTATTGCCCCCAGCATAGTACATCTGTTCAGTGCGCAGAAGAGCGAATTCCGCCCCATCCATATCTATTGCTTTCAACTGTTTACCCATCACCATCAACTGACGCTTTACTCTCTGTGCACCCATAGCCCCATGCTGTCCTTTCAGCTCTCTTATTTGATCCTCTAGCTGCCGCCTCTTATCCCTCCGCAAAGCATTGGCGGGAGCCACAATAGCTATACACTGCCCCCTGACCACCGTCTTCAGCGTCTTCCAGACCGTCCCCACACAATCTCCGGCGTGTCATTAAAGCTTAGATATGATGTAATCGTATCCCTTATTTCTTGACGTATTCCCATAGCCGGACTCCTTTACCCGGGCCTGGCAGCGTAAGGCTTACTGTGATCGGAGCGTGATCCGACAAGGACGCCACCCCAATCCTTGAGTGCATAATTGCATGCAGCAGATCTGGGCAGGCCAGGAAGAGGTCAAGTCTCGCATAGGACTGGTGTGCGGCCGAAAAAAACGTATACGCCCGCAGGTTCGGGTTCTGTGCACGCCAAACATCCGTCATTCCAACCACTTTTAAAAACCCACGGAGAATGCCCCTGCCTGTCCACTTCGCTGCGCTGACCTATCTACATGGGTATCAGGGACCAAGTTAAAATCCCCTCCTATGAGGACAGCCGCATCCGTCGTAGCCAGAACCCGCCCAATAGCCTCCCTCAAAAACTCCTCTTGGTGCTCACTGGGGCCGTATACACAAGCAATCGTAATAGCACGCCCGTTGACATCTATGCGCAAGGAAATTAGTTAACTGTTCATCTAAGCCTGCACACCTAATAGCTGCCCCGGGAAATGTGTCGCCAGTAGGATTGCAACTGTCGCCCTCCTCCGTGGCCCAGAAGACTGGTATTGTCTATCAAACCATTGTGGTCTCACCTTTTTTCCAATCTGATCTCAGCAAGTGTACCCCTTGGAGCAAGCATATGTCCCCCTTGGCCTCCCTCAGCATCGCTACCAGTGCCCGCCGCATCACTGTGGAATTGAGACCCCTAACATTAAGACTAAGGGGGTTATTCCAATTTTAGAGGAGGTGTTAATCCGTCCCAAAAGTGACGGTAAAGTGACGGATATACCACCAACCGTATTACGAGTTCCATAGGATATAATGGACTCGTAATACGGCTGGTGGTAAATCTGTCACTTTTCCGTCACTTTTGGGACGGATTAACACCTCCTCCAAAGTTGGAATAACCCCCTAAGTACTTTAACCAACATGCATGTCTGGGGAGATAGCGCCCGTGGGCTTATGAGGGAGTCTCCTATTACCCAGTGATCCTGCCATTAACACTGCTTCGCCTAGCATTAGAAAGTAAGGCACGGGAATCATAGTCAAGCTAATTACTAACCAACATTGTAAAACACAGCAAACACAGTCTGTTCCCCACCTGGGAACTATGTAGAGATCCTCGGGGGGATACACCTGAGTGTACCAAGATTTCACTGTCCCAGACATCATTTCCACAGTAGGAGCTCCTCCATCTCCCTTTAGACATCATTATTGCAGGTTTCACATGGCACCTCCTCTCAGAATGCACAGCACACCCAGAGCTCCCCAACTCAAGCTGGGGCAGCCTCAGTCAGTGTCACTATGGTCTCCCCATGGCCAGCACCGGGGAACTGTTAGGTTCTATGTCACGTCTCCGGTGGGCCCTCCTGGTGTCACAACCTACGGAGCAAGTCCTCTCGTTCTTTCTTACTCTGGTTTAGGGGGTTTCTTCTTCCATCAACAAACTGATTGCCCCTGGGGCTTTTGATACCCCCGCAAGGAGTCCATTGTTTCCCCAGGAGGGCTATCCCTCAAACTCAAATCCATGCCTTGGAGGGCTTCCGCCTCTGCAAGTGAACGAATATTGCGCAGCTTGTTCTGCCACACAAATTGGAGACGGAAAGGGTGGCCCCATTTATATCGGATACCCCTTCCCTGAAGTAGGGTCGAGACAGGCCACAAGCCGCATCGACGCTGCATTGTCTGTGTTGAGAGATCTTGAACAGATATAGCTTATGGCCCTCAAAGTCTATGGCATTCTTGTCCCTGACCGCAGTCAGAATTTGCTCCTTCTGCTCATAATAGTGAAAGCATGTGAGAATATCCCTCAGCTGGCCTGGAGCCTGAGAGGGACGCCCAGTCCGATGTGTATGATCCAGTATTATATCTTGGTCGTCGAGTGCCGGCGCCACATGTTTGAACAGACGGATTACAAATCCCTCCAGGGGGCCCACGATAGCCTGCGCCGGAACTCCTCGTATTCAAATGTTGGATCGTCGGGACCTATTCTCCAAGTCCTCCAGTCTATACTGCAGGTCCCGGTTGCTGTCTTGTAAGGCGATGATCTCCTGCCGGTGGAGGTCCAGGTCTTCCTGCTATCTATCGCAAGTGCGTTCCATTGTATCCAGTCTTTGGCCCAGCTCCGTCACCTCTCCCTTCAGTTCCTTGACTGTCGTATCTAGCTCCTGCCTAAGGGCAGCAAGATCCTCTCGAAGTGCTCCAAATAGTTGTTCAATGAAGGCTTTCGTCACTGAGTTGGCATCCTCATCTACCGTCCCGTCACCGCTGTCACCTCCTGGATCTGAGCCCAGCTCGTGTGTGGGATCCTGCTTCTTCGCTGGGGTTTTAGCAAAGAGATCTCTCAAGTTGCTGTCCTTTTTGCTCTGCTTTTGCGCCGCCATGTTCTCCCGTCCCAACCCACCACTCAATCGGCCGTGCTGGGCCCTGTGTTGGTCCCTGGCCCTGCTGTTAGTGCCAAGGCTCCAGCTCCCTTCACCAGGCCTCCAAGGTCCAGCCGCCAGCCACGGTCTCTCCCTTCTCAACCGAACTCCAGGGAGGCCCAG
The DNA here is from genome assembly GCF_031143425.1 of Pleurodeles waltl. NCBI lineage: Eukaryota > Metazoa > Chordata > Amphibia > Caudata > Salamandridae > Pleurodeles > Pleurodeles waltl. The sequence continues at coordinate 1,340,580,847 of NC_090447.1, forward strand.
CTCTATTGTGTGTGTTCTGCAGTGTCAGCACCAAAGAATAGGGCCTCTATCCCAATGCACACCTGATCCCCCAAGATACCACTGCTTTCTGCACCAGCCATCCTAAACCTCTCTACCCTCATTCCAACCTGCTTATCATGCTCTCTGAAGGGTCTCCACTTCCGGTTGACCGCTCCTTCTATGGGCCAAATCACCCCCGACCGTTGCAATCTGCGGGGCCACTTCGTCTCCCCGGGGTACCTCGCAGGTCTCCAGGATCCCGATCTACTCCTTCTCCGCTTGTTGGGGGGGAAGGGGCCCTCCACCACTTCCTTTCAGCCCACTGGGCCAGCCACAGCTCTTATCTCCCTTCGACTGGGGGTTGCAGGATCTCAACCCCGCCTCACCGGGTTAGTGCACCGCTCCTCTCCACATGAGCCCGTCTGTGTCTCTTTGCGCGCGGGCTATCTGCGCCTCGGAGCCGCGCCCGCCATCCTGCTTACAGCGCTGAATCTCCGCCTGGGTCCACCAGGCCTTCTATCTATCCCCCGCAGGGGCCCAAAGCACCACACCAGCTTCGTGGGAGTCTCCTGCGGCCCTGGGTGGAGCCGCGAGGTCCGGTCATCTCCGTGGCTGCTTTTGGCCTGCAGCTGATGACAGAGCTCTGCAGAGGCACTCCTACACCGCTGCCATCTTTGCTCCACCCCCGCTCGAAGGTCTATAAAGAGGAATCCTGCCTATATCGTTTGTAAACATGCTCCAGATGTGGGAATTAGCCACATTTTTGGCTTTTCTAAGACTTCGTTTTGGATCCAATTAGGCCCCCGGAGTTTCACTGGTTGCATGCCTGCTATCGTCTTTAGCAAATCCTTAGGCGTGTGAGGTCTAACTCATTGCAATCAATGCCACCAAACTGATGCAATGGAAGATACCCCCAGAAAGCCTTTTTACTTGTCTGTATTAGCTCTGAGTAGAGCAACAACCAAATTTTATTATGGGTGTATTTCACCATGGCTAGGATGATCGAGTTATAACCAATAAGATCGTCACAAAGTTGCACAATGGATCAGACTGATATAAAAGATGTGCAGCTCTTGTACCCAATGTTACATCAGTATTAGTCAGATGTCTGAAAAAAATTAACATGAATAGGGACAACTTATTTATTTATGGCTACTCCTACTTACCAGAGGGTTGAACAAATGCATTGCCACAAGCTGTAGATCATTGGAAGCATTACGTTTTTAGGTGTTTCATAATATAAAAAACATGTATCAAAGCAAATCAGAGTCTCCACCAGAAAATAGCACCTTGATTTATCATCAGACGATATAGTTGAGGATACATATATTGAAAGACATTCATCACTACTTTGCGCCTTATCCAGGTATATGCTCATTAACTCATTTCCTTATCATATTTCATATACTTTTCTTGACTGTTGGTTGTTTGTAAGCCTAGTCAAGAAACGGAATAATGTGTTCAATTGTAATGCAATTGCTCCTGTTTCTTAGGGGATAGAAATATTAACATTTAGAAGTGCCCATACATTGTCTGCTTTCTATTCAGAGCAACAACATGTAGGCAGCCAGGGTCTTTTCTTATTTTCACTTCCAGATGGCCCAAAACAAAGGCCGGATTTAAAAGGCAATTAGACGTCCTTTTATTTGAGTATCATCCTGGCTGGGAGTATCTGGAACCTAGCACTTAGATGCCAGTGCAATGGTGGAAAATAAAGGAACACAGCTTGCTATAACTTCACAAGTACTTAAGAGAAACCATAGTGTGGAGGGAGGTTTTTGGTTTTGCTAAACCTATGTGTGTAGGAGGTTTGCACACATTGTAAGAATATCAACTGTATCTATCTATAAAAAGACTCACTAATTTAATTTATTTAATTTATTTTATAGTGTTTGTCATCCCAACGTAGGGTGTCAGAGCGGTTCAAATCACACACATTATACAAACACAATAAATCATACAAGTATGTAAATCAATGTAAAACCAAATCAGGATGTTAAGCATTCTGCAGTGGTCGAGGTTTACTAATGCCCAAAGAAACTTTTTTTAGCAACCTTAGAATAATGAATGATTGAGAAAAAAAAAAATGCCTTGCAGTTTGTATGCAGCTCCTTGATGCCGTTTCATAGTTCACTGTGCTATTTTAGATGGATTGCAACTTATGAACTGCAGAAAACAAAAGGATCTATGTGCTAAAAACAGTAACCTGCTGAGCTATCTACATAAAGTACAAATCTGTGATCTGCATGTTACGCAATGTACTTTGAAGCTTGCATATTAACATTCTAGTTAAAACTGTGATTCATAAAACACGGATCTCTCAAGCAAATGTATTAACCACCAGAGTTTTCTTATCATTATTATCTCCTGATACCTTCTGGGCACACAAGAATCTCTGCAGCAGGTGCCTTAACCCCATATTTAAAATGCACCCTATTTGTGATCACTTAAGTGAGATATGACAGATTTACTTTCACATTTGTCCTTGTTGCCAATTTGTTGGAGGCAGAGTTTTAGAAAACAGAGGGCCAGATGTATGAAAGCATTTTGCATTCACAAACGGTGCGAATGCCTGTTTGCGAATGGAAAATGGCAGTTCAGAATGTATGGAATACATTCTGAACGCAATTTTAAGGAATCGCTAAAATAGCGATTCCTTAAAATTGCGACCCTGTTTAGAGAGTCGCAAATTGCTACTCTCTAAATTAGAAAACGCAAATAAGGATTCCTTATTTGTAATTTCTTAGCACATGTATGAAGCAATTCCTAAATGCGATTTTGGCATTTAGGAATCGCTAATTACCACCAAGTTGAACTTGGTGGTAACCATGTGCAAAATGTAAAAATGCATTTAAAATGCATTTTTAAATTGTACATGTAAAGCACACATGCCCTTTTGGCGTGTGTGCACCTTACATGTCCCCCCAAAAAAGTTTGCAGCCTTAGCCCCCCAGCACCCTGGGGTTTTGCATTTCCAAAATTGCGATTTCTGGTTCAGAAATCGCAATTTTGGAAATGCAAAAAATTTGCAGATATGGGCCAAAAGGCCCATAGCTGCGAATGGGGCCGGTATCGCAATTTGCGATTCGGTAATAGCATTTGCGATTTTTAAGAAATCACTATTACTGAATCGCATATGTGATACATGGCACTTTGCGAGTCGGAAATAGCGATTTCTTAAAAATCGCTATTTCCGAATCGCAAAGGGCCGTGATGATACATCTGGCCCATAGTGTAGAAGTTGACTGTCCAAATCTGCTTTTCATAAACCTGCCCCTTGTGACCCCATACACCTTCTGATGTCACACTCTGACCCCCAATTTTTGGGTTTCTGTAGTATTTTTTCTATTTCCAGCACATCTCTAAATCGATAAGGAATATGTTGCACATTAATAAAAACTTGGAAGGAGGTTTAGAAGGTGACTCTGAGAACTGAGGGCCACTCTTTAACCGCCTTTTAACCTAAAAACTGACCAGGTCAGTGGTCAAACGCAGCATGTAGCTAAGCTTGAACATGCATGGCTTAGAGAAAGATACTGTGAAGTTCAAGTATTCTACAGTGCAAACACTCCTCAGACATTTTTCAGGTGGCGATTTTCATCCTGTCAGCATAAGTTTTCATTCTGAGTGTCATGAGAAAATTGCATCTATAATTTAACTTAATGGATATATTATCTTCCAACTATTCGGCTATACTTTATCTGTAACTGATGATTGCATGGTGACTTGTGTGACACTGAAAGAGAACACTGGTATTCCAGTATCTTTATTTAATCACATTTCTGTCATACAAAGATAACAGGGACTGTAAAGTTATTTTTGATTTCAGGCTGAGGAATAATATACATTTTTGACAAAATTAATACAAGGGATTTTGACGTATCAATAGATGCAGTCCTGATTTGCAGTGAATACTTGATATGTTAAAAAACAAAATAAAAAAACCGGGATGGTGTGCTAAATTCCTCAATAACTCACTAATGTTCTAGGCTTTATGTCCACAATCTAGAACTTGAAGCATGCCTCTACTTGCCCTTGAAAATATTCATGCTGCCACTGTGAGCTCGAGCTTGGGTATTTTCAATCCTCAACATGTGGGCTTCATTATGAGATTACACACAGGCCAGAAAAGCTAAGGAACGTGTTGGAAGACTGTTCTTATCACTCAGGCATTCATTTTCCAATTTGATCAAAGACTTACTTGCCAACTCTCTTTCCTTGTTATGCTCTGTTTGGGTGTTTCCATTAGCCCCTTAAAACCCCATCAGAGGCCAAAGCGTTTTGACAAATGTCTTCCCTCTAATTCAATCAATCTTTGCTTCATTCACTAACATTTATTCATCATGCCCTATTTTTTAATATCTGTAATATTTAACGAAATCTCTTTTTATCCTCATATATTTGTTTTCTATTTTTATATAAACAATTTATATTTTCTATCTTCTTTTCGTTTTTGCATTACCTTGTGAACTTTATCACTTGCATCTTGGTGGGGATATGTTATGATGATGTGACAAGTCAGTGTGTGAGGTCGTGTGGACAGAACACTTCCTCTGCAATTGCTGACGGTGGAGCGTGCTCTACCTATTTAGCTTTGAATTCTCATTCGGGCAGACAATGAAGTCGAGACAGGTTTATTGTCGGCATAGCCATCACAAATCACAATCGTTTCATTTAGACATTAGCCATAACATACATAAAACATCATAAGATACCTACACCACATACAAACATACTCCATCCTAAAAACGGCAGTACAGTAAGGCTAAAATAGCAACTGAATGTATATTTGTTTTCCTGGATGAAAAGAGGCACCCTGCTTTCTTGCCTTCCAAACACGTTACAAGAACGGGATCACACCATACTATTTTGCCATGTTGTCTACCACCATAAAAAACAGAAAGACAAGCTGAAAAATGAACATGCGCGGTTACTCGCTGGTAAACTTCATTATTCCGAGAACAGGCCATTGAGGCTCGTCTCAGTCCTTACAGCATGAGCGGTCCTCTGCTCCTAAGGATATTAATTACCTGAGCCAGTCAAAAAACATATCCCCAATATGGCCGCCCCTATCCCAGCATGCCATAAAACAGGAAGCCTCAGTTGACCACATCCTGAATGTATCCAAGCCAACATTAACCAAATTACAGGATGGGAGCTGGGAGGGTGAGATTCAGGACTGTGCTCAGATTAATGAAGTTTACCGGTGAGTAACCAGGCATTACCTCCTTGTACAGAAAGAAGAAATTCCAACCAGGAACCAGACTGCAGAAAGAGGTGGTTATTTAAAGAAAATTGCTGGAAGATAATTAAACATCATTCACCACAGATAACACATGCTCAGCAAAAAGTGATGGATGATGACCCCCCAGCCTGCAGGCAAAAGTGAGACATAAAAGTACTGAGAGCACCAAGTAGCAGCACTACAAATATCACTGAGCAATGCTCCCTTGAAAGCAACCCAAGAGGCAGAAATCCCCCCTGTTGACCTGCCTTGGACAGAGGAAGGCTGTAGCTGTCCCACAGAGTCATAGGCGCCTGTGACTGTCAATTTAGCCCACCTGGATAACGTAGCAGAAGAGGGGCAAAGACCCTTAGTAGACAGGCCAAACGTGACAAACAAAGAACCAACTGTATGGAAAGATTCCATCCTAGACAAGTAAATTGATAATGCCCAATGGACATCCAAGGTAAGAAACCTGGCTTACTCTTCTGAGGAAGGATCTGGAAAAAAATGGAAGGATGATATCCTCTAAACAATGAAAAGATGTAGGCACATTAGGCAGGAAAAAAGGACTGGGTCTCAAAACAATTGGATCAGAATGAAATAGAGTACAAGGAGGAGATGACACCAATGCTCCACTTTCTCCAATCCGTCCTCCAGAGCAGATGGCCAAAAGAAACAGTACCTTGGCAAAAACACATTTCAAATAAGAAGTTTCCAGGGCTTCAAATGGAGGATCTTGTAGACGATTCAGAACCCGGGGAAAATCCCACTGGGGAACAGGGGAGTGTAAACTGGCAGTTTAGGAATACAACTTCTCAAAAGGCATTAAGCCAGAACCGAGATAGCCAAAACCTCTGTACCACTAATAGCCTGGATTGCTATCCACTGGCTGTGAATAGTGAAAACCTCCAGATCCATTGGAAAAACATCTCTCATAAATTCCAAGATACAATTGGGGGTGCATATATAAGGAGACAAAGACTTAGGGCCTGATGTAGAGTTTGGCGGATGGGTTACTCTGTCACAAACATGACGGATATGCGGTCCTCCATATTACGATTTCCATAGGATATAATGGAAACGTAGTATGGTGGATGGGATATCCTTCACATTGTGACAGAGTAACCCCATCTCCCAAACTCTAAATCAGGCCCTTAGTCATGCACCACTTATCAAAATTCTTCTAACGACACCAATATATCTTCAGTGTAGAGGGATGCGGAGATTGCTGAATAGTGTCAGCCACCACCACAGAACAACCTTGCGAAATCAATCTCACCCTCCCAAATACCAGATCCCCCAGCTTAAGCCTACTCGCAGACTCCAGCGGAAGGCGGGAAGACCTCGGTTGAGATGGGAGATAGGGAAACTGCCACTGGGGACACACTGACAATTGATTGAGAAGAGGACCTCCTTGTCCATCCAGGGGAACCTCCACATGATCTGACCGAATCTTTCTCACTATTCTGGAGATCAACTGGAAGGAAGAGAAACAATAAAGGAGACTTGATGGCCATGGGACAGATAGAGCATCCATTGCACATGCCCGCTTAGATGGAATTAGGGACCAAAAGAAGGGGAGGAGAGTGTTGCCCTCTATGGGGAACAGATCCAACTAAGGAGTCCCGTACCGAACCGTGATCAGGTAAATAAAGGTGAGGAGACAAGACAGACAGAAGGATATTTAACATGGGAAATGACATCTGAAGTGATCTGCAGGCCCATTCTTCTTCCCCGGAAAATACACTGTCTACAGATCTAGGAGATTCTGCTCTGCTCAATTGGAAATCCTCCAGGTCAGAAGAGCAAGATCAGGGGACACCATTTCTCATTGTCTGTTGGTGTGTACTTGGTTGTCAGTCAGGATGCAAATTGCCTGGGCTCTGATCAACGGGGCACACCTGAGAAGAGCCATCTAAAAGGCTATTGATTCCCAACAATTAGAGGAAAAAGAGGCCTGAGCTGGCAACCCCCTCCCATGTGTAGACTTCTGCAGGCAAATGGCATCCCAGCTTGCCCTGTTGGCATCTGCGGTCACTATGCAAACAAGATAAAGATTCAGAAGGAACCCCTTCAAAACGTGATCCTCCATCAACCACCAATGCAGATACCGCTGGATTTCCAATGTTACTGTGTTAGACCTGGCAGCATTTGGAGTGGTTTCCCCTGACGTTTTCCTTTCTCACCTTCTGTTTTGACTGTATGCTGAACTTCGTACTTGCTGGCTTTACAACTCTGTGTACTTTTTCACTGCTGACCAGTGCTAAAGTGCATGTGCTCTGTGTCCAAAATGGGATATATTGGGTATCTCCATAATTGACATATTTGATTTCCTGGTAAGACCATAGTAGAGTGCATTATGTGTGCCCAGGGCATGTAAAACAAATGCTACTAGTGGGCCTGCAGCACTGTTTTGCCACTCACTACAGCTGCCTTTCAAACCTGTCACACACCTGCCACTGCAGAGCCTGTCTGTGCAGTTTTAAACTGCCATTTTGACCTGGCAAGTGTACCCACTTGATAGGCCTAAACCTTCCTTTTTATTACCTGTAAGACACCCCTAAGGTAGACCGTAGTTAGCCCCAAGGGCAGGGTGCAGTGTATTTAAAAATTTGGACATGTACTTTTAAGTGTAACATGTCCAGTTAGTAAAAAAAACTTGCATTTGTTTTACAACAGTGGTTCCCAGTCTGTGGTCCGGGGACCCCTCGGGGTCCGTGAAGCCTCCTTAGGGGGTCCGCGACTGTTTAGAAAATTCATTAATATTAACAGATTAGGTCCCCAGCTTTTAATAATGACTTAGTGGGGGGGTCCCCAGATTCCATTTATGATTCAGTGGGGGTCCCTGGGTTCCAGTATTGATAAAGGGGGGGTCCACAGAAGTCAAAAGGTTGGGAACCACTGTTTTACACTATTGTAAGGACTGTCTCTCCCATAGACTAACATTGGGGCTACCTTAAAGCACCTTTTAAGTGTGATTTCCAATTGGGAAAATATGTCTCTGAATTCAAAATTTAAAACGCAAATTGGTAAAGTTAGTCTTTAAATTGCAGGTCTGAAAACGCCACTTTTAGAAAGTTGCCATGTCTTTAAATTAACCATTCTGTGCCTTAGCCTGTCTCTAACTACACATCTGGGTTTAGGTGACAGGTATACTTGTGTTTTCTCTCTGGACAGCCACAACACAGGAAGGGCTGGGTGTGACAGGGGATACATATGCATTTATCTACATAGGGAGAGGTTGTTGACACATCCAAATAGGTTGTGTCCTGCCCTTACACAAAGGGCTGGTTTACCCGCTCTTGGTAGTCTGGAGCCAGGGCTGGGTTGAAAGGGATCCTTGTGCACTTCAGAGAGTTTCTTTAAAGTAACTTTCTTTAAAGGCCTTTTGGGTATAAGTAATGGACCTCTGGCACCATATACATAGAACACTTCTGGACTGAGGACAGTCTGCCAGGCAGAAGGACTGTCGTGCTGTCAAGAGGGGCTACCAATTTGCCTGTGTGCTTTGCTGTGTTGGCCTGCTGCCTGCTGCTTCTTGCCTGGTAGTGAGAGGACTGGACTTAACTATCTCCATCCTGCAATCTAAAGTTTCTCCAAGGGCCTGACTGAGCTTGCCTCTTGTTTCTGAAGTCTCAGGGACATCAAAAACCTTACCTGCATCTTGCTACAAGCACCTGGGCTCCTCTGCTGATATTCCTGCTCTGCCAAGTGGTGGCAAATCCATTCCTGGGTCCTTGGAAGTAAGTGTGGTGCTGTAACTCAAGAAACTGATGCATCGACACTGGCATGACAATTGAAACTGATGCATTAAACCCGGCGTTTCAATTGGAACCGAGCATCCTGCTGCAGAAACAACACTTCGCCGTGGCCTGCACCGAAGTCGCAGATACCGCTTGCTGACTGTGCGACTCAACAACCTTGACTTTCAATGGAGCCCTGACTTGGCCGATGCAGCACTGATGCATTGGAACCAATACCCATCACTTCTGGACATCGACACCTCAACGACATTGCCCGATCAGGAAATGACGCAGCACATGCAATAGTGACCCATCCCCTCCTTTGGATCATTGCATCATCCTGAGCATCAATGCAACCAAGGTACTGTTGGTTGGTCTGCATGACTCCTGCACCCGGCCTGCACTCCATCACAGTGGGATTGAACCTTTAGATTTGACCCGGTCCAGCGCGACCATATAACCCCGGTTGGAGCTATTGACTTCTAAGCACTGCATTTCGATGTAATCTTTAAAAATTCATAACTTGACTTGTGTATGTTGGATCTTTGTTGTTTTGGTCTTGTTTGACTCGGTTAATATTGGCTATGTTTCTAAACTGGTGTGAATTCCTTTTGTGGTGTTTTCACTCTGTTACTGTGTGTGTGCTCAAACACTTTACACATTGCCTCTTTAGTTTAACCTAACTGTGCTGTGCCATGCTACCAGAGGGTGAGCACAGGTAAACTTTTAGAGTGTATCTTACTTGCCCTTACCAGAATTGTAGTCTCTACTTGGACAGAGTGCCAACCTCTGACAACTAGAGGCCCAATACATAACACACTGGAACTAGGAATTCATATTGTGGAAACTGGCTAAGGAGCTTCAACAATATTCCTGTGACACTGGATTCCAATGCTGGAGAACATGGTGGACTAGAGGAAACACATGCAAATAACTCTAACGGATTATGGCCAGAGTCAACACCATCTCCCCCTGACTTCACAATCAAATTGTCACAGTGACCACTTTGTTGGCCAAGAGAGATGTCAGGTGAATTATTAATCTGAACTTCCACTCTACTGGCAAAAGCACTTGCCCCATGTCTGTTTGGAAAAGAGCTCAAATGAACTGGAGCCACTAAGAGGGAATCAGGTGACATTTCTCCAAGTTGAGAGGAAATCTGTGCTTCTCCAGGACTGCACATACATGCTGGATATCTTCTTGTGACTTAAAGGGCGAAGGAGCAGCTTTGAGCCAATCATCCAAATAAGTGTAAGCCTGAATGCCATCAGAATGAATAATACCCACTAGAGCAGTGACCACCTTGGTGAATACCCTGTGGGTGGAAGAAAGACCAAACGGCAGGTCCTTGAACTGGTAGTGGATGCCATGGACTGTAAACTGGAGGCATTGGCACGAAATTGGATGGGTGGGTATGTGTAGGTAGGCATCTTGCATGTGTATTCAACACCTGAAGTCCCCTGGTTTGATCAATGGCATGATGGACTGAAAGAAAACCATTCTGAATGACTGGCAAGGAATGAACTTGTTGATGCCCTTCAAATCCAGCACTGCTTGGTATGCCCCCAAGGGTTTCTGCACCAAAAACAGGATTGAGTAGTAGCCCCAACCCTCTTTTCCTGTGGGAGTACTGAAATTGCTGTCTTGTCCAGGAGAAACTGAATACCGTCCAGTAACCTGAGTCATTTTATGGGGGTTGCCGGACCCAGAGACACTCTGAAATACTGCTGAATCCACTAAATATGAATGAAAGCTTGGAGATCCCTCCCACTCCCAGCAGCGTGGTGGCATAGTTATGCTTTTGGTGAGGGGACAGTGGGGTTGAATTGCCAAAACAGGCTTGGTGCTGGAACTGGGAATTGTACAATCCAGGGGAGCACCGGCTGCGACCACTGCCACAAAGGAGCTGAGTGTTAATCTCTGGAGGAACCTGGTCCAAAAGCCCTACAATAGCCAAATCCACAACCCCTACTGAAATGGCTTTGGCAGATTGATCAGCTTCCTATTTTCCACAGTTTTCTTAACAAAATCCTCAAGCTATTGGTCTGAAAAAGGTAACTTGAAGAGCATTGCCTTCTGAGAGGTATCCTTCTTCTAAGAATGCATCCAGATAATCCTTCCTGCCGAAATAGATGCCCCAGAGTCAGCTGCAGAAGCACATAAGCTATCAAATGAAATATCTGAAAGATAATGGACCTGTTGCTCCATGGCCCCCATGAGAGAAGAGCAATCAACCCCATCAGTCATCTCCTCAGATAAACCTAGAAATCCCACAGCAGGGAATGAACAGCATATATAGAATAAGCATTAGCTCTGACAGAGTAATTAGAGGCGGAATAAGATGTTTTGACTGCAGTCTCAATTTGTTTATACACAGGGCCTGAGGGAAGAGCATCCTTTGCCACTGCTGACCTCTAAGTGGAAAGTCCTGCCATAAGATAGCCCACTTTAACATTTGAGGGAACTTCCTCCGAAAAACATTCCATAGGATATCTTTTCAGAAGAAAACGAGGAAAAGATTGGCACTCAAATTCTTCCATTCATTATTCAACACCCTCCTTACAGAACTGGGTAAAGGAAGGCACTCTAGTTCGGTGCACTGATAATGTGCGAGGAAATCCTCCTCTGTCAATGTCACCTCAGGAGCAGAAAACCCCAAGTTTTCCCCTTTGTATGCCAACACCTCCATAAATATGTTGCCTGAACAAACCAATCTTTAACTTTAGCATCCTCTTCATCCATCTCAGGCAAAAGATCAGGATCCAGGTGACATATTTTATTGGGGGCAGGAGAATCCCTTAGCCTCAAAGCAGCTTCAACTGCTATTGTGATCATAGTGCGTAGGATCTCCATAGAAGGAAGGGCAGAGGAGGGCTACGCCTGCTCTTCAACGCACTCGGCCTGGTCAGATTCTATTGTGCCAGTGGAAAAAAAAAACCCTCCTGCTGGCACTCCACGGATTAGACCTTTTGTTGCCCAGCAACGAGGCTCTAATCCTGCCCGAACATCACAAGAGGATAAAAGGTGGCCAGTTTTAAAGAGGGCACTGATTCCCCTGAAGCGTTATTACTGGTGTCCCCCACTGACCGTCAAACACCAGAGTTAAGAGAGCCACGCATGCCTCATGTTGCCCAGCAGTGCCTTATTTGCCCACAGAAAGAACCTCCAAGTCCCATTATCTGCAAAACAAGTCCTGAACTGCTGAACTGCGAGCGCTTCGGTAATGACACCCTGAATTGAAAAACTGGTATAGCAGGTTTTTAAGAAGGAATAAAAGTATATAATAAAAATGAACTTAATTATGAAATGAAATACAAAAAAAAAAGAAGAAAGAGGGAGAAGAAAAACTTTCGGCTGGTCTGCAGGTATCAATACTTTCTCACAGAACAAAAAAAGGAGGATGTGGTCAGGTGAGGCTTCCTGTAATAAGGCATGCTGGGATAGGGGTGGCCATTTTGGGGTATGTTTTTTGGCTTTCTCAGGTATTTAATATCTGTGGAAACAGGGGACTCCTCATGCAGTAAGGACTGGATGAGGAAGAGGTACAAGGAGGTAATGAGCTACCTCATTCTTCATTGTTTACCTAAGGGTCAGAACGGGAAAAGGGCACCATGGTTTCCCGGGTTAAATGATCCCAATTGTAGGTGGGTGCTGGAGCTACAGACGCCTCACTCTTTCTAAGATGCAAATGTTTCTTAGCATATTGTTCAGGAATGGGCATACAAGTTGTTAGAAATGGGGTTTTTGGTTGGCAGTCAGGTTACCCTCTGTCCAAGCAAAAGCCCTCACTCTAGTCAGGGTAAGTCACACACTATCCAAGATTATCCTGTGCCCACCCTCTGGTAGCTTGGCACGAGCAGTCAGGCTTAACTTAGAAGGCAATGTGTAAAGTATTTGTGCAATAAATCATACAATACCACCATATAGCACCACAAAAATACACCACACAGTGTTTAGAAAAATATATAATATTTATCAGGATAATTGTAGGTCAAAAAGAATAAAGTTGCAATGGAAAATTGTAGAAATATCACAGGGAAGTGATAAAAGTGTCTTAAGTCTTTAGAATGTAACAAAAGTCTCTTTCAAGCACAAGTACCTGGTTAGGAGTGGAAAAATCTCCTCGGAGGGCCACAAGAGAAGAGGTGCGTGGAAAAAGGGTGTGTGCGTCGATTTCTCCCCAGCACACACGGACTTGCGTCGTTATTTTCCACGTGGGGAAGTCGGGCGTCGTTTTCCGGCACGTGGACAGTCTCTTTCTGTGGATCGCGGGGATTACCAGATGTCCCGGGTCTGTGCGTGGATTCTCCTGCTTGTTCTCCGGCTGTGCGTCGATCTGCGGGGCTGCGCGTCGAATTTACGAACTCAAGGCAGGCGTCGCGTCGATTTCTCCTCTAGACTTCGATCTGCGGGGCTGCGCGTTGAAATTACGATCTCACGGCAGGCGTCGCGTCGATTTCTCCTCTAGAGGTCGGGCGGCGTTGTCCTTGCGAGGCCGTGCGTCGGATCTTCGATCGTCCCAAGAGCGTCGCGTCGATCAGCGTCGGTGTGCGGCGTTTTTCTCGCCGCGAAACAAGCTGTGCATCGAAATTTTCGGCGCACGGAGCGTCCAAGTAAAAGAGAGAAGTCTTTTTGGTCCTGAGACTTCAGGGAACAGGAGGCAAGCTCTATCCAAGCCCTTGGAGAGCACTTTCACAGCCAGACAAGAGTTCAGCAAGGCAGCAGGGCAACAGCAAGGCAGCAGTCCTTTGTAGAAAGCAGACAGGTGAGTCCTTTGAGCAGCCAGGCAGTTCTTCTTGGCAGGATGTAGTTTCTGGTTCAGGGTTCTTCTCCAGCAAGTGTCTGATGAGGTAGGGCAGAGGCCCTGTTTTATACCCAAATGTGCCTTTGAAGTGGGGGAGACTTCAAAGAGTGGCTAAGAAGTGCACCAGGTCCCCTTTCAGTTTATTCCTGTCTGCCAGGGTCCCAGTAGGGGGTGTGGCAGTCCTTTGTGTGAGAGCAGGCCCTCCACCCTCCCAGCCCAGGAAGACCCATTCAAAATGCAGATGTATGCAAGTGAGGCTGAGTACCCTGTGTTTGGGGTGTGTCTGAGTGAATGCACAAGGAGCTGTCAACCAAGCCCAGCCAGACGTGGATTGTAAGGCACAGAAGGATTTAAGTGCAAAGAAATGCTCACTTTCTAAAAGTGGCATTTCTAGAATAGTAATATTAAATCCGACTTCACCAGTCAGTAGGACTTTGTATTACCATTCTGGCCATACTAAATATGACCTCCCTGCTCCTTTCAGATCAGCAGCTGCCACTTCAACAGTGGATGAGGGCAGCCCTAATGTTAGCCTATGAAGGGAGCAGGCCTCTCAGTAGTGTGAAAACGAATTTAGGAGTTTTACACTACCAGGACATATAACTACACAGGTACATGTCCTGCCTTTTACCTACACAGCACCCTGCCCTAGGGGTTACCTAGGGCACACCTTAAGGGTGACTTATATGTAGAAAAAGGGGAGTTCTAGGCTTGGCAAGTACTTTTCAATGCCAAGTCGAGGTGGCAGTGAAACTGCACACACAGGCCTTGCAATGGCAGGCCTGAGACAAGGAAAAAGGGGCTACTTAAGTGGGTGGCACAACCAGTGCTGCAGGCCCACTAGTAGCATTTAATTTACCAGCCCTATGCACATAAAGTGCACCTTACTAGGGACTTATAAGTAAATTAATAGTCCAATCAGGTATGATTCCAGGTTACCATGTTTTAAGGGAGAGAGCATATGCACTTTAGCACTGGTTAGCAGTGGTAAAGTGCGCAGAGTCTATAAACCAGCAAAAACAGTGTCCAAAAAAATGGAGGGAGGCAGGCAAAAAGTTAGGGGTGACTACCCTAAGGCTGTCAGGTCTAACACAAGTAATGTCCGAAGTTTTGATAGGCCAAGAACTTTGCAGGTCCCAAATGTCATAAGCACCTGCTGCAGCACGAGCGTAGGACTCTGAAAAAGAACCAGGCCTGCAGAACAGTGCCCCTCTGACCTCTACTTGTGACAGACCACACCTAGTGCACTATAGGTAGGGCCACTGGAATTACGGAGCAGACAAGGGTCAAATTATGCGGGGAGTGTTTAGGGAATTATGCAGCAAGAAAAGGCAAATTATGCTGCATAATGCGGCAAATTTAGTGACAGTATTACTTCATTATTTATGCATTTTTAAACTTGTTAACACTGTCTGGGCAATAGTTGTACCTCATTAGTACCAGTTTAGCACCCACATATAGCAATAAGCTACAGAAAGGTGGCTAGTCAAACTTTGCAAAGGGCCTTCTGTTGTGCGGCAACATGTGTTGCTGCATTTTTACTATCTGTGAACCGTTTGAGCAAGAAACACTTTATTGTTTGTTAAGATCTTCAGATTATGCAGCAGATGATGGACTATGTGACAAAGGCAGCAAATCTACAACTATGTGAAAATTGCCACAGCCGCACAATCACATAATTTCTGTGCCCTGATTATAGTGCACTGTGTACGGTACTAGGCACCTGCAGAATTTAACTGAGGCTTAGATGTAGGCCTTTACAGGTAATGACTATTCTGTCTCAAATGGGGCCTATTACCCAAGGAAACAGGAAGGCCCCTCAGTATGCCTTTTGTATACTTTGTGGTAGGAAATGTTTTATTGGACCCATAGCTGGGTTGTCATCAAAACCCTTCTGACTTATACAATGTTTTTTAAGAGAATGGTAATTGTAGGAGGCTGCAAGACCTGGCATCCTTGGTGTGGTTTCCCCCCTACATTTTTGCTTTCAACCCTCCTGTTTTGCTTTCTTTGTTTTTGCTGGCCTTGGACTCTGCGCACTTTACCACTGCTAACCAGTGCTAAAATACTTGTGCTGTCTCCTTAAATCATTGTAGAAGTGGCTTACACTCAATTGGCATATTTCATTTACTTGTAAATTCCTAGTAAAGTTGCACTACATGTGCCCATGACCTGTAAATTAGATGCTATAGTAGGCCTACAGCACTGACCATACCACCTACTTAAGAAGCACTCTGAACATGTTTCAAGCCTGCCATTGCCAGGCCCAGGCCTTCATTTTTAATACATATATGCCACCCCTAAGGTCTGCCCTGGATAGTCCAGAGGGCAGGGTGCAGTGTATTTCAAAAGTCTGACTTGTACTTTTAAGTTTTACACATTGTGATAGTGAAAAAATCGAGTTTGTTTTTCAGTACTACAAGGTCTACCTTTCCCAGAGAATAACATGGAGTTCCCTTATTACATAGCAGTTACATAAGCTGTAACGTCCACATGGGAACAGCTAACCAGTTCATGTTTAGTGTCTTTGGAATCATAATGAAAAATTCTCTTTTATGGAGAAGTTGGATTTTTTATTACATTTTGGAAAGTGGCACTTTTAGAAAGTTGGCATTTTCCTGCCTTAGCCATTTGGTACCTGCAGCCTGCCTCTGGGTCACATGACTGGGTGCTGCAGACAGTGAACTTCCTGTATTCCTCCTAGACAGTCACACACATTAGAGAGTTGAGCCATCACTGGCAGACTGAAGGCTAGAGCTAGGCACAGCTCTACTTACACTTGAATATGCTGTGTCCTGCCTCCACACATAGGGCTGCACACTCCCTGTAGTTAGTCCGGAGCCAGGACAGGGGAGGCAGAAAATATGTGCACTTCAAATGGAAACCTGTAGAAGTTTCTTCCACTTCAAAGGAAGCACCAGGTACAAATATTGGAATTCAGACACCAACTCTGCTATATGCTTCTAGACCTGCGGAGACTCCACTAGGGAGAAAGATTGTTGTGCTGCCAAAAGGACTGCCAGTCTGCTGGACTGCTGAGCTATTCCCTTGATGGACTGCTGCCCTTCTAGATTGATGCACTGTTGTCCTTCTGCTGGACCTGCACCTGAACCCAGGACTCCCAGAGTGCCTCCAAGGGCTAGTCTGCTGGCCACCTGTTCAGAGCCAAAGGGACATAGCAAGCTTCAAACCACTTGAAGCTGCACCAAAATCCGGCTGGAGAAAGCCCCTGACCCCCAAGTGGTGCCCACTAGGTCCTGGACCCTTGGTGTGGCCTCACAGAGGTTGAATTGAAGTTTCTGGGCTCTTTGTGACCACGAACAAGCCTGTTGGCATCAAAACCTTGACTCTTGCACAACCCACCAACACAAAGATCTATCAGTCCCACTTTTCATGCTACAACACTTACTGCTCCTTGTGAGCACCACTGTGAAGCTCCAGCCCAACTGTTCACACCGACAACAGGATCTTGGCACTACATCGATGGCTGTCCATGACACTTCCCTTCTCATCGCAGCCGCCTCCATGCAAACGGGACTCTCAATGCTGGACTGAGAAGGGAATTTTACAGCAGGACTAACCTGCCACCTGTATGTGACCCATGCTGCATTGTAGTCGGCCTGAACTTTCTTCCAATCTCTCTTGACCAAGTAGCCGCAGGTGGCGGTTTGCGCTTTTTGGCTCTATTTTCACTTAAACCTTTAAAACTGCATATCTCTGGTTCTATTGATTGGATTTTTGTCATTCTGGTCTTGGTTTATTTATTACATTTCGTACTCTACATTTCTAAATTGGTGTGAGATTTTTTCTTGTGTTATGTTTTTATTTTATTGCTGCTTCAGGTGCTGCATAAATGCTTTACAAATTGCCTCAAAATTAAGCCTGACTGCTCTGGGCCAAGATACCAGAATGTTGAGCACAGGTTATTTTGGGTTTGCTTGTGCCTCATCCTGACATGGACTGTGGTTGCTGCTTAAGTAGGGTTTCATCCCTCTCAACGAGTAATACAATTTTGTCACAGTGGCAAACTTATTTGCAAACAGGATTCTTCAATGGGAGGGGTAATGCTATTTGCAGCCATTACTTTGATAATTTACAAAGCTTTCTTGGTCCAGTGTTAATTCATCAATTGGTAAACCATACCCAGAAAAAGCCATAAGGTCTCACAGAATTACCACCAGCCAGTGTTGTTGCCACACATGCAGAATAAAGAACCACCTTGATAAAGCTAATGAACAATTTACAGTGCCTCATTATGAATAATGAAAATGTGACAACCATGTGTTACACTCAGTGGGACTCAAGGACTTTAGAAGATGGCTGTTTAGAATGAGGATGACAGGAAACAAGATGTATGAACCACAAATTTCAATATATTTTGAAAACTAAAAAATTTTTAAAATGTAAATGTTATTGGACTGAGAGAATGGTTTGACACTGGACTGTTTACCAAAGATGCTTGCTGCATTAGTCTATATTGAAGAAAGTCTTTGTTAAGCGTCCTAGTCAGAAAAAATGCCCCGAAAATGTAAAACTGCAACACCAATCTCCCGAAGAAATTAGCTTCACAAAATGAGGTTTATGGTTTTAATTTGATTTAAGTGTGCAAAATTATAATTCTGTTAGGAATTTTTTTCAACCGTTATGAACTTTGCAATGTTTCTAAATGTATCACCTTTGCAAAATTTCTTCTGTGAGGTAAAAGAGCTAGGAAAAACCTTAAAACCTTCTGACGAGAACGTTTCCAGCCAAAGTATATTTCTAAATTCCCTCTAACAGTGAGGTTTTGCAATAGCATTTTTTTCTCGAGTTTTTTACTGCAGTGTTTTTCTTAAAACTTTGTGAAATTTCCTAAACTTAAAAAATCTTGTAAAGTTTTGAAAACCCCCAAGAAGTTTATAACAAAGCACACCTTTAATTTCCATAACGTTGAGATATCATTATTCTAGTAATAGCTTATTTCTCAGTGCCCTGGTAAACACGATTTTCTGATTAAGGTACAAATAAGGGTTTGTATCTGAATGTGGTTACGGATAATGCAGATCTGGGGAAAATACCATATATTCCCCTGGCAGCATTACTGCATGTAAACAAGGGGTAACGTGGAATGAGGCCATACGAAGCTTGTCAAAACACTAAGATTTCTTAGGCATGACTCTTATATTCTAGGTGGTAAATGAATTATTTAATTGTCACTGCTTCGGAGCAGTCTGAAGTGCATTAATTAATTGCATTGATCTTATGTGTTCAGTAATTGTGGACAATACACCTGTGACATGATTGTTGAATATGTATTTTTATATTACGCGACTGATGTATCCTTAAGAGGCTTTGCACATTGAGAGGAGAATCTGTTCTTCCCTGCTTGATCTCATTACAATTCAAATAAGATGCATGTCTTCCTATTTGCTTCACCCGGCATCTGTTTTCATATATATTTCATGACAGTGTTCGCACTCATTAGAAATCTCGGATTGAAGCAAAGGTGGACGACTAGACTCAAGCACTGGAATCCAGTGGCAAACTTTAGTCAAAATTAAGTCATTGAGGGACAAGGCCTATTATTCACTTATACTTAAAACTTTCTGTATACCTAGGGCGTGATCCACTAGCCAGAACATTACATCCAAAAGCATATGGAAATTGAGAAGATGATCTTCATTAAATAGAAATCCAAACTCAAATGCCGATGTCTGCTAATCAAGGAATGAACTAAGTGACATATTTGAGACACAATACACGCAGAGACTGGAAGAAGCATAACGTCCCTGGAATTACAATTAATGGGAAGAGCATTTTGTTGTAGGTATATTTCAGTTTCATAGTAACCTGCAACCAAAGTGAACTCTGTAACTCTGGTTCCTTTTGTGATGCCATGCATTCTTTAGTGGCCACTGGGTTTAAGTACTGGACACAGTCATTCCTACTCTGAGTATGGGCTATTGTGTAAACAGCTGAGCACAGAATGGAGAGGGTAGACGGGCTACCTATAACATTGTAAGTTATTTCTTAGTGTCCAACGGATCGGTACGTAGGGTGCAGCAGCAGACAGTGAAAAGCGCAACAGGGCTGTCCATGGGGGCCCATGCCAAGTGCATGGGCAGTTCAGTGGCCCCCATGGGGCCCCCAGCACTCCGTCTCTGCCAGCTTTTATATGGCGATGCAACTGCCATGTAAAAGCCGACGGAGAGGGAACTCGTATTAGGATCACTTGCATCTCCAGGCCGGCGAAAAAATAGCAATGCCATGTTCGCAATGGTCATAATATGGGGGGCTGTCCGCCGCCTTGGTGGCGGTCCGACCACCACCACCATTCTGGTGGTCCTAGGACCGCCAGACTTGTAATGAGGGCCATAATCTGTGATGCAGAGACAGGGAAAGATCAACACAGGTGAGACACAGGCAAGGGGAACAGACTTTCATTCCAACCACCACCATCCTCGTGGAACACATGGATCGGTTGGGACTTCATATGTTCAGTGAGGAAATCCAAATTCTAAAAATTGTTTTGGAAAAATGGGGATTTAACTACGAACAACGTTTCCAAGCGCTACGTTTCTTGCACACCTCCCTGGGTCACTGTCCTTGTCTCTTTTAACAAGTATTTTCGTTTAAAAAAAAAGGGCGCGCGAAGGAGAATAGGGCTCTTCTGAAGTTCCTTCACTTTCTGTCCTTTTCCACTGCGAGTCACTAGCATTATACTGAACTGGATCGAGTGCGTAAGTTCCTGGGAGAGCTTTGATGCGACTTTCGAAGAGATTAATGTGTTTCCAAATCAGCAGAAGGCGTCAGTCACCGTCTTCAGCTGAGGTCTTAACTTTCCCCAGGTCTAAAACTGGCCGCGGAAGACGAGAAAAGAAAAGAGCGTGGCTTTCAATGAAAGCTGCAGAGAATCTCATGCAACTGGCAGCTATGAACAGATAATAGCGTGGTTCCAATGTGAAGGCATTTATGCGGTCTTGATATCAATCCGAGAAAGCCAGTCGTGCACATTTCGCACTGGGAGTTTGGCTCATAACATCAAAGTCTAAAATTTCATTTTCAATGCTCGCTCTTTTTGGTGTTTTTTTTCGTTCCCTGTTGCGTTCATATAGGAAAGGTCAGCGGCTTTCTTTCTATGAGAAATTTTAAGTGGCATGGGGGCTATGCTAGCTCTTAAGAATATTTAATTCCCATTCAGCACTCAATATAATCAGAGCGAGGTCGTAAAATGAAGTTAAAAGTAGACTACTTCCACAGTTATTTAATGGATAAATGGACATGCACATTATGATGTGTGGAGGATTTTAGGGGGCCATGTCTCCTAGCACTTTGGTGTTGCATAACCAGAGATTTGCAAATCCGAGATTTTGTGAGCACAAACTGCAAGGATGCCATGTATCAAAGGCATTTGGGAGTTAGAAAAAACCCTTCCTAACTTAAAAGTGCCTTTTGCGGCGCTTTACAAATTATAATTAGAAGGAGCATGAAAGAGACTTGTGTATATTTCGAGAGTGCAAACCTAGGCAAAAGGCAGTCGAGTATCCCTTCTTAATTGCTATTAGCAATGAAATGTAGAAGTGTTTTTTTACCACACTGTGATCCTAACCATTGAAAAATTACTGACTGTTAGGAGTGATGAGCTTGGTGAGCTCCATGAAGGTCAACCATAATGAGCTACATTGCCCTAGCTCCTGTACTGCGCAAAGCCACTTTCAGCATTTAGATGAGTTCCTATACTGGTAGTAGATTAAGCATGGATCTGGGGTCCATGTTGGAGGCTCACCAGGACCCTGAGGCTGTATTGAACACCAATATCATCTAAAATCATCACACCCTTAGAAATCAAAATGGTGACTTGGTTTAGACTGAGGGACAAATTTACTAAGAATTCATGCAACCAGTGCAGCAAATGGGAAAGAGCTGAAGAGTGCCATATTTGCAAAGTTAAGGTGCTCTCCAGCTCTCTCCCTGTGCAAGTGCACTTTGGATGCCTAGCACCAATGCAGGCACCCTTGCGCCATGCTGTGAGGGTGCCTGCATCACAGGCTGGATTGTGTTTGTGTAGGAAGGAGCACATTCCTGCACAAAACAATCCAAAGAAACATGGAAAGAGGAAATAACAAGGAGAAATAAGCAAATTGATCATTGTTACACCACCCTCTGTTAGGCCTACCAATTTCACACAATTCCAGCTCTACAAACCTTAGTAAATCTTGAATTGCCTGAATTCCATGGATGGATGCACATGAACACCTATGTTCCACCCATGGAACGCTTACCACTAAGAAATGTAATGCAAAGCAGCAGGCCATGCAAATCAAGCCTTGCATGGCTTGTATATTCCAAATGGCCTTTGCATTGCCCTGCGTT
This sequence comes from Pleurodeles waltl, assembly GCF_031143425.1. Taxonomy (NCBI): domain Eukaryota; kingdom Metazoa; phylum Chordata; class Amphibia; order Caudata; family Salamandridae; genus Pleurodeles; species Pleurodeles waltl. The sequence goes on from NC_090447.1 coordinate 1,340,602,973, forward strand.
ACCTTGTGCAATGCAAGGGAAATCTAAAGTCCTAGTAAATATGGGTCCAGATCTCCATACTTCCCAGAGCTTTGAGACAACCTCAGATGTAGTTACTTAATGCAGTGGTGTGGGCGTGCTGGAAGCAGGGGTGAGGTAGGTTGTTAAAGTGGTTGCTGCAGAGTGGCAACAATGTGTTCTATGGATTTGGACACATTGTAGGAGGCAAAGTGGGCCCAGTTGGCCACTTGTCTTGCTGAAAGATGGTAGGACTACAGATGTAATAAGAACTTCTTTTCATTGAGCTGTTCATTGGAAATTTAAAAACCAAATTGTTCACACAGAATGGCTACTTTAATTGCTGCAAAACGCGGTCTTTTGATGCTTGGATTTAATGAAAAATCTTTTCAAGGCAGGCAGAATATGCTGAAACTGGCTAATGGAGCAAAGTTGTGGAAAGAAAGGTCCTTTCTCCTCTACCAAGATTGTTGTCCATGGTGGAATGCCGAGTACCCTGTGGGTCAAATCTTTGACTCCGGATAGGATAATCCACAGAACTACCATCGCAGAAGGGAGCAGAGATTTTCAAAATCTGACCGCCGGACCTACAAATAAGCAGGTTGTATGCAATGTTTCATCTACTGCTCTGAGTGCAAGTTTCAGTGGAGCCTCATGTGGTGTGCTGTCTAAAAGACATGCATCCATGCAACTAATCCTCAGTTAGGTGCATAAATGACAGTGACATGGATGCATCTGTGTAAATTTAGGTATGTAAATCAATTTTACACAGGTTCACATTGTTCAACATCAAATTATGGTAAGAAGGCAGCCGCCTGGCAGACCTTTCCGTGCTATTATGCAAACTCCTGAAGTGAGATAATGTTGAATAAAGATTTGTGGCATTGTTAAACATAGATGGAATTTAACATCCGGATTTCAAATATGTATATCATATGCATTAATAGGAGGACGCATACACCATAAATATTGGAGTGAATTTGACTCCTGTCTACTGTGCTTTCTGTACACACTGCTATGCCCATGCACCTGTTATCTTTATTTTTTATGAAAGGACATTTTACCAGCTAGCCAATTTATACTTAGGCCCTGGCAATGAAGAAGGCCTATTTGGGCTCTGCATTCGGTGACGCCATTTGAAAGAGTGAATGAAGACGTGGCTGCTGGGTTTGAAACTCTGTTTCGTCTTTTTCATTCTAAACAGGCAAAAAGTGCCGCCCAATTGAATATTCATGGGCCATGAAATCTGGACTAGAATTTGAAATGAGGGGGGCAGCTGTGCTCCCCATGCAGATTGCAGGTGGTCCCCGCAACCCCACTGGTCTGCTTTGTGAAGGAAGGATACACAAATTTCCTCAGCTATTGGTCAATGAGCGAACAACTGAATGCATCTGCACAAAAGCCTCTGATAGCATCCTGGCAATAGGAGAGAAGTCTAACAAATAAAACTCATGTGGAAGCAAACACTAGTTAATTCTGAATAAAGGCATCACAGAGAGCTACCAGAAAAAGCAGCAGACTGAAGTCATAAAACAAGGCGCGCTTTTGTGTGATCAACTGAAAGTATTATTCAATTCACCTAACTGCTACTCGGTTCATGCCACTTGTATTGGAATAATTGCCTCACACTCTGCATGAGAAAGGACTTCTTATAACCCTAAATGTGTGGTTGAATGTAGACTTTGCCAGTGATATATTTTGATGACAGCACTTTTCACACGAAGCACCCACCTACCAGTCCCCTAAACAACGGGGCTATGTTTCTAACCTCTTTCCCAGTGAGAGTGGCAATCACGCAGAATGTCTTAGGGCAGAAACTTTGGGCTGGTTAAAAAAAAGGGGAAATTCATTTCCACCTGTTTTCATTCATGTTAGATGCAAAAAGGGACAATCCGTTTTTGATCCAGTCCACGTCATAGAACATTTCTTTTAATCTCGGCAATAAAGGAGTAACAATATTTTTAGGCCATATGTGCCACTCCATTTCCAATGAATCATATTTAATGTGTAATATGTATATTAAAAACAGCATGGGAAACCGATAAGGCAAACTTTATCTTCACCACCATATCACTCTAGCTAAAAAAAAAAAAAATGTGAACAAAAATATGGAAAAGGCATCAAAGATCAGGACTAATTGGTATATGACCCCAAAAATGTTAAAGGTGATTTACCCCAATACCACTGCGAAATGTTGGAAGGGCTGTGGAGAAGATGGCAATGAACTGCTCATCTGGTGGTTTTGTGCTCTCTTGCAGGTGTACTGGAAGGAGATACCAAATTACATAAGGGGGTGGTAGGATCCCCAATACCACACGATTCAGGAGTGGTAATGTGGATAAGGCCGGGAAAAGTGGACAGGGCGTTGATCTTTCACATGCTGCCTACCACAAAACAGGTAATTGCAAGTCCTCAGAAGGACCTGAACCCACCTACATTGTGGGCAACAAGATAGTGGAATATTATGGCTATGCAAATGATCACATATTCGATTAGCGATGAATATAAGAAATGTAAATGATTTGAAAAACTCTGGTGTGGCAGTGAAACATAAATCCATATTTGTGTCTGAAATAACTCTACAGAAATCATGTGAAAGTCATTTGGAAGGGCTTATTTGCTTTTTGTGGATGGGCATTATTAGTACTTCTCCTGTCTACCTGTTTCCAGGGGATAGTTTTTAGTTTTAAGTTGCAATGAAGGTACTGGGGAAAGCTGCAAGCACAAACACAACTTTTGATTTATATGGGAAATGAAACATACAGTCATTAATGCGTTCAGTTTTCTTCTGGGTAAGGATACTTGCTAATACTACAACTAGCACTTGACCTGGTTCCATCTCTGTAAGTACACAGTGGAAGGTCTGCACTGCCCTATTTCCAATTCTGATAATCACCTGTAGCAAAGCAGTTAGGTTCTTTCTACCGGGCAAAGGGCCTGGCCTTTAAACCCTGAAGCCTAAAGAAGAAAAAGATACAAGTAGCACCAGTATCTAAAAGCTTTGTAACCTGGGGCACGTTATCAGACACTGTTCATGGGAGTGGGGCCAGGGCAAACAGTGGCTACTGAGCTTCAGATGTAAGTTTGCATCTCTTGTCCGATGGTCTGTCCTGCTATAGCTCTGCAAACTGAACCAAGAACAAGTACTTCAGAGCTAGACTCAGTGGTAGTTATGGCAAGCAGTCACAGCCTTCTCTGGGAGGTAGTGTGGGGGTGCATCAAGCTCAGAGCTCAAAATCACTCAGCAGTGCAAGAACTGATGGTCCAACCCAGAGCTTATCTTTTATTTAAAGAAAGAACTTTACTATACCCAAAAACAAAATACTTCACACTGCAATATGTAGCTATCAGTAACCACTGGTGCAGGCCACCATACTCAGGGTTCATGTTTTCCTTCCCCTAATTAGTTGCAAGACATTGTATGGCTGGTTTCAAGCACAGGCGCAATGCTATCCCTTTTCTGCAGAGTTTGTGTACTCAGTTTTACAGTTTTAGTCTCAGTATGTGAATTCCACCAATGCCAGTCCTTTTCTCCAGCTGGTCACGACTGTAGCCTGCAGCATACATCTGGTCCTTTCTCCCTCCTCCAGGAACAAGCACCAGCTGTGAGTGCATCGGTTCTCTGGTCCTATTGAACAACCACAGATTCCTCACCTTTTGAATATTCCCCAAGTATCATACTGGATTCAGAAAAGTATGTGCAGTACCTCTGTGCTACATGCGGCTTCACAATGATGCAATTCCACTTCACAAATGACATGTGGAGTCTGTATAGTTGAATTCCCAAATGAAGATGACAGTTGCCTTCAAGGATGTCCATGCCCCCAGATGCAGAGCCCCAACAACAACTTAGCTTTGACCAGTGTGCAGATTCCTAAGCTTGGGATCTTATCAATGGGTAGAGTCCAATTCACAGAATGGGGATGTGGTGAGGAATCTATGGTTAGACAGAGGGGGTTATTCTAACTTTGGAGGAGGTGTTAATCCGTCCCAAAAGTGACGGAAAAGTGACGGATTTACCACCAGCCGTATTACGAGTCCATTATATCCTATGGAACTCGTAATACGGCTGGTGGTATATCCGTCACTTTACCGTCACTTTTGGGACGGATTAACACTCCTCCAAAGTTAGAATAACCCCCAGAGTCTCTATCAGAAAGAAAGTTATTGAAAGTAGGTTACTTGTTCTTCTGGTAGTGGCTCTAACCACAGATTCCTCACCTTATGGAAAGATACCACAGCAGTACTTATTTAGGGTAGGTCTGTGAATTGACTTAAAAAAAAAATCCAATAGGACAAGTGGGTGAAAGGACACTCTTAGGGAGCCTGTCTATCAAGTCAGTAGTGCCTCATGAACATATAGAGGGACGCCCACGTAGCTGCTTGCAGCTATCTAGGACTGGAACTCTGCATGTCAACACATAGGAAACAGTTTGGCTCTGGTGCAATGAGCACGCAGCTCTTTCGGAGGCTACGTTTTGGCCAGTGTAGAGTAGATTGTAATACAGGGCACATTCCTGCTGGAGATGGTCTTCTTCCACACAGCCTTGCCTTTTTTCCCTTCGGCGAACCCCACAAAGAGCTGATCATCCATCCAGTGTTCTCTGGTATGATCAATGTAAAATCTCAGTGCTCTTTCGGGGTCCAAGCAATGGTGGATGATGAGGCAGGGCAAAGAACACCAGTAAGGTGATATTTTGAGCAACGTGAAATGGGGACACGACTTTCATCAATAAAGATGCACGGGTCCACAGAAACAGTTTGTCTGGAAAGAAGGTGGTGTATGGTGGGTTGGCAAAGAGAACTTGAAGCACACTTATACACACTGCTAATGTTACAGAGATGAGGAACACTGTCTTAAGGCTGGAAAGCCACAAAAGACAGCTGTGAAGCAGGTCAAAGGGAGTACATATTAAATATGTGAGGACCAAGTGAAGGTCCCAATGTATCATGACAAAGGGAGAGGGGCAGGAAAGATATGTTGTAGACCGTTGAATAATGCGCCACAAAAGATGATTTAAATAATGAGGGCTAATTTAGCAATGGCAAAAAGGCTGAAAGAGCTAAAAAATACAATTTAACTGTGCACAAAGCAAAGCTTTACAGGGCAAGAGATGAAACATACAACAGAACATCAAATAACTTTTCTTGGAGGAGTTGTGTGCCGCACCAAGCCACAAATGTGACCCAATGGCAGGCATACGGTTTTTGTTGAGGGACACCTGGCTACTTAGATGACAACAACAATATCTGAAAAGTGTAACCTGATATGACTTTGTGGGCTGGGGTGATAAAGGTGAAGTAGGTGAAGGTGCTTACAAGGGATCTTGTGGGAAGTAAAACATTTACATGAATTCAATTGAGTATAATGATGTCTTCTGTTGAGATCTCCCTTGCGTTATAAGTATTTGAACATAAACCACTTTATTTTAGAATTTTCTGAATTGATTCACAATTGAATGACAGGTATGAATCATGACAAGTAAGTGTATCTTGTGAAATTTTGTGTTATGAATAGATTATCTGAGTAACCATAAAACATAAACTTATGATTATAGGGGTACAATCAATATTGTTTCTAGTACATCGGCATTGTTTGTTATGATACACAGATATATAATTATAGCACAAATTGAAGACAAGTAACAGTGAACTGAGTGCCTGCTTCCTGAATAATGCAATGGTGTCTGTCTTTATAACAAAACATCAATACATGCGTAAAAACACATTTTCTAGGAAAGGTGTGTTAAGCGTCGAAGTTTTGGTCATAAAATCATCTTCAGGACAAAGCTGATTTCATGAAAACATGAAGGCCCGCCTGTGGACATAATAAAGTAAAAACATGAAGGGAATACGGTATGAGATGTAGTCTCAAGAAGGACAGGTGAGCTCTTCATGCTCTCCTGCTCTTGTGATACTACAGCCTGTAGTGCATGGTCTTAGTCTGTTTATAGCCTGGAAGAATGACTTGGCTATAGAGTATGGACTGTTTTGAAGTATGTATGTGAATTTAGGTAGTATAATCATATTAAAGATCACTGCATGACCCATGAGTATGAGTGCCGTTGTCCTCCAGTGTTTTCCGTCTTCGTCTAATCTCTAGAGTAGCGGGGTCAAATTGTCCTCATAGTGCTATCTCTCATCTCTTTAGAGCCATAGTCCCAGTTACTTGTTGATTCTCGACTTTTAATGGTATGGGGAGTCAGGCGGGCAGCCACCATCCAAGTGCCCATCGGATATATCAGTGACTTCTCCCAGTTTATTTTTAGCCCTGAGTACATTCCTTAAATCTCAAATATTTTCCCTGTTCTCATCAGGGATTGTTCAGGCTTTGCCAGATATCACAGGACATCATTTGCTTATAAAGAAATGCGCTCTTCCCACGTGTGTTCCCATCCCCAACCCTTAAGTTGGGCGTTGATTCGTATCAATCCCCCAGGGTCTTCATCACTAACGCAAAGACTGGGACCAGTCACTATGAGGGATCCTTCAATTGCAAAGAGCATCGGCGATGGTGGGCTGCCCCGTCTCGCTGCTCTCCGTATCGGGATATCACAAACAGAATCCTATTGATTTTACTCTGCGCTCTCTGCTTCAGAATGTTGATATGGAGCCGGGACTCCCACTGAGATCAGAGGCCTCTGATCTTCTTTCCCAGGTGGCCGTCCCAACCAAGAAGTGATCCAATGTTCACCATTGTCAGCTCGGGTGGGGAGAGAGCTGATATAATCACGGTCCTGTAGCCACCACTGAAGATCTTTTGCAGCCTACTCCGAAATCTGGACATGGTCTGAGAGGTCCCCTTGTTGTTAGGCCCACTGAGACTTCAAATCCCACTGCAGAGCCTGCATATACCACCTGGCATACTTGACCAGCATCATGCAGAAGGCCATTAGTGCCAGAAGCCTCTGAGTTGACCATACTGAAATCGAGGACAGAGGCTAAAAACATCACAATCATAGCCTGAATATGCTGGACCCTTCTTTCTGGGGGAAAGGCCTCAAACCGTGCCTTGAATGGTTCTGATAAAGGGGAGCATCTGAGAAGGAGTGGAGTGTGACTTCTGCATGTATGTAGATAGTGAACCCCAATGAGGACAGAAGGTTTGCCATGGTCTGGAGTGGTTGATGACTGTATGCTTTGAGTCTGCGTTCAACAGCCAGTCATCAAGGTAGGAGAAGAGTGGGACCCCTAACCTCCTAAGAGTGCTACTACCAGTGCCATCAATTTTGTGAATACCTGAGGTGCACTGTGAAACCAAAGAGGATCACAATGAACTGACAATGCTCCTGTTCCGACAAGAAACCGCAGGTAGGGCCAATGAGCCTGAAGGATGAGTATATAGAAATAGGAGTCCTGCCGATCCAATGCCACCAACCAGGGTCAAGGGCAGGCAAGACCAAAGCCAGGTTGAGCATACTGAAATTGTCCTTCCAGAAGAAGGCATTGAGATGGCACTGGTCTAAAATAGGACAAACAACTCTATCCTTCTTTGGCAGCAGAAAGCAGCAGGAATAACAACTGTGACCCACTTCTGGTGCAGGCACCCTCTCAAATGCCCTTTTTATCAAAAGTGCTTGCACCTTCTGCTGTATGAGGGACCAATGGTCCTCAATCTGTCATTCCGGGGATGGCAGAAGTTGCTGTGGAGTGATTATGAGGGGTCCCGTTCCCGCCGCTGCGTCCCCGCCCCTACATCCCCATTCGCCACCGCCTCCCAGCTGCTCCTCCCTCCCACCTCCCCTTCTTAATGGCGGCCGCTGTGCGGCTGTGCCGCTGGCGTACCAGAGGCGCACCAGAGGCAAGCCCGTCTGTGCCCGTCCGTGCCTGTCCCCCTGCCCCTCGCACCTCCCATGCCGCCAGACGCCACTACACCACCTCGCACCTCCTCCCGCTCAACCCCGGTCACCCAACCGCCTGCATCCAGGCCTCTCTTGGGCACACCCACGGACCTTTTTCTTGCCGCTCATGTCACTTCACCTACGCTCAAGCCACCAAGCATCACAACAACGCTGCCCCGCCCAACCACCTCAACTGCATTCTCCTCAACTCCCGCTCCGTCCACAAGCACGCCATCGAACTCTGGGACCTGCTCACATCAACCTCCTCCGACATCGCCTTCCTCACCGAAACCTGGATGAATCCCTCATCAGAACTGGACTATGCCACAGCCATCCCAGAGGGCTACAAGATCACCCGAAGAGACCATACCAACAAACCAGGAGGAGGAATCGCCATCGTCCACAGAAGCTCCATCAGAATCGCAACCAACACCCACAACGCCCTAGTTACTGCAGAACACCTGCACTTCCAGATATATATGTCAATGCCAACACCACGCTGAGAGGAACCCTCATCTACAGACCCCTGGGTCCCCGCCCACAATTCTGCGACGCCATCGCCAACACTATCAGCACCCACGCCCTCGCCTCCACAGACTACCTGCTCCTCGGTGACCTGAACTTCCACCTGGAGAACACCGGCGACTGCAACTCCTCAGCCCTACTGGACAACTTGGCCAACCTCGACCTCAAGCAACTGGTCACCTCGCCCACCCACTCAGCCGGTCACACACTCAACGCCATCTTTTCCTCCAGCAGCCACGTCAACTTCACTCACACCACCGAACTCCATTGGACTGACCACTGTTGTGTTCACTTTTCCTTCCAGAAGCCCACCAGCCACCACCAACAACACCGGATCCCTCACCGCAAGTGGAACAAGATTTCCAAGGACCAACTGATCTCCAACCTCGCTCACGCCGTACCACCCAAAACCAACGACCCCAACACCACTGCCCTCAACCTCAAACAATGGCTCGACGACTGTGCTAACATCCTCACCCCACTCAAAAAACCACCAACAACCGCGCCAACAAGAAAGCTCCCAGGTTCACATCAGAACTTCAGGCATCCAAACGCGAATGCTGGAAAGCCGAGAAGATCTGGCGCCAATAACATTCAGAAAACAATCATGCCACCCTCAAATCAGCAATGCACAAACATCACCAGCTCATCCAAGCCACCAAAAAATCTTTCTACAAAGAGCAAATTGACAACAATACACACAATAGCAAGGAGCTCTTCAGCATCATCAAGGAACTCACCAACCCCAAGTCCGCCGACCCACCCAACTCACAAGACCTCTGCGACTCCCTCACCACCTTCTTTCACAGCAAGATCACCGACATCCATGGAAGATTCGCACCACCGCCCCCTCACCCCCACCACGGCCAAGGTCAACCCCAACACACCCTGCCACACCAACGTCCTGGACCCCCACCGATGATGAGGAAACCACCAAGACCATGAGCACCATCCACTCCGGCTCTCCCGCTGACCCCTGCCCCCACCACATTCTCAATAAAGCCAGTTAAATCATTGCCCCCCAGCTCCGGACCATCATCAACATCTCCTTCGAGACTGCCGTCTTCCCAGAGAGCTGGAAACACACCAAAGTCAACGCCCTGCTCAAAAAGTCCAAAGCCGACCCAGAAGACTTCAAAAACTACAGACCCATCTCCCTTCTCCCATTCCCCGTGCAGTTCATCAAGAAGATAGTCAACAACCAGCTATCCAGCTTCCTGGGGGACAACAGCCTACTGGACGTCTCCCAGTCAGGATTCTGCAACAACCACAGCACCGAGACCGCCCTTATCGCCTGCACCGACGACATCAGGAGCAGACTCGACAAAGGAGAAACCGTCGCCCTCATCCTGCTTGACCTTTCTGCAGCCTTCGACACCGTCTGCCACCACACCCTTCGCACACGCCTCTCCGATGCCGGAATTCACAACAGAGCCCTGGACTGGCTCACCTCCTTCCTCTCTAGAAGAACCCAGAGAGTCTGCCTTCCCCTGTTCCTGTCCAAGGCCACCAAAACCATCTGCGGAGTTCCCCAGGGACCCTCACTCAGCCCCACCCTCTTCAATGTCTACATGGCTCCGCTTGCCAACATCATCCGATTCCACGGCCTCAACATTGTCTCCTACGCAGACGGCACTCAGCTCATCCTCTCTCTCAAGAAGGTCCCCGCAACCGCCAAGAACAACCTCCACACCGGACTCCACGCCAGTGCCAACTGGATGAAAGAAAGCCGCCTCAAGCTAAACTTGGAGAAAACTGAGATCATCATCTTTGGCCCCAACAGATCAGCATGGGACGACTCCTGGTGGCCTGCCACCCTGGGGTCGGCCCCAAAGCCCACCACCCACGCATGCAACCTCAGCTTCATACTGGACTCTTCTCTCTCCATGACCCAGCAAGTCAACGTCATCACTCATGCTACAACATCCTCATGCTACAACACCCTTCGCATGTTCCGCAAGACCTTCAGATGGATCCCCCTGGAAACCAGAAGAAAGGTCACACACGCCCTCGTCAGCAGTAGACTGGACTACTGCAACGCCCTCTACGCGGGAACAATGGCAAAGCTCCAGAAGAAACTCCAGTGCATCCAGAACACCTCAGCACGACTCATCCTCAACCTCCCGCGCCATGAACACATCTCAGCCCACCTCAGAGATCTCCACTGGCTCCCTGTCAACAAAAGGATCGTCTTCAAGCTCCTGATCCACGCTCACAAAGGTCTCCACGATGGCGGACCGGCCTATCTCAACGAGCGTCTCAACTTCCACATCCCCACACGCCAACTCTGCTCCGCCAACCTCGCCCTTGCTGCCGCATTCATCACACCACATGTGGCGGTATATCCTTCTTCCACCTTGCCGCCTAAACATGGAACTCCCTCCCCTTCAACCTACGTCTGACCCAGGTCCTCCTATTATTTTTAGGCTGATCTGCCCCCAAGGGGGGCAGAAACCACAGGAACGTCAGGGATTTTTTTTTATATGTTTATTTTTGTGGGGGGATGGGGCATCCCCTTGGGCAAGAGGCGCCCCCCCAAGGGGGACATTGACCTGTTGGCCATTTCTGCCCCCTTTGGGGGCAGATGGGCCTATTATTTTTAGGCCCATCTGCCCCCAAGGGGGGCAGAAGCCACTGAGGCACCAGGGATATTGTGTGTGTGTTTATTTTGTTTGGGGGCTGTCCCCTTGGGCAAGGGTCGCTCCCCATGGGGACACACTAATAAAGGTATTTTCTGCCCTCCTTGGGGAAGATTGGCCTATCTTTTTAGTAGGCCCATCTGCCCCTATGGCAGAATCCACTTAGGCACCAATTTCTAAATGTTTGATGGTGGGGTGTTTGTCAACTGATGAAGTATTTGCATTTGTGATAAAAAATCTTTTCCTCCTTTTTGTTCTAGTTCAAAGCTTTTGCTTTATTTACTGTGGCTCCTTGCGGTTTTGGCAGTGGTTGACCTGCGGTTTGCATAGTTGCATGTTTTAGTTCAGTAAAAACAATTTACTCCAAAGGATTATTGTTGCCATGCATGAATGACATGTTTGTAGGGGTGTACTAAATGCAGGATTGTGTGTGAAATTGTCCTTAGATTTGTGCACAATGATATTTGCTTTGTCTTATTTCTAATTTGCTTTTCTTTCTTTCTTTTTAGTGGGATATCATTGGTGTTTGCTGTGTCTGTGCAGAGTAGTTGCTGGTGATTCAAGCTTTTTCAGGCAAGTGAGCGGTATAGTTTTTGAGTTTATAACGCTTACTAATAAAGCTACACTTTATTACTTATCTTACACAGTGCTGGTTGTTGGTGGTGAATATGTCCAGTTAATTTTAGTAGGAAAGATCACGGCTAGCCGCAGGATGACCGCTCAGCAGGTGGTTGGTATGCTTTTTGAGTCATTGTCAGATCATGATTATGAGACGGACTCTGCATCTGAGGCAGAGGAGGAAGTGAGAGATTCTGGCAGTGATGTTTCTGTTGGAGAGGAATCTTCTGATGAAGAAGCCACACTCAGTGCAGATGAAGGGCCTGTTTTAGAGGAGGACACTGATGTGCCATTAGTGCAGCAACATGGGGCTGAAAGGTTTCCCGTTATAAGAGCTGATGTCTGGGTTGCCCAAAACATGGAGCAGCCAGAGTTGCCTGCCTTTACTGGTCTCCCGGGGTGTAGCGCCAATACAGAGAACTTTTTGCCTGTCAATTTCTTTGAGTTATTCATGGATGATGTGTTTTTGGAAGAGATTGTTGAGCAGACTAATTTGTATGCGGAGCAGCATTTGAGGGACAACGCTGCTAGACTTAGGCCACACTCTAGAGCTGCCCAGTGGATTCCCACAAGTTTGGAGGAGATAAAAAAGTTTTTGGGTTTGACTTTTTTGATGGGGTTGATAAGGAAGCCGTCACTGGTTTCTTTTTGGTCTACTAGTCCCTTGATGGCAACAGCTATATTTCCTGCGACCATGAGTCGTAATCGGTATTTGCTTCTTCTTAGGATGCTGCATTTTGTTGACAATGCATTAGCCTTGCCACCAGATCACCCAGATTCTGACCGTCTTTTTAAGATTAGGCCTGTCCTTGATCATTTTGTAGATCGGTTTTCGGAGGTCTATGTTCCAGGCAAAGAGATAAGTGTGGACGAGTCTTTGGCCCTCTTCAAGGGTCGTTTGGTTTTTAGGCAGTACATTCCTAGCAAAAGGGCACGATATGGAATTAAATTGTATATGCTGTCTGAAAGTAGTACAGGATATGTGTATAGTTTCCGTGTCTACACTGGTAGGGATTCCAGTATTGACCCCCCTGGTTGTCCTCCCACTTTTGGAGCCACTGAGAAAATTGTGTGGGATCTTGGTAGACGACTGTTCAACAAAGGTCACCATTTGTATGTAGATAACTTCTACACTGGAGTGCAGTTGTTCAAGGAATTGTTTAAAGTGGACACTGTTGCTTGTGGCACAATTCGTTGTAACCGGAAAGGCTATCCAAGGGAGCTTGTTTGTAAAAAACTTGAGAGGGGACAGTGCTGTGCCTTGCGGAATGATGAGCTGCTAGCTTTGAAATTTTCAGACAAGAGGGATGTCTACATGCTAAGTACCATCCATGATGAGAGTACTTCCCCCGTGACTGTTTGGGGCCAGGTTGCTGAAGTGCGCAAACCTGTGTGCATTTTAGATTATAATAAGCACATGGGAGGTGTAGATAGAGTTGATCAGAGGTTGGAACCTTATACTGCTATTCGTAAGTCTTACGTTTGGTATAAGAAGTTAGCAATTCACCTCTTCCACTTAGCAACCTTTAATGCTTTTATTGTGTTTAGGGATAGGTCTCCAGAGTCAAAGATGACATTTGTGAAATTTCAGGAGTCAGTGATAGAGAGCCTTATTGTGGTGGAACAGGCCAGAGTTCCTAGAGAAGCAGTGGTGGAGGATGTGGCTAGATTGAAAGATCGCCACTTTGCTGAGCACATTCCTCCCACACCCAAAAAAGACTTTCCAGCTCAGAAATGTAGAGTGTGTTTTCGAAGAGGTATCCGGAGGGAGACTCGAATGTACTGCCCAGATTGTCCGTCAAAGCCTGGGCTGTGTGAGGGTGGTTGTTTTAAGAATAACCACACCCAGAAGAATTACTGGGAACAACCATGAGTGTAAACTCATGTCTGTTTTGTATTTTCATGTGTTCAGTTTCATGGTTAGCATTTCTGTCATGTACTTAGTTAGAGCTTTTGTGTTTGTAGTTTTGTAATTATTTCTACTTAGTTAGGGGTTCCTCTGTTTAAAAAAAAAAAAAAAAAAAATGATGCCATTGTGTGTGGAGTGGGGCTTGGCCGAGGGTGTACATAGTGTACATATTGACTTGCTGTTGGCTACTGCAACACACCGCCAGCCAAACACCAGACCACACACTCCCATCAGCTGGTGTGATTGTTGTAGCAGGCATGTGGGCGTATGTAAGTGATGGGCCCTTGAGTGGCGTTGTCTGTCGATGTGAGTGTTGTAATGTGCTGGGCCCGTGTCTGGGGGTGTGAATGGTCTTGTGAGTGTCATGTATGAAAGGTGTGTGAATGGACTGTAAAGTGGTTGGTGCCTTGTCGCGGCTTTACAGCTCACGAGCTGTGAGTCATTGGTTCAGTTTTTTGCCTTTCAGTTATTAACAGTGCATTTCATTTTTGTGAAATCTCTTGTTAATAAAATTTGATCCACTGAACCATCACTCACCCTCGTGCCAAACCCAACCAGTATGTGTGGTAAAAATGACAAAACCTGCTCCGCTGTAATCAGGCGTCGCAGCACACCTGTGACACGTTAGGTGCCTCGGTGGGACCCCGATGATGAAGCATGCCACCAACTTGGTTGGTGGGTGAGGGGTATTTTTCACATAACCTAAGTGCGTTTCTTTTCACAATTTTAGTGTTTGGCACATCACAGACGTATGTGGACACATCAAAATGATATATTACAAAACTACCTGTGTTTAGGGGGAGGGGGCACCTATGTTTTTGGTCCTGGGTGCGGCCTTCATCTAGGGAAACCTACCAAACCCAGACATTGTTTTAAACTAGACACCCCAAGGAGTCCAGGGAGGTGTGGCTTGCGTGGATCCCCCAACATTTTCTTTACCAGACTCCTCTGTAAACTTCAAAATTTGCTTAAAAAAACATATTTTCCTGACTTTTCTTAGTAGGATCACCGCTCCAGCACAAAATTCCTACTCCCCAGTGTTCCCCTCAGTCTCCCAAGTAAAATGACACCTCACTTATGTGGGTCCCCAAAGCAAAGTCAGCCTAAAGATGTATAAAAGAAGAATATGTCCTTATAAACTCGCTGTGCTATCCCCTCTATCTCTACAAGGTTTGGGCCTTATTCTGTTGCAGGCACCTGGCCCACCCACACAAGTGAGGTATCATTTTTACCGGGAGACTTGGGGGAACGCTGGGTGGAAGGAAATTTGTGGCTCCTCTCAGATTCCAGAACTTTCTGTCACTGAAATGTGAGGAAAATGTGTTTTTTTTAGCCAAGTTTTGAGGTTTGCAAAGGATTCTGGGTAACAGAACCTGGTCAGAGCCCCACAAGTCACCCCATCTTGGATTCCCCTAGGTCTCTAGTTTTCAAAAATGCACAGGTTTGGTAGGTTTCCCTAGGTGCCGGCTGAGCTAGAGGCCAAAATCTACAGGTAGGCACTTTGCAAAAAACAGCTCTGTTTTCTGTGAAAAAATGGGATGTGTCCACGTTGTGCTTTGGGGCATTTCCTGTCGCGGGCGCTATGCCTACCCACACAAGGGAGGTATCATTTTTATTGGGAGACTTGGGGAAACGCTGGGGGAAGGAAATTTGTGGCTTCTCTCAGATTCCAGAACTTTCTTTCACCGAAATGACAGGAAAAAGTGTTTTTTAGCCAAATTTTGAGGTTTGCAAAGGATTCTGGGTAACAGAACCTGGTCAGAGCCCCACAAGTCACCCCATCTTGGATTCCCCTAGGTGTCTAGTTTTCAAAAATGCACAGGTTTGGTAGGTTTCTCAAAGTGCCCGCTGAGCTAGAGGCCAAAATCTACAGGTAGGCACTTTGCAAAAAACACCTCTGTTTTCTGTGAAAAAATGGGATGTGTCCACGTTGTGTTTTGGGGCATTTCCTGTCGCGGGCGCTAGGCCTACCCACACAAGTCAGGTATCATTTTTATTGGCAGACTTGGGGGAACGCTGGGTGGAAGGAAATTTGTGGCTCCTCTCAGATTCCAGAACTTTCTGTCACCATAATGTGAGGAAAATGTGTTTTTTTAGCCAAATTTTGAGGTTTGCAAAGGATTCTGGATAACAGGACCTGGTCAGAGCCCAACAAGTCACCCCATCTTGGATTCCCCTAGGTCTCTAGTTTTCAAAAATGCACAGGTTTGGTAGGTTTCCCTAGGTGCCGGCTGAGCTAGAGGCCAAAATCTACACGTAGGCACTTTGCAAAAAACAGCTCTGTTTTCTGTGAAAAAATGGAATGTGTCCATGTTGTGTTTTGGGGCACATCCTGTCGCGGGCGCTAGGCCTACCCACACAAGTGAGGTACCATTTTTATCGGGAGACTTGGGGGAACGCTGGGTGGAAGGAAATTTGTGGCTCCTCTCAGCTTCCAGAACTTTCTGTCACCGAAATGACAGGGAAAAGTGTTTTTTTAGCCACATTTTGAGGTTTGCAAAGGATTCTGGGTAAAAGAACCTGGTCAGAGCCCCACAAGTCCCCCCATCTTGGATTCCCCTAGGTCTTTAGTTTTCAAAAATGCACAGGTGTGGTAGGTTTCCCTAGGTGCTGGCTGAGCTAGAGGCCAAAATCTACAGGTAGGCACTTTGCAAAAAACAGCTCTGTTTTCTGTGAAAAAATGGAATGTGTCCATGTTGTGTTTTGGGGCATATCCTGTCACGGGCGCTAGGCCTACCCACACAAGTGAGGTACCATTTTTATCGGGAGACTTGGGGGAACGCTGGGTGGAAGGAAATTTGGGGCTCCTCTCAGATTCAAGAACTTTCTGTCACCGAAATGACAGGAAAAAGTGTTTTCTTAGCCAAATTTTGAGGTTTGCAAAGGATTCTGGGTAACAGAACCTGGTCTGAGCCCCACAAGTCACCCCAACGTGGATTCCCCTAGGTCTCTAGTTTTTAAAAATGCACAGGTTTGGTAGGTTTCCCTAGGTGCCGGCTGAGCTAGAGGCCAAAATCCACAGCTAGGCACTTAGTAAAAAACAGCTCTGTTTTCTTTCTGAAAATGTGATGTGTCCATGTCGTGTTTTGGGGCATATCCTGTCACGGGCGCTAGGCCTACCCACACAAGTGAGGTACCATTTTTATCGGGAGACTTGGGGGAACGCTGGGTGGAAGGAAATTTGTGGCTCCTCTCAGATTCCAGAACTTTCTGTCACCGAAATTACAGGAAAAAGTGTTTCTTTTGCCAAATTTTGAGATTTGCAAAAGATTCTGGGTAACAGAACCTGGTCAGAGCCCCACAAGTCACCCCATCTTGGATTCCCCTAGGTGTCTAGTTTTCAAAAATGCACAGGTTTGCTAGGTTTCCGCAGATGCCAGCTGAGCTAGAGGCCAAAATCCACAGCTAGGCACTTTGTAAAAAAACAGCTCTTTTTTCTTTCTGAAAATGTGATGTGTCCACGTTGTGTTTTGGGGCATATCCTGTCACGGGCGCTAGGCCTACCCACACAAGTGAGGTATCATTTTTATCGGGAGACTTGGGGGAACATAGAATAGCAAAACAAGTGTTATTGCCCCTTGTCTTTCTCTACATTTTTTCCTTCCAAATGTAAGACAGTGTGTAAAAAAGACGTCTATTTGAGAAATGCCCTGTAATTCACATACTAGTATGGGCACCCCGGAATTCAGAGATGTGCAAATAACCACTGCTCCTCAACACCTTATCTTGTGCCCATTTTGGAAATACAAAGGTTTTCTTGATAGCTATTTTTTACTCTTTATATTTCAGGAAATTAATTGCTTTATACCCGGTATAGAATGAAAACCCACTGCAGGGTGCAGGTCATTTATTGACTCTGGGTACCTAGAGTTCTTGATGAACCTACAAGCCCTATATGTCCAGCAGACGTAACGGTATATTGCTTTAAAAAATCTGACATTGCAGGAAAAAGTTACAGAGTAAAACGTAGAGAAAAATTGCAGATTTTTTCACCTCAATTTCAATATTTGTTTTTTCAATTGTTATTTTCTGTAGGAAACCCTTGTAGGATCTACACAAATTACCCTTTGCTGAATTCAGAATTTTGTCTACTTTTCAGAAATGTTGCGGTTTCTGACATCCAGCATTGGTTTCATGCCCATTTCTGTCACTGACTGGAAGGAGGCTGAAAGCACAAAAAATCGTAAAAATGGGGTATGTCCCAGTAAAATGCCAAAATTGTGTTGAAAAATTGGGTTTTCTGATTCAAGTCTGCCTGTTCCTGAAAGCTGGGAAGCTGGTGATTTTAGCACGGCAAACCCTTTGTTGATGCCATTTTCAGGGAAAAAAACACAAGCCTTCTTCTGCAGCCCCTTTTTCCCATTTTTAAAAAGAAAAAAATCGAATTTTCACTGTATTTTGGCTAATTTCTTGGCCTCCTTCTGGGGAACCCACAAAGTCTGGGTACCTCTAGAATCCCTAGGATGTTGGAAAAAAAGGACGCAAATTTGGCGTGGGTAGCTTATGTGAACAAAAAGTTATGAGGGCCTAAGCGCGAACTGCCCCAAATAGCCAAAAAAAGGCTCGGCACAGGAGGGGGAAAAAGCCTGGCAGCGAAGGGGTTAACTTTCTAGTAGATTGGCACAAAAGCAGTGAAACCGAACTTAGAGGCAATATGTAAAGAATTTATGTAGCATGCAAGCACTAATAAAGTTAAAACACAATAGGAGAAAAATCATACACCAACTTAGAAAAATAGAGTACATTTTAATAAATAAAAGGACACCAAAATGACAAAAATCTAAAAAGTCGAACTGGAGTTATGAACTTTTTAAATTTTCAGGTGAAAATAGTGCCAAAAAGCACAATGCGCTATGTGCTGGTATCTGGTCAGATCTGACCGGGTCAAAGTCAACAGTTCAGCGGTGGAGCATGGGTTGGATCCGAGGACCAAGTTCATCTGGGCAGAGTTTACCTTCTCATTGTCCAGGTCCATGTGGAGAGCTTCGGCTGGAGCTTCTCATTGGCAGGGGACATAAGGAGATCATTGTCAGTGAGAGGAGCAGCTGACAGGAAATGAGGGGAGTCATTGCTGATGGGAAGAGTCCACTAGCAGTCAGGAAGAACCCAAAACATCTGGAGTTTTACCTGTAGCTCTGTCTTTGCAGTTTTGAAGGAGGAGGAATACCCTCTGATATCAGTCAAGGGTCCAGGACCTGATGGACCACCTCTGGGGATCAGCATTCACTCCAGCAAAGGCCAGCAGTAGGGCTCAGGCAGGTCCAGTTGGTGCTGGTCAGCTGGGCAGTTGCATGGAAGACCCATGGAAACTTGTTGTATCCCTGCAGCTTGAACAGGTCAGCCGACTGACCCTAGGATTCACTTCTGGTAATCCTGAGTTCAAGGCAAGAAGGTCCAGTCTTCCTTCTTCAGACAGCAGGACAGTCCTTTGTCTGAATCTTCGACAGGTCTATAAGTGTTCTGATGAGAGGTTCAGAGGGTGCCACATTTATACCAATTGCCACTCTCTGTGGTTGGGGCAATCCCTGGACTGCTCCCAAACTGGTTTGGTCAGTTCCTTCTCTTCCCCTGGGTTTGGTATCAAACTGTCAAGGGTGACAATGGCAAGAACAGGCCTAGTACCAGTTTCCTTTGTGTGTGTGCTGCAGGCAGGGTGGTTTAAAATGTAATCAGGGCTGAGCACAACCCTTCTCCAGCCATCCTTTCAGGAAGACCCACGACCTCTACACTCAGGCCCCTTTTGTCCTCATGTCTTGAAGAAATACACAGCACACCACAGGAAAGCCATCACAGTAACGCAATTCGGGACACTGGTCGAAAGATACCATTGGTTTAAGTAGAAAATTGCAATTTTCTAAAAGCAGCATTTTAGGAATAGTGACCTAAAAAGGACTTTCCCATTAAAGAGAATTTTAAATTACAATTCAAAGGAGTGGAAGAAGCATTTCTTTATCTGTTTCCAAAATGAAGTTATCACTTATTACGTGCAATAAGGTAACCATGGGCCAGATATATCAACAAACCATTTTCCGATTCTCTAATAGAGATTTTTAAGAAATCGCTATTTCAGAAATGCAAAATGGTATGTATTATATTTGCAATTCGGTAATAGTGAAGGCCCATATTTGCAAATTTTTTGCATTTCCCAAATTGTGAATTCCTAACTGGAATTCGCAATTTGGGAAATGCAAACCCCAGGGTGCTGGGAGCCTAAGGCCCCCTCTGCTGCACCCCAAAAACTTATTTTAGGACATGACAAAGGGGCATGTGTACGTTACAAGTCAATTTTAAAAATGCATTTTTAATGCATTTTTAAAATTTGCACATGGTTACCACCAAATTGAATTTGGTGGTAATAGCGATTCCTTAAAGCCCAATTCGCATTAAGGAAAAGCTTGTTACACGTGCCTAAGAAATCGCAAATAAAGATTCCTTATTTGCGATTTCTTATTTAGAGAATCGCAATTTGCGATTCTCTAAACGGGGTCGCAATTTTAAGGAATTCCTTAATATTGCATAGCGAATGCCTTTCATACACTGAAAGGCATTTTTGCATTCGCAAACGGCCGTTTGCACCGTTTGCAAATGCAAAAAGCTTTGATACATCTGGACCCAAATATTAGTCTACAGGAGAGATAATCTTGCTATAGTGACCAACAAATTTAGGAATTGCTCACTGTCAGGACATAAATGTAAACACATGTACTACTTTTTCAACCCCATGCACCCTGCCTTAAAACATTTCAGGGCCTACCTTAGGGATGGCTAATAAGTACTAAAAAGGAAGATATAGGCTTGGCAAAAGGCTCATTTGACCAGGTTAAAAAATAAGGGCACTATAAGCTGAAGTGGCAGGCCTGAGGCATGTTTTACAGTGCTACTTTAGTGGGTGTCACAATGAGTACTGCAGACTTCTCGCATCATTTAATTTACAGGCCTAGGTACATGCAGTACCATAATCAACTGACTCATTGCAAACTAAATATCCAATCAGGTGCTGGCTGAATTTACCATGCTTAGGAGGAGAGCACAAACACTTTATCACCGGTTAGCAAGAGTAAAGTGAGCAGAGTCCTAATAGCCAACAAACAACCAAAGGTTCACAAAAGAAAGCCAACAACCTAAGGTGACCTGTTAGAAATGGCCTAGTTGAACAGTTTGGTTCTTCTTTAATGTGCCTTTTCCAGACTGGAGTAATGCTCCTTACAGCAGGGTCATCTCAAGTGTGGGCTTTGTGCACATGACCAATAGGCAATCTTAACAGCCATCAGCAATAGAGACAAAAAGCTGGTCTCATATAAAGGATCCTTCGCATTCTGAACAACAGAGATTGCAGTCCCATTCTATGCCCTCACCATCTACTAAATGGCAATGCTCAGGAAGACTAGTCATCAAATTTTTGCACCAAAAATACCTTACTGAATTTCTAAACAGAGCCGTCTCTTCTTTCCCCACTTCAGTGTCTATGTCCCCTCCCTCCAGCATCGGGAATGTAATGAAAACACACCCACTGTCTGGGAAAACAATCTCACATCCATCTTGTGCAGATGAAAAGACTAGGACCTTCTATAATGCAACCCACAGCCCTCCAATACTCTGATTCACTCATACATAATGTATTCACCAAGGGGGGCACAGACATACTTATGTAACCATTCACTTGGATGTCAGTGATACGACATGGGTTAGCAAGTAGCAGATGAACTTTACATGAGTGGGTCGGTAGGCCTACACTCCTGTGAGACAGATAAAAAGGTTTGGTTACAAAAACGTATTCACAAAACATGGCACACTTGCCACCACTGTTCTGCATGCTAAATCCATCACAAGTATGGTAGTTACTGTCAACCAAATGGGGGCTTTCTGTGTTCACCCTTCAAGTTCAGCACCTCATTAATGTTAAGAAACTGGAGAATGGGGGCAAAATGCAAAGGCCAGGATAGCAGATGCTTGCAGTTGGGCATAGAGGACAGGGGAACATGACTGTATGCAGTGCACTGGACATTTCTGTTCAAACACACACACCCTGCAATATCAGAATATATGGAAGAAGAGGGGATGGTGGTGTTTAGGTGGTCTGTAAATTCTGACAGTGACACATAGGAAGCCCTGAGGCGCTCTACAAGTCCTATTGCTCTAAACTCTTTACCCAAATAAGTGATCTTTGGTCTTTGAGTGTCATCAGGGAGAGTTAAGCATATATGAATACAAAGGACAGGAAGGCACTCCCCAATATGTAAAAACACTGCCATTTTCCAATTCTTACTTCACAAAATGCACCCATTTGCTGCAAGTTAACAAAAGGCAGCACTACTGTTGTGGTCAGACAGAAGCCAGAGAAAGTAAAGTGCTATAAAAGGCAAGGGGCTGACAACCATATACAGCCAGATTCACATAGGGTTTCTGTAAGGAAGTGGGGTTTATATTTGACATTGTAGTGCTTTACTCCTGCATTTTATGAATAAGTGACATATACTTATTTAAGAACATTTTATAAGTGGGGCTCAGATTTCTCAACTAGACAGTGAAGAGATTTCGCACATCATTAAAACGTCTGCGAGGAACAGGTCATTGGCCAGAAAGCCCATGTTATGATTCACAAGGAACTGTAAAGAAATCTTCCTTTACTGCATATGTGAAAGTTCCATTATGAATTTTCAAATTTCTGAAATACAATAACAACAAGGGCATTGCACAGGATTCCAAGGATCAAGGGCCACAATGTCTCCACTTTTAAAATCAAAATACCATTGCAAAGCCTTTTGTATGCCAATGCAAATACCTGCATGTCGCAGTTTGTCAGTGTCACATTCGAAACTTTGAGAAAAAATAAATTGTAATGGTGGACATCTTGATATTTTTCAACAAATGAAAACCATCAAGGCACCTGCTTGAGAAAAGCAAAATTGTCTTTTGGCCCTCTCTAATTCAGAATTTACAATGAAAGGGTGCCTATTCTGAAAGATTGGACTACGTGCACATAGGAAGTCTGTGTAGGATAAATTCACAAAATCCTTAACAAGTCATCTCAGTAGTAGCATTACATTACCCCACATCATAATCAGCAGGGATTTATGTTATGTTTAACGTTTTTTTACTGAATGCAACATATTACACTTCACAATGATGAATATAGTCTTTATATAAGCAGAGGTGGAACATGTATTAAATATGCACTTAAAGAATAAGGGCCTGATTCTAACTTTGGAGGACGGTGTTAAACCGTCCCAAAAGTGGCGGATATACCACCTACCGTATTACGAGTTCCATAGGATATAATGGACTCGTAATACGGTAGGTGGTATATCCGCCACTTTTGGGACGGTTTAACACCGTCCTCCAAAGTTAGAATCAGGCCCTATGTGTCTCCATTTTCCTACACTACAGTGGGAAGGCATGATGGCCTTATTTACCATCACTGGATCTTTTTGGTCGCTGGCAAAGTCAATATCCTGAGTCACCCTACTTTTAATCCCTATATAGTAGGATAAACTATTGGATTCACTGTTGCATAACCCTAAGGGTGATTTTTGAGTGCCCCAGGTATTCTATTCTAATGAAGACCCCCTGAATTTGTTTATAAATGGAGTAAAAACATCAAAATAATATTACAGCTAAGATGGAAAACCTCACTGTTTCTACAAAGAAACCGATTTTGTAACAGTTAAAATGATCTAGCTTCTCTTATTGGAACTGTACTTTCATTATAGGATTTCATTTACACCCTTCCTTCTCTTAAGTACTGAATGGCCACCCTTCTTCACCTTAGATGGCACCCCTCATGATTTAAACTCATTTGGACATACACATGTGTTATAAATATATTATGAACAGATTTAAGTTAAGTGTTTTTTTTCTAACACGTCATCACAATGCATCACTAGTCAACAAAACAGCTACCCATTACAATTACTCGTTGTCTTTATGCTTTTCTTTGACCCTGTATAGTGCTCTGCTGCCTTTTAGATAGGTGAGCACGTAAGAAGTACCATATATGCATATATAGACATAATATATTTTGCAATATGACTTACTAGGTGGTAACCACATATGTTTTAAATTTATAAGATGGGAAAATTAAGCAAATATATTACTATAATTAATGATGCTCCATAACAATATATTGCAGTATTAGATATGGATAGCAATTATTTTGCGTTATATAACAAATAATTTGTCTGTAAATAACTCCAAAGAAACACTTTTTAATCAAAATATAGATTACCAAGATTCCTAAGGATATTGGGCAAACTCCATTTTAGGTCTCACCTAAAGACCATATTTAGCTGTTTGTTGTCAAAGACTTATTGTGTACTACATCAATACGTATATAGTGAGCTTTTGATCAGCCTGTTGCTTACCATGTATTGGTTTTCTTGTCATCTTGTTTAATGGCTTTCCTTTCTCTTCTCTGGTTTGTTCTACCCCTGGGTCATAGCTTATTTACCATATTTTTGTTTTGATGAGTTGTAGCCTTCCACTGTTTACATTCAGGGAAATACTTTTGACTTTTCCTTTCAACAATCCATAGTCTGGTGTTTTTTTGCACGCTTGCCTGTGAGGTGTTTGCCTTCTCAAACACCCACCTCCCCAGGTGCTCCGTGTTGTTCCCTCCTGCCCGAGCATGTCTGTTGCTCAGTCACCCCTCACAACAAAGTTTTTCTTTGCTTTTATTTATTTTTTATCCTCCCGCCTCAAGCTTCTGCTGCTACTATGCCAACCAACTCCAGCTTGATTCCCCAACCCTCCAGTAGACTCTTTTTAAAAAAAACATTTGTTTTTGAGAGGCGTGGCTGCTGCAATTTGCATTTGCTTTTGCTTATTCCTGTTAGAAAGTGAGGTTTCACACACTTTAAAACTCATTTTTTTTATTTACTGTTTCAAGGTTAGCATCCACCATCAAATTAAAAAAAACATAATGGAGACAGCGTCATGTCATACGTGCATGGTGATGCAGTTCGGCACAAAAGTCATCATACTGGGCCGCCACAGCACCAATACACACAGATGCACATGCTTCATGATGTATGCATGCATACATGAGTTGTGCTGCACAAGTGGCAACAAGTATTTCTTTCTGCAGAAGCTAAACAGCATCAGCAAAAAACATGGGTAAAGGCACTAGGTCTCCATTGGCAACCAAAAGAAAACTGTTAGGCTTTGAAGTGGAGTTAATATGTAAGATTCAATTCCAACTAAAATGTATGTTACTGGGACAAATGAAGATACTATGGGGTAATATACTCATGGACGTAAGTAGTCACAATGAGCACGAATTAACTGTAACTTAGTACTGTACAATATCTGTCCATATTTTGCATATTAAACGCATTAACCTCCAGTTCTGCCAGTTTCAAGGAACTGCGAAGTTTCTTCTTCCCCGAATAACTGTAACTTTATTGTCTTTTATTTCAATTTTTTTGCTAAATAAAACCCTTACAAATGTATTACCTTGTTACTGTGGAATCTATCTATCTATAGGAAACAGGATCTTCCTTGAAAGTCGTTTTTATCATAAAATAGCTTTGTAAGGCAAGTAGGCCCATGAATGAAAAGAAATATTATCTGGAAAGATGTATGCAAAGAGCTGACTTTTTCCTGTCAATGTGATGAATACATTGTCTTTTCAGGGCGTGATAAATGCCCTGAAAAGTCAGATTGGTGGGTTCCCTCACTGCAAAGTCTGAAGTGTATTCTAGCCAGCTCTGTGCTGTAGGCCATGATAAATGATGCCCCCAGCCTGAACAGACAACCTATTTTATTGTTAGCTTGCTTTAGGCAACCCCCAAGCCTAAATGTCTGCTGAATCCACCGGAGAGTTGAAATTATGGTAGCCTGACACTTACATGGACAGTAAAAATTCGTAATGTAGCAAGAATTTAATATCCATATTGGAAAGCAGCCCTCGCTTCAACATATATTCTACAATTGCTTCGTCTTTCCTCAACAAAATTATAAGGAATTTCAGTTTAGAAAGCTTAAAGTGAATGTAAACTAATGTTCGTAGGAAACAAATAATTATTTGTTTTTTTAAGGCTGTCTGTGTAGCGTTTGGTACTGCACACCTGCCACTTCACTGTATTTTACCCAATTTATGATATTGAATTTTCAGACCTCAGAAAGATGAAAAACTGAGTCTGCTTTGCTGAGATTTAAACTCATAAACCATCCCCCTGGCTTATAATATAAAAATAAACAACAAAGGCGCTCGTAAAACTTACCACAGAAAACTAATGTTCGTTTCTACTTTTTTATTTTTTATACGGTTTGCTACAGTTATGTTATGTGCATTTGTAAAGCGCACTATCACCCGGAAGTGCATCCTGCCGCTGGTATTTTTCCTTCCCAATTTGGGCATTTCAAAGTTGCATGTTTTACAAAAAACATTCTGGTGTCATGATCACGTGTAGCATGCTTAATGTATCACTTTAAACAAATGCTCCTTATTTACTAATTTCACATTCTCAGTGTATATCAGAAATAAAGCTTGATTATCGTTTGAGGAAGGTACTATTTAAGAACATAAGACATAGGAGGAAGTGGAAAATTGCTATGGGCCTGATTTAGAGCTTGGGGTCAGGGTGCTCCTTTCCAAAAGGAACATAGTACCCAGCCTGCCAAACCCTTGGGTGGACTGCCTCATTTAAAGACAGGTGGACCTTAAGTATTCCATTGATAGAGCCCCATCGGTTCCGTAAATAGAATACTTCCTCCAGCGGCCCAATGCACTAGGGGGCGTTAGAGGAAGGGCATTGCACCTTTCATCGTATTAGGATAGATGGTGTAATGAAAAATGATAGATGTGAGGGACAGAAAAAAGACACAATTACCCAAACACCCTGGGAGAAATTTCTCAAGGTGCGGAGTTATTAGTTTTATATTTTTCACAAACAAATTCCTGCTTTGAGAGTTTGTTTCTGAAAAGTAAAAAAAAATGCCAAAAGTTTAAAGATGGCCATAAAAACCAACAGAGGCCATTCACCAAACTTTTAGTAAACTGAAAGGAACTGCTGTGATGACAGTTCTCTTCAATGTACAGAGATGACTGCTGAGTTGGCGGTCATCTCTAAATTTGCCGTGCAGAGTATCATTGAGATGGCGGAGCTAATGTCCTTCTGTCCCCTGCCATCTCGACAAAAATATTCCATCCGTCAAACTCTAATTGAGGACCTATGACACATGTGAAGGACATCGTTTGACAGTAAAACCCTTTTTAACAATTTACAACATGGCTTAATTTAATATAATTCAGGTGTTAGAGTAGTTTCCCAACCAGACCTGGCTGAGGTATCGTTATTGTAAACTTGGTTGTTCCCCCACCTCTCTATGAGAAAAGGAAACACAAATTGGATGTATAGGCATTTTTGTCCAATAATGCCCTGTTCTAATTGATGCCCTTATTCTCAGCAAGTGTGAGGGAGAATGGGGACAAGAAAACAACTCAAACAGCAATCCAGTTGTTAACAAATAACATATAAAGTGCAAACCAAGCTTGTAAAAAGAACAAACTGGAGATGGATTTTGGAATCCAAATTAGTTTTAGATCCATAAGAGGCCTACAAACGTGGCCAATGTTCTTCAGATTTTAGTATCTAGAAAATCTGTTACCTAACTTCACCCTTACTGATTTTCTATGTTACTTACTCCCACACTGTGCCACTAACCTCCCCTAATAAAACCAGGCAATTAGCTAGTTGTAACCATGGAGATGCCTTCATCTGGCTGCTGATTTAGATGTATTGCTGCTGAGCCACTGACCGCCACGACGGAGTGTTCTTCTTAGCCGCCAGCCTGGTGGGTTCCTGCCAACCATATTTAGATGTTACAGTTCTGCAGGTGGCGGATTCCTGACGGAGGGAGCTCATTGTGGGAGCCAATGTACATTGTACAATTGCAGTGGCTGTAGAATAGAGGTAAGTTAAACACACACACACACACACACACTGTACCTTAGCCGTATGTGCCCACCTACACAACACACTACACAACATCCTTCATACACACTGTTATCCATTGCCATTCCACCACATGTCAACATGTATATGCTGAAAACACACATGGTCATACATCCATGACACAACATACACACACTAACAACACTACACCCACACACAACACAACCACAACAACAACACAGTACATACTCATCTACACAAACACACTCACACAAAAGCACAACTACACATATCACAACAACCACCAGACACCTACAACACTCACCTATATTGCAAACAGCAGAAGAACACACAACCAAACATTCACAAAAACCATCAGACCCATATGCAAGTGGCATACATACTGACACAACCACATCACCCACTCCAGCTCCCTCCACCCCAACAATACAATACAACCTCACACAC
Organism: Pleurodeles waltl; assembly: GCF_031143425.1. Lineage (NCBI taxonomy): Eukaryota > Metazoa > Chordata > Amphibia > Caudata > Salamandridae > Pleurodeles > Pleurodeles waltl. The sequence goes on from NC_090447.1 coordinate 1,340,630,865, forward strand.
ACACATACATGTACTGACTCACATACACTACTGGAAGCACAACATTACAGGTACAGGTGTCCTTGCAATGCGCACACATGAACATGGTTGACAAGTGTGATGTCATTGTTATTGTGGTGCCAGCATTTATTTAGCAATGGATGCTGACACCAAAATAACAGTTGTGTATGTGATCGATATGTGTCTTGTACTAGAGTGTCCTCATCAATCTTTGACACAAATGTTTTCCCGACATATGCATGTCACAGGTATTTAAAAAGAAATACTGTGACATGTATATGACCGTAGTGTTCTCGAGCTGATGTGCAGTGACCACACAATGTACACAGGTAATGCTGAATCCCTACCTTCAAGTCCGGCAACGGCCGTCCTCGATGGTCCAGTGGCAAAAGCAACAGCAGGTCTAGTCTCTAGTCATGCCAGTCGAAAACCGAGGTGGAAGTAGGAAAATCTGTAGGGTTTAATGTAATGTACCTTCCAATCCGTCAACTCAGGTGTGGAGGTAACACTGCCACAGAAAGGCACATTGTAATCTGCTTGGTGGGAAGGGTGGCTGGAGTCCTTCCGCCAGCCACTATTTTCAGTGGCGCTGTGGATGCAGGTGGAGATTCCCGGCAGAATAGGCAGGGCTTGGGTGGTCTTTTGCCTATGTTCCCGCCAACATCTAAATCGTGCGGGCGGACTGCCAAGGTGGTAGACGGGTTTTGTGATGGAAAACAGACAGCGGGACCATTACCACCAAGAGCTACATCAGTCCCTAAAATCTTAAAACCATACAAACATATTCCATTTGCACAGACTAATCAAGGTTAGATGCCCTACTATAGACCAGTCTTTAATACCTCCACAACTGAGATTTTAAGAGCCAACCTCACTTTCACCTAGCTGGCTGACCAATGGGGATCCCAGCATGAGTACATTTCTTGAGGATCTATGATTCTTATCAAACCTTCACCACAAAGTAATGCGGTCATCATCATCTTTGACCACCTGTGCCTACTTCAGGGAATCCTAACCATGCTGATCCTTATTCGCCAGATCACATTGGTCCTTGCTGAAGCTACATTCAGGATGGACTACTGTGATTTTGTTTACACCAGTCATCTGAAAAAAATGACTGGAAAAGTAGAAGCAGCACATGACAGTTAACATCAATCTGCATAGTCCACAATGTCTTCAACGGAAGGGCCTTCTCCCAACCCCCAATTTTAAAAGTCTCAGGACTCCTAAGGCCTCTTGGGGAGCATACCCAAACCATGTTGCCATCCAACCTGTTAAATTCTAGGGGGTTTGGAGGATTATCTATTCATGGGCAATCTTTACCCTTCGCAAAAAATCTCTTCCCTTTCATCTGAGACTTGAAGTAGGTTTCTTTAGATTCTGAAGACACCAAAAAACCCATATAATACTTAACATCCGTGGCCAACGCATATCATGAACTATGGCCAACATTTGTTTAATGCATAGCCCACCCAGAACATCTGCCCTGCCAACTTGAATACTGTCTCTATAATACTCTTCATTTCTTAAGATGTTTGAAAATTAGTGTTACATAGTATTCCTAAATAAACTGGTATGTAACTATTCTGCAAAAAAGTGAAGAAAAATGATAATTTGTAAGTTGCGAAAAATGGTCTTTGGTGGTATCAAATCTTTGTTGGTATCAAATGTATGTTTATTAAACTATTGTGGCCGCAAATGTAGAAAAGCAACCTTTCAAGAGTGTTTTTCAAACTTAAAAATTGCAATCAATGAGAAATAATTTTGAAATGGAAAGGGTAGAAAATACTGTGAAATATAATGCTAAGAGCTTTTTTTTTCAAAGCGTATTTTCTAGAGGTCTTAAAAGCACCAGGTTTATTCACATTGAAGAAAAGGGCATGCCCCGAATGTCCATGCAGGCTGGTGAGAAAGTATGAAGTCAGCTACACTACTGGAAATGTGAGAGCTCTTTTAATCTGTCTATCTATCTATCTATCTATCTCTGCAGAAAACAATTATAAAATCGAAGGTAGAAAACATATTTTGGAGGGATAATTAATTTGGCCACAAATTTGTTAGAGGACAAAAGTGTTGTCAATCAACCATAGAAAAGCTCTCTTTTGTACAAAGTATTAATAAGTGGGCTAAAAATTAGGAGGGGCAACCCTACCAAATTTGTATAACAAAATTATGTTATGATACAATGCAGTTTCAAAGAAAACTTTGCCAAACCCCTGGTCGTTTTGGCATAAGCAAGAGACTATTCGTCTGATGAAGGTGTGATATTCGTAGGCAGCATCAAATAACATAATAGGTTGTAAAACCACAAAATAAAATGCCCAAATCAAATTCCCTGAAATCGCTATCTTCTTTGATTCTAGCAGAAAATCGTAATAGGCAAAATGAGGCAAAATTGGCCACCTGTGAGATAGAGTTTATCGTCTCAAATAAAAAAAAAAACAGCAGAGTGGCAATTAAACTTTATGACATAGATCCTAGACCCAGATCACGGCCCAGGCATGATTTATGGTCATTTGCAATAGAGCCAGGCATATCAGACATTCTTGTGGTGCTCAGGTCACAAAACTCATACCTGGCCTCCTAGGTCACAGGCATCTGTTTCTACAGTGGTGGCTGGTGACTGAAGCAGTGGTGGGGCACAAATGCAAGATGGAATTGCACCTTGTGAGTGAGCCTCACTACACACTTATTTCCATTCATCTACTCACCCACTGCCTTTGGTCGCCTACCCATTCACCCATCCACATTAAGTCATCCACTGCCAATCATACAACTCTTATGCACACACCCACATTTTCTCAGCCACTCAGTCAAGCCCTGCAAACACTTATTCAAACAAACACACACAGCCTCACCCATCTACTATCCAGCAGTTTCAGTGATACAAGCTATGCTTTTATTTGAGCTGCAGATTACATGTTTAATATGACATATCACATGTCATTATTCTACAGAAGAAATAAAACAAGCATAACTAGCCGTGATAAACTACTGGAGCCATTACTGCCTTTGAGAGATGAAATCACGTACAGAGGCAGTTAAGGGAAGGGAGAGGAGAGCTGAGAGAACAGATTTTTTTCTTATTGTCTGTAAAAAATATAGAACACCAACTTACTTGTGTGCACGGTTGTCTTTGGCATATTTATGACTTGAGGTCTTCAGGTCATACTCCTGTCTCCCAGAGAGCCCTGGATGAATTTATTTATTGTATTTATTCCATTTCTCTGCCACAGACTCCTTGTAATGGGGGAAAAGGGGATTTATTTTGAGCAATGCCACATTCTCTTAATAAAATGTGACCTCTTGTAACGTCACCCACCCTTAACCCTTTCGTCATAGAGTGGGGCGTGGTCAGTAAGGCCTTCTGATCACACCCCACCATTTGAGTATATAGGAAAGGGTGGAGTAATAACATCTGAGTGGCGTGAAGTCTTTAGAAACCTGGGCTGCACAGAAAAACGCTCCAGGCTTTTTACTATCAGTGCTCCTGGTGGAGAAGGAGATAAACCAGGGATGTCACTGCGTTCTGAGAAAACGTAAGGGCTTTGCGTGGGCAAGCCCTGTCAGCCCCACTGTGCAGCTTTCAGCCACATACTCAGGCGCAGTGGGGCTTTTGAAAGTGCACAACTTTCACTCGGAAAATGTTGTGCACAAAATGTTTTACTTTAATAATTATTTAAATATATGCTTCACTAGAGAGGCCAGAAAAGGCTAGGGGCGCAGCCCCATAGCCCTTGAACACCAGCCGCCCCTGTGTTTCTAAGTTAAAAAATGTACTCAGCCAAAGATAAAGCACAACAGCTCCAGTATCTGGTGTTATCTGTTCCTGGTATAAAAAGGACAGGGTTCATTCTAAATCTATAAATAGATTTTAATACATAAAGCTTAAAAAAGTGCACCACCAGGTGTATAATGCCCCTTCTGACTGTCCCTTCTGACAGCACAGGATGGAGCAGGGGTCAGGTAAGTCTTGATGGCTTCACTGCCCAAATATTGTATCGAGTGACTTTGCTACCTTTTTGTTTTTCAGTGTCTTTCAGCAGGGCATGGCGAGGGGCCCCATAACAGTCTTCCTACTCTTTGAAATTGGCCTATTGTTTCCATCCGGCCGATCACTTCACATCTAAATGGAATTCTAATCACTGTCAATGGACGAAAGGAAAATCCGGTTTACTCCTGTAGATGTCTAAGCAGAAGAAAGTAGGATTTATATAGTGCATGTTACTTTTGCACTCCAGATATTAAAAAATATACTTTGAACACTGAACTAAATTTAGGATAAAATGTAAATAGGTACTTTCAAAAAACTTTCTAGAATTTTCCCATGAAAAATTATGAAAATAGATGTCTATTCACTATCAAACCACTTTTAATGAAAACTGCTATTTTACCTACATAGTAACAAAAAGCATTTGTGAGCTGGTCACTGTGGGGCGTACTTAATATATAGCGAGTCTTGCTTTTATACCCAAACCAGCTAACCATATGAGCTTGCAGGGCAAACCTGGGGAAAGGTATGGGAAACGTCCCTAATGGATTAAAGAAGGGTTTCTGTATGACAAGGATTTTTTCTCTAAAATGTGCAACTGCAGTATTTAAGCTGCAGCCATTCAAGAAAAAAATGGTGCCTATGGAGCCATACACATTTAATCATACATGTGAGAGGAGTAAATACACATTGCAGCCCATGTATGAAATTGAACAGCCGTGCCACTGGTGTACTTCTTGTGCCAATTAATGATAGCCTTACCAGAAAGTTAAGTATAAAATTGTGTGTGGCCAGTTTTACCTCACAGTCGTATTGGAAAGTTATTTAACCAAATGGGTGTAGCCAATTTTACCTCACGTTTCAAGGAGCATAGCACATGCACCGTCACAGAATGCCAGTGTCACAGAGCCCAGAGTCATGATGTCAATAAATAAGGAATCTGAAAATGTAGAGGAGGATAATCCGAAAGATGTCATGTTTTACCCTATTTATTGATATGTTCAACATGGAAAGGTTTGAAACATTCGACAGAAAATACAATAGCTTGGATATACCCAGGGTGTCCACATGGGCTGGTGGGTATAGGGGAGCAAAGTCAGTTGCTTTGCTACGTGCACACTGATCTTCTGTAGTATGCAGGCATTTTCATCTAGGAACGAAAGAAATATTTTGGTACCAAAAAGGTGCACACTATTTAGGGTGTCTAGTGAGACTGGCAGTGTTTTAAGATTAGATAGTAACTTAGGTTCAGGAATGTCATGTTGGTCACATAGAGCAAGCAAAAAGATCAGATGATGGACGGAATGCTGAATCGTGCAAACATTCACCCCTCGTCGCAAGACTGAGTAGCATATGGTTGGGTCTAAGCTGGGGTGGTATGGTGAGCAAAAGAACAATGGTTTTAACCCAGATCTGTGACTGGCAGTGAGTGTCTGAAAGGTTTCAGCAGTCTGTCTAGCATCCTTTTGTGTTGCACATAAAGCAAGCCCAGGCATACCAGAGATTTTGAAGGTGCCATGCGAACCTCTGTTACACCTCCCGTCCACAGAAAGGCACAGGATGGAGACTAACTCAGGTGCTGAATCTTACAGGATTTCTTACTTAGGTTTACCACAGTAAGCAAGAAAAAACAAACCAGCAAGCAGAATAACTTATTGGTCTCGGAGGTAGATAAGGAAACTTATTATAAGTTTTAGTTTTACTCCCACTGTGATGTGTGTACAAGGGAAACGTTAGTCAAATAATCAGACATTCACAGTGCTGAAGCAGGTATGTAGATCTCAGACAATTGAGGAGGTAATGAGCTAGCTAACAAGTTCTGATAGATGGATAAACTCTACCTTAGAGTGCCCCTCAAAACTTGAAGAAACAGCTTACCATCTGGGGCGATACAATATCACCAATACACAGCTTAAAGGAGAGGAACCACATTGAAGCTTTTGCCACTTACTGCTTCTCTTACTTATCCCTAATTAAGAAAGTTAAACCATTCCTGCATCGTTTATAAATAAAACATATTCAGTCATTAGCAATAAATAGTTTCTCTAATCTATGATACATGGTGGTTTGGGCAGCAGCTGAATTCCTCAAGGAGAAATTCCAAATAGATGCACTGCCAGAAATTCTCTTTCACTTCAAGGCAAACTCACTCAACAGCTGGAGTCCTTTGAAATCTGCCTCGTGGCCTTGCTACATAGACTGGGGATCATGTGTGGTTTTGTTAGTTGATTGAAATCGAAGTCTCACAATGAAACCTACATTGGTTAAGGTCGCAGTCAGCCATTTATAGGTTAACAAAACACAGCCAACTTGAAAATTGAATTACTGACTGCCTGCTTCAAGTTGATGTCTGCAGCTCGCTGAAAGGCAACACTTCTTTAGCAATGCAAGGAAATATGGTGAGAAGGTAGCAGAGGGAGAATCCATGCCTACCTTGCTGGATGCAAAAACAGATAAGAATAATGTCAAGGCTGTCAACAAAAGACATTTGCTGTGAGAAACTATTTGTGAGATACCATGGATGTCATAGTTAGTTGACCTTGCAACTGTACAAGACAGCTTTCCCTTCCTATTCACAAAATGGTAAGTTCTCGACCAATGAGAGGCAGTCTACTACTGATCATGGTCATCTCAAGGCTGGATGCCAGAGTATAGAAAATAGAAAGTCCCCAGCATCCCGGGCTGTTTGCAGGGACCCAGCTAGTGTTTAACGACAAGGAATTAGAACAGGATGGGACATCAATTCTTAATACTTAGTGGCCCCTTCTGACCACATTTAAATATCAATCCACATTTGAGGAGAGGACGTTTCGGCACTTGACTCTCTAGGAGCTCCTAAGCGTGTGCTTGAATTTATAATGAGGAGGGAGTGTTAAATAAGAGATACACCACACACCTGAGAAGATAAAGGTAGAGTTGTTCTATTGAATGATAAACAGGCACAATGCAAAATAATTAGCAATTCCTAACAATGTACAGGTTGTTCCGAATTTATAACGAGGAGAGAATGTTAAATACGATATGCACCAGACACCTGTGAAGATAAAGGTAGAGTTGTTCTATTGAATGATAAACAGGCCCAATGCAAAGTAATTAGCAATTCCTAACGTATTGTTCTGAATACAAATCATTTTAAAGAAGGAAGGAATGTTAATGTTTTACCCAAAAAGGCAGCAGGTGAGGAATGCTGCATTCATGGGGCAGGGATGTCAGTTTTAGCCTAACAGATTACTATATGCTCAGAGTTTTGCATTTAATGCAGGTAGGCTTAGAGTCATGTAAACGGGATTCAGTGTATAGAACACAACAGAATCAAGTGTCAGAAATGCTTTACACAAGATAAAGTGTGGCAACAAATGTTGACATTTGTCCTCTGAAGAATTACAGACTATAATGTTATGGCATTGGTTTAAATACACCAGTGGTGTAGGGATCATTAACAACCATCACCACCTACAGCTCGGTCACTGTCAGTGTAATGCCACTACCAGTAACAATTTGTACATGTGAGAAATTGGAGTATTAGTTGAGGGGGGGTGGGAACCAACTTCAAATAATAATCACAATCCTTGTCAAAGTTAAAGTCACTATATAAACCTGTGCTTAACCCTCTGGTAGCTTGCTACAAAGCAAGCTAAAATTAGAGGCAAGCTTTTATGCAGCATTTACACTGTAATGAAGTGAAAAGACAATGCAGAAAAATCCCAAATGAATTTGGAAAAAAACAAGAGAATATTTTAATAAAGTAAAAAAAAAAAAAAAAGATGACAAAATGGCAAAAAAACAATACGTAGAACTGGAGATATGAATTTTTAAAGTTTGAATTAAAAATAGCTCCAAAAAGCACAAAGCACCAACCACGGTTATCTGATCACACTAGATCGGGTCAAAGTCAAAAGCTAAGGCCAAGCGCAATAGAGAGTGGGTGGGATACAGGGACCAAGTTTGTTAGAAATACTATGGAGGAAATTTGGTCATCGACTAGTTCATAAATGGTAAAAATGGGCATCAGCAGTTCCACTGTATTAGAGCTGCGTGACCATGGATGAAGGATTACCTTTATGAACGAGGGTGGTGTGTTGAAGATACAAAATTTTGGGGCCACCTCAAATATAATTATTGACACCGAGCTGGAAATGATGGGCAGTGATGTGTGTTCTGTATACTTTGAATGTGGTGACTTGTAGATGCAAGATCTCATTACCCACTAGGGAGTAGAGGGTTGCTTATTTATGTGCATAAAATTTGAAAAATGGGTAGCTGATGACGTATGCCCAATACAGGAATCACAGCGCTTGATAAACTAACAAACCCCATGTATTTCCCCATATGAAAAAGGATATTAAAAGAGGGGTTCTGAAGAAGGTGGTTTTGAATCATTAAGGCCACCGAAACATGCGTTGACCAATTGTTGGGCCCTTGGTTAAAGACACAGCGATGGAAGATTGAAGAGTGGTCTCCTCTCTGTGTTATTAAAAAGGTACCAGGGGGAACTAGAATTTTTTTTGGGGAGGAAGTGTGACTGTGTATGTTTGGTGTGTGTAAGAGAATGGGTGTACTATATAGCAAGGTTGGGGCCTTGTCACATAGTACACTCACATTTGTCTCCTTGGGTCCAGTCAGAGGGGGTTATTACAACTTTGGAGGAGGAGTTAATCCGTCCCAAAAGTGACGGTAAAGTGACGGATATACCACCAGCCGTATTACGAGTCCATTATATCCTATGGAACTCTTAATATGGCTGGTGGTATATCCGTCACTTTACCGTCACTTCTGGGACGGATTAACACCTCCTCCAAAGTTGTAATAACCCCCAGAGTTATTTGCTCGACCCTCAGATCAACACTGTGGATCACCAACCAGGAAAGTGACACAACAAGAATTTATAAAAATAAGGCATATTTTTATGAATTTTTAGAGTCCTTGATGACTAAAACCCTGTGGAGGGTTCCAGAGACAAAAATTCTTAAAGCGTTTACAAACTTTATCATCAAGCACAAATAAGCCCTGGCAAGTCATAACTTTGCAAATTTTTTAAAACTTTGTAAAAGTTTGATACACTGAATTTAATTATTCCGACCCAAGTTCGGTAACCAAATCCAAAAAGGCAGCAGTCTAGGAGTCTAGAAAGGAAACTCTGGACAGTTACTTGGCCACCGGAGCTTCTTTGAAGCAAGTTCAAAACTTTACAGGACAACTGCCATTGACTTCTATGGAGTGGTCTGAATGCTGAGGGATGCAGGATTATGGATGCTCAATGGATGCACCAGATGCTGTGTGGTTCAAGGTGGTGAAGTCCACTCGAGTCCTCGGTCCATAGGTGAGTGGGGGACTCCAGCCATGAATCTTGGGGGTCCATGAAGTCCTCTATGTAGGGGTCAAAGAGCTGCTGGTGCAGACCTTATGTTCTTGCAAAACATTGGTTATGGTGCACACCTTTGGTGGGGGTTAGACAAATCCAATCACAACTAACACCCATGGGTCCAACAGACTCGGGTGCAACTTCTGGCTATTCCCAATTTGTCCACTGAAGATCCTGGCATCTGGTAGCAGCAAAACAGCTGCGGTGGCTGCCATGAATGCAGTTTGGGCTCTTCCAGTTTTAATATCCCCAGTGCCATTCTGTAGACCACCCAACTAACCCTTGAAGTCTCTGCTTTGGATTGGGACCAGGAATCAACTTTTCTCTGAGCCAGGCATGCAGAACAGGTTACTAAGGCCCTCATTCTGACCTTGGCGGGCGGCGGAGGCCGCCCGCCAAAGTCCCGCCGTCAGCTTACCGTTCCGCGGTCGAAAGACCGCGGCGGTAATTCTGACTTTCCCGCTGGGCTGGCGGGCGGTCGCCTTCAGGCCGCCCGCCAGCCCAGCGGGAAAGAGGCTTCCACGATGAAGCCGGCTCGGAATCGAGCCGGCGGAGTGGAAGCTGTGCGACGGGTGCAGTTGCACCCGTCGCGTATTTCACTGTCTGCGCAGCAGACAGTGAAATACATTTAGGGGCCCTCTTACGGGGGCCCCTGCAATGCCCATGCCAGTGGCATGGGCACTGCAGGGGCCCCCAGGGGCCCCGCGACCCCCCCTACCGCCATCCGGATCCCGGCGGTCGGACCGCCGGGATCTGGATGGCGGTAGGGGGGGTCGGACCTCCAGTGAAGCAATAGCCTTTGTTCTCAGCCTGGGAGTCATTCACACATCTCCCCAGGCAGGCAGAGACCTGTCTCAACCACGGGAATAGCTGGGTCAAAGTATGGTAACTTTCGCAAAAGTGGCTAGCATCTAAGTGGACATAAATATAGACTGCACCGTTGAGTTGCATTTGATGCCCCCTTTAATTTGATACCGTACATAACAGTGTTAGGTAGCCTCTGTCAGAAGTTAGACGCTTTGGAGTGCCAACCGTTAACTCTGCAGTTACCTTTTAAGGATATGTAGCCATCCTCTGCAAACACCAACACTTTAGGGCTTTTTTGCATAGACATATAAGAAAATATGCCTATCTTCACAATATAAATCTCCTTGCCATAGGGTTTCATAGGCCTGACTTAGAGGAGACTTGCATATATAATTAAGGGACTAGTAGGCTTTGCAACAGTGGAAATTGCAAAATCAGGTATGCAGTGCATGCACAGCATCTGCAGTCTGCAATAGCAGCTGAAAGTCGTGTTTTCACTTAGTCACACACAGAGTGGAACAACCAGTGCTACATCTCTTGGGCGGACAGCCAGCCTTGCATGCACTTGGTACCTAAGTACCATATACTAGGGACTTATAGGTAAGTCAGCACATGCCAATTTGGGGTATCCAATCCAACATATCTCTTTAGAAAGGGAAAGAACACTGGCACTGAGGTCTGGAGAGCAGGCCTCAGGGCACTCTCAAAATCGAAAACCAGCAGCTAGTAGTCCAAAAAAGGGCCAGAAATTTGGGGAAACGTGCAAAAAGCCTGATTTTATTACAGTGTGATTGTGTAATGGTTGGGGTTTGTTGATAGTTTTTTTTAATGTATTGAAATTGATGAAATTTAGATTGTGAAATATTGTGCTTTTAATGTAACTTTGAAACAAGTAGTTACGGTGGATGTACAGTATTAATGGAATCTTTTTAGGTTATTAGTGTTATTTTTTTTGTATGATTAAAGACAATGCAATAATAAATGTTTTTGTTCTTGTTTCTGTAGGAAAATTGGTTATCATAAGTGGGGCAAGCTGGATCTGAAGTGGGGCACAACAATGATAAATTGCAGAAGTGCTGAGTTCCTGTGCAGTCAGCAACAAAGGCAGGACAGGGTCAAGTGGCAAAGTCATGAGTACATGCCCAGGAAAAACTCGGCATTGATCAGCTTCAGTTCAGCGTGAGTCTCGGTGAAGCCTTCTACATAGAAACCTTTCTGTCAGATTTCCTTCAGCAGGGCAAATTAGCACGATGAGGTGGACTGGTGATTTGACATTAAAGGCTGTGGCTTCAAGAGAGATCCTAGTCTCAATCCATTCTCCAGGCAGAAATGTGACACCATTTCTATGTTCCACGTCTTGTTGTTTGGGGGACAGTAGAGTGCACTCTAACACCAGCCGTAAGTCCAGGACCTGGGGTGCAACACTTAAGGGTTAGGACTCACTGCAGCAGAGGCCAGCAGCAGGGTCCAGGGCGGGTCCAGTTGGAACTGGTCAACTTGCCATTTGCACGTAGACAGGGCTCTGGAAGTGTATTGTGTGCCAGTAGCTTTACCAGGAGGCCAGCCACCTAACCTTCAGATTCAGTTCTGGGCCCCTGGGTTTAAGGTAAGTAGGTGCAATCTTCCTTCAAGTTCTACAGACAGTGGGGTAGTCCTTCTGATTCTCCACAGGTCTGAGGGGAAGTCTGTGGGACCCACTTTTATGCCCATTGAGAGCCTGTAGGTAGAGACCAAGTCTTTATTCACCCCTAAATCAGCTCTGCTCAGTTCCACTAACCCCAGTGGCATTGGTGCCAGACTGACTAGAGAGACAAAGGGGAGGAAAGCATTGCTGTGAGCCTCATCTGCCATTGACAAGGTAGGAATCCTTTGAAGCTCAGGAAGAGGCTGGGCCATCCTGTCAAGGGAAGAAACTCCCTTCTCACTCCCAGGGTCCTTTGTTCACTGTCTGGGAGCAATACACATCTCACCACAGGGGGGGTCATCAGGGGACTGGTGACAGCTGGACACTGGTAGAAACGCCTTTTGGCTTTTCCCAAGAACACGGCAACTAAAAGTACCATTTCCAAAATAGTAACATAAAATCTGACTTTACCATTACGTTGGATTTTAATATTTAAAATATTACTAAAATGATTGGATTGAAGGAAGCATTTTTCTAACTACTCCCAAACTGAACTTAGGACTTATTATGGTAATAGTGTAAAACAGTATTAACCTATGGGAGAGCCAGCCTTGCCACAGTGGCTTTGTAGTTTTGGTCTTTGTAGGTTTTTCACTGCCAGGACATGATAAACATAAATTATACATGTCCTACATTTGAAGTATAATGTGCCCTGCCCTATAGGCATTTAGGGCCTACCTTAGGGGTGACATAATTATAAAAAAGGGGGGTCTAGGCCTGCGAAAGTTTTGATTTGCCCAGTTGAAATTACAGTTTTAAAACTGCACGCCTAGCCTGCATTGGCAGGCCTGGAGGCATGTTTTACTAATACTACCTTAGAGGGTAGCCAAATGAGTCCTGCAGCCCACCAGTAGTATTTCATTTACTAGTACTATATGTGAGAGAGTTTTAAGTAAATTAAATGTGTCAATTAGATAAATACAGTTTTACCATGTTTAAAAGAGAGAGCACAAGCACACTTTACTACTGGGTAGCAGGAGTAAAGTGTGCAGAGTCCTATGGCCAACAAAAACAAGTTCAGCTAAATATGCAAAAATCTAGGAGGATGCCCCACAAAAGATGGTCATTTCCAACATAATAGGGACAGATCACTGGGTTAAACACCTGTTCCTAATATCTGTGCTGTCAGCAAATTTCATGTTTTAATCACCAATGACAAAATCAGTATCGCATCCTGCTCAGTTGTTTCAAATATTTGTTTTGATTTATTTCAACAAGCTCCTATTTACCATTCTTCAAAGATGTAGTGCTTAGGAAGTGACCACTATTTAAATACTGTATTATATTAAATGTGACACTGCATTCCATACAAGCCAATTGGGAACAACTGGGATGTTTATGAGGACGGTTGAGTCTGAGGATGTATTCAATACCAAACTTGGAAACACATTAGATGATCTGGAGTCCTGTTTTACTGTAGGCAACAACTGCTTTAGCAGAATCCTTTAGTTCGATTTAGAGGGACAGCTATTTTGCCAGTCAAACCTTTCCAGAAATGAATTTGAAAGTGAATATTGAAGTAGACAAGTTAATGAATGAGGTTTAGGGGACTGGTAAAGCAGTAACTTCATATCTGCCATAAAGTCAATAGGGAAACTTCCCTTCTGCCTTCAGATAACTGATGCATTTTATATATTGCACTAGTTTAAGAATTCATTATCTTGTTCCAAAACAAGGCACTTTTTAAAAAACAACACATCCCAAAGGACACGGCCTCTTCACCCAATAACTGCAGGTGAAGAAATGCAAGTCTATATTGATAAAAACCCTTGAACTTGAAAATGGGCAACAAAATCCTCTGATGGGCGGGGCTATAAAATTCACACCAAAGGGCCAGGTGTTCCAAGGTATGCAGGGAGCGGTTATCACATGGGCGGACCACCATAGAGGAAGTTGCAAACTTCCCTGGTAGAAAACAAAGATGTAACCTGATGGAGCCCAAACGAAACGAAAAAGAAGCAATCTCTCCCAAGGCTTTCTGACCCAGTAGAGGTAAGGTTCCCCAGCAAAAGAGGTATTCAAATCTGAAAATACGGTGCAGACCTGCTCTGAACCAAATTCACTCTACGCTCCTTGGTGTGGGAAAAAATATATCCTTAGCCCTCTTACCATCCCCTTTACAGAGCTGTCACAGAGTGACAAATAATTCAGGCATCCCCAGAAACTCAGCAACACTCTTAATATAATTCAACTATGGAATGCTTAGGCCCAGGTCACAGCCCAAGCAATCTTCTATCACATCCCTGTCAAAAGCTGTTGACTCTCCTCACCATACCCCCACTCACAGAAGTAGTGGGGCAATCGAGGTAGGGTCCTCAACATAATCTAAGCCCAATTCATCGTGCACAAAATTGATGGCTGCAGCAGGACCTACTCCTAGCAACCACCTGCAAAAATGGTTTGCCTCCCGCTGACTACCAGAACAATCCCTAATCCCCCAATTTGCCACACCGTTCTGCAGCACAGGTTAGAACTTCATGTTATAGATCTGCAACAGGGGTTCAATGGGTTTGCTGACCAAAGCAGCAGCAAATCTAAAAAGGAAACCACAGGCTTGATTAAATCAAAGACAGCTGTTAGCAAGACAAGGGGACCAATTATTAAGCTGATCAAATGTGAACCCTAAATAAGGAGAGGAAGCCATGCTTGCAAGAGGCTTCGCCTTAACTAAAATGGGTCTTGACTTAGCTGATCATTCCCAAAAACCATGTAATGTGTTTTCCCGACATTCATATCAAGTTCAAGGTTATCCATAAACTCTATGAAAAGATTGGCCAAACATTTAAGCACATAGGTGTGCGGGAAAGGAGGGTAGCGTCGTCTGCATACATCAAAACTGGTACTGGTGACAATTAATTTAATTTTCAGCAAATCTCTCCCTTTTTCAGACAAAAAAGAACTAAGCCCATTAATGTAAAGCACGAAGAAAATAGGCACTAATGCACAAAACTGGTGACCCCCCCCCCTTTGGAAAGGAAAAGGAATCTGTGCATTCCCCACCCTGCCCATACCTAACACACATGTTAACAGCACAATGTAAGGCCTGCAAATAATCTATAAATGATTGTGGCAGACCAAGAGTGGCCAATATGCCCCAAAGAACGGACCGGTTCACCCAGTCAAAGGTGCAACAAAGGTCCATAAGCACCAAACACAGCATTCTCTTCTTGGCGACCATGTATTTACCAATTATCAAATTTAGGTTTATGCATTGTTCCTTTGTTCCTCTCCCTTCCCTGAAACCATACTGGGCTGCACATCAGATATTATTGGATTGCACCCAGTCCTCTAAGCGATGCAAAACAATCCGCCCCCCAATTTTGACCACTGAATCAAGAAAAGAAATAGGTCTGTAACACGCTGGCTCTTGTCACTACAGGCTTCCACGTACTGGGAATATTTGATGCAGAAACTGTGTTAGAAATATTAGCACTAGTTGGTGGATATCACAATAACCTCTGAGTCATTCTTTAAAATCAAGTACTTTCGCTTCTCATAATAATAACCTTCACGTTGCATGAATTCCACTTAGGTAACTGTTTCACAACAGGAGTTGTCCTTAATAATTAAATGATGGATACAGGCATGAGTTAAACCCTCTAGATTTCACACTGCGTTCAGAATTCTATGGGAAATGCTGAGTAAGATCTTTATGGGTCATCAATGGCTTCAATGTAAATGTTGATGTGGCTATACAGTAGGAGTAGGATAAGTCCCCTGTTTCCCCAGTACCCAATCTGCATTAACCAGTTTTTAGGGTGAACATGAGCTAAAGGTGAAATGTTGTTGCTTCTGTGAAAGCTTTCCTCAAATGAGACATATTTGTAGAGCTATGCCTTTCAAAAGCTGCAGCTGTGTGGTCCTTCTCTAGACAAACAGCTGTAGGAACCAATCTGAGACTCCGTTGCCCACTTCAGACCCAGGATGTGGATAGGCACCATTGTGTTTCAAAGTGCTTCAAGAAACCCTAAAAGTCCAACCAGAACCTTTTCCACCTGTGTTAATCTTTCATCTCATTGGGTCCAGCCATTGCTAGACTGGCCACTGAGAGTTCGGCCTAACTGAACTTCGCACAACTAAACATTTTCAACAGCCTCATACACTTTCATGGGCTTCTAGTGATTTCCATTACATCAAAGGGAATTTTAGCTTTGCATACAATTGACTTTTTAATTGTACTTAGCTAATTTATTGGCACTATTTCTACAACAACTTTGATTAGGACCTTTCGTTCTGGATCTTCTGAACTGAGATGTAAACTCAGGTGTGGCTACCAAAGTCTTGCCCTGCCCCTCATTGTGAATTGCTGGATTAAAATGCTTGCGGGAACTGAGTGAAAACGTCTTCAAGAGGACATCCAGTGAATGAAGTCACAATACATCCCAAAGTCCCAGCAGCCATCACCAAGCAACATTCTAGAATGCCAATTTTTTGTGATTGTTAAAGATGCTTGTCAAGAACAGTTTTTTTCCTCTAAATTGGATGGCCCCTGTAAGCATTTTGCCTCTCTAGCACTTCTGTTGCTCAATGAACGTCTTCAGAAGGTGAGAGCAGCACATCATGCTTGATTGGGTACAGTGCTTGAGAGAATGTGGAACTATAATGCAGGACTGAGTACACAATTAAAGACAACTCAATTCAGATTATGTTTTACTAAAGAGGATACACTTGCTCATGCTGTATTCCTTTGTCCATAGTAGCTACACCCATAGAAAAAAAATAAGAAATGAGCTACATTTTTGCTCTGCGGGAATGAGAAATGAGGCTTTATTACATTTTGAATCTGGCTTTAACAACAATGTGCATTGTTGTCAGGTTGCCGTGAAAATCTTGAGTTCATCATTACTGATTACTATGTTCAAAGAGATTAAATAAGCTTTCTTAAATAAATATATTAGGTTTGGAAAACGGGGTTGGTGACTACTGAATTCTGACAGTGTATATTAATGACCCAATCTCAATTCTGTTATATTTTTAGATTGTATATTATTTTATTCCGTCTTAACTTTTTAATAATGATGTGTAAGATGGTTGTTTTAATTTGCTACAATAAATCTATGACCCAAAAGCAATATTGAACTATTATTATTGTTCCTGATAATAACAGGGATCACCGTCACCATAACAACACAAGAAAGGTGATGGCTTTGGAGATAACTCCCAGATTACTGGATAAACATGCATGACCGGTCTGTCCTAGTGCGTGTAGTCATTCAAAGAACGCTCAGGTGACCCAGGAGGGTTGGATGAGGCCAGAGCAATAATGATAGAAAACATGTCACAGTCGGACATTGAATAAAGGTTTTACACCTACACCCAGCTGCTGCCATGCACCGGCACTTATGTTTGAGGGCAGGGGGTTTTATTTCTGTCTCAAGCATTTGCTGCGAGCAAAAGTCACACTTGGGAAAGACTGAGGAAGGGTAAAACGAAAAAGCGTCACAAAGGCAGAAAGTAGAAAGCTGCAAGAGTGAGCTGAAGGGCCAGGGAGTGGCTTTGAAAGGATTGAAGAGGCCCGAGATGGCGTCAGGATTACGCCGCCTCAGTATTCCGTGTTCCCACATTTAATTGCAACAGCCCCGTGTTTAAGAGGAGGGCTTCGGGCACCGGCAGGTTTTTATTTACAAATTAAGCACTGCTCATAATGGAAGTTACAACAGCATAAGGGTTGATGTCCCCTGCGCATGTCACTTCTGCATTTCACCCCTCCCCCGGCAACCCAAGGGGATCGCTGTCAAGATGTATTTTTTTCCTATCCGTAACAAATTATTTTCCTATGGCTTCAGCTATATGAGTCACGGTATGCCCATTATTTCACCTATCCAAGCCACTCGGGCAAATCCATGTTTATTATTGTATATGTAAGATACATTTCGGAATCACTTTAAAATCACTGGCCCAGTGTGCATTCAAATTAATGCAGTTATTGGTTTTAAACAATGGAGTGTGTTTGAAAACCTCACGAAAGTAGTACAAACGAAACAAAAAACGCAGCTTACCATGCCTGACAACGTGTATCACATGAGGTAATGCAGTCCTGCGGCATCTGATGTGCAGAAGGCGCATCTCAAGAGAAGCGCACTTCTCCCAGAGGCACCCCATTGTCATTTCCCTTCATGTGCAAAAAGGGAATACACCGTTGACAGTCTGCAGTGTGGAACACTGGCTTCAGATGAGCTGTGTGATTCACCTACATTAAATGTTTGTATCTCTGTGACTGCTGCACACTGATGTTTCCAACAAAATCCTCAGCAGCCGCCAGTCATTGCATGCATCATTTATAGACTGCTTTACCCACTGTCACAGCCTGTCTAGTAAGGCGGCATAGACCAGCCCTGTGCTACCGCAGTGCTTAGGGAAGCGTATTTAAGCAGTGAGAGTGTTAGGGGACGAGCATAGCTAGAGAGCAGCGGAATGATGAAAAACGAGTGCTTAGAAGCTTATGAATTAATGAAATGTAAAAATATGATAGCAACGACTTCACAAATTCAAAGTGTCGGAAGAACCTATCAG
The DNA here is from genome assembly GCF_031143425.1 of Pleurodeles waltl. Lineage (NCBI taxonomy): Eukaryota > Metazoa > Chordata > Amphibia > Caudata > Salamandridae > Pleurodeles > Pleurodeles waltl. Next base: position 1,340,649,222 of record NC_090447.1, read on the forward strand.
GGTATGGCATTAGAACATCACAGCGAGAAAAAAGTGGACTTAATGTGAGAAAGTCGTTCTTTTAGTCCCGTTCAAACCGGTTTCTCCTAACTGATACTGGTGGTAACTGACTGACTATGTCTTGGTCTCTGCTTACCAGGCCCAGGGCTAATGCTCTGATGAAAAATGTATGGTAATTAGGTATAAATACAATTGGAAATGACAGACCCCTGTAAGTCCCTAATATATAAGACAAGGGGGACGCAAACTACCAAAAGGTCCCTAGCGTATAACAGGGCAGGGAGGTTTAGAGGCCCAGTAGATTTCCTACACTGCTGTGTTGCCTACTGTCACTTTGATTTGCAGACTGTCTTTAAAAGTAAAATATATGCACATTTAACTTTGAAATTAAAGGTACTTCTAAAGGGGTAACTACCCTATTTGTACATATAAGTCACCCCTAAGGTCTCCTGTAGGTGTCCCCTCTAGGTGCCCCAGGGGTGGTGTGCCCTGTAACTAAAAGCAAGGACAGTATAAAATATTTTTTATATGCCCTGGTGAGGGAAAAACTGCCCATTTTGTTTTTCCCCATTGTAGATACCTAGCTCCAGAAGGCTAACAGTTAGAAATGTCCTTTAAGGACTCAAAAGATTGGTAATGATAAATCCAACAACTTGCCACTGTTGAATTTATCATAACTAATCCAGAAGAGAAGATACTTTCTTTTCTGTGAGACAAAATTCTGCTTTCTAGCAGCCTCTCCTGATTGGTCAGCCATAACAGGCCTAGCCAAGCTGCTTTGATGAGGTGATAAGTGGCCTGCATTGAGCTGAGGTCATCTGGTGGGGGGAGCTCTGCAGCTGCAAGAGCACATGCAAGAAAGGGGGCTGTGTAAATCAAACTAGGCTTCAAAGAGAACAGGGCAGTAAGGAATGACAGCCGGTCCTACCTCCTCTTCCTGTACCAAAGCCAGATGGCAGGCCCAGGAATGGAATTTGACGATGGTCTAGAGGACGAGTGTTAATGGAAATGAGTCACACCAGTAGGTTGATTTAGCCAGGTCTTACTCTGCTGGAGAGAAATCCACCATCTTGGATGTTAGAAGTGCAGTGCTTTGTGGGACAATAATGCCACAGTTTGGAGGAATCTGTCATGCTTTGGCATGGCACCCTGCATTTCATTCGAAAGGGGGGCCCCCATGCTTGTCCCCCCAGATCATTACATAAACATCTGAGAGCTGCATAGCAACTCACATCTGTTACCTAAAACCACAATTAGAAGAAGGACTGTCCTGCTGGAAACCTGGCCTGCACCCCAAAGGACTGCTCTCTGAAGGACTGCTTCTGTTGTACACTGGGAACTACAGCCCTGAGGATTTTTGCCTTGCTCCCAAGAGGATTAAGGAGTATACTTACTGAAAGCAACAGGTTCCCTGCACCATCTCCCTCAGGAAGCCCCCAGCCTGGAGTGCGCCCAGCAGACTTTTAAGGATTGGGCCAGGTGCATTGTGGGAATTGAGGTCTTAACTTTCAAGGACCATCTCGGAGCTTCTAGACCCTTAAATGTGTGTGTGGGGACATATTGAACCCTTAAAGGGAACTTCAGGAAGAAGTTCGGGAAGTTTGGAAAAGTTTGGAGCAGCTTTTGGAAAAAGCTCCATGAGGTGACAAACTCATTGATGTTAATCAAGCTGTCGGACAGTGACCCAGCCATGATTTCAGGTTCATCCTGCTGAAGCTCAGGAGCTTTTCCCCATTGATGAGACTTCCAGGAGTTGACCTGGAAATCGCGCTGAGCCAAGCTGATAACGTTATATCGGATCCCGGCCTGATGAGGAGCCTCACCTCATGACAAGAGAAAAAGCTCCAAAAAACAACTAAGTCTGAAGGTAAAACTTTGATCGAAGCCTCCCGCTCATCGTATCTGGGCCGGGCTTCATCTTGGTTTGTCCCAAATTGTGACTTGATCCCAGTGAAGTGCAACCAGATGTCCCAGGTTGAGGCTATTGGTTTTTAGGCACTAGAAAGCACATTTTTTTGATTTATTCTTTAGAAATTCATATCTCCAGTTGCCTATACTGGTGTCATTTTAAAGATAAAACTATTTCCTATTTTTATAAATTGGTTTGTGATTTTTATTGTGTGTTGTGTCCTACTTATTTAATGTATTGGTGCATTTAAATGCTTTACATACATGTCTCCTGAGCTAAGCCTGCCTGCTCACAGCTAGCTACCAGGGGTTGAGCCAGGGGATGTTGTATTGAGACCTTGAATGGACCTAGAGTGGGGTGGTGGCCTGTTACTAAGTGTTGGTACCTACTGCTCTTAATAATAATCCACTCTTTAACACTCAATAGTAGAAAGTAACATAAAATGTACACTTAATGGGGCATGTTTGTAAAATATATTTAGAACACAATATTTATCTGAGATGATTTTTTGGATACAATATTCTAGTGTAAAACCCATATCAAATACCAATGGAAATAACAGCTGGCCAGTTCTGAGGCCTTTTTTATGTACTATTCATTGAAAAGTTGGGCCCAAGGGACTAACCTTTTTTTCTGTCACAAACATCAGCGTTTGCGGCTTCCAAAAAAAGGTTTTGCTATGTATCAATCCAATTTTACTCACTCCTAAAATGAGATAGTGACTCATTATGGATTCAGTATTTGGAAGCGGGCAGGTCTGGGACATACCTTCCAAATACCTATATCGGCACCAGACGTAAAATGGTTTGCAGTCTCAAAACCATTGAAAAATTACTGACTCCCAAATTTAGGTCCCCATCCCCATGGGAATTGGGGTACACGTTTCAAAGAGAGGAGGCAGTGGTCCGAGGGAACAACACCAACTCTACGAGAAACTTTTAAAAAAGGACAGCTTTTTTTTAAAACAGCCCCTTTCCTTTAAAGAAACCGGGTTGCTCTCAAAACGTTTATTCAAATGCAATCACTGACATGGTGGTCTGGCGACCGGTGCAGGCATGAGTGTTTCCAATTGGAGTGAGTGAGTCACAATTTGAGAGCAACCTAATGAATATGAATTACTTAGGATAGATTACGACCCACACCAATTCGGAGTTTATGAACCAAATCAGTGCATAGGTTGATTTGCAAAATTGAATACTGGTCGCAAAAATATGGGTTTCAATTTCAACCAGCATAATGATACCTCTGGCACTTTGTCTTGTTGCATGAAAAAGCTGTTAATTTCCCTAAGTATAATGTTCTCTTGGGGAGCCTTAATATAACATTATAGCTCACTGAGAAGGGCTAATCAGGCTGCGGCCTGTAATGAGGGACAGCACCATTAACATCTGGTATAGCCCGAGCAGTGCTTAATTTGTGCTTGTTGTTTCCGGTGCTGAGAACCGGCACTTATTGTTGAGGGCTGGCGCTTATTCTTCGCCCTCAAGCATTTGCTGCGAGCAAAAGACACATATGGGAAAGTTGAGGAAGAGAAAAACGAAAAAGTGTCACAATCGGAGAAACAGTAAGCTGCAAAAGTGTGCTGAAGTGGCAGGGAGCGGCTTTAAATGGAATGAAGAGGCCCGAGATGGCTTCAGGATTACCCTACCTCAATATTCCGTGTTCCCACATTTAATTGCAGAAGCCGCGTGTTTAAGAGGAAAGATTTGAGCACCGGCACCTTGTTATTTACAAATTAAGCACTGAGCCCGAGGCAAAAGGGATGTAGTGGTATTAGATTTTTTTTTAAAGAGTAGTATTATAAAGAACTGGCCTTACTAGGAACCAGCACTAGTGGGTGTTTTTACAGCATGTTGTAGTCTGGTTCCCCACTGCTCTACAATCGTTTTCAAATAAAGTTAGGTGCATTTTATGCAATGCCATTCTGTATATTGCGCTTCTGCAAAAATATTAATCAAGAAAAATTGCTTTTACTACCAGAGATGCATGCTTCGTTTATACTTTTACAAAAAGCGATTGGTGTGAACATACTACAACACAACACACTCTGAATTTTAATACATTGAAACTGCTGGAGTGCAATAAAACCAGCAATCCTCTTGGGCAGATTAATAATTAGATTTCTGAGTTGTAAATCACATTTTATCAGTTGCCGCGGAGATGGTGTTACCTCATACACTGCAGGAATTGAATTGGATGCTCACCAAGATATGTAATTTCCCGCAAAGATAAAATAAAGACAGTTTATTAATTTCAGTTTAACATGCAACAGTGAAAACCGAAATGTCACTGTGCTTTATCTTCGCTCTGTTCTTTGGGTGACAATGAGTAATATCTGATATGTTCCTGACTTTATGAGGACAGAGAGAAGCTCCAGTAAACCAGATATACTCGTTCTGGGAAAGTAATATATCCACCTGCTGGCAATAAGCGTTAAAGGTGTCAGTTCAGGACAGAAGAATTAAAGTCTGGTCAGGCATTCTATATTGTGTCTGAAAATATGTTTTGAGATTAGGAAGAAGTGTGACTAAAAAAGAGAGATTGGACCTCTTCTTTAGAATTCAGATGTTCAGACACTCTTAGACCCAGAATCTTGACAGACACAGACACAGCTCCAGTGTACTCCTGGACCTTCATCGAATTCCTGTATGTCAGGCTTTTAAAGGAGACTGCCCCTGTATCTATGTAATGGACATGCACTTCAGTTATTCCAGGTGTCAGTGGAAATGCTGGACAAAGTGCCCAGCATTGTCCACTTATTTGCACTGCTGTTGTGTTGTACCTCTCTCAATAAGCAATATGGGTTACTTTCTTATCGAACAACCCCTTCATGAGCTCCTGGTTAGTATGAAAGTAGGAACATTGATGTTTGCTCAGCACTCTTAGAATAGTAAGTTATCAAATTCTATATGTAGGTATAATTGATAGTGTTCATGATGCTGTTCTGCATAATGACACACTACCAATTACTTCGAAAAAGCTAGCATAGATCACATTCATTTTGGAGCATGATACTCTACTAAAGACAAACCCTGACAAAGTCATTGTGGCCAACCCTGTAACGAAACACTTGTTGGCTATCTGGACCATCCTATACCATTAAGATGCACAGAATAAAAGAAGACTTAGATAAAGGTCTCTTGATTAACCCAGTACTCTAAGAGTGTATGAGCATCAATTTTCATATCTGATTGGAATCTGGTTCCTTCCTTGGTGAGCACAGGAGTGGCTGTTCTCCCTCTGAGCTAAGCACCCGTGATCAACCTTATTTTCAGTGGACTATTGTATTGAATTGATCATTATGAGTTTGAATTAGGTCTATGCCAGCACTTCTCTGGCTACTTCATTCATAACTAGGCACAAATGTAGTCCCTGACCTTGTGAACCAACTGGGTAATCATTTTACAGTGGCCCAGCACACAGTCCTGCATCTCCATCACCAAAGTGATAGGCTGTAGATCCGAAGTCCATAGAAAATTTCAAACGGTTTGAACATGACTACTTTCAGAGGAAACATCTGAATAAGCAGAGATCAGACATGGCAGGAGGATGCCCTGCTTTCATCTTCAATGTGCTTCAATGCTCCCATAATTTATTCATGTTTTTTAATCCTCTCCACTGATCCTTTGGTCTGTGGATTGTAGGATACAGTATACAAGGTTTGCACTTCATTAATCTCAAATAGCCATTTCTAACTGAAGATGAAGTTGCTTCCTCTGTCCCACGTTACTAGGAAATCTGACACTGTGAATGGTCTCACAGAGAGCTCTAGCCAATACAGCAACAGTTCTAGTCTTCATGGTCATAGTCTTATGATATATGGAGCCATTGTCTACCACCACAAAGATATATGTGTTTCTTGTGGTTGTAGGGGGTTTCAGGAAACTGAAAAGGTCAATCCCCACCTTCTGCTTGTGCATTCCAACTACTGACATTGGTATACATGTAGCCTATGTCTGCCAAAATTGGGCAGGGGCCACAAAATGTATTTGTATATACTCATGTGGTTGGCCAGTAGAACAAGTATGAGAGAGAGAGATGTTCCTCTGGTTTCTTGAACTATAGTCCCCAGCCAAGTGTGCCTCACAGGCCAATTGCGTGAGGAAACTTCTGTAGTCCTGGGTGACAAACAGCCTCTGTGCAAAACATTAACTAGATTAGAAGGCTCACTCTAAAGCAGGCATCTTCCTATGAGACGTTGAAGCACTCAGCTGCTTCGTCTTTGGTGCACTCCTCAGCCATAATGTGTAGGCCTAGTCTTACCAACCCTATGAACCTGACAACACTCTTCCACAATGGGACCCAAAGTAATCAAGAACTTCTGCAACTTTGGCATAGCCGCACACCCTAAACCCTTGCCCCCAGCAGGGTATTCAGCCATCATTCTGTGTGGATCAGTCAGCTCTGAACCTGTCATTAGTGGGCATGTCAGGGATTTCTGAGATTACTATAAAGGGTGATTCTCCTTGAATACTACGTAGGTAGCTGCAGACTGTGAATGAGTTAGTGCTATATCAAGCCACCTCACCTCAACCTGATCATTTGTTGAGATCATCTCTGACAGACCTTTGTAATGCTGTTATAAATCATCCTCTGTGATAGGGGAATAAATGGATTTCCTTTTACTGCATATGGTATTTGTTAAAAAAATATTGTTTTGCTTTTTAATAGTACGTTTGTAACGCAACAAAATTTTGAGTTGCTGTTACCACTGATATTACCCCCGCTTTTATAATTTTTAATTATACCCAGTTTTCAACTTCACACCTTATGTAAGACTTTATATCTGGAACACTCTTGAATCATTGGATCAGTGCATCAGGTGCAGGAATCCAAGGTTTACATCACAACACATCAGTTCCCTGGGCTTATTATTGAATTGAAAACAGTTTCTTAATGATATTCATATTTTCTTGTACTCTGCGGGGACAATCCCCCAAAATAACGTACAATACATAGGAGTATCATGTTTCTTCATATCCTCAGGATCAACATCTTAGCAGGCAACACAGGGAGATGTATGCCACTTTTTGGGACCCAGTGATGATTTTCTTATCAGGGACATAGTGATGGTCGACCAGGGGTATACTTGTCCCAAATCTCAGAAAATACTGTGCACACCCGATGCACACTGTGTAGCGGTATTGGTGGATGATGGGAGCCGCTAGCAAAAATAATGGGCTCTGCCTCCCACAAACCAAACTACACCAATGGTAGTTTGACTGAGCCATATTCGTACCCCCCCATCTACTTTAAAAATAAGGATGGAAATCAAAGAAATGAATGTAGATGACTACTCTGCTCATCACTTTTGAGGTTGAGCATAGTAGCGCGCAAGCGCTGCTTTCCTGACATGTTGGCTTCGATGTGGGCTTTTAACCACGCCCATCAGTATCACTTGTTCATGAGCTTGCCTTTCAAAAATCCTTTGTTATCATTGGTAAATGCTTTACGTTTTCCCTTCTTGGGGCAGTTTTGTTACCGCTTTGGCCAGCGACCCAGTTACATGGATAGTTGCACAATTGCCGATATGTTTGACTGCGAGCGAACGTCTTTTTCCCTTTGTGTCTCATTTTTGAGCACGCACTCACAGTGGCCGTGGTGCTTTGAACTGGCTCGCTTATGTCAACTGCTTTACTTTTCATTTTCAATTTATGTGGCAAGAAAAGTCCAGTTAGGAATTTACAACGCTAATAGCTCTAACTCAAGCAAACACGAGACCCATTGCATTGCAAATGCTTATTTACTGGTGTGGTTCTTTCTGCTACATTCAAAGCAACCACCAGCTTTCCAAGGAAGGAAGGGTCCTTACTCAATTCCTTTGTGCTTCAGTCTCAGGTGGGAGCATTGAGCGTCAGTCCCAGGTGGGAGCATTGAGAATTGCTACTTACAAGCATTTTACTATGATGCTATGGACCAACACATTCCTGTGGTTTAACAGGCTGCTGGCCTTACGCTTACTGTCTTATTGTACACAATGCCCACTTCTAAGTTATTTTGTCCAACATCTTAGAATCAGTTAAATTACAGTCAGTAATATGTAGTTTCAGCTCCAGTTAATACTTCTCCATTGCCCATTCACCAAACAAGAGATGGTATACTAAAGTCCTTTCAATGACATGCCCATCTTTCTCTTTGCAACATGCAGCCAGGTCTCAACATATACTCACTAAGTCAAACTTTTAAAGTTATATTTGTATAAGTCTGAGGTCAGTTGAAACTGACTAACTAGGGCAGCTTTCATTCTCTGATTGTGCATTCTCTCATTCAACTCCAGGATGGTCTTTATTCAACTGCAAGGATGATGGCACAAATAAGCCATCGTCTTCCATCCTGAGGTTAGTGTCTGCATGCAGCAGGCTATTATTTCAGAGGTTCCAAGTGGTGCACACTAGTAACTTGGACTGCTAGGCTAGTGTACTGGTCGAGGGTAGAAGCTTGGGTGGTGGAGGCTACATGGGCCCTGTGTCCTGGAGAAACCAGACTGCTAGCCCTGCCATCTGAGGGCACTGACCTACAAATATTCCTTTAATCAGAGAACCAAGTTACATTGCCAGGAAAAGCCATAATAGCTGCAACAAACTGATCTTTTTCTAAACTAGCCTAGTTAAGCCTCTCCATGCCACAAATCTCCTTCAGTACTATTGCCTTGAGGCACCTTACCCTCACACCAGATTGCTCCTACATCTTAGGCCCTCATTTGGACTTTGCCAGTCAATTTCCCTTCCCGCCAAAGCCAAACCCGCCACTAGACCACCAGTGCAGGTAGTCTGCAGACCACCATACTACGAGTGCTGGCAGCTGTCCGCCATATTTGTGGTAGAAAGTCGCCAGTGCTGGCGGTCAGCGGTGCAGAGGTGGTTGCATCGCCAGCACCACCACGGCTGCAGGACTCCGCCTGTCGTATTACAAGCCGTAATATGGCTTGGCGGAGTCCTGCTGGCGTGGTGGTGCTGGCGATGCAAGACCACCAGGACTCATCCCCTCCTGGACATCCTCCTCGACAGAGAAGGTAAGTGGGCATCCAAAAGGGGGGGTGGAGGAGAAGGGCGTCTGTGTGTGGGTGCTTGTCTACGGAGGGGGTGGTGTATGCGTGCGTGTATGCGTGTGAAAGTGAATGTGTGTGCACATGTATGGGGCTGTCTGTGTTGATGAATGCGAGTGAGTGGGGGTGTTAGTGTTGATGAATGCAAGTGAGTGGGGGTGTCTGTGTGCATGTCTGTGAGTGAGTGGGGGTGTCTGAGTGCACCGATGCATACGCTGAATGGGTGTGTATGTGAATGCATGCATGCATGAAAGGGTGGGGGATGTGTTTGTGAGTGTGTGGACGGGTGGGGGAGATGTGTGCATGTGTGGGGACATGTGTGCTGGTGACAGGAATGGAGATTCCTGTCGCCAGGTGCGTGACTGCCAGGGTTTTCTTGATGGGGTGACAGTCACGGAAAGCCTGGCGGTTTGCAGCCTCATAATCCGGATGGCAGGCTGAGGCCTACCATCGGGTTGGAGGTACTCACCGCCGGCCACGTTGGTGCGACCACACCGGTGGGCCAGGCGGGGTTGTGGAGGCTTGGCGTCTACCAAGCCTCACAACTCTTAATGTGGTGGTCCTTACCGCCAGCTCTGCGGCGGTAGGACCGCCACAGCAAGGCTGGGGGTCTAATGACCCCCAGTCTTGTAAGGAGGGCCTTATTATCAGTCACATTAACAGGTCCCATCTAGTAAATGCTCTAGACTTTTTGAAGTGGTATTTAGGGCTTTCTGAAATTTTAAATTTAGCAATCTCACCACCTGCCCAACAACGCAAGGGTTTTGTTTGCGCCCTGGGGCAATCAGATATTGCTCTTCAATTAGATAACTAATTTGCTCCCTTTGGGCACTTCTGGATTAGGAAACTCAGGCAGAAAAGGCCTACTTTAAGAAGTGGCAGTGGTTAGGATGCTCAGATACAGCATGACAGTGAATAACACTAACTGAACTCAATGTTTTAATACTCAAAGAAGACTTTGGCTTTTATTTACACTTTTATTTATGTATAAGTAAAAATATCAGTTAAAAATCTGATATACATTAAAACCATCAAGTGCTAGAGCCTTCTGGGACAAGATATGAACATAAACATTTTGTAATTTTATATCACTAGGGACAAGATTGTATATAACATTAGCCTTAGGTCCGATGCTATTATATGTAGCTGGAGATGTGATACTTGAAGACTTTTTGATCCTACTGCAATGTTTACTGACACATTCCTAGTCAATGTGACGGAAGAAACAAAAAATGAATACAGTGTAGTGATACTGCTAAAATATATTTAACAGTCTTTTTTATTTATCTCTGTGTTTAATGCTGGACAACTTTGCTGTGCTTTCCATTTGAAAATGCAAAAAGAACAGATGATGGACGTAATGCTGAACAATGCACATTCACCCTCAGTCACAAAGATCTGGGGGTAATCCATAATTTTTCTGCCCACCACACCACCCCAGTTTGGACCCAGCCATATGCAAATCAGTCTTGAACCTGCTCCCCATGGGAACAGTCCAGCCCAAACTGCCAGGCCAGGTCCTCCCTGGACCGGAAGCAAGCATCCTGGGACCGGTTTTGGGGCATCAACCCTCATCAACCAGGCTAGCTTGAATCCAGGGGTACACTGAGCACAGGAACCACGTCTGGGCATACCCTTCCCACTTAGAGAAACAAAGGCAAAAAGAACAGATGATGGACAGAATGTTGAACAATGGAAACATTTACCCCAGTCACAAAGATCTGTGTTTAATCCATAATTCTTCCTCTTCAACTCATGCTTGTGTCATGAGTTCTGCAATGTTCTTCTCCAAGTCATCAATACGCCCACTCGTCTGATATATTCTGTCAATTATCTCATCCGACGTGGTTTGAAATATGTCTTGCATTTATTGAATCAACATCTGTACTACCAGCGTCAGATGCTGGAAACGTTTTACGGGTTGGTCTCAGTCATATTGCAGGGATGCTGTTGCTTTGTAGGGTGCTAAGGTGGGTGAGCAGGGAGGAACAGATCAGCAACAAACAATCAACAGACACTCAATAGCCGTTCTCTGCTGACAGTCCAACAACGGCTTGCTCACATCTCGTGAGAACAAGATTGCATTCTCACACATCGGATTACTGTGCCATTACCTGGGGCTGAGTCTTTCCACAAGATACTGCCTCAGCTGGTCAGAATGGACAGGTTGGTGGCAGATCTTAAAGCAAGAGAACAATCAGCTATCATAGATAAACAAAAAAAACAGGAATGTAAATCCCCTCTGACCTCTAAGACCACTCTTACCAACTGTTTGATTTGGAAGTGTCACATTTATCTCCTGTGGTACCTGTATACAGCCAAGAAACCACCACCAGCTAAGGAGTGTAATCAGAGGTTCCAACAGATCTTCTAGCAGTAAGAGCAGGGCAGCCCTAAGGAGGCAAGCAGGAAAGCAGGAAGCCTTATAATGAAATACCTATACACAAGGGGCCAGGGAAAGAGAAATAAACATAACAAAGATGCAGGGATGCGAATGGTCCATTTGTGTCAAGTGTATGAGTAGCCTTTCAACTCTTGTTCCCAGGCATAGTCTACTCTGAGAAGGGCTGTGATATGCTGTTACTGGCTATGCTGCCCTGGAAGTACAGATGTGTACTTGTCTCTGATAGATTAGTACCTGGAAGTGTTTTCTTTGTGCTGTTTTTTAGTCCCGCCCTTACAGACCCACCCAACTTCCAGTACTCTGTTGGCTAGAATAGCCAGTGATGCTGTTGTATATTTAATCTATGTTAGAATATGTGCCCGTATGTCATCTAACAGTTCTCACTGCTGAACGTGTAGAGTCAGAAAGTGTGCCAACCTGACAAATAAATGTTGGCTGAGGTGTTTTAATAAACCTATTCTTTTGATACAACCTAGCTGTGGAGTGTCCTCTGTATTCTTGAATTAGTTCTGTGTCCCAACTTCTCACCATGCCTAGTTACCTTTTTATTAAGCGACTAGCCACTGTGCTTAGATATCCCTTGCCTTATTTGTTCCTTTAAGAGTATCATTCTTCCAGATTGCACATGACGTTTGGGAAAATTAAATGCCCTCCTCCAGTAGGATACTAATCTTCTTCTCATTCTTATAGAGTTACTCAAACCATAATAACGGTGACTTCTCAATAGAACATATTTTGAAACCAAATGGTGTTAGTGTTAATGTTAATTTTTGTAAAGTGCGTGGCTGCCCTAAGTTGCCTTGGCGCTGAGGAGTTAGAGGTGCTTACTTTATTTTAGAAAAATTCTGACAGTTCAACACAGAAGGATTGATTTCCGATTTCTAGGATGGTAAAGGGCCATTGGGCCAAGGGAGGAAAAGGGCCATTGTGAAAAGCATTAGCAATCTTTACTGCTATATTTAGCTTCCTGATTGGTACCAGAGAACCTTTTGGAATGATCAGACTCTATTATTATTTGCCTGTAAGTATGTTGATGATTAGGAAGGCCAACTGTTATTTCTTCTATGGTTTTCTATTGGAAGACCCTATACCTATGCAAAATATTAATGGTTTCACTAAAGGCTGCAGAATGTTTTTGAAACACCTTTGTTCAACTTCTGCTAGAAAGGGATATATGTTTTATACACTACCCACTGAAGTGTTTATACATCACCTTGTTGAAAAATATCACTTTAACAGCCTACTAAAACTACGACGCTCAAGGAGAAACATTTTATGTAGAAAAACATAGAAGCCCCTGAATCGAATACTGAACTGTTTCAGATAGAGCCAAATATGTAAGGAGTTGAATGGAATCACAGACTAGATCAGGTGTATCCACCCTTTTCTGTAATAAGAGCTACTTATGTTCAATGAAAATTATCCTGAGCTACTGTGATAGTCCCTCCAACACCGTCAGCAGTGATCACATCAGTGCATTAGGCAGGGTCGCCAGCATTAAAGTTAAAAAACACTTTGGCCCTCATTATGACATTGGCAGTAAGTCCCGCTTACCGCCATGCCGACTGCCGCCAACATAGAGCTGCCACAGCGGTTTACCGCTACCCATATTATGACACACAAATAGCAATCTGTCACTATACAGACATACACACGTCCGTCAGCCCAAAGGTCAGTGATAAACTGGCGGTAGCAAAACCCACACCGTTACGCAAAGGGAACTACGCCCACAGCATTATGACCCATGAATCACCGCGGCGGACATTCAACCACGGTAAACCATTGGCGGTACATACTGCTGTGCTCAAAATACACACATAAATACAAAACAACACTACATTGGACAATTCAAACTACACACACCTGACACACATACACACCACACCCACATACAACTATAAAACACACACCCACACTACCCACAACCCCTTACAACTCAAAAACATTGCCAACTGAGAGAGACAGACCAACAGCACCCACAGAACTAAAGCCACAAAATGCCATCACCCATACACCATCCACGTACCTTACAGCACACCCCCCAACACATCACCCCACACACCCTCACACACACCACTCACACTACACCCATGGCACCACAAAGACACCCCAGGTTCTCAGAGGAGGAGCTAAGAGTCATGGTGGAGAAAATCATCCGGGTAGAGCCACCGCTATTTGGATCACAGGTGCAGCAGACATCCATTGCTAGGAAGATGGAGCTATGGCGGAGGATCGTGGACAGGGTCAACGCCATGTGACAGCATCCAAGAACAAGGGATGACATCAGGAAGAGGTGGAACGACCTACGGGGGAAAGTGCATTCCACAGCAGAAAAACACCAGATAGCAGTACAGAGGACTGGTGGTGGTCCCCCACCTCCTCCCCCACAACTAACAACTTGGGAGGAGCAAGTCTTGGCAATCATGCATCCTGAGGGCCTGGCAGGAGTAGCAGGAGGACTGGGCTCTGGTAAGTCAAATCTTTACTACTTTCACCCCCCTACCTGCATGCCATCACATACCCCCACCTTCACCCTCACTCCCATCACCCCACCACCTCCCACACACCCCACCATCAAAACACACCCCTCTCACAACCAAGCCCTGCATGCAACACCAATGCATGAACATCCATCACAGACCTGCATGGACACCCATCACCAAAGCATGCACAATTGAGACAATCACCTAGCCCACCAAATCACCACTCACACAAGCCTAAGCTGCCAGAGCAATAACAACCATAGAGGGCAACACACCCATGCTCAAGATAGCACACACAGAAACAATAACACTGCATTTACATCCCCACAGGTCCCCTACCCAACGTCACCGGACAGGAGGTGCCAGCAACATCCAGTCCCCCCACAGAAGAGGCCCACAGTGATGACAGCAGCTCTGCACGCCTGGGTCTGGATGACCAACCTGGCCCATCAGGGACCTCTGGACAGTGGGTTACCCAGGCACAGTCCCATACCCCCTCAGGAAACACCACCACAGCACCCACCCAGCGGGCCCATACCACTGCCCCCAGGACATGTCAATCAGCAGTGTGTCCACCACTACAGGGACCCCAGGACACCACACAAACACAGGACAATCAGGGACCTGGGGTCAGTGGCAGTGGGCACACGGTCCAGGGGACAGAGGCAAAGGACAACAGGAAAGCTGGGAGGACTCCTGTGCGACAGGGGGAGGACAGGCCCAGGGAACCGACTCTCCATCAGGCACTCACCAACATCCTGGGAGCATACCACCATTTCCAGGAGACGATGGACCAGATACTGGCCAAGTTGCAGGAGACCCAGCGGCTGCAGGAGGGACAGTACCTGGGGATCAGGGAGGACCTGAGAGACATCCACACCACCCTGGTCACCATTGCAGGGGTGCTGGCAGACATGGCCAACACCATGAGGGAGGCAGTGGCACACCACCGGGCCCCTGACACTAGCCAAACTGATGAACAGCCTTCCACCTCTGCTGACGCTAGTGGACAGGAGGCCCTGCCATCAGCACCCCTCTCCATGCAGAAGGAGAACCACCACGCAAACAGTCCCTGCGATCCAGGCAGAAGCCAGAGAATATTGCCAACACCCCGCCAGGAAATAAGACTCTCCTGAATGTCACCCTTGTGTCTCACTCTGTCACCCTGTCCACCTTGAACTGCCATTGCTCCACTTCATATGCCCCCTTGGCCCGTGCACCTGTGATACAAATAGACTGGAACTTTACCCTGGACTCTCCTACACCACCACCCCACCCCATTGCAATACCCCCTCCACTTATTAGCACATAAATAATAAACACCCTTGTAAAAATACAAGTATGGAATCTGTCAATTGATTGACCTATGTATTTGTTTAACAAGCTGGAACATTGCAATTCAACTGTACAGTAATGTATACATAGGTATGACCTGTAGTTGGCTGCAGTCAACACACCAGGAGCCAGAGTGGGGCACAGATATCTGAAAAAAGACATGCCAAAGGGTACAGTAAGTGGCCATAGAAGTAGGAAAATCAGCCTGCCAGTGACAATATCCAACACAAAACTGTCAGTGAAAGGTGAAGTTACAACGTCTTACCTGTGTGTCACTGGAAGTACTGTCATGTGATTGTTGTTCTGTTGTCCTCATCCTCTGCCTCTTCTTTGTCCCTGTCCACAGGGTCCAATGCTGCCACACGCCCATCTCCAGCCTCATCCTCCTGCAGAAAAGGCACCTGGTGACGTAAGGCAAGGTTGTGCAACATACAACATGCCACGATATTCTGGCAGACCTTCTTGGGTGAGTAGCACAGGGAACCACCTGTTAGATGGAGGCACCGAAACCTGGCCTTCAGCAGGCTGAATGTCCTCTCTATAATCCTTCTTGTTCGCCCATGTGCCTAATTTTAATGTTCCTCTGCCCTTGTCCTGGGATTTCTCACAGAGGGCAGTAGCCACGAGAGGTTGGGATAACCAGAGTCACCTGCAAATATCGAGGGATAACTGTTAGCCAAACACTAACCCTTAGGGCCAACCCCATACCCATACACCAACATATACTGGGTGGGAACCAGGGGCTCACCTATTAGCCACACCCAGTGCCTCTGGAGTTGAGCCATCACATATGGAATGCTGCTATTCCTCAGGCTAAAGGCATCATGCACAGAGCCAGGATACTTTGCATTGACAAGGGAGATGTACTGGTCCTCCAGGCACACTATCTGAACATTCATTGAGTGAAAGCTCTTTCGATTTCTGAACACCTGTTCATTTCTCCAGGGGGCGGGGGGGGCAAAGGCAATATGTGTTCCATCAATTGCCCTAATAATGTTGGGGATATGTCCCATTACATAGAAGTCAGATTTTACTGTAGCCAAATCCTCAACCTGGGGGAAAACAATATAGCTGTGCATGTATTTCATCAGGGCAGAAAACACTCTTGTTGGCGCTATTGAGAACATTCCTGCTGTCAAGCCCACTGTCACTTGGAAACAAACAGTTGCCAAGAAATGGAGCACAGATAGCACCTGCACAAGAGGGGGGGTCCCAGTGGGGTGACGGATAGCAGATATCAGGTCTAGCTCCAATTGGGCACACAGCTCTTGGATTGTGGCCCTGTCAAGTCTGTAGGTGAGGATAATGTGCCTGTTCTCCATTGTTACCAAGTCCACCAGGGGTCTGTACACGGGGGATATATCCATCTCCTATTCATCAGCAGTGGTTGCAATCTAGGGGGCAAAACAGTGAGCATCTGGTCAGTATTCCACATTTCCAAACTGTACACTACATTGCATGTTGTGACTGTAACAGTATGTTGTTGAATAGGCCCAAATGGTGCCTATGTGTACTGTGATGCAGTTAAGGACCATGGCCTGCCCCCCATGAAATGGCGTCCGTCCGTCCTGTGTGGATGGACAGGTGGAAATGAGGTGGAAATGAGGTAGTGCTGCTTACTTTGTGCACCGTTGCGGGAGGCTGTCGAGTACCGCCGTGCAACTCCTCATTAGTTGTCTATGGGCCCTATGGGTTACAGTGGCCAATGGTGATGTATGCCGGCGGTAACAGTACGCACCGCCGCGGACGTGACCGCCATTTTCTATCTGTTCTCTCACTTGCTACCTGACCTTCAACAGGAGAGGACCTACGCTGCAAGTGCTGCTGTGACCTGTGTCTGGAACCGACCATGGCTCTAGTCACTGGGGAAAGGGCCCCTGCCTTCACCGCTGCAGAGTTGGAGAGACTGGTGGATGGGGTCCTACCCCAGTACCGAATGCTGTATGGGCCTCCAGACCAACAGGTGAGTACACTGGGTGCATGATGCATGGAGCATGAATGCATGGAGCGGTGTGTGTCTGAGGGCCTCGTGTAAGGGGGGGTGGAAGGGTCCTGGGCAGAGTGCTGCATGTATGGTGGTCAATGTCTGTGCATAAGGGGATGTGAGGGACATGGTGGGCCATGAGTGTAAGAGGCTGGACGGTACAACTGATACCTTTTTTCTATGTTTATTTGTCTGCAGGTCAGGGCCCATCAGAAAAATGGTATATGGCGTGCCATCGCCAAGGACGTGCGGACCCTGAGGGTCTACGGCAGGCGGAGCACCCACTGTCGCAAATGGTGGGAGGACCTGAGATGCTGGGCACGGAAGACGGCGGAGGCCCAGCTGGGGATGGCCTCCCAATGAGGAAGGGGTGCCCGTCGAACCCTGGCCCCCCTGATGTTCCGCATACTGGCGGTGGCCTATCCGGAGCTGGATGGGCGCTTGAGGGCACCACAGCAGCGACAAGGGGTGAGTACAGTTTCCAAATCTACAACTTGTGCGTGGTGAAGTGGTCTCCGGGTGGGGGATGTGGGCCTGTGGGTGCCCCTAGGCCAGGCAGAGCATTGCATGGTAGGTCCCATGTAGGGCAGGGTTCTGATGTAAAATTCCTCCAACCAAGCTAGTAGGCCTCCACTACTGGGCAGGGGTCTGTGGGTATCAGGTATGCTGCTATTGGCCTTAGGTATTACTGTCCTAGGGCTGGTGACTAGCATTGTGACTGGTAGTGCATTGCATAGTGCGTAGGCCTGTTCCCTGTGTGAGTGCGCTGTGTACGCCAACGGTGGTGTTGGTGCAGCCATTGACCAAGTGTATCCTTTGTCTCCCCCCTTTTTTTGTTTTGTCACCCTGTCCTTGTGTGCATCAGCATCATCTGGAGGAGGAGCAGAGGCACCGGTGACGGAGGGAGCTGCATCCCACATGGCCCAGGAGGCCGAATCCACTGACGGTGAGGGCACTAGTGGGATGGAGGGCGAGGGGAGCACCACGGCGGAGACAGGAGGGGACAGTTCGGACAGTGATACCTACTCGGATGGAAGCTCCCTGCTGGTGACCGACACCTCTGTGGCCACCCCAACTACAGGTACAGCCGCCACCCCAGTACCAGCACCACCCTCCCAGTAGCCCTTCAGCAAGTTTCCCGTGCCCACTCACCCAGGAGCGTGGGCATCTCCTTCGCCCCAGACACCTCAGGCCCTGTCTTAGTTAGCCCTGCTGCCCTGAGTAAGGAGGCTATTGCCTCCTGAGATCCATCTCTGTTGGGCAGTCAACCATAGTGAATGCCATCCAGGAACTGGCAGGCCATTTGCAACAAACAAATGCATTCTCGGAGGGCATTCACTCTGGCATGGCGGCCCAACAGAGATCATTCCAGGCTCTGACCTCCTCCCTGATGGCAGACATTGTCCCTGTCTCTAGCCTCCCCCTTCAACTTCCTCTACCCAGTCCCATTCCCCTGAACCCCAACCTATCCCAATCACACATTCAGACCAGTATGCACCCAAGACAACACACAGGAGTGGCTCAGGCAAACACAAGCACCACACATCATCCCACAGGCACTCACACAAACACCATCCAGAATCAGACACACCAACATCCACTGCCTCCACTGTGTCCCCCTCCTCTTCGTCCACCCTCCCAGTAGTATCTCCACTCACACCTGCATGCACTACATCCTCATCCACTACCTCCATCACCATCATGCCTATCACTACACACCCCTCACTGGCAGTCACCACCACCCCAACATCCATGCACACGTCCCCTGGGTCCTCTCCCACTGTGTCTGTGCCCCCTCCTCCCAAAGTACACAAGCACTCAGACACCCAACAGCATCCAGCCCACGCACCTGCATCCAAACACAGCAGACTGACACCTCCTACAACAACTCCCTCTTCATCCACTCCCAGTCCTTCACCCTCTTCCCACCCCAATGTCTCTAAGAAGCTTTTCCTCTCTGCCGTTGACCTCTTCCCTACCCCTCCCCCTCCCCTTCATTCACGTCGGGCCAGGGTGGTCAGAACCAAGGTTAGCACCTCAGCCACACAGTCCACGGCCACAGTAGTGTCGGCAGCTACTGCAGGTGGGAGATGCTCCAGGGAACTAGCCATAACCACTGACATTGTGCCTGCACCCATCAGCTGCCAAAGGGAAGGACAAGGAGGCACCACCCGCTGTGAAGGGCAAGGGCAAGGAGGCACCACCAGCTGTGAAGAGCAAGGGCAAGGAGGCACCACCAGCTGTGAAGGGCAAGGAGGCACCACCAGCTGTGAACGACAAGGGCAAGGAGGCACCACCGGCTGCCAAGGTGAAGGACAAAGAGGCACCACAAACTGGGAAGGGCAAGGGCAAGGGGCCTGACCCTGCAGGCAGGACCTGACCTTCCTGCCTGCAGGGGCAGGCCCCTTGCAGTGACTGAATCTGACCCCCCACCACCAACCATGGCGGTTCAGCCGTCCGAGGCTGCAGGGGAAGGGCTGGAGCCTCCCCCAACCACGGGCATTCCCAACACCAGCACCGCCACCAGCATCACTGCCTGCAGCAGTGCCAGCAGCCCCAGTGGGCCGCCGTCTGAGGCTGCAGGGGAAGGGCTGGAGCCTCCCCTCACCACGGGCATTCCCAACACCAACACTAGCACCACCACCAACACCGCCACCAGCACCGCCACCAGCATCACTGTCTGTAGCAATGCCAGCAGCCCCAGTGGGCAGCCATCCGAGGCTGTGGGGGAAGGGCTGGAGACTCCCCCCACCACGGGCATTCCCGACAGCAGCCCCACCACCAGCATAACTGCCTGCAGCAGTGCCAGCAGCAGCAGCCCCAGTGGGCAGCCGTCCCAGGCTGCAGGGGACAGGCAGGAGCATCCCCCCACCACTACCAGCACTGCCAGCAGCCCCAGTGGGCAGCCGTCCGAGGCTGCAGGGGACGGGCAGGAGCCTCCCACCACTGGCATCCCCGACACCAGCCCTGCCACTGCCACCACTGAGCAGCCGTCACCGCTGGCGGGCAGTGTGTAGTCCTGCCTCCATGGACTGTAGTGCGTCCTGGCCCCTGCAAATCCTGTGGGTGCGACACCCAGGTGAGAGACTGTGACCTTCAACATCCCATGTGCTGTATCACAGGACACAAAGCCCCCTCCAGAACCAGTGGAAGAAGGCATCCACTCACCCCATCCTTACCAGGATGAAGCACACTGGGCACAAGGCCCTGTCAAGAACCAGTGGGAGAAGGCATCCACTCACTCCCTCCTTGCCAGGATGAAGCACACTGGGAACAAAGCCCCCTCCAGAACCAGTGGAAGAAGGCATCCAGTCACCCCATCCTTGCCAAGATGAAGCACACTGGGCACAAGGCCCCCTCCAGAACCAGTGGAAACGCCATCCACTCACCCCCTGCTTGCCAGGATGAAGCACACTGGACACAAAGCCTCCTCCAGAACCAGTGGAAGAAGGCATCCACTGGAGAGACTGTGGCTTTGCACTCCCTAGGACCAGGCAGTGGGCAGTCCACCCACTTGAGAGACTGTGGCTTTGCACTCCCCAGGACAAGGCAGTGGGCAGACCACCCACTAGAGAGACTGTGGCTTTGCACTCCTCAAGAGAGTGTGATGAGCATGTAGCCCCCTCCAGGACCAGTGGTGTTGTGCCATCTTCCGTCTGAGGTGCCCCCCCGGCCCACATCCCCCTGAGGTGTCTGTGTATTTTCGACCTGATGCCCCTGCAGTGCTCTCTCTGTGTTGTTGCAGGAGTCAAGTGGGGCCTTAGTCTATGTGATGTGGCCCTGTGGCCAACGGACATTGTGGCCTGGACAGTGTCCCTCCATTTTTTATATATGTATATACTGTTTTGATTTTGAAGGACGTATTTATACCATTTTATCCTATTACACTCACTTTAATCAATTCCTTTTGTGCTTGCATTATTCCTGAGGGGTACGGGATGTATATGTAATTTTACTGCATCAGAGTGTGTGTGTGGTGTTGGGGGTGGGGATGTTGCGTCTTGCGTGTGTGTGTCACTCTCTTTTTCCTGGCCCCCTCCCTTGTGTGCTAGGCGGCAGTACTGATCGTGGTCGTCTTCGCCGGCATTGGTATTCATGGTGAAGAAGGAGATAGACAAGCATGGGAACACCTGCAACTCGGGATCCATAGCGGCGTGGTTCTTCCTTGAGTCTCCAGGGGTGACTTGTTTCCCTTCTGTGCACTGTTTCCGCCGTGCTTTTGATGTTGTTGGTACCGCCCCGGAAAAGGTGGAGGATAGGCCTGTTGTAATAGTGTGGGCGGTACATTGTCTTCCGCCTGGCTGTTGACGGTTACCGCCGTGGTGCTTGTTGCTACCACTGTGGCGGTCGGTGTGCTAAAGTGGCTGTCTGTGTGAGCAGTTTCCGCCGTGGTCATAATTCCACTTTTTTACCGCCGGCCTGTTGGCGGTATTACCACCGCTTTATCACCGACTGCCCGGGTTGTAATGAGGGCCTTAATTTGGAATGCATATACATGGGTAATGCATAACAGCCAATATATGCAATCCCCTGGCACCAAAATAATATGAGTAATACATCTATCCAATTAAAATAACAGCTTTAAATGTATTTTGAAAATTGAATCATTTTTCTCCAATCATCAGCTTATGAGTTCTGAAAATGCACACATGTTGTCTCAAATACATGTATTTTATATTTGGGAAACAAAGAATATTTCAACCAAGCAAAGGTTTTCATATTTAGCAGGCTGCAGTGCACAGAGGAGAGCTACTCACACGTAGGTGGGGAGCTACTGGTAGCTCATGAGCTACTTGTTGGAGATGCCTGGAATAGACGCATGACAGCATTGTTGAGTAGTTGATAATTGTACTACACAGCCAGCTAATGACAGACCTATAAATACAAAAATGTAGTTGCAGTTGGAACCTCTCAGGAATTATGTTATATGTGGAACCTCTTGGTAAAGGATAACTTTTTAACACTGGGAATTCCTGTTTGACACACTGTTTAAGAAGGATCCTGTAAGAAATTGAGTTATTAGTGCAGAGGGGTGAGAGTCCCACTCAAGCAATAACCACAATCCCTGTCATGGTAAACAAAAAAGTCACAAATTAAAACTTGGGCTTAACCTCTCTGATAGCTTGTCAAAAAAAGCAGTCAAGCTTAATTTAGAGGAAATGTGCAAAGTATATATGCAGCATGCAAATAGTTATGAAGTGAAAATACAACACAAGAAAAATCCCAAAATAATTTAGAAAAAACACATACATTTTAATAAATAAAATTTACACTAAAAAGAACCTAAATCCAATATATAGAACCGAAAACATGATTTATTTTAAGTTTTCAGTAAAATAGTGCCAAAAGCACAAAGCAACAATAGCGCTAATCTAGTCGCGCTGGACCAGGTCAAAGTTCAAGCCGACCACAATGGAGTGAGAATCAGGCACCAGGCTTTTTCTGGTGGAAAATTTACCTTCTAACTTAGTCCAGTTTCATGAGGTTGCTGGCAGCCTGGCTGCAGGCTGAATCCAGAGAGGGGCTCATCGACAGCAGATTGCTGAAGTCCCAGGTCTAGGTCGGGACTTCGTGTTGGCGGTGTGGTCATTGTTAGTGTGAAGAGCTGGTAGATTATTTGGAACTTTGTGTTGGCTAGAAACGCTGGACTGTTATTGTCTACAAGAAGAGTACTAGGTGGTGATGTCCTGGGCCTGTATCCAGGAAGGACTTACAGCATTTGGATGTAGTTCCCACATTGGCCTAGGTGAAATTAATTTGTGTTCACGAGGAGACCAGGGAAAGTTTTTTTCAAGGCCTTGACTTTTCACTTAGAGTCCAGTTCTTGCATTTTTAGGGTTTGAGGCACACTCTCTAACATCAGCCAAAGGGGTCCTCTTGGTGAAAGAAGAGGCCAGTAGTAGAGTTCAGGCAGGTGAGATTGGTACTGGTCAGCTGAGCATTTGCAGGGAATGGCCTCTGGAAGCATGGTGTGTCCCTCTAGCTCAAACAGGAAATCAGCAAACTGACTCTGTGAGTAACTTCTTGGGTTCAAGGCAAGCAGATCCAGTCTTCCTTCAGATTTCAGACAGCAGTGCAGTCCTTCTTCTGAGTCTCCACAGGTCCAAAAGTAATCTGTGAGAGGTTATGAGGGTATCACATATATACTCAGTGCAAGCCTTTAGATGGGGGACAACCCTGTGTCTAAACCGAAACTGGTTCTGTTTGTTTCTTAACGTTTCCCTGGTTTTGTTCCAGCCTGTCTAAAGAAGCAAAGGGCAGGCAGGCCCAGGTGTGGGTAATAATTGCCAGAGGCAGGGAAAGCATTTTCTGAGGTCAGAAAGGGTCTGGGTACAGCCCCCAGGCTACCCTTTGAAGCTGAGGAGGGGCTCTGTACAACCCCCAGGCTATCCTGCGGAGGAGAGAAACACCCTTGCCCACACCCAAGGCTTTTTTTGTCCCCTAGCTGCAAGGAATATATTAATCATACCAGAGGAGAGTCTTAAGAGTCATGTGACCCTGGAAATTTTCCAAAAGGTACATTTGTTTTGGACAGAAAAATGGCTGCTTACTATCAGTGGCTGTTAGGATGGAAAGGTCCTCCACATGGTAATGAATGTTCACCCCTGTGCTGAGTGCCCGAATGTACTGATGTCTGGATTCCTAATACTGACTTTTTTTGTCAAAGGCAAACACAGATCTTGCATGTGTGACATGACATATGCCTGACTAATGGACTGTGGACTTGTTGGACCAGGAGGGGCACCCAAATTACTACCCTCATAGTGGTGAGAGGCTACTGCCTTCACCAGGAGTTAAGCAGCACACATGCATTGGTAGCAGCATACGGAGTAGTGATCAGTAGGAGTGAACTAGCCCTTTTTAACCTGTCACTTGAGTGAGGCCTACAGGCTCACTCAATTTAAAAGTTCTGTTGCAGTGTGCTTGACTCACCTAGGCCTACATCGGTTTGTTGTGAATTGCTGTGCAGCGCTTCAGTGGCGCTGGGTGTATTTGTGCCTGGGATAGATACCATATAGGGATAATGCAGTACTGTGCAGTTTGTGCAAGTTGAATGCATATGCTGGGTGTATGTGAACTGATGAGTGGTGCAGGACATGAAAGTTGTAGCGCTGTGCAGTGCATGCATCTTAAAAGTATCTGCTGGAGGTATGTGTGCCTATGATTGGTACAGTACATGAAGGATACGGTATTTTGCAGTGCTTACATTCTAAGTGTTTATGCTGGGTTTATATGCACCTATGAGTGGGATAGTATAAGAGGGCTACAGTGCTGTGCAGTGTAAGTGTGTCGGTGAATGGTACAGTACATGGCAAACTATGGTTCCATTTTGGGAGACCCAGGCCTCCATAATGAAACATCAGGAGGTAGGGGAACACCCCCAGACAGATGTGTACTGCCGCAGAAAGATTTGAGTATTTCTGTGGGCAACACACTGAAGCGGGAGAGCCATGATGTCCAGTGGGGAACCCTGTCAAGTGGACTCCCTTTGCAAGGTGTGAGAAAATGGCTAATGCACCCTGGATGCTGCCTATCATGAATGAGGAATAACTATTATCACTGGGAGTGAAGAGGGAGTGGGACCCTGAGGGATCACCTAAAGAAACATTAGAGCCCTGACCTCAGGGGACTGTGTAATTGTGTGTGAATGTCGTATTTTACTTTGTGTTGATAACGGTAAAAATAAAGTGCTTCTCTTTTTAGTATAGCGCTATAGAAAGCATATTTTGCAATGCCAAGAAATCTAATTGTAAACCAAGGGAAAACAGCGAAATTTCAGATTGCTTTCATTAAGGGCGGAAGATTGTTTTAATCTATGTTGAATGACCCAGTTTACATCTAGTGGAAAACGTATCCGTTAAGCAGAGTGTTCGCGGTTCAGCTTAACCAAAAATGGACTTCTTAAACACTGACCCTGCTGATGTGATGAAAACCTCACTGAGCCTGCCCTGGCACAAATCGTCGCAATGTGACCACCTCGGGATTTACGACCTCATCCCTCCCCTGTGCATGATAAAGACAGGCTCTGATACACTGAAGTGATATATCATCGATTGAGATATTAATCTGTTAATCCCTCAGGCTCTTCCCTGAGGCCTGTTAAAGATTGATCAGGTTGTGAAGATGTTCAGTCACACTGGGCGCTCCTTTTTACATTAAACAGTCCACACTGACCATAAATCAAGAACTTGCCATATTAACTTTTAAACTGGTCTATGATTATTTAATCTGAGCATGTGTGGATAATGGAAAATAGCCTGGCTATTGTGAAGGGTTCAGGCAGAGCAGAATTGCTGTGAACTGAGGGACAAAATGTCACATGTTGCATAATTTATTTCCAATTTCTTCTCCACATTTCAGTATTGAGTTCTCTCCATTCCCATGCATAAACTATAAAATACATGTAGCAGCACAGTCCTGAAAATCACAAGTATTTCAGCTTTTACTTTAGTTGCTTATTTAATTTGTATATATTAAAATAACAAAGTAATGCAACGAGTACAAATGTTTAGATAAAGACCAAGCAACAACTATTGTAGAAGAATACAGCTCATGACAAAACAAAAAAACAAAAAAAAAAGACAGATTTCGGGACAACAATGAATACTATTAAGCAGAAAACAGTGCACTTAGCAGCTAGAAACACATTGGCAAAATAACAATGTGTATTTTGCATAAATCTGAAAATGGGAGAAAAAAACAACGTCAAAGAAACGTGCATAAAATTTAGAACATGTACTTGATAGAGTTATGATGTAGGAATCAAGACAAGCCTTGTAGGTCCAACTCTAATAAACACTCATTGACTATTTTTTCATTCTATATGGAAATATTCAATTCTGCATTATATCAAAACTGCTACGCTGTAATGAAAGATTATAAGGCAAAACACCGTATGCATCATAATTGACATATACATGACATGATAAAACCCTCATCTCCATCGGCTTCTGGGTCACAGACAACCCAGAATAACATCTATTAACAAATATACATGTGTTATTCAATATACACACGGTAAGTAATTGCAATGCAAGTGTCTATTGCCCAGTGTAATAAGGCAATAACAAAGCAGGTTTGAAAAAATGCATTGCCAACTTGGCAACCATTAAAAACCGCATCTGGGAAGTAAAATATTGCCTGCAAGCAATTAATCCTAGTTTTTTTGGACTAGTAGGTTTCTTCAGCAGCTTGTTCATATTTGTGAGCGAGCTGATCAGCATTGTGATGGGGATGAAGAGCTTGAACAATTCAAGAGACCATTGATTATTTGGGAATTTACAGCTCTCACAAATGGTCTCTGATGCCCCATCACGTCTTTTGACCTCGGAGTCAGATCAATATATGAAGGAACACTTTCCTTTACATAATTATGGAAAGCTAAATCATTGAGCACTCCAAGAAAGATGTAGGCAACATGTCTTTCCAGTGAGAGATTTGCCAGCATCGGCAAGAACCAACGTTAGTTGGATACATATAATAATATCTTAAGGCATTTGCAGTAGTCCTGAATAGCTTTTCCACTCTACGTAATTTCTTATTTATTTTTGATATCTTTGTAATGGTACCGATCACCTTCATTTACTACGAGGGACTACCAACCATTGCAGTTTTCTCAATGCCTAGAGCTGATACTGCGAGTGCTTTAAGTGGGAAGGTACTGTCCAGTATTCAGTACCATAACTTCTTTACTTTGAAAGTGAGAAAACCTGCGCTTCTCAGCACTGCTGCAATACATTTATTGGGAGAGTACTGGCACTTCTCAGGAACAAACCAGTACTCTAAACAGTGGAAATTTGAACTCGTATTTTTCTATTCAAAGCACCGGATACTACTTCTAGGATCAGTGTTTCTCATGTAGCCTCAAACGAGTAATGGATAACTACAAATTAAGATAGATTCCAAATTATTTGAACTTTCATTCTATGATGTGTAGTACTGTGGAAAGGATTAGATTTTCTGGGCATCCGCTAAAATATGTAGTTATGATGAGGCAAAGCCCTCCACTGACAAGGGCCCTATGTTTTACCCATGTGAAGGCCAATAAGAAAACAACAATGCAACTTTGAAATAGACTGGGTGTTTTTACCAAGAATTACAGCATATTTTGCCTGAAGGTGGAAGAAGGTGTGTTGCATCTGCTGAAGAAATGCAAAGACATATACTCAATCTTGGCCACAGCTAGCAACAGTGTAAGGTATCCTATCAGGGTCCATCACTGCGCTTAGAGGCCATGCCAAGGGACCAAGTCTGCTACAAAAGCACAAAGTAGAATAATGTATCTTGGATCTAAAGTGGCTTGTGTTATGTACTTTGGCATCAGTTAGTTCTCTGATCAGGTGCATATTCGGATTGGGACAGAAAAAAGGTCGGGACACCAAAATAAAAGGGCACGCATTAGTGAATTAAATTGATAAAAAAGCGGCCCATCTTTGCAAACTGGGGTAGTTTTTAAATTTTAAAGACATGTTATGAGTGTTTTTGCAAGGTATGGAAGACAGCATGAATTTGAACTCTTTGAATGCATTTTTTAATATCACGGACATCAACAGTAAAAAGTGTCCCACCAAACCATAAAACAGCCAAGAAACTGGCCCACCCACTGAGTTTCCAGACCAGTTCCTAGGGCACTGCCTGATTTCCCAGTAGGCCAGTCCGACCCTGATCAGGTGTAGCTACATTTGGGTACATCAAAGGTACTCCCACCACATATAAGGGCCTACACTTAAAATTGAAGAAGAACACCACTGCTTCTCACTGCATCTGAGTGTGGATGCATAAAAGGACTAAAGATTATCTTCTCTTGTGACTTTAACCTGGTACCCATTCCCCATGAGACGTTCTCCCACATAATGTACTGTAGGAGGCTGGACTGGCTTGTAGTGAGTACCAAGGGGTACTTACACCTTGCACCAGGCCCTGGTATCCCTTATTAGTGTATAGGGTGTCTAGCAGCTTAGGCTGATAGATAATGGTAGCTTAGCAGAGCAGCTTAGGCTGAACTAGGAGACGAGTGAAGCTCCTACAGTACCACTAGTGTCATATGCACAATATCATAAGAAAACACAATACACAGATATACTAAAAATAAAGGTACTTTATTTTTATGACAATATGCCAAAAGTATCTCAGTGACTACCCTCAGTATGAGGATAGTAAATATACACAAGATATATGTACACAATACCAAAAATATGCAGTATAGTATTAGAAAACAGTGCAAACAATGTATAGTTACAATAGGATGCAATGGGGACACATAGGGATAGGGGCAACACAAACCATATACTCCAAAAGTGGAATGCGAACCACGAATGGACCCCAAACCTATGTGACCTTGTAGAGGGTCTCTGGGACTGTAAGAAAACAGTGAGGGTTAGAAAAATAGCCCACCCCAAGACCCTGAAAAGTGAGTGCAAAGTTCACTAAAGTTTCCCAAAGAGCACAGAAGTCGTGATAGGGGAATTCTGCAGGAAAGACCAAAACCAGCAATGCAACAACGATGGATTTCCAGACGAGGGTACCTGTGGAACAAGGGGACCAAGTCCAAAAGTCACGACCAAGTCGAGAGTGGGCAGATGCCCAGGAAATGCCAGCTGTGGGTGCAAAGAAGCTGCTACTAGGAAGTAGAAGCTGAGGATTCTGCAGGAACGACAAGGGCTAGAAACTTC
Source organism: Pleurodeles waltl (assembly GCF_031143425.1). Taxonomy (NCBI): domain Eukaryota; kingdom Metazoa; phylum Chordata; class Amphibia; order Caudata; family Salamandridae; genus Pleurodeles; species Pleurodeles waltl. The sequence continues at coordinate 1,340,678,054 of NC_090447.1, forward strand.
CCCTTTGGAGGATAGATGTCCCACGCCGTGGAGAGTCGTGCAGAAGTGTTTTCCTGAAGGAGGACCGCAAACAGGCCTTGCTAGCTGCAAGTCGTGCGGTTAGGGTTTTTGGATGCTGCTGTGGCCCAGGAGGGACCAGGATGTCGCCAATTGCGTCAGGGGACAGAGGGGGCACCCAGCAAGACAAGGAGCCCTCTCAGACGCAGGCAGCACCCGCAGAAGTGCCGGAACAGGCACTACGAAGTAGAGTGAAACGGTGCTCACCCGAAGTTGCACAAAGGAGTCCCACGCCGCCGGAGGACAACTCAGGAGGTCGTGCAATGCAGGTTAGAGTGCCGTGGACCCAGGCTTGGCTGTGCACAAAGGATTCCCTCGGAAAGTGCACAGGAGCCGGAGTAGCTGCAAAAGACGCGGTTCCCAGCAATGCAGTCTGGCGTGGGGAGGCAAGGACTTACCTCCACCAAACTTGGACTGAAGAGTCACTGGACTGTGGGAGTCACTTGGACAGAGTTGCTGGATTCAAGGGACCTCGCTTGTCGTGCTGAGAGGAGACCCAGGGGACTGATGATGCAGTTCTTTGGGGCCTGCGGTTGCAGGGGGACGATTCCGTCGACCCACAGGAGATTTCTTCAGAGCTTCTAGTGCAGAGAGGAAGCAGACTACCCCCACAGCATGCACCACCAGGAAAGCAGTCGAGAAGGCGGCAGGATCAGCGTTACAGAGTTGCAGTAGTCGTCTTCGCTACTTTGTTGCAGTTTTGCAGGCTTCCAGCGCGGTCAGCAGTCGATTCCTTGGCAGAAGGTGAAGAGAGAGATGCAGAGGAACTCTGATGAGCTCTTGCATTCGTTATCTAAGGAAATCCCCAAAGCAGAGACCCTAAATAGCCAGAAAAGAGGGTTTGGCTACTTAGGAGAGAAGATAGGCTAGCAACACCTGAAGGAGCCTTTCAGAAGGAGTCCCTGACGTCACCTGCTGGCCCTGGCCACTCAGAGCAGTCCAGTGTGCCAGCAGCACCTCCGTTTCCAAGATGGCAGAGGTCTGGAGCACACTGGAGGAGCTCTGGGCACCTCCCAGGGGAGGTGCAGGTCAGGGGAGTGGTCACTTCCCTTTCCTTTGTCCAGTTTCGCGCCAGAGCAGGGCTGAGGGGTCCCTGAACCGGTGTAGACTGGCTTATGCAGAAATGGGCACCATGTGTGCCCATGAAAGCATTTCCAGAGGCTGGGGGTGGCTACTCCTCCCCTGCCTGAACACCTTTTTCCAAAGGGAGAGGGTGTAACACCCTCTCTCTGAGGAAGTCCTTTGTTCTGCCATCCTGGGCCAAGCCTGGCTGGACCCCAGGAGGGCAGAAACCTGTCTGAGTGGTTGGCAGCAGCAGCAGCTGCAGTGAAACCCCTGAAAAGGCAGTTTGGCAGTACCCGGGTCTGTGCTACAGACCCGTGGGATCATGGGATTGTGCCAACAATGCCAGGATGGCATAGAGGGGGCAATTCCATGATCTTAGACATGTTACATGGCCATATTCGGAGTTACCATTGTGAAGCTACACATAGGTAGTGACCTATATGTAGTGCACGCGTGTAATGGTGTCCCCGCACTCACAAAGTCCGGGGAATTGGCCCTGAACCATGTGGGGACACCTTGGCTAGTGCCAGGGTTCCCACACACTAAGTAACTTAGCACCCAACCTTTACCAGGTAAAGGTTAGACATATAGGTGACTTATAAGTTACTTATGTGCAGTGGTAAATGGCTGTGAAATAACGTGGACGTTATTTCACTCAGGCTGCAGTGGCAGGCCTGTGTAAGAATTGTCAGAGCTCCCTATGGGTGGCAAAAGAAATGCTGCAGCCCATAGGGATCTCCTGGAACCCCAATACCCTGGGTACCTCAGTACCATATATAAGGGAATTATAAGGGTGTTCCAGTATGCCAATGTAAATTGGTGAAATTGGTCACTAGCCTGTTAGTGACAATTTGTAAAGAGAGAGCATAACCACTGAGGTTCTGGTTAGCAGAGCCTCAGTGAGACAGTTAGGCATCACACAGGGAACACATACCTATAGGTCACAAACTTATGAGCACTGGGGTCCTGACTAGCAGGGTCCCAGTGACACATAACAAACATACTGAAAACATAGGGTTTTCACTATGAGCACTGGGCCCTGGCTAGCAGGATCCCAGTGAGACAGTGACAACACCCTGACATGCACTCACAAACAGGCCAAAAGTGGGGGTAACAAGGCTAGAAAGAGGCTACTTTCTAACATGTACAGTAAGAAATCAAATGCAATCTTTCTCTGCCTACCACTTCTAGACGTTCATGACAAAGGGGACCCTTCACTTCCCTCCAGCTTATGGTCTTTAAAGATGCATGACATGCAGGAGTCAGCAAGGTGTTCTAGGGCTGCACTGGCAGACACACTATTTGCGCAAGGAACTCAAAAACACTTAATCAGCATAGAACAATGTACAACCATAAATAGATAATGAATGATTATGATGAGCACAAGGCAGTCCGGTGACAAACTGTCCATTAATGCTTGCTTCATGACTAAAAACTGTGGTAAGATTTTTTAGTGGCAGCAGAAACGTTTGCGTGATAAAAATAATAATAATTAGAAATAGGCTTCACAGAGTTTACCACTGCAGAAAGTTTGTGTTGTATACATTGCTCCTTCATTCAACCAACACTTTTGTGGATTTTACATGTCACATTCCATGCCTAGGCTCCCAGTGTAATAAAATGCGAGATCTTGACATTCTCTCTGTAGATGGATCTCTTAACAGTGTATCCCTTCAAAACAGGGAACATAACTGAAACAAGTTCTCCGTATCTCATTCTGAATCCCGAAGTAGCATGCTCACACCTGTAATTACCACTACCAGTTGTATTGACTATTCTAAGAACCCAAAGAAATGGGGAACTGTCACAAGAATCATTATTACCACACCCAGTTCTTTTGATAATTCTCCATTTTTCAGTCACTTCACACATGGAGATGTCACCAGGTTTTATCCTTTCGCAGAGCCCAGGGCTAATCAGAGGTGGAAATGTGAAATTTAAGTATTATTCCTTATTTCATGCGGCGTCAGAAAATAAACTGACCTTGTTACTGGGCATCAGACGTGCTAATAGGTCTGAAAATCAAATTCTTGCTTTCGAAAAAGGTAGGAACTTTCTAGATTTTTATCCAAGAAAGAAGAAAAGCACTATACCTCATTTCACAAAATGCAGAACAGGAAGCCAGTTTCATCCTGCAAAGTATGTACGAAACAACGCATGTTTGTGGCACGAGACTTTTATGATAATGAATCTAGAATCACTTATGCTGCGCCTTACTATGCAAAAGGTGACAAATAGTGTGTGTGGGTGCTGAAGAAAAGCATGGGCCAATAACATGGGGTCCCTACATGCTGCCTCTATAACGACAAATAGAACTCAATAGCGATAGAAGCCTCTTCCCATCCAAGTGCTGCAAAGATGCCATTGTCAGGGCAAAGGATGAGCTTCTACAGTACAAGCATTTTCTGATTTGTGGCCAGGAATATTTTGTCAAACAATTTGGTCTTTGGTTCTAGAGTCTCTCTAATCGAAGTATTAACCTCTCTACGTACAAGCATCTTTTTCATGTCTTGATGTGATGACAGCTCCTCTTATCAAAAGGATAGGAAAATATTAAACACCCAACCCAATGACTTTTGGTTTTGAAGAACCTGTTGAAGTCAGTATTTTAAAGAACTACACAATAGACCAAAGGCAAAAATAATTTGCACCATCCTTGGTGATGAACAGACAACTTCTGTCCTGGATCGGATGAGCAGTTGCAAACTCCACTTTGCTAGCCTTAAAGGAATCGTATAAGAGAAGACCTACCAAAAGAGAATCAGAGATGAATTTGGGTAACAGTGACCACTTTGGAAAACATCTGCACCTGTAACTGCTGCAGGACTCGTCACCACCCAAAATAACCCTGACAGAGAGTGACTACTGCCTCAATCCCAAGACTTCTCATCTTGTTGTGGTCTCGTGAATCAACAGCTCTTTCTAGGAGAAATTCCTTCACTTTAGTTGTATAAGTACATTATATCGGACTGAGACTCACTATAGCAGCAATGGCTTCAAGAGCTTTATTTTCATAAAAAAGCACATTTTCCATCTGAGGACATCATCATATTCATAACTAGAACTCCGGTTAGCCCGACCAGAGGAACTTCATCAGCTCCAACGAATTTCCAGCTCTGTTTATGGACAGCAGATAGTGATTTTGTGAAAGCCTTCATGTAATACACTATTCATTTACATCTCTCCGGCCTCTATCTTGCCGGTGTCTTTGTAATAGTCATCATAAAAAATTATCTCTAGTGTCAGGAAATACCTAGGTGTAATGAAGCTGTTACCCTTGCTTCTCTGTTTCTAAGTTTTATAGGGACATCTTCTCATATTTTAGCTTGCCAAGCAGCAGTAGTTGGTAACATGCATTGGCAGACCTAAGAGGTTTCGCCTATGCAAAATCTATTGTCTTTGTCAATGTTTTGCAGACCTGTTGCACAGCAGGGAACAACTACCACAGTGGCTGGGTATAGCTACTTGTGCATATTCACATTTCCAAAAGTTAAATAGTTCCATCTTGTCTATACTACGTGCTCCAAATGGAAGGATGGCCGCCACCAGACAAACTTTGTGAACCATAGAGGTTAAAAACATTGAAAAATCACCTCTGAGCAGACAAAATCAAAGGATCCACTGTAATAGTATCACCAATCCATCGCTTCATTTAATCTTTGTGCTTCCAGTTTCGAATTTTCAAGTTTCAAGCAAAGTTTTAATCTTTTTAGCCATATGGAATCTGTCACGTTACAAAACATGTTGTTGATCTCCTAGGACATGTTGTAGTTCCTGGTCCAAATTCAACTCTTTCTCCACCACTTTTAATCTCATGATCCACACGACTTCACATTGTTAAAGATTTAGTTCACGGCTACCACACCTATGGTTCCTAACAGTATAATCTATACCATAAAATTGAAAACTTCAGTAATGATCCTTTGCTTTGCATTCCCTTGCATGTGAAGCCATAGGATATTTGATATCACCTGGTTTCAGGCTCTAAAGTGTTCTCTAATCCTATTACATAATCTGATTGTACTTCCCACAAATATTTGTGGCATTTACATACAAGTATATAACCCACCAATTTTCTCCCACATTTAATATTTTTGTGAATCGTATATTCCTGATCAGTACCATAATTAAATTGTTAAGGAGGTCATTTTGACCTCGGCGGTCTTTTTCCAAGACCGCTGAGGGACCGCAGTGCTGAAGACCGCCAGTGGTGGCGGTTTTCCGCTCGGCGTATTATGACTGCTGGCAGACCTCTGTCCTTTTTCGGATGGAGAGCCGCCAGCAGCCATACTGGCGGGCGGCAGGGAAGTGGAGGTTGCTCCACCTCCACCGCCACGTCAACAGAACACCGGCCACCGAATCACGTCCTGTGATTCGGCGTGGCGGTGTTCTGTTGACGGTGTGGTGGCGGCAGAGCAGCCCCCTTGGATCCCGTCCCCTCCCGGAGGAGGGGGTGTGTGAGTGTGTGTATGCATGCGGGGTGTTGTGTGTTTGGAAATGAGAGCGTGTATGTATGTATGTCTGTATGGATGTGTGCGTGTATGTCTGAATGTGGGTGGGTGCGCATGACTGTGGGTGTGGCTGTTGGCATGTATGTTGATGTGTGTGCGGGTATGTGTGTTGGTGGTGCCTGCGTGCGTGTCGGGTGTGTATGTGTAAGTTAATGTTGGGGTGGGGAGGGGGGTCCTGCCACATTTGGGGGTGGCAGGGGTGGTGGGGGGTGGGGGAGACCCCTATCAGTGCCAGGGAATGAATTCCCTGGCACTGATAGTGCTTACCGCCATGGATTTCATGGCGGTTTCAAACCCCATGAATTCCATGGTGGTCAACAGGGTCATGATACCGCCGGCAGTATTGTGACGGCCGCCGGGCTGGAGACCCAGGCCTCCAGCCCAGCGGTCGTCTCCGCCCTGGCGGTCGGAATGGAGAAGTGGCGGATGACCATGGCGGAACCGCCATGGTCATAATTCCAAAATTTTTGCCGCCAGCCTGTTGGCGGTAAAACCGCTGCTTCTCCGCCGACCGCCAGGGTCGTAATGACCCCCTTAGTGTTATCCAGAGCCCATCTACACATGCAACAATGACCACATTTATAGAAACCTCTAGATACAAAAGTCAACCAACTAATCTGTTGTCTAGGATAACTGGGACTAAGGATACTTTTTAAAGATCTTCCTTTATGATAAGTAGTAGCAGGGTGATCTGAGATAAATTAATTCAATGACGTATCTGCCTGAAGTAAGTGCCACAGTTTCCATAAACCTTTCCAGAGTTTTCCAGAACTCCAATTATAGTTTGTAATCAATCTCACTTTGTTAATATTATGTGTACTCTTTTGAACCATATTGGTGCATAACGTAGCCTTTCTGTCTAACCTCTGAATTCTAGTTTTAGTAGATCCTATCACATGTGCATTATAACCTGTCATAATGAATCTTCGTTCCATATCCATAAACATTCTTGAAATTTGCTATACTCACTACAATTATGTGTCACCCTAACCACCTCACCAAAGGGTACAGTATTGCTTTGAAAATAAATAGACATGCAAGCTGGTAGTATGTGTTAGAAATGGGGTCTTTGGTTGGCAGTCAGGTTACCCCCTGTCCAAGCAAGGACCCTCACTCTAGTCAGGGTAAGTCACACACAATCCAAATTATCCTGTGCCCACCCTCTTGTAGCTTGGCACTGAGCAGTCAGGCTTAACTTAGAAGGCAAAGTCTAAAGTATTTGTGCAATAAATCATACAATAACACAATATAGCACCACAAAAATACACCACACAGTGTTTGGAAAAATATATAATATTTATCTGGATATTTGCAGGTCAAAACGATAAAAGATGCAATAAGAAATTGTAGAATGAAGTGTCCTTAAGTCTTTAAAAAGCAAACAAAGTCTCTTTCAAGCACAAAGTACCTGGTTTGGAATGAAAAATCTCCGCAGAGGGCCGCAGAGGAAGAGATGCGTGGAAAATGGCATCTGCGTCGGTTTCGCCCCTTCACACACGGACTTGGGTCATTATTTTTCACGCGGGGAAGACGTTGCGTCGATTTCGGGCGTGCGGACAGTCTCCTCTGTGGGTCGTGGGGTTCTCAGACGCCCCGGGGTCTGTGCGTGGAATCCCGGGCTTGTTGTCCGTCTGCGCGTCGTTCCGGTGGGCTGTGCGTGGAATTTTCTTCCTCACAGCAGGCGTTGCGTCGATTCCCTCTCTGGAAGTCGGGCGGCGTTGTCCAGGTGGGCCGTGCGTCGAAGTTCCGGTCGCACCGCAGGTGTCGCGTCGATCTTTTCCTTGCGAAGTCGAGCGTCGTCGTCCCTGAATTTTTCACCATGGAGCAAGCTGTGCGTCAAATTTTTCGCCGCACATGGAGTCCAGTTGAAAGAAAGAAGTCTTTTTGGTCCTGAGACTTCAAAGAACAGGAGGCAAGCTCTATCCAAGCCCTTGGAGAGCACTTCTGCAGCAAGGCAAGAGTTCAGCAAGGCAGAAGGGCAACAGCAAGGCAGCAGTCCTTTGTAGAAAGCAGTCAGGTGAGTGCTTTGGGCAGCCAGGCAGTTCTTCTTGGCAGGATGCAGGTTCTGGTTACAAGTTTTCTTCTCCAGGAAGTATCTGACGTGGTAGGGCAGAGGCCCTGTTTTATACCCAAATGTGCCTTTGAAGTGGGGGAAGACTTCAAAGAGTGGCTTAGAAGTGCACCAGGTCCCCTTTCAGTTCAATCCTGTCTTCCAGGGACCCAGTAGGGGGTGTGGCTGTCCTTTGTGTGAGGGCAGGCCCTCCACCCTCCCAGCCCAGGAAGACCCATTCAAAATGCAGATGTATGCAAGTGAGGCTGAGTACCCTCTGTTTGGGGTGTGTCTGAGTGAATGCACAAGGAGCTGTCAACTAAACTCAGCCAGACGTGGATTGTAAGGCACAGAAAGATTTAAGTGCAAAGAAATGCTCACTTTCTAAAAGTGGCATTTCTAGAATTAAATCCAACTTCACCAGTCAGCAGGATTTTGTATTACCATCCTGGCCATACTAAATATGACCTTCCTACTCCTTTCAGATCAGCAGCTACCACTTCAATAATGTAGGAGGGCAGCCCCAATGTTAGCCTATGAAGGGAGCAGGCCTCACAGTAGTGTAAAAACAAATTTAGGAGTTTTACACTACCAGGACATGTAAACTACACAGGTACATATCCTGCCTTTTACCCACACAGCACCCTGCTCTAGGGGTTACCTAGGGCACACATAAGAGGTGACTTATATGTAGAGAAAGGGGAGGTTTAGGCTTGAAAAGTAGTTTTAAATGCCAAGTCGAAGTGGCAGTGAAACTGCACACACAGGCCTTGCAATGGCAGGCCTGAGACAAGGTAAAGGGGCTATTTAAGTGGGTGGCACAACCAGTGCTGCAGGCCCACTAGTAGCATTTAATCTACAGGCCCTAGGCACATACAGGGCACTTTACTAGGGACTTATAAGTAAATTAAATAGACCAACTGGGTGTGATCCAAGGTTACCATGTTTAAAGGGAGAGAGCATATGCACTTTAGCACTGGTTAGCAGTGGTCAAATGTGCAGAGTCTAAAAGCCAGCAAAAACAGTGTCTAAAAAGTGGAGGGGGGCAGGCAAAAAGTTAGGGGTGACCACCCTAAGGCTGTCAGGTCTAACAGTATGTAATAGCAAATTACAAGATGCAGTTATCCAAAACAACATAAAAAAAGTTTAGAAATGTACTGATATGCAAAATGCATGTTAGAATCCCCCTATTGAGGTACTCTAAAAACTGTTAAGTTCATCACCTGTCCAAATCATAAAACAGCAATTGATAAATCTACCCCAGACCACAGATCTGCCCCTCCTCAAACCAACCCATGAAGAGGTTGGCATATGAAGTGCTAAATCTGGATCCCATCACGGTACTCTGTAATTGCCTAAACCAATCACCATTAAACAGGGAAACATAACCTTCCAATATGAGTTTAGCCATTGAAATCAACATGTCTGTATGATCCAATAGTTCTATGGATCTGGTTCTCAAAAATGTTTCACTGCCACAATACTGTTATCATGTGTGATATTCGTATTTAGTGAGACAATGTCAAGTATAAGTCTACAGCGGGCTGCTGTGTGACATGGCTTCAAGTAATGAAAAAAAGCATTATGACCCAGCCAGCATTGAGCGTGTCAAATCCCTTTTTATTTTATTTTACCTTCAGCCATGTTGTACAGCAGCCCCTAGCTCAATGTAACATGCCTAAAAACACACTGAAAAAGACAAATAGCTCTCTTGGAATTCATCCATATGAGGACACAGGAAGAATGACAGAGAAAAAAACATTTTGGTAAAAAGCACAAAAAAGATATATCACACTTGCGAAGCCAAGACTGAAGGAGTTGTAAATGTTCACAGAAATGCCTTGTGATGGGATGGAGCTTGCCTGGTCTGAAGATGGCCGCAATTTAGCCAAGCTCCTTCAGCTGATTTATTTAATCCTCAAGAATACTGTGCCCAAATCTGCATGCAAAGTTACCCTGCCTGCTGAACACTTGGAGTGCCCTATGCTTCCAAAAGTCTGCGACGTAGAGGAGCCCTCTAGCCACTCATTGCTGTCTGCCACACATGTGAGACACAGCGTGGGCCACAGGGCCTATTGCATGGCTTGTGAAATGGTGTGGGGTCCCGCTCACCTATCCTCACTGCGCCTGGTGCTAGGGAAGGAGACTTTGCAGCCCCAGTCACCTGTATCTGTGTGTGAGCTGGAGCTTGTCGGACACAGATGATGTGACTAGTGAAGGTATCCTGCAGCGAGGACCAGGTCTCTCACTGCTGGCTGTCGGCACTGCAGGGAGCTGTGCTGGGAGCCTGGGACATGGTTCGGCTTGGAGGCTGAGCATTATCTTGCACCTCCTGCCTCCCTAAGGGGCATTAGGTGGGTGATTGGCGGGGGCTCTCCTGAAGACCTCTGCCTTACACACAGCAGTGTAAGTGGGCCTTGTACTTCCCTGGGGCCTCATTCATACAGCAACAAAGCTGACCATGAGGCTTATGTGTCAGGGGTCTTGAACGTGGCATATCATGAAGCTTATTATTGTGCTGCTCAATTATGTTCGCTCACTTCTGGCTTCACGGCCCTGTGGATCTCCCTCACCCATGGTTAGAACGGGATGCTGTTCTCCCATTGTTTTTGCCAGACTTTTTGTGCAGCAGGGTTACGCGTCCATACCTCATAATGGACCTTACTGGTACCACACAATGCCTCTGGAAGAAACTTGCTGATCTGCAGTCTGGGTCTCTGCTATACCCCCGGCTTCCACTGGAGTGGTGTACGTGGTTCCCCTGGTGCAGGAGAGGGCCACAGCACGCGCTCTTCAAGGGACTGGACTGAGGTGTATGGGCAATTTCTTTGAAGAGGACACGCTCATTGATTGGGATCAGGTGAGTACCCAATGTGGAGCAGCCATCGTTCTAGCACAGTTTCAATACTATTACTAAAGAGCGTGTCACACGCTACAGGCTCTGCTGGATAGTTCTCTAGAGGAACAACCGGTTACCCTCTCTGACCAATTTGCTGCAAGCGGCAATATAATGGTGTGTGGTGGCTAAGTTGCACACTTTCTCAAAAGAGGCCCGTAATCCCAGCGTCTCTATGGCTCATATGGACTGGCAGCAAGATTTGGAGATAGTGATCAGTGACAAGCAATGGGCCTATTGTTGTTCAGTGGTTCGGTCTGTCTTTTTCAATAGCCAGCATCGCTTGATACACTTCAAATTCCTTAACCGGGTGTATTACACCCTGGCTTGATTAATTCACTATGGCTGAGATAAGGACTCCTGCTGTCTGCACTACGGAGGCTGCCAACTTTGCTCATGTATCATGGTCTTGCCCAGGCATACAGCAGTTCTTGCTTGCTGTGATCCAGGTAAAGCAGGAGATCACTGCTGATTTGAAGATATCTACACCCCTTTAGCAATATTAGGCTATGATCAGGAGGTCCCATGGGCCGGCAGGAGGCTTGTAGCAATGGGGTTCCTACTGGCGTGGCGTAAAATACCCATGCATTGTATTAAAGGTCTCCTGAACACAGGGCACAGCACATATGGCATACTGATTTGACATACTGCAGTAGTCAATCTGATGCGTATCATAATCTTATGCCATTCTGCAGCTGACTGAAGGACATTTGTCAGGCGTATCTCGAGTACTTGAGGGATGTTGCTGTTGAGGGCGAAGTAATGAGTGGCGTAGTGACGTAGATATGTTGCGGTATAGTTGCCTCTCTGCCTTTCAAAAGAGTGTCACGCTAGCGCTGGCCGTGTGTGGGATTGTCCTTAGGCAAGGCGTCATTCACTGACTGCACGAATGTGTAGTAGGTCTGAAATGGATATCGTCCACTGAACTTTAGGCAATATCTAATATGGACACTTATATTTATATAATGGGTCATACCCTTTCTATCGCTGCACGTATTTCAAAATGCAGTTTGTTTGCCTTGATTTTGCTCATGCTTACTGTGAACCTGTAACGTCTACCATTACGTTTTCTGTACCTCACCAGGAACTGTCAAGCCATTATTTGCTGTCCGGTTGTTATACTAAATGGAGAAAAAAAATCTTTGAAAAATAAATAAATGAAAAAAAACAATGACTTGTGATTGCAAGTGAGTCATAAATGTACCAAAGTGCTGCTTGTACTCCTATTCTAGGTATGAAAGATGCATTTGAAATACTGCAACAAAATCTGAAGAATCCCCCAAAAAACTGCTCAACATGATTAGAAGCAGCAAGCAAAATAATGACCTACAGGCAGACAGTAAGGATGGGAAAAAGTTAATCAATCAAATCTGCACTCAATGTTGGCCTCAGAAAGCTAAGGGGAACAAATACATATTGTATGAAAGTGCCCTTGTTGGCATGGTTACTCCCCACTGTTTGCCGGGTATTGATGCCAACTTTGATTGGGAGAGTGCTGGGACCCTGCTAACTAGGCCCCAGCACCAGTGTTCTTTCCCAAAATCTGTAACTTTGTTTATACAATTTGTACACCCCTGGCACCCAGATAAGTCCCTTGTAAAAGGTACCCATGGTACCAAAAGACCTGTGGCCAGGGAAGGTCCCCAAGGGCTGCAGCACGTATTATGCCACCCAGGGGACCTCTCACCAAGCACATGCACACTGCCTCTGCAGCCTGTGTGTGCTGGTGGGGAGAAAGAGGCAGAGTCGACATGGCACCCCTCTCACAGTGCCATGCCCACAAACCACTGCCTGTGTCATAGGTAAGTCACCTCTCTAGCAGGTCTTACAGCCCTATGGCAGGGTGCATTACACAACAGGTGAGGGCATAGCTACATATGCCCCTACAATGTGTAAGTCCATTCTTAGACATTGTAAATGCAGTGTAGCCATATTGAGTATCTGGTCTGGGAGTTTGTCATTACGAACTCCACAGCTCCATAATGGCTTCACTGAATAGTGGGAAGTTTGGTATCAAACTTCTCAGCACAATAAACCCACACTGCTGCCAGTGTTGGGTTTATTGAACAATGCACCAAGAGGGAATCTTAGAGATGTCCCCTGTATTTTACCCAATCTTTTAGTGCAGGACTGACTGGACTGCGCCAGCCAGCCAGCCTCTAAGAGACAAGTTTTTGGCCACATGGGGCGAGAGCCTTTCTGCTCTTGGTGGCCAGAAACAAAGCCTGCACTGGTGGTGCTTCACACCTTCCCCCTGCAGGAACTGTAACACCTGGCGGTGAGCCTCAAAGGCTCTGGCCTCTTGTTGCAGTGCCCCAGGGCACCCCAGCTAGTGGAGCTGCCAGCCCCCCGGTCAAAGCCCCACTTTTGGCAGCAAGTCCAGCGGAAAAATTAGGGAAAGCAGGAAGGAGTGACAACCCCAGCTAGGACCACCTCTAGGGAGTCCAGCTGCTGAGGTGACCCCATCCCTGCAGAATCCTCCATCTTGATTTGGAGGACAGTGACCAATAGGGTTAGGTTTGTGTCCCCCTCCCCAAAGGGAGTGGACACAAGAAGGGTGTAACCACCTTCAGTGTCAGTAGCCATTGGCGACTGTCCTCTGACCCCTGTAATGCCCCTAAATCCAGGATTTATGGGCTCCCCTGAACCAAAGTCATCAGATTCCTGGCAATCTCAAAAGAAGAAAGAAGAAGGACTGCTAAGAAGAAAGAAGAAGGACTGCTAAGCTGAAACCCCAGCAGAGAAGGAGGAAGATGAAAACTGACTTGGCTCCAGCCCTACCGGCCTGTCTCCTGCTTTAACAGCCCTGCAAAAGAAGCAGATGCGTCCTGAGGATCCAGGGACTTCTGCCACGCTTTCAGATGACTGCCTGCATCACAGAGGGCCAAAAACTCCCATGGACAGCGGCCCTGTTCAAGAAGAAACTACATCTAAGGACTCCAGAGCCTCCCCGGATCTGTGAGTCCTGACCACTCTGCACCCGACACCCATGGCCCGTGTCCAGGTGGCCCAACCAACTATAGAGGATCCCCAGGTGATTCTAAGCAAGTGCACAACCTGGGTTGACCTCTCCTGTCCTCTCCTGTCCCCCACGACATCCAGAGGATCCCCCTAACAGCAAAAGCTCTGGATGAAGATATTCAATGCCAAAAGGTACACTGCAGCACCCAGGTCTTGGAGAACCCGACCTCCAGTGCAGCAACATTCAGCAGGTGGACTCCCTACTTGCCCTGATAACCGATCCCCTAGGCCTAGCCTGCAGCATCTAGGTGACCCCTGGGGCACCCTCATAGGAAAGCATTGGGAGCCCAACGTTCTGTTTGCACCCTGCACCCGGCTTCCCCTGCGCCGCTGAGGGTAGGTTTGGTGCATCCTTATTGCCCTGCCCTGTGCTCCTCTAATCCCCCCAGGTCTGCCCTCCAAAGACACGGGTACTTACCTGCCAGCAGGTTTGAAGCCGAGTGCCCCCAGTCTCATTAGAAGCCCATGTTAAACTTGCCTCATCTTTGACCTCTGCACCTGGCCAACCCTGTGTTGGTGGTGGGTGTTTGGGGGTAACTTGAACCCCGACCAGTGCACTTCCTAACCCCCGCAGACTGGAACTGTAGGTGTTGTACATACCTGCAAAACATACTAACTTTTCTTCCCCCCAGGAACTGTTCTGAAAATTGCAGTGTCAACTTTTAAAACAGATTATTGCCATGTATTTAAAAACTGTACAACTTGCCAATTCTAATCAAAGTTGTATTGATAAAAATGTGAAATATTTATTTATACTTACCTGCAACTTGAATCTTGTGGTTCTAGAAATAAAGTAACAAAATATATTTTTGCTATATAAAAACAATTGGTCTGGAGTTATGCTATTGAGTGTGTGCTTCTTCTATTGTCTGTGTGTGTACAACATATGCTTTGCACTACCCTCTGATAAGTCTAACTGCTCGGGCACTAACACAAAAGAGACCATCAGTATTATCTACTTTAGCCTCTGTTAAGCCTCTGGTGAACCCCTGGACTCTCTGCACACTATATCTCATTTTGATGTAGTATATACACATATGCATTTAGAAAATATGCAAGAAAAGCATATTTTATAATCACAGCAGATATCGTATTGGCCCGTGATGGAACAGTCCACAGTCTGGCAACCCATCGCCAAAAAGCACTGCTTTAGACTGCAGTACAATATTTAATACATTTCCAATGCAAATTCAGATTTTTAAAGCATACCACAAATTAAATTGCCACATGCTCTTGTTGAACTCCTCACAATTTTCACAATCAAAAGTAGGATGTCCAGTGAGAGACCGACTGGACCAGGATCACACCAGCCTGCTAAAGCCACAAGTACAATGCAGCCATTTTAGAGCCAAAATCGTGAATTTGGACACTGCATAAATTGATATTAGTGCCGTTTTTTTTTGGGAATAAAGTAGCCCTTTGGTGCTTAATCCCTCAATCTTCAAAGTCATTTGGCAGGAATTTTCTTGATGCGAAACTGCTAGTAAACTGAACGCATGAAAATGGGCCTGTTGTACATAGAATGTTTATATGCTAAGCAAAACGACCAAGGTCCTTAAAATGTGAATAACTGTGTGCAAACATTTTGTAACCGTGCAGATAAGACCCAGCTTCAGCCTGCATGCAAGAGGACGGTCTCCGTGTTGCTTCTGGTATAACAATGACGCCAAGGCAACAAATATGACACAATAATGCTGTGTCTCGTTTTAGGAGATAAAATGGCAGTGCTTAATTTGTGCTTGCTGTTTCCAGTGATGAGCACCGGCACTTATTTTTGAGGGCCGGGGCTTATTCTTCGTCTCAAGCATTTGCTGGGAGCAAAAGACACACATGGGAAAGACGGAAGAAAGGAAAAACGAAAAAGCGTAATAAAGGGAGAAAGTAGAAAGCTGCAAGAGTGAGCTGAAGGGGAAGGGAGTGGCTTTATATGGAATGAAGAGGCCCAGATGGCTTCAGGATTACGCTGCCTCAGTATTCCGTGTTCCCACATTCAATTGCAGCAGCCGCGTGTTTAAGAGGAGGGCTTTCGGGACCGGCACGTTTTTATTTACAAATAGACACTGTCACACTGGCTACAGGAATGTTAAAGGAAAAGAAAGGACTGGCCTACAGACAATGACCTAAAATAAAAGCGCCATGACGCGGTCTGCGTTGTTTGTGGCATAATATTTTTTTTGCTTTAAACCAACATGTAAAAAACACAACAAACAACAAAGGGATCGGGGCAGGCAATCAACAGTTTTTTTTTGTTTACAAGAAATTGTGCAAGCACAGCGCAAGCACTGTACAGGCGAAACCTAAAAAGCAGAGACATTTGATCCTTAGTTCTAGAGTCTGTCTCTTGATTATCCGTAAGCAGAGCCATGTTTATGAAAATCGAAGTACTGAGGTTCTGCGTCTGAGTGTTTTTGTTAAATCTGAGCAAGACTTCGTCCTCCAGATTTTCAACGGCTACTTTTGCTACAATAAAGCAATTTCAAATGTTGTCAAAAACTCTTTCATAAAAACTCCCTCTTAAAAATGGTTAAAACGTATACTTTACAGCAACAGGTATGATGAATTTAACTTAAGGGGTTCAATTAAATATTTCCTATTTCCTTCCAGGTCAAAATATTCCCGGCGATCTGGGACACATTGGTTAAATTATTTTATGGAATTTACAGATAGACATAGATATCAATATATTAAAATCTCTTTATTTGTATGGACATTCTTTTTTTCTCTTTCGATTTTAATAGAGCTCACTAATGCACAAAGACGACCTGGAGCGAAGTCCGCTGAACAAACAGAGGTTGCAACTAGGCAAGTTAAAGCTGGAACAGCCAAAATCTCTCAATAGGAGGTTTGTTCCAAAGAGAGAACACCTGAAAAGAAAAGGTATGTCTCTCTGGATGGGATTTCTAGATCTTGGAAACACTGAGTAAGGAAGCATGGACCCAACACAGGCAGCTCGAAGGAGTATACTGATTAAAAAGTTGCAGTATGAGGGGAAGGCCATTGCAAAGAATAGGTTTGAGAGAAGTACAAAGATTTTTTAACATAACCTGTTAGTGCATTGGAGCTAAGGGGCTGATGGAGTTTCTTCAAAAGATGGGAAATCAGAATCCTGAATGGGAGTATGAGCAGTACTTAGGCCACAATATTTTGAACCACTTAGAGAGTGAATCGTGGATACATTACAGGGGAGTTGGCATAATGCAAGGTGGGAGAAGTCTTGGCCTGGATGATATTAAATAGGTGTGATCTGGAAGAAAAAGGACAACTTTGACCTCTGTCCACCAGACTGATAGACTGTGGAAGAGGGGGTCATCACCACCATCTCTATTCTGGCTGTGTTATGCTAAAAGCAGGTGTGCTTCATTAAAGGAGTAATAATCTCAATATGATCTGAGTATCACCAGCGTAGCACATGGAGGACAGACCACATGATCAAGTAAGCCTTACTAATGCAGTCACACAAATTCTCAGTAAGATAGGGCTAGGTGAGGATCCTTACCCCACAAGCAAGTTTGTTTCTGGACGGGGATGGAAACGTGGCATTACAATTTTCTGTCACTGCTCATATAGAAAGGAGGAAATCCAATTCTATATTTGACCCTTGAGCTCTGCTCCATGCAGCCTTTCAATCAACGCTGCATGGAGCACAGTATCAAAAGACGTGTAGAGATTGAGAAGAATGAGAGCCGCTGTGCCCTTCTGGTCTAGGACCATGCAAAGCTCATTCTGTGCATCAATGAAAGCCTCTTCAGTGCCTTGAAAGGGGAGGAGGGCTGCTTGTGAAATGAGAAATGAAAGAAGATATCTTCCTGAGTTACCTTGGCTACAAAGTGTGTTTTTTACCGGAGGCATCACAGAGGCTCCTTTTCCATTCTAGGGGTACTACAGCTTAGGTCTAAGAAGAATATATTAGTGACTGAGCACCACTGTAACTATCCAACGAACAATTGTAGAATAACATGGGTCACGAGGTTTGTTAGAGTTGACTGCTTTTATCAATTGGGTCAGACAGTCCAGAGACATAAGGCATAATTGACCTTAATGGAAGAGTTAAAGCTAGCATGACCAAGAGAAAGGTGCATCCTTTATGGCATTCATTTCAGAAATCGTTTATACCTCACTTTTGAAGCTTTTTCGTACAGTCTAGAATACCTCAAGCTATTATTGAGAGCCTGGCATTTTGGCATAATACTGTCACCTCAAAAACAGGCTTCGCAACTGTATTTTCACAAACACGCTTCAAATGGTCAATACTGCACGATGGAACTGAGATGAATTGTTTGCATCAGTGTAAAACCTGTTAACTTGCTTTCTGGTAATTAAGGAAGATGTCCTAACATGATGTCATTAGATGTGCATGGGAAGTTTGTACGTATTCGAACTAATGCATTTCGTTATTCCACTTGAAAAAAATCACTCGAAGTGGTAGACTGCACGAGTGCCTGAGGGGGCAAGAGCGCAAACAAAATCTGTGTAGGAAAGTACCATGTTGCCTGGCATGTTACCCCTATTTTTACTTGTGTGTCAGTTTGTTTTTGCCTGTCTTACTGGGATCCTGCTAGCCAGGACCCCAGTGCTCATAGTTTGTGGCCTGAATGTGTTTCCTGTGTGGTTCCTAACTGTGTCACTGAGGCTCTGCTAACCAGAACCTCAGTGCTTATGCTCTCTCGGCTTTTAAAATTGTTACTGCAGGCTAGTGACCATTTTTACCAATTTTAATTGGCACACTGGAACACCCTTATAATTCCCTAGTATATGGTACCTAGGTACCCAGGGAATTGGGGTTCCAGGAGATCCCTATGGGCTGCAGCATTTCTTTTGCCACCCATCGGGAGCTCAGACAATTCTTACACAGGACTGCCACTGCAGCCTGAGTGAAATAACATCCATGTTATTTCACAGCCATTTTACACTGCACTTAAGTAACGTATAAGTCACCTATCTATCTAACCCTCACTTGGTGAAGGTTAGGTGCCAAGTTACTAAGTGTGAGGGCACCCTGGCACTAGCCAAGGTGCCCCCACATAGTTCAGGGCAATTCCCCCGGACTTTGTGAGTGCGGGGACACCATTACACGCGTGCACTACATATAGGTCAATACCTACATGTAGCTTCACAATGGTAACTCCGAATATGACCATGTAACATGTCTAAGATCATGAAATTGTTCCCCCATGCCAAATCTGGTATTGGGGTGCCAATCCCATACATCTCCAGGGCTCCAGCATGGACCCCGGGGACTGCCAAACTAGCTCTCTGGGGTTTTCACTGCAGCTACCGCTGTTGCCAACCCACAGACAGGCTTCTGCCCTCCTGGGGTCTGGGCAGCCCAGTCCCAGGAAGGTAGAACAAAGGATTTCCTCTGAGAGAGGGTGTTACACCCTCTTCCTTTGGAAATAGGTGTTAAGGGCTGGGGGAGGAGTAGCCTCCCCCAGCCTCTGGAAATGCTTTGAAGGGCACAGATGGTGCCCTCCTTGCATAAGCCAGTCTACACCGGTTCAGGGATCCCCCAGCCCCTGCTCTGGCGTGAAACTGGACAAAGGAAAGGGGAGGAACCACTCCCCTGTCCATCACCACCCCAGGGGTGGTGCCCAGAGCTCTTCCAGTGTGTCCCAGACCTCTGCCATCTTAAATGCAGAGGTGTGAGGGCACAATGGAGGCCTCTGAGTGGCCAGTGCCAGCAGGTGATGTCATAGACCCCTCCTGATAGGTGCTTACCTGGTTGGGTGGCCAATCCTCCTCTGAGGGCTATTTAGGGTCTCTCCTGTGGTTTCTGTTAAGATAACGAATGCAAGAGCTCACCAGAGTTCCTCTGCATCTCTCTCTTCGACTTCTGCCAAGGATCGACCTCTGTCTGCTCCAGGACATGTGCAAAACTGCAACAAAGTAGCAAGACGACTACCAGCAACATTGTAGTGCCTAATCCTGACGGCTTTCTCGACTGTTTCCTGGTGGTGCATGCTCTGAGGGCTGTCTGCCTTCACCCTGCACTGGAAGCCAAGAAGAAATCTCCAGTGGGTCGATGTAATCTTTCCCCTGCTAACGCAGGCACCAAACTTCTGCATCACCGGTCCTCTGGGTCCCCTCTCATCTTGACGAGCGTTGTCCCTGGAACACAGGAGCTGGATCCAAGTGACCCCGACAGTCCAATGGTCCTTCTGTCCAAATTTGGTGGAGGTAAGTCCTTTCCTCCCCATGCCAGACAGTAATCCTGTGTACTGCGTGATCTGCAGCTGCTAGGGCTTCTGTGCACTTTTGCAAGGAACCCTTCGTGCACAACATAGCCCAGGTCCCCAGCACTCCGTCCTGCATTGCTCAACTCGCTGAGTTGACCACCGGCCTTGTGGGACCCTCCTTTGTAGTTTTGAGATGACTGCGGTGCTCAGATTTCTTGAACACCTGCTCAAGTGCTTCTGCGGGTGCTGTCTGCTTCTGCGTGGGCTCTCTGTACTGCTGAGCACCTCCTCTATCTCCTCCTCCAAGGGGCAATCTCCTGGTCCACCCTAGGCCCAGGAAGCACCCATTTTCTTTAAACACAACCTTTGCAGCTACCAAGGCTTGATTGCGGTCTTTCTGCATGGAAACAACTCTGCATCCTCCAGCACGCCGTGGGACATCTTCTGTGTAAAGGAGAAGTTCCTGGCATCTTCCATTGTTGCAGAATCTTCAGCTTCTTCCACCCAGAGGCAGCCATTTTGCACCTTCATCTGGGGTTTAGTGGGCCCCTGCCCCCCCTAACAATTTTGTGACTCTTGGACTTGGTCCCCTTCCTTTACAGGTCCTCAGGTCCAGGAATCCATCTTCAGTGCTTTGCAGTCAGTTGTTGTCCTAGCAGAATCTCCTGTCACAACTTTAGTGTGTTTCTGGGGAAGTAGCGTAACTTTACTCCTACTTTTCAGGGTCTTGGGGTGGGGTATCTTGGACACCCTTAGTGTTTTCTAATAGTACCAGCGACCCTCTACACACTACACGAGGCCTCGGGTCCATTTGTGGTTCGCATTCCACTTTTAGAGTATATGGTTTGTGTTGCCCCTAGGCCTATTGCATCCTATTGTGATCTACAGTGTTTGCACTACTTTTCTAACTGTTTACTTACCCGATTTTGGTTTGTGTGTATATTTTGTGTATTTAACTTACCTCCTAAGGGAGTATATTCTCTGAGATATTTCTGACACATTGTCACTAAAATAAAATACCTTTATTTTTAGTAACTCTGAGTATTGTGATTCTTATGATATAGTGCTGTATGATATAAGTGGTATAGTAGGAGCTTTGCATGTCTCCTAGTTCAGCCTAAGCTGCTCTGCTATGGTTACCTCTATCAGTCTAAGCTGCTAGAACACTACTAATCTTCTAATAAGGGATAACTGGACCTGGCACAAGGTGTAAGTACCATCAGGTACCCTCTATAAGCTAGGTCAGCCTCCTACAGTCTGCAAGTTGTATTTACTGGCAACCATGGTGTGATGGTGCGAAAAGACACAGGCAGATGTCAGTTTGGGGCCTCACACTCTGGCCATATTAGTAAAACTGCTCTGGTAGTAGTAACTGCAACAAAGTGAATATTAGCACAATACTACCTATTACAAGGGTGTTCTCGTGCTCAAGCCAGCTTTTGTGCTACCCCCTACACAAAAAGATTCTGTTAAACCTTAACAAAACACAAAGCACATCCTCCATTTCTAAATCAATATGTCAAAATGTGACTAACTGAAACTAACAGAATTGGTATTCGACACGCTCTACTTACAGCAGCGCTCGCTTGGTTTGTTGTAAGTGAAATGTACTATTTGAGTGTCATTCATGTAACTTGTTAAAATCAATTGAACAATCATTTAATAATTCAACCCCTAGTTTACTATTCTTTACTGGCTCTCTATGGTCTACTAACTCATCAGTTATCTTGTTGCCATGGTTACCATACTTTCTTTTCATAAAGGTGCTTTTATTTGACAGATAAACTGACTGTCGTTATTCATAAAAATTTCAAGTCCAATTGCTCATGGTAGGCTGTTGCTTGATAAAAGGTGAGGAGAAGTTCTCCTCTTTCAAAGTGAAACAATATGCTGGGGTTATTGTTTGCATTATGTTTATTTATATGCTTAAGCAAATATGTTGTAACATTTGTAAGCATCTGGAACACACACATGTTATATATATATATATTAGAAATGGGGTCTTTGATTGGCAGTCAAGTTACCCACTGTCCAAGCAAGGACCCTCACTCTAGTCATGGTAAACGGGAATCAACCTCAGTTAACCACCGCTCACCTCCTTGGTAGCTTGGCACAAGCAGACAAGCTTAATTTCAGAAGCAAGGTGTAAAGTATTTTTACCAACACACACAGTAACCCAGTGAAAACACCTCAAAATGACACAACACAGGTTTAGAAAAATAGATAATATTTATCTAAACAAAACAAGATCAAAACAACAAAAATCCAACATACACAAGTCAAGTTATGAATTTAAAAGCAAAAGAGTCTTAAAGCCTTTAGAAAACAGTGAGAACGTTGTAAGCATACAAAAGTACCTGGGTAGCATAAACAAAAAGCCGCACAGGCGAGTGTGTGTCGGAAAAGGCCAGTGATGCATCAATTTCTCCCTTGCAAGCGAGAGCGAGCATCGTTCCGGATGGGTCGACGTGCGTCGTTTCTTCTCTCCCGCAAGAGAGTGATGCGGCGATCCAGACGGGCACCTCGGGTCCGGGCAGGCTTTCCATTGATTTTCTGTGCCCAGCTATGTTGTGTCGAAATCTAGTCGCACGGTCTGAATAAACCGCACTGCGTGGATGCTTGCTTGGTTAACAGCAGCTGCTGTGGGTGTTGCACGTCTTTTCTCCAGCCACGTTGCATTGATCTCCCAGCAGGTGGAGCGTCGATTTTAACTGCAAGGCTGGCGGTGCATAATTTTTCAGCCGCGAATCGGGTGGTGAGCCGAAGGTTTCTCCGTACGGTGGTCTTTGCGTAGATTTCTGTCCTTTTCCACCAGCTGCACCTTTCAAGGGCCCAGAGACAGGTTAGGGTACCACTTGGCAGGCAGGACTCTCAGCAGAAAGCCCAAGTGCTGGCAGAGAGAAGTCTTTGTTGTCCCTGAGACCTCAACAACAGGAGGCAAGCTTAATTCAAGCCCTTGGAGATTCATCACCAGTGGAAAGTCACATAAAAGACTTGGATCCTCTTCGGGTTGCAGTGTATTTGGACACCCCGGGGACGATGCAGAGAAATCCTGGGCCTGCAGGACGAAGTCACAGGAGCTGCGTCGATCCGGTGGGCGATGCAGGGGAATTTCTGTCGCAAGGCAGGCGCTGCACCGATCTCCACTTGGGGAGCTAAGCTGTGTAGTTCCGGTTCGGCATGCTGTGATTTTCTCACTGCGATGCAGGCTGTGCATCGTTTCTGGCAAGCTGTGTGTCAACATTTTGCCGCACAGGGTGTTCTTTGCAGAGATGAAGTCTTTTTGGCCCTGAGACTTTAGGTAACAGGAGGCAAGCTCAATCCAAGCCCTTGGAGAGCACTTCTCAGCAGAGCCAGAGGGCAGCAAGGCAGCAGGGCAACAGCAAGGCAGCAGTCCCTTTCAGCAAAGCAGTCAGGTGAGTCCTTTGGGCAGCCAGGCAGCTTATCTTGGCAGATTGCAGGTTCTGTTTCAGAGTTTCTTCCCCAGTGATAACTTGTCCAGAAGTGTCTGAGTTGGTAGGGTCAGAGACCCGGTTTAAATATCCAAATGTGCCTTCGAAGTGGGGGAGACTTCAAAGAGTGGCTTAGAAGGGCACAATTTCCCCTATTAGTTCCTATCTGCCAGGGTCCCAGTAGGGGATTTGGCAGTCCATTGTGTGAGGGCAGGCCACTTTCCTTTCAAATGTAAGTGTCAGGCCCTCCACCCTCCCAGCCCAGGAAGACCCATTTAGTATGCAGATGTGTGCAGGTGTGACTGAGCATCCTGTATTTTGGGTTGTCTAAGTGAAATGCACAAGGGAGCTGTCAACTAACCTAGCCAGACATGGATTGTAAGGCACAGAAGGATTTAAGGGTAGAGAAATGCTCACTTTCTAAAAACTGCATTTCTAGAATAGTAATATTAAATCCACCTTCACCAATAAGCAGGATTTTGTATTACTATTCTGGCCATACTAAATATGACCTGGTTGCTCCTTTCAGATCGAATCTACCACTCAAACAGTATATGAGGGTAGCCCTAATGCTATCCCATGAAAGAAGCAGGCCTCACAGCAGTGTAAAACAAATTTAGGAGTTTTACACTACCAGGACATATAGAACACCCATGTTCATGTCCTGCCTTTTACCTACATAGCACCCTGCCATATGGGCTGCGTAGGCCCTACCTTAGGGGTGACCTATATGTAGAAAAGGGGGAGTTTAAGGCTTGGCAAATACTTTTAAATGCCAAGTCGAAGTGGCAGTGAAACTGCACACACAGGCCTTGCAGTGGCAGGCCTGAGACATGGTTAAGGGCTGCTTATGTGGGTGGCACAACCAGTGCTGCAGGCCTAGTAGTATTTGATTAACAGGCCCTGGACACACGTAGTGCACTTTGTCAGGGACTTACTAGTAAATTCAATATGACAACTGGGTGTGAACCAATGTCACCATGTTTTAGGGAGAGAGCATATGCACTTTAGCATTGATTAGCAGTGGTAAACTACGCAGAGTCCTAAAGCCAGAAAAAATTAGGTCAGAAAAAGAGAAGGAGGCAGGCAAAACTTTTGGGGTTGACCCTACAGAAAGGTCATTTCCAACACCACCCTTTTAAAAAAAAAAAATCTTGGTAAAATCGGTGGACCCATCCATTTTTCTGAGATCTGATTTTCACAAAATGCTTTTTAGCCCTGGCAGGATCGGTGGGGGACACCTAGACCAAGGCTAGGGGGTCAGGATAACCCTACCCAGGACCCTCTATTTTTTAAGGTTGTTTTCTGGGACCCAACTGAAGCTGAGTCCCAAGATGGCTATCAGCACTTCCTTTTTAAAATGTTGGCAGATATTAGCACAAAGACAGTTTGATCCACATCCCTATACAGCTTTATTTTTTCACCTTTAAAATCTAAAAAAAAACTGAATGGATTTACACCAAATTACAAAAAGCACAATCTGCACAACAATATCTACTTTTGAATTCGGTGTAAATCCTTTCATCAATTTGAGCTGTAGGGGTGTCTAAGGACCCTTTGGAAAAATGAATGGAGAAAACACATTTTGGGACCCTTTTTCACGGCCCCTACTTGATGGATCATCCCAAAACTTTCAAGACAGCAGCAGAACCCACTGAAGTATAAGTTTCAGTGAATTTTGTGAAGACTCGTCAAGCAGCTCCAAAGTTATTGGTAAAACCAAAAATGCTCTTCTCTTCTCATGGAAATTAGGTCCTAACTATAAATACCTACTAGCGATCTATATATTTATCTATTTAAATTTATATATTCATTGAAAAAAAGGTTGCAGGGACATTATAGTTAGGTTTCCAATTTACTTGCACAAAACCGTAGAAATTCAGAAGTGTAGTAATGGTTAACGCAAATTACTATAACTCGTGCCCTAAGGTACCTATAACTCCCGCCCCCATCATGCACAGTTTTCTCACGTTTTAGTGATAATATTTATGATACCATAGAAGGAATCATCAATGATGTAATATGTGGGGTAATTGTCTGCACATGACGAGGGTGGGTAAATTAAGAAACTAAGTATAATGTCCCTGTAAACCTTGTGTTTTCAGTAAATTTCTATTTTTTCTTTAGAAAGCAAGTGTGCATGTTAATATAACCAGCGCCGATGAATGACTTCGTCTATGCCCAGCGGTAGTTGGGCGCATGGCTCCTGCATGCACCCAAACTGCACCCGGCCACGGATGGATGCAGTAGGTTTTTTTTTCAATTTATCTCTGGATTCGCCAGTAGGCTATATATATATATATTTGGATTCACTAAAATCTTTGGCACCATTTGACAAATCTTCACAAATCTCTCCACAAAAAATGTTTAAGCTAACTCAGCTCCTTCCTGGAAAGTTCTGGCGAGGTCTGTTAAGCTGGGGCCGAAAAAAGACTGGGTCCCAAAGTGTGTTTTCCCACGCAGTTTTCAACAGGAATATTGAAGAGCAATAGACCAAAAAAATGCTGAATGGAATTATACCAAATTTGGCAGAAAGCTAGATCTTTACCCTGAAAGTGTGCTTTTTGTATTTAGGTCTAACTCTGTTCAGTAGTTTTTTAAAAATTGAAGTTACTAATGTATGTATATAATGAGACGCAGCACTACAATAGCTCTGGGAGAGCTAAAGATAAGATCTGATTGGCTGCCTCATATCAACAAAGATGTTTGGCAGCGATTTTGGACTATGGGACTCTCTCCACAACCCCCCCAAAAAATAAGAATATCACATAGAAAGAGCAAGATAGGGATAGCCTGATCCCATAAGCTTGGTGGGTGGGGGTCTAACGCTGCATTTTATTTTAGTGGCACTGTGCCCTGTGTACTGCAGTAAAGTGTCTTAAAAATGAGGCAGGCTCCTGACCTTTTCATTTAAAAGTCCCTCAGAGTGGTCCATGGCCAGGGAGTCAGCACATTGTTTTTTTTGGGAAAGGGTGCAGGCACCCTATCCCCCCTCCCTAAGCCATTCGAAGCACTTGAGGACACATCTTCTTTGGCCAATTTAGCTTTTTAGGGGCGGGGGCATGAGGCTTCCCTCACAGAGCCATGTTAGAGCCCAAGGAACTTATCCCCTGGGGTCTAGTCAAGGTTAATGTCTTAGCGACATCATTCCTGTGGACACTGTAGATGGCTCCTACCCAGCAGGAGCAGAGAGAAACGTTTTTGAGAAATCGAAGTTTAAAATGTGTTCAATTCTGGGCACAACGTTTTCATTTTAGAGCTATCCAGGCTAGACACAGATCAGTCATAGGATTCACAAATCCAATTAAATAATTTATTGCACACCGTTGGATTAGGAAGCTATATCTCTCCTTGGGCACCAATTGACTGGCTGTGACAGAAAAACATATGGTGGAACCATAATTAGCCAACATTGAACACTGAACACGTGCTAGGAAAGAAGAAAAAAAAAGGGCATAAGGGGGCAAGGCGAGCCTGCCCTACCCGAGGCTCTTGTGATGGGCACCAAAGGACCCACAGGAATAAAATAATCAAAATATTTTTGTTTCAGAATGTGAAAATCATTTGCTGAATTCTTTTTCTCAATACCAGCTGCACACAAACCTCTGCTAGGCCCTACGCTGAAACTTCCACAGCCGGCCAAAATCCTCAGCATGCCGCCTTTGATAGTGTGCAGTGTGGTTGACTTCAGAGCCCTGCCTCCAGCCAGCCACTGCGCTCAACTCCCAGTGGACTTGGATTTGCAGCAAGGCATGCTGTTTGGTCAGGTACTGCCTCAACCCTCCAGTCAGGTCTTCCTCCATATTCTCACCAGGCAGTCCAACGTCCCTTGTACATGGCCTTTGGCACTGTAAGTCAAGGCCCCCTACTGCAACGCCATAGGGTCTGGATTACAGCCAGGTCGTGCTCCCATCCCGCCAAATTAGGTCAACCCCTTAATGGGTCCTTTGGTCTAGTACAAGATTAATTCTTTAATCTCTGAATACATTTTTTTTTTCACTTTTGGCAGGATCTGCTAATGCTAAGCTGAACTTGACTATCTTGAGGGCCACGAGGGCCAGGGATCTATGAATTTAGCATAGGATTCAGAAATCCATATGGGCCTGAGAGTAAGGTTTGGTTCACTTTGCATCCTTATGCCCCTTTTCTGTTTGTTTTTCTGTTTTATTTTTTTGAGCACCGCGTAGGGTAATGGGGGTTACAAAAGAAATGTTTCTCTGATGGCCAACCAGGTGGAATGTAGTAGTTTTGCTCTCTTGTTCAATGGTATGTCTTTATTTTAAATGACGTCTCAAACATTTAGTGGATTTGCAAGTCCATAGAGGAACTAGTGTGTCTGGTGGCAGCTTGGTTTCGCCATTTGAAACAAGGGGTCCTGGGTAATGTTACTGTAAGGCACAGAGGAAATGCTACAAATGGAGGTGGTGGACCTGCAAAAAAATGTTAGGATGGGATGATAGAATTTTTCCAGTCACTCGTTCACAAAAAAAATAAACCTAGCACTTAAACCACCACCTACTCTGAACATTCCTGGACCTGAGAAGACTCCATCTGAAGTAGAAGGCCCTGCTGGAAAAAGGGGACTCGCAAAAGTACTCCAAGTTTCAGCATTCCTGAATACTGTTGGCGCCCAGTGACTGGAACTGCTCTCCAAGAGTCAAGAGGTTGGCCTCTTGTTGTGCTGCTTCAGGGAGACAAAAAGCAGAAAGACTCCTGATCCTAAGACGTTCAAGCTCCCCACTGAGGACTAGATACTGCAGGAGACTTGGCCTGAGATGGACCTGGTGTCCAGAATCCTGCCCTGAGGAACTAGGACCAGGAATGACCAGAGAATGTTTCATAGCTTAGGAGACCAAGTCAGAAGTTAAACCCTTTGACAGAGATGACCTGCTTGGTATATCCAACCTTCGCTCCATTGCTGTTGGCCTCATATTGTGTGTAGAAGTCAAACATGAACAGTGACGTTTGACGTTTGACAGTGACTATAAATAAATATTATCCATAGTTCCCCTTAATATATTTTGATAATCTTGGTGCCTTTTTGTTCACTCATTTTTGTCTACTTTTCTAAAGTGGTTTGGGAATTTTATTCTGTTATATTCTTTCCTTCAAAGTTGCTGGTAGAGTCAACTACTGGCCTGTTTGTGGATGAACGGGACAGTCACTCCTCCCTTCGTTGTTTTGAGGGGAACCAGGCAGGGATGACCCCTGTCACCCATTCTATTTGCCATTACAATGGAGCCCCTGGCAGAAAGGCTACAGAAGAACCACTCTTACTGGGGGCTGGCATTTACTCCCTGAAGAATGTTAGTATGCATGTATGCAGACAATGCCACCCTGTGTATTGGTAACCGGGCAACCAATCTTGCTGCTGTTGTTAGGGAAATTATCAATTTTTGTGGCTATGCTGGAATAACTATTAACTGGCCCAAATCTGCAATATTCCCGTTTACCTTAACTATGCAACCCTTCGACTGAGAATATTCCCTGCAATGGGCAAAGGCACTAGTTCGATATTTAGGAGTTAGCCGCAATCTAAGTGAACTTTGGAGTGCTAACTATGAGAGGCTTATGCCGTGGTTTGAGGATCGTGTACAGTCATGAAGCCAGTTGCCGCTGTCTTTGGTGGGAAGTATTGCACTTGCCAAAATGGTGGTACTCCCCAAATTCCTTTACTTATTTCAAAACCTTCCGGTCACTGGCTCCTTTCGCCACCAGCCCCGCTCAAACCTAGACACACTGGCTTTGGTGGGCAGACAACTACGAGTCAAGTGGGAAATCCTCACTTTCCCTTTTGAGCAAGGTGGACTATGGTGGTCATTCTGACCTCGGCGGTAAAAGGCGCCTACCGCCGGTCAGAAATCCTCCATAATCCCGCCGCGGCCGCGGAAACCCGCCACGGTCATTCTGACCCGCAGAAGGCAAACCTCCGAAAATCCGACATCCACAACAGACCGCCAGACCAGCGGTCGGCGGAAAAGTGGAGGTGACAAAACCTCCACCGTCACGCCAACAGAAATACGCCCATGCCATTACGACCCACGAATCCACGCGGCGGTCTTTCAAACGCGGTATTCCATTGGAGGGACACACCGCCGCGGTCAGAATACACACAAACGAACAAAACTCAGCCACATTGGCCGATTTGAATACCACACACCTGATACACATACACACACCACTCCCACACACACAATACAATATAAAACACACACCCACATCACCCACAAACCCCTACGACAGAAAATTCTGAAAGAAGGCCAGAGCGAGACACCACCATCCACAAACTAGCAGCCACAGCCACTCAACACCATCACCCACACACTATCCACACACAAAACAACACACACCACCACACTCAACACACTTAACTACACATACTCCACCCCACACATCATACACACCACCCCATGGCACCCCAAAGACACCCCCGCTTCACAGACGAAGAACTCAGGGTCATGGTGGAGGAAATCGTTCGGGTAGAGCCCCAGCTCTTCGGCACACAGGTCCAATACACCAGCATTGCCCGGAGGACGGAGCTATGGCAGAGGATTGTCGACAGGGTCAACGCTGTGGGACAGCACCCCAGAAATCGGGAAGACATCAGGAAGCGATGGAACGACCTACGGGGGAAGGTGCGTTCCATGGTATCCAGGCACAACATCGCCGTGCAGAAGACTGGCGGAGGACCCCCACCTCAACCCCCACAATTTACAACATGGGAGGAGGAAGTCTTGAACATCCTGCATCCTGACGGCCTCGCAGGAGTCGGCGGAGGAATGGATACTGGTAAGTTGAAGCTTCACTACTGCTTCCCCCCCCCCTGCATGCCAAATCATACCCCAACCCTCACCCCCATCCTCGAACCCCACCCTCACCCCCACCACCATCCTCACCCCCACCCTCACCCCCACCACCATCCTCACCCCCACCACCATCCTCACTCCTACCCCCAGCACACCTATTCCCTGCCAATGTCTCACCATCACAACCCACACATCCCAAAACCTAGGCCTGCATGCGTCCACTAAGCATGGACACCCATCACCAAAGCATGCCCAATGCATATACACATTCCCCCCACAAGCCACCCTCACCAAAGACCCCACACACGAATGCCAGCACTTGGGGACACGGGAACCCACAGATACACCCAGATGCCACACATTGAAACTATAACCATACCTCTATACCCCTGCAGGACCCGACCGTCAACACACCGCCGCGGAGGGCCCAGAATTCTCCACACCCCCCACCCAAGAGGCCGTCAGCGATGACAGCAGCTCTGTCGACCTGGACACCGATGACCAGCCCGGACCATCGGGGACCTCTGGACAGTCGGTTCCCCTCACACAGGCCCAGGCCACTACAGACCCAAACCCCTCTGGGAACACCAGCACAGCTCCCACCCAGCGGGCCCATGCCTCTGTCTCCAGGGCGCGTCAATCTGCGGTGTGTCTACCACTACAGGGCACCCAGGATAACCCACCACCCCAACAACAACAGGGACCTGGGGGCAGTGGTAGTGGGCACACCGGCCAGGGGGCAGAGGCCCAGGGAAATAGGGCAACTCGGAGGGCAGCTGTGCGACAGGGGGGGGGACGGGCCCAGGGAACCCACTCTCCACGAGGCCCTCACCACCATCATGGGAGCATACAACCGCTCCCAGGAGACGATGGCGACGGTACTGGCCCGGTTCCAGGAGATCCAGGTACTGCAGGAGGAACACTATCGGGGGTACAGGGAGGACATCAGAGCCCTCACCTCCACCCTGGTTACCATGGTAGGGCTGCTGCAGGACCTCGTCAACACCAGGACGGACACTCAACAACACCCAAGGGCCCCAGCCACTAGCCTGGACCAAGAACAGCCAACCACCTCCGCCGGCGCTAGTGGACAGGAGGCCCCCGCACAGCAGCAGCCCACCAGACCCCCACCTCCTGCAGGAGAAGAACCACCCCGCAAGAGGGCCCTGAGATCTCGCAAGAAGACAGAGTAGGATGTCAAGACCCCCGCCAGCAAAGGATACCACCTGATGTCATCCCACTGTCCCACATTGTCACCCTGTCCATCCTTGAACTGCCCATGCTCCATCTCTCCACAGGCCTCTGGACAATGCACCTGTGTGACTGTTACTCTGGACTCTGCCATGGACATTCCTTCACCATAGCCCCCACCCACTTGAAACCACCCATCCCATTTTGAGCACTTAAATAAACACCTATTTTGCACAAAACTATCTGGAGTCTGGCTGTGATTTCAAAATATTGTAATTGACATGACAGTGCAAATATGTCCTTGTACATAGTGAAGTCAACAAACAGCTGCCACAAAGCTGTAGTCCATGGGGAAACGAAGCACAGGACTCGTAGTGGGGACCCCAGATCTGAAATAGGGAGGGAAAAGCCACAACTCAGTCATCATACACTGGGGCAAATAGACAGGCAGCAGAGATGCAGGAGAGTAGTTCACATTTACTAAATTATCTTTGAATTGTTACCTGTGTCCTATTGGAAGT
Source organism: Pleurodeles waltl (assembly GCF_031143425.1). Classification (NCBI taxonomy): domain Eukaryota; kingdom Metazoa; phylum Chordata; class Amphibia; order Caudata; family Salamandridae; genus Pleurodeles; species Pleurodeles waltl. Next base: position 1,340,709,797 of record NC_090447.1, read on the forward strand.
ACTGTTCAATGATTCTGTCCCTGTTGTCTGTTTCAGCCCCGTCGTCTTCCTCCTCGTCACTCTCCTCAGGTTCCACCGCTGCCACAACACCACCGTCTCGACCATCCTCCTGCAGGAAAGGCACCTGGCGGCGCAAAGCCAGGTTGTGAAGCATGCAGCAGGCCACGATGATGTGACACACCTTCTTAGGTGAGTACATTAGGGATCCACCTGTCATATGCAGGCACCGAAACCTGGCCTTTAGGAGGCCAAAGGTGCGTTCGATCACCCTCCTAGTACGCCCATGGGCCTCATTGTACCGTTCCTCTGCCCTGGTCCGGGGATTCCTTACTGGGGTCAGTAGCCACGACAGGTTGGGGTACCCAGAGTCCCCCAATAGCCATACACGGTGTCTCTCTAGCTGTTCCATCACGTAAGGGATGCTGCTATTCCTCAGGATGTAGGCGTCATGCACTGACCCTGGGAATTTGGCATTTACATGCGAGATGTACTGGTCAGCCAAACACACCACCTGGATGTTCATTGAATGGTAACTTTTTCTGTTCCTGTACACCTGCTCCCTGTCTCTTGGGGGAACCAAAGCCACATGGGTCCCATCAATGGCACCAATGACGTTGGGAATATGTCCAAGGGTGTAGAAATCACCCTTCACTGTAGCCAATTCGCCCGCCTCAGGGAAAATGATGTAGCTCCTCACGTATTTCATCAGGGCAGACAACACTCTGGATAACACCTTCGAAAACATGGGCTGAGACATCCCAGAAGCAATTCCCACTGTTGTCTGAAATGACCCACTTGCCAAGAAATGGAGTACTGACAGGACCTGCACCAGAGGGGGAATCCCTGTGGGTTGGCGGATGGGGGACATCAGGTCGGGCTCCAGCTGGGCACACAGTTCATGTATAGTGGCACGGTTAAGACGGTAGGTCAGGATAATGTGGCGTTCTTCCATTGTCGACAGGTCCACCAGCGGTCGGTACACGGGAGGATTCATCCGTCTCCTCGCCAAACCCAGCGGACGGTGCCTAGGAAGGACAACATGGAGCACACAGTCAAGCAACCCACAGGTACGTACTCACAGCTAGCACAGTAAACGATTCTCTATGCAGTGAATGGCGTGTCTGAGTGGCTATGCAAGGCCTAGGCCTGTGTGACGCAGTTGAAATTGAGCCATGTGGACCCTCGAAATGGCGGCTGCCTGACCTGTGAAGTGTGACAATGGGATGTGAGGTCAATGCGCTGGCGTGGCACACCGCGGCGGGCGGCGGGCGAAGACCGCGGCGCGAAGCCGCATTGGTTAACATTGAAGCCTATGGGTTTCAGGAGCCAATGGCGAAGGGCGCCGGCGGTGGCGGTACGCACGGCCGCGGTACGCACCGCCGCGGACGTGACCGCCATTTTCTATCTACTTATCCACTTGCGACTTGAACTTTCACAGGAGAGGACCTATACTGCAAGTGTTGCTGTGACCTCGGTCTGGAAGGGACAATGGCTGCTGCGCCTGGGGAAAGGGCCCCTGCCTTCACTGGAGAGGAGTTGGAGAAACTTGTGGATGGGGTCCTCCCCCAGTATGCGCTACTCTACGGTCCTCCAGACCAACAAGTGAGTTTACTTCAATCTGGATTTGGGGCCACTGGCTGGCTTGGGGGCCTGGCGGGGGGCCTGGCGGGGATGGGGGGGCATGTTGGGGCTGGCGGGGGGCATGGCGGGGGGCCTGGCGGGGATGGGGGGGCATGTTGGGGCTGGCGGGGGGCCTGGCGGGGATGGGGGGGCATGTTGGGGCTGGCGGGGGGCCTGGCGGGGATGGGGGGCATGTTGGGGCATGGCGGGGGGCCTGGCGGGGATGGGGGGGCATGTTGGGGCTGGCGGGGGGCATGGCGGGGGGCCTGGCGGGGATGGGGGGCGTTGGGCCACTGGCAACGAAAATGCAGACAAACTTGAACGTGGTATTTCTCCCTCCCTGTACGTGTCACATAGGTCCGCGCCCATGAGAAGATCGGGATTTGGCGTGCCATCGCCAAGGAAGTCCGGACCCTGGGGGTCCACCATCGACGGGGCACCCACTGCCGCAAGAGGTGGGAGGACATCCGCCGCGGGAGCAAGAAGACCGCCGAGTCTCTGCTGGGGATGGCCTCCCAACGTAGGCGGGGTGCCTGCCGTCAACTGACCCCCCTGATGTTCCGGATCCTGGCGGTGGCCTACCCTGATTTGGATGGGCGCGTGAGGGCAGCACAGCAGACACAAGGGGGTGAGTACAAGCATTATCTACTCTGTTGTCGCGCAGTGGAGGTGTCTGGGTGGGGGAGGAGGGCTGTGGGTCCCCCTAGGCCAGGGCGATATCTGTAGGCTGGGCACCCCCGTAAGCCCCTGTGTCCCCAGCCACCACCCTCAGTAGTTTGTCAGTACAGCCATCCCTGGGCCGTGTCATCCATGGGTGCAGTTGTCAACTCTAGGCGTGTAGGGCATGTTCCACGGAATGCGTAGCGGACCCCAAGTGCGCAACTTAGTGCAGGGGGCATCTGTGTCTGTCATGTCCGCTAACTGTACCGGAGATCCATGTACTCAATATCCCTTTATTTCTCTCTCCCCCCCCCTTTTTGTTTGTCTTTCTGTGCTTGTGTGCATCAGCATCATCAGGCGGAGGAGAAGTGGCATCGGGGCAGGAGGGAGCTGCATCTCACATGGCCCAGGAGGGCCATGCCACAGAGTCAGACTGGACCAGTGAGACGGAGGGCGAGGGGAGCTCCACAACGGGGACGACTGGACCCTGCAGCGACACGGACACGTCCTCGGAAGGGAGCTCCCTTGCGGGGGTGGCACCATCCGTGCCCCCCGCCATTACAGGTACAGCCGCCACCCAGCGCACCATCTCCGCCCTCCCAGCAGCCCCTCAGCGTTCGCCCCGTGCCCGCTCTGCCAGGAAGCCGGGCATCTCCTTCGCCCCAGGCACCTCAGGCCCTGCCCCTGTTACCCCCGCTGCCCTCAGTGAGGAGGTCATTGACCTCCTCCGAACGCTCATTGTTGGGCAGACTACCCTTTTGAATGCCATCCAGGGGGTGGAGAGGGAGGTTCATCGCAGCAATGCGTACCTGGAGGGCATTCATTCGGGTCAGGCTGCCCATCAGCGATCGTTCCAGGCTCTGGCCTCAGCACTGACGGCAGCCATTGTCCCTGTCTCCTGCCTCCCTCTACTAACTCCCTCCTCCCAGTCTCCTGTTCCTCTGCCTGTCCCACCCACACCATCAGACCAGCCTGCACACACCTCAACACCCAAGAGAAGCTCATCCAAACATAAGCACCACAGATCACGCAGATATTCACACATGCAACATTCCGATGCAGACATGCCAACAGTCACTACCACCTCTGTGACCCCCACCTCCTCGTCTCCCTCCTCCCTCCCTGTGACGTCTACACTCACACCTCCATTCACCTCACCATCAGCCAGTGTTTCCATCACCAGCACACCCTCCACTCCAGTCCGCACACGTGCAGTCACCACCCCCACTGCCATTTACACGTCCCCTGTGTCCTCTCCCACTGTGTCTGTCACCCCCTCTTCCACACCACACAAACGCAGCCACCCACCCACCCAACAGCCATCCACCTCACGACAGCCTATCCCTCCTGCACCTGCACCCAAAGACAGCAAACGTGACTCACCTACAACCACATCCTCTCCCTCCACTCCCATTCCCACTGTACCTACCACTCTCCATTGTCCCAAGAAACTCTTCCTCGCCACTGCTAACTTCTTTCCTGACCCTGAGCCCCCCCCTCCTTCTCGTCGGGGTAAGAAGAGCACCTCAGCCACCACCAGCCCTGCAGCCCCCTTGACAAGGGTGCAGGGGTATTGGAGCCCACCAGCCCGCATGTCTGGATCTTCGCCCAGCAGCAAGGGGACAGCCAGCCCACCCCCTGGGAAGAGGAGCAGAAGGCGGAAGGGGCGCCGCAGGAGCCCGGCTTCTACATCCCCCCCGGACACCACCCAGACACAGTCACCAGCCACAGCTCCAAAGGGAGGAAAGGGCCACAGACTCCCGACTAAGGAGGGCAAGGGCAGCAAGTCGGAGAGGTCAGGCTGCAGGCCTGCTGCCCAGGAGGAGCCCACCACCCCCATAGCCGCTGCCCAGGGAGGACCCAGCCCAGCTGGCCAGGAGGGCCCCACCACCCACAGCCCAGGTGGGCATTGAAGGAGCACCATCCCCGCTGCCCAGGAGGGCACCACCAGGCAATGAGCAGTTGGCCATAGACCGGCCGCCGTCTCAAGAACCGCTGAACTGGGCCCCGCCGTCTCAAGCACCGCTGAACTGGGCCCCGCCGTCTCAAGAACCGCTCCGCTGGGCCCCGCCGTCTCAAGAACCGCTGAACTGGGCCCCGCCGTCTCAAGAACCGCTCCGCTGGGCCCCGCCGTCTCAAGAACCGCTGAACTGGGCCCCGCCGTCTCAAGCACCGCTGAACTGGGCCCCGCCGTCTCAAGCACCGCTGAACTGGGCCCCGCCGTCTCAAGAACCGTTGAACTGGGCCCCGCCGTCTCAAGAACCGCTGAACTGGGCCCCGCCGTCTCAAGAACCGCTGAACTGGGCCCCGCCGTCTCAAGCACCGCTGAACTGGGCCCCGCCGTCTCAAGAACCGCTGAACTGGGCCCCGCCGTCTCAAGCACCGCTGAACTGGGCCCCGCCATCTCAAGAACCGCTGAACTGGGCCCCGCCGTCTCAAGAACCGCTGAACTGGGCCCCGCCGTCTCAAGCACCGCTCCGCTGGGCCCCGCCGTCTCAAGAACCGCTGAACTGGGCCCCGCCGTCTCAAGCACCGCTGAACTGGGCCCCGCCGTCTCAAGAACCGCTGAACTGGGCCCCGCCGTCTCCAGCACCGCTGAACTGGGCCCCGCCGTCTCAAGCACCGCTCCGCTGGGCCCCGCCGTCTCCAGCACCGCTGAACTGGGCCCCGCCGTCTCAAGCACCGCTGAACTGGGCCCCGCCGTCTCAAGAACCGCTGAACTGGGCCCCGCCGTCTCAAGCACCGCTCCGCTGGGCCCCGCCGTCTCAAGAACCGCTGAACTGGGCCCCGCCGTCTCAAGCACCGCTGAACTGGGCCCCGCCGTCTCAAGCACCGCTCCGCTGGGCCCCGCCGTCTCCAGCACCGCTGAACTGGGCCCCGCCGTCTCAAGAACCGCTGAACTGGGCCCCGCCGTCTCAAGAACCGCTGAACTGGGCCCCGCCGTCTCAAGCACTGCTCCGCTGGGCCCCGCCGTCTCAAGCACCGCTGAACTGGGCCCTTCAAGGCAAGACCCGCTGAACTGGGACCTTCAAGGCAAGAAGCGCAGAACTGGGCCCTTCAAGGCAAGAAGCGCTGGCCCTTTGGCAGACGTGGCAGGGCAGGATCTGTCTCGGGCAGGGCTGCAGGATGTCCTCTGGCCAACATGCCTCCTCCAGTGGCAGTGGGGTCTGTTATGGACTGTATGGACTGTGGCTTTGCACTCCCCAGGATGGCCCAGTGGGCAGGCCACCCACTGTATGGACTGTGGCTTTGCAATCCCCAGGATGGCCCAGTGGGCAGGCCACCCACTGTATGGACTGTTTGGACTGTGGCTTTGCTCTCCCCAGGATGGGCCAGTGGTCATGGAGTCCCCTCGTGGATCTGGCGTCGTGTACTCAAGTGGCTGAGGTGCCCCCCCTTCCCTTCCCCCTGAGGTGCCTGTCCTATTTTCTTTCTGATGCCCCTGCAGTGTTCTCTCCGTGGAGTTCTTGTTGTGGGACTGGGCCTTGCCCCTTTGCACAGGACCCCTGTGGTCCACGGACAGTGGTAGGACTACATTTAGTAGCTGTATATATTTTGTACATCGTTTATTTATTTATTGGGATTACTGGTGTCCATATTTCAATATATCTGCCCGTTTATGATCTCTTCTTTTGGTCTTTGCATCATTTCGGAGGGGGGGGTTTGTGGGTTGTGACAGTGATCTGTGGGAATGCATTGATGTGTGTGTTGTAGTGGGTATGAGTGGGTGGGTGTGTGCCGGTAATCTTTTCCCTCCCCTGTGTCGTAGGTGCAGTACTCACCGATGTCTTCCGCGCCGCCGGGCGTGCTCCTGGTACAGGAGCAGGTATAGGAGTGCGGGGATGACCTGCAACTCGGGTTCCATACTGCCGGAATCTCGCGTGGAGTGCGTAGAGGTGAGCGTTTTCCCGTTCGTAGTCTGTTTCCGCCGTGTTTTTATCGGCGGTGCTCCCGCCCCGGAAAAGGTGGCGGATTGGTGGGTCGTAATAGGGTGGGCGGTACATTGTCTGCCGCCTGGCTGTTGGCGGGGACCGCCGCGCTGTTTGTCTGTCCCGCCGTGGCGGTCGGAGTGTTAATGCGGCGGGTTGTGTTGGCGGTTCCCGCCAGGGTCAGAATAGCATATTTTGGACCGCCGGCCTGTTGGTGGCTTGGCCGCCGCATTATCACCGACCGCCAGGGTCAGAATGAGGGCCTATGTGTCCTATAGATGGAGTTGTATTTTTACTGTGCTCAGGCACAGTTTGCCCACTACTGGCCGCATCGTACTCTCTTCCAACTGCATATGTTGCATCCTGTCCTCTCAGTGCTGCTTTGTAGCTCCCCACGAGGCGGCCCAAAACTGAGGTAAATACCATAGCCTGAACTATCTGGGTGGGGATAGACTAAGGTAACGAGCGCACCGGGAACACATTTCTGCCGCGAATGTTCCACTTCCTGGACACCCATCACTTACTATGCTGGCTGACCTGGGGGTCTGAGGTCATCTGAAATGGCTGCGGCTTTACAATTTCAGGGATCCTTACCCAGCAGGCCACTTTCCTCCTCCTAAACATATCCTGAGCAATGCATCTCAAACCCTCTGGGATGTGCTTACCAAGAGCTATTCTTTGTTGCCCGCGAAATGCACAGCACTTCCCCACAGCTCTGCCAACACTTCATGCCTTAGAAATGATACTCACTAACCTCTCTTCCCATAAACGTATCACTTGCTTATACACAGTAATGAAGAGGACCAGATATACCTTCAGAGGTGAGGAGCAGTGGTGATACTGCTGCACCCAGTCCACTGCTGCCTCCCTGAGAACTATAACCTGCATTTAATACACATCTAGTATCTGCATAAGGTTTATCGTGCATCTGTTCAGATGTGTGAAATGGTACCTTCTTGCACTTGCCTTGGGAATGCCCTGCAGTCTCTTTATTCTAGGTGGAGTTCTTTACCACTATTGAGATGATAACTAAGTTTGTGACCATACAGACACTGATGATCGCTTCGCTTGTCTAAGTTGAAGAAGTTCAGCCTTCCGTCTGCGGACTCACTGCTATTCTGCTCCTGTTGGCTTAAAGTAAGGGTTGCTATCACCTGGAGTAGACTAACTGCACCCGGCCATAACACTTGGGTGTGAGACACTGCCTACTGCCAAAAACAACTGGAATGTTATGTTGACTTAATGCCTGTGAATTCTAGAACAAGAGACATATGGAGCCCACTGATGACACTTTTGGTGGCGAGAGGGGGCTCATCCTTGCCAGAGAGATCATCTGCTAGCTCTGCTATCGGCTGTTTGTCCACCCCTCCTACATCCCAAGAGACTCATGACAATGGCTAGAAATACACCACTTCGTGTTGGGGTGGATGTGCTCAGACCTAGACCCCTAACTTAGTCAAATTAGACTTGTGATTTTGCCTGTACAAATGTCTGCATGTTGCTAAGGAATGTACTATGCTCTTGGCCATAATTGCTTGTAACAAACCGGTTTGTTCTAAAGTAATTGTCTCTCTTATGTGGCCCTAGATCCACGTTCAATGTAACTTCACAGTGCACTGTTTTGTGGTCTACTTCTATGTATTAAAATGTTAATAAAACAAAATGTTGGTAGAGTCTGAACTGACACTCCCTACTCTGGGGGAGTCCCTTACCTGGGGATTCCCTGCTGCTTGTGCTGTCGCTACCAGAGGTTGAGCCGAGATTCTCTTAGAACTGTATTTTGACTTAATCAGGGTGGATTTATTAACATGTTTGGGGTACCCTCTCCCAAACTAATACCCACATTTCTGACATATTGACTAAAATAAACAAAGGTCAAACTTAGGTTATGGCTGGCTTTCTTATAACACCTTAACATATGTTTAAAAAAAAAACTCAGAACCAACAACAAAAGTGAATTTAGGATAACCAATTAAAACTGAAAAACACTAAAATTCACAAGTTAAGGTTAGGACCACAATCCATGACTTGCATAGTTATGCAACTTATAGCCACCTTTAGGGGGTCTCAAGTGTTCTGCCTATTGCACCCCTAGGTTTGGTTTTGCTTGAAAGAAAGTTTGCCTTTGTGCTATGAATACTGATTGGCACTGCACTGTCACTGTTATGGGGTCACCCTTGCCACGCATTGATCTCTAATTGATCTGTTGGTTAACTGTGGGGTAGAGCTTTACACTAACTTTGTGGCTGGTTTTGTTAATAGACCACCCATCTCTGGGATTTACAAGCTAGTGAAATAGGTAATTTCTAGTTGGCAGAGAGAGATTTGCCTCAAAGGTGTTTTGATAGTTTGCACTATTCGGATTCTGCTGGATGTTCCTTTAAGTTGGTGCAGATATTTGCCTAATCATTGATGAGCTTCTGTTTACACAATAAGTCAATTATTGGTGTTTTGCTGGCTGACTTTAACATATAAAATGAAACATTTTTGATTGTTGTTTTTGGTGACTTCTGGTTTAACAGAACTGTTTCATACTTCTCATGGTTTCTGTCGTAACTCTGAAAGAGTTGTCAGTGCCTAGCGCTCAGGTTCTGCCAGGGGCGTAGGCTGTGAGCAGCCTTGGTACATGGTCTATCTTGGGACTGGTGTCCGGACCCTCTGTAAGTTTCCTATCACTCTTGGAAAACATTTACTCTTGAATTATGCATTGCTTCTTTTCTCCCTTTGGCATTTTTCATAATTACCTCCATGCTGGTTCCCACAATATGTTTTGATATATTGCATATGTCCTCATAAATCGATTGTAGAATGCTTAATCCTCTTCTTGGTCACTCTAGGAAAGTACCATCTTGCCTGACATGTTACCCCCATTTTTACTTGTGTGTCAGTTTGTTCTTGTCTGTCTCACTGGGATCCTGCTAGCCAGGACCCCAGTGTTCATAGTTTGTGGCCTGAATGTGTTCCCTGTGTGGTGCCTAACTGTGTCACTGAGGCTCTGCTAACCAGAACCTCAGTGCTTATGCTCTCTCTGCTTTTAAAATTGTCACTGCAGGCTAGTGACCATTTTTACCAATTCTGATTGGCACACTGGGACACCCTCATAATTCCCTAGTATATGGTACCTAGGTACCCAGGGTACTGGGGTTCCAGGAGATCCCTATGGGCTGCAGCATTTCTTTTGCCATCCATAGGGAGCTCAGACCAATATTACACAGGACTGCCACTGCATCCTGAGTGAAATAACGTCCAAGTTATTTCACAGCCATTTTACAATGCAGTTAAGTAACTTATAAGTCACCTATATGTCTAACCCTCTCCTAGTGATGTTAGGTGCAAAGTTACTAAGTGTGAGGGCACCCTGGCACTAGCTAAGGTGCCCCCACATTGTTCAGGGCTGTTTCCCCGGACTCTGTGAGTGCAGGAACACCATTACACGCGTGCCGTACATATAGGTCAATACCTATATGTAGCTTCACAATGGTAACTCCGAATTTGGCCATGTAATATGTCTAAGATCATGGAATTGTCCCCCCATGCCCATGCCAAATCTGGTATTGGGGTGCCAATCTCATGCATCCACGGGGCTCCAGCATGGACCCTGGGTATGCCAAACTAGCTCTCTGGGGTATTCACTCCAGCTACCGCTGCTGCCAACCCACAGACAGGTTCTGCTCTCCTGGGGTCTGGGCAGCCCAGTCCCAGGAAGGCAGAACAAAGGATTTCCTCTGAGAGAGGATGTTACACCCTCTCCCTTTGGAAATAGGTGTTAAGGGCTTGGGAGGAGTAGGCTCTCCCAGCCTTTGGAAATGCTTTGAAGGGCACAGATGGTGCCATCCTTGTGTAAGTCAGTCTACACCCGTTCAGGGATCCCCCAGCCCCTGCTCTAGCGTGAAACTGGACAAAGAAAAGGGGAGGGTCCACTCCCCTGTCCATCACCACCCCAGGGGTGGTGCCCAGAGCTCCTCCAGTGTGTCCCAGACCTCTGCCATCTTGAATGCAGAGGTGTGAGGGCACAATGGAGGCCTCTGAGTGGCCAGTGCCAGCAGGTGACGTTAGAGACCTCTCCTGATAGGTGCTTACCTTGTTAGGTGGCCATTCCTCCTCTGAGGGCTATTTAGGGTCTCAAAGAAATCAAAGGAGAGGGAGGGACTGGGAGGTTAAAGGTCCAGTGTACGGTCTCCCAAAATAATCATAAACAAATAAAGAGTACACTGTTCCTAAAAAACAAAAAGTTCCAGGGAACCTGAATGTTCAGGAGCAAAAGCCCACACGCATCACATTGGATGACAGGCATCATCATCGGGAATTGCTCCACGTCAGGCCGGCGCTGCAATGCCTGACGTGCCCCCAAGAAGAGAGCTGTCAGCCGTAATTGCTGATGTGATGACTGGTGGAAGGAAGGAACAAACCACCAATTAAAAACCAGGAGAGCAAAAAGTATTGTTAAAATTGGTTATTCATTTCACATCATAAATTTAATCAGTAAAGAGAAATGAAGACCAAGGTTAAAAGCACGAAGGAAAGTAAGAAATGAGTGCAATGCTCAACAACTTTCAAAACACTACTAGAGGATCTCTAAATGTGTGGTACCTCTAACAAAGGGTCGACATGTTTCACATCCAAAGGTCCAGGTGGATCCGTTGACGCTTCATCAGGACCAAAAAATAGCTTCTTCAATTAACATTAGGAAAGAACAAAGCAATCACTTACATTTAGTCAACTGTTAAATTACATCAAAAACGGTCGCCCAACCCCAACTAGGAGGAGTAGCTCCATAGTAAGCGCGAGCCCAAGGTCTGCATAGACAACATTTGTCCACGGTCCTACACGAAGGACCTACCCTCCGGTGCGCATTCCCGTCGCTGAGTTTACCACAGGCTTCGTGGGACCCTCCTTTGTAGTGTTGAGACAACCGCTGTGCTCAGATTTCTTGAACCATTGTTCAAGTACTTCTGCGGGTGCTGCCTGCTTCTGCATGGGCTCTCTGTGCTGCTGAGCGCCCCCTCTATCTCTTCCTCCTGGTCCTTCCTGGGCCCGGGTAGCACCCATTTTCTTCAACCGCGACCTTTGCAGCTAGCAAGGCTTGTTTGCTGTCTTTCTGCATGGAAACAACTCTGCATCCTCCAACACGCCGTGGGACATATTCTGAGCAAAGGAGAAGTTCCTGGCATCTTCTGTTGTTGCAGAATCTTCAGCTCCTGCCCTCCAGGACAATTTTGTGACTCTTGGACTTGCTCCCCTTCCTTTACAGGTCCACAGGTCCAGGAATCCGTCTTCAGTGCTTTGCAGTCAGTTGTTGTCCTTGTAGAATCTCCTATCACAACTTTAGTGTGTTTCTGGGGAAGTAGGGTAACTTTACTCCTACTTTTCAGGGTCTTGGAGTGGGGTATCTTGGACACCCTTAGTGTTTTCTAACGCTCCCAGCGACCTTCCACACACCACACTAGCCCTGGGGTCCCTAAGTGGTTTGCATTCCACTTTATTAGTATATAGTTTGTGTTGCCCCTAGGCCTATTGCATCCTATTGTATTCTACAGTGTTTGCACTACTTTTGTAACTGTCTACTTACCTGATTTTGGTTTTTGTGTACATTTTGTGTATTTTACTTACCTCCTAAGGGAGTATATCCTCTGAGATATTTTTGGCACATTGTCACTAAAATAAAGTACCTTTATTTTAGTAACTCCGAGTATTGTGATAAATGGTATAAGTGGTATAGTAGGAGCTTTGCATGTCTCCTAGTTCAGCATAAGCTGCTCTGCTATAGCTACCTCTATCAGCCTAAGCTGCTAGAACACTACTAATCTACTAATAAGGGATAACTGGACCTGGCACAAGGTGTAAGTACCATCAGGTACCCACTATAAGCCAGGCTAGCCTCCTATAGTCAGTGTTTGTTATTCTCACTCTATCAATTCTCCCTTGCGTTGTTTGAGCTTCCAAGCTTCACCTCTCTGCCTTTATTTTCAAAACTACTTTTCCTCAACACCTCCACTTTGTCTTATTCTTTTCCATTTCTTTCAGGGTTGCTATGCTGCCTGTTCTGGCTTTCGGTCCCTTCATCTACAATTTCCTACTACCTTAAGTCTCTCTCTCTCACACACACAAACATGAGGATATGCACACACAAACACACCTGCATTGTTTTTACCACATGAGGTGATAATGCCTCACAGAGAAGAAATGCAACACAACTTACTCCATGCTGAGATGCAACAATAATGGTGGTAATTTATTGCAATTTTGCCCCTTCTCCTGAAAAATAACACTTTTTCAAAGGTTATTTGCTTTTTGTTCTATTATTTAGATATTTAAGGAAGTGTTTACTAATTGGTGCAAACTAATTGGAGGAAGGCATGCCTTTGAATTAATTAGTCCTGTCAGCCTTTAATGAAAGGTCACACCCAGCTTGATACTCTTATCCCTCATTTTATGCAGTCTTCTCTAGACATGTTTTTGTGTCCATAATTAACAAATTGCATAAAATCATTACTTATTTTTTGAAGACCGCAGATGAATCAGTAATTTGTGTGTGGCTTTAACATCTCACTTGTTGGCTTTATGTTGAGTACATAGCTGTTGAACAGTGTGTGAGCAAAAACGTGTGCACTGTGGATAAATAGGTATTTTGCCACAAATTACCATGGATGTCTACCAAGACTTGCCCTTTTCATGCCAGTGTGACAAATCTTTGCTTTTGCTGCTCAAAAATGCAGTTAAGACATGCTGGAATGGGTCCTGTTTGCAGGGCCACCACCAAACCTTTCACCTTCACCCCTCCTGTTTTTCTGAATTCGGTTTTCTGGCTTGAGGACTCTGTGCACTTAACCACTGAAAATCATTGTTAAAAAGCTTGTGCTCTCTCCTTAAAACATGGTGCAACTGGCCTACACCTGATTGGCACATTTAATTTACTGGTAAATCCATAGTATATGGTACTAACATACCCAAGGCCTATAAATCATATAGTACTAGTGGGCCTGCAGCACTCATTGTTCCACCTAATAAAGTAGCACTTTAAAACATGCCTCAGGCCTACCATAGTAGTTTGTAGGTCATTTTCTCACCCTGGCAAAATAAACATTTTGCTAGGCCTAAACCTTCCTTTTTAATGCTTATAAGCCACCCATAGGGTAGGCCTAAAAGCTCAGAGGGCAAAGTGCATGATATTTAAAAAGCTGTTTTTCACACTGTATAAACTGTCTCTCCCATTGACTATTGCTGTGTTACTTTATTACAATTAGTAAGTGCTAACTTTGGATTGGGAGCAGATAGACCTATGCTATTTAGACTCAAATTAATTATAATTTAAAATCCACTTTAATGCTAAATTCTGAAAATGCCACTTTTAGATATTTGGTGTTTTCATGTCTTAACCATTTCTGCCTTTTGCCAGTGTCCTGGGTCACATGACTGTGAATGGCACTGCTGTTATGGTTTGTGCATTTCTCGCAGCCTATGACACAAAATGGTACTAAGTGTGAGCAGGATAGGTCATCCTGCCAGAATGGCTGGGGCGGAGCTGTACCCTGCACCACTTACACTTCAAAGGGCTTGCCTCCAGCACACGTAAAGGAGCTGGACACCAGCCTTTTGTCACCCCAGATGTTTGGAGCCGTGACAAGGGAAGGGAAGAACTTTCCCTAACCATATGTCTGGGTAGAAGCGGAGTTCACCCACATACAAAGGTTAACACCACGTATAAATATTGGACCCCTACATCTACCCTTTAGAATACTCCTGGACCTATGGAAGCCACAGAAGAAGACCTGCAAAGCCTTGCCACACAGTTGAAAGCTTCATCGGAACTGATGGCGAGCGATACAAAGCCTTATAAAGCAACGCTGCACAGTCCTCGCACCAAGAACTTAAGGTAAAACTTGCAGCAAGCCAAACTTGGTGATGTGCCCAGCCTGCACTCCATCGCAACCTCTTTAAACTTGTGAATTTGTCCCACTCCACAGTACCAGGTAACCCGAGTGGGGGTTCTCTACTTCAAGGCATTAGTTGTTCTGGTGTCATTTTATTTAATAAAAAGTATTCCATTATTCTAAATTGGTTTGGGATTTTTCTTGTGCTGTGTTTTAATTTTTTTACTGGTTTACGTGCTGCATAACCACTTTAAACATTGCCTCTAACTTAAGCCTTACTGCTTTGTGTCAAGCTGCCAAAGGGTTAAGCACAGGATGATTTAGTGACTTTTGTAGTTTGCCCTGACAGAGATTGTGGTTGCTGCCTGAGTAGGGCTTTCACCCCCTCAACCAATAGCCCAATTTCTTAGAGGGCAGTATTAGGAACAGGGTCTCTAAGAAACATATTTACGTTCTCCTGATTTCATTGGGGGTAAAAGAGTGCTTGATGTAACTTCTGCTTACCTTGAATTTTTGGTAAATTGACAGCTCTGCTTTTTATATTTAACTCTTGGCACATAAAGCAATGTGTATGCACTAAGAGAAAACTTTTTGATAAACAGAGCACTGTTATGCAAATATTTTTTCAAATTTATTGATTTACTTCTAGTTGGATGCTAGTTAGAATCATAAATGCTCATTACAAGACCTGGGGTCACATGTATGTAGGTTCAGATTTGCGACCCGCAAATTGCGAGTCAGAGCGACACCATTTGCGATTTGCAAGGGGGTCGCAAATGCCCACCTCATGAATATTCATGAGGTAGGTTGCAATTTGCGACCCCCTTGGGAATGGCGGCCCTCACAGGGATGGTGGCCTGCTGGAGACAGTAGACCACCATGTCTGTGACTGCTTTAAATAAATAAAGCAGTTAAAAAAAAAAAAATGCAGCTCGTTTTCCTTAAAGGAAAACGAGATGCATTACAAAAGCAAAACATGAAACGTTTTTGTTTCATTTTTACAGAGCGGGCAGTGGTCCTACGGACCACTGCCTGCTCTGAAAAGATTTTTACAGTGACATTCACAATGGGGAAGGGGTCCCGTGGGGACCCCTTCCCTTTTGTGAATGGGTTAGCACCTGCGGTTCGCGGTCACAAAACAATCCTACATTGCACTGCGAGTCGCAATTAGGAAGGGAACACCCCTTCCTAATTGCGAGTCGCACAACCGTTTTGCGATTCGGTAACCAGGTTACCAAATCGCAAAACTGGGTTTGTGCATTGCGATGTGCTTTTTGCACGGCGCAAACAGCGAAATTCGCTGTTTGCAACGTGCAAAAAGCTACCTACATGGGGCCCTTAGTTCTGAATGGAATCAGGATAGGCAAAAACAGGCAAATCCACTTTAAGGTAATACATGAGACAAAACACACCTTTTTAGGAGTGTATAGAGATGTTTACAGGGCTCTTTTATCCATCCTCAAATGCTGCAACAGCATAGTTGTGATAATAAAATCCCGCTTGTGGTGCTTCATGCAAGACTATGCTGGTCAAGTTGGACTGCAAAATGCTTAGGCTCATAGATTTGTTGTCTGGCCTCTGTGAATTTTCTATGTGACCTGAACATTCTTGTTGATGTGAAGTTCCTACCTGAAGATGTGAATCTTGTAAGTGATTTTTGCTATCTGCATTGGGGATGTAAGACGAATTTAGGCATTTATATATTCTTAAAAGGTTCAACCTACCCATGGAAAACTAAGGCATTCCCTCTCTAGAAATTCAGTGTTTGGCTTCTGCTCCATGTATCTGACTCTTAACTTGCCATGGATCATACAGGACTTTTACAGTATTGTGGGATGATTGCATAATGAAATGTCGGTAATTGGCCCCTGACGGTTCACTAGCTGAGGCGTGGACTGATCAAGGATCTTTGTTTAGACAAACCAATGTAGTGGACATTAGGATCCCATCTGAAACAATAAAATTATGCATCATGTCTCTTAAACAGCAGAGGTTATATGAGGTAGAAGGCAGTGTAGATAGTAGGCGCCGAGTTTGGACTTTTCCAGGGTGCCAGGAAATCTATGGCGAATTCCTTTTTACCCAGAGTTAAGTTGAAGAACCCTAATATTAAGTCCTACCTTGTTCTTTCAGGAAGTCCCATCACAAATCATTTTCATTCCCACTATCATCACTTGCCATCTTGGACTCTTACACCTATGAACAGGCCACAGGATGAGACAAGAAAACATGTATCTCTCTACACAGAATCAGAATTATAAGAATGTGTTTTTAAGGTGAAAATCGCAGAGAAAAAATCACTAATTTACAGAACAAACAATAAAGGTATAGGGTCCTGCAATATTAAAGTACGATGATGTCATGTTAAGTATTGTCCTACATCTTGGGAAAGTGTTTAGACATGAGACCTTGTGATTTATATTTTGTAGAAATCTTTGTGATGGCATATAGGAGATGAAAGGGGAGTCAAGTTGTGCTCAACATGCTATTATACTTGAATGTGAAATTAATAGTTTTATTGATTCATGCCTAACAAGTATGCTTCATAGATTAGTACAAGGCAAGCCCTGTAATTCTACGGAACCGGTATTAACAATACAGTTAGCAAGTTCACTGTGAGAGATTGTTTTATGATTTAATCTTGGTTGACCTGGATCCTAATTTAAACATAGCCCACATATGTATGTAGCAGAGGATGGTAGCAGAGGATGGTTTGTATCCTTAAGAGCCCATTATACAGCCCAGAAAGAGAGGTAGTGGAGTATTTGGTCCCTGAGATTGTAAGAGAGAAATAACAGGTGTTCCCAGAGGTGGTAGTAGCTTGATGGTCTTGTCTTTTTGAGAACTCATCATCACTGAGATTTGGATTTACTTTTTCAATGATGCAAATTGGAGGGAAAATGTGCCCTTAAGTCTTTAAAATGACTTTACCGCAATCTTGGAGCTTGCCAATGGTTGTTTGAGGATGTTCTCAGTGTTCTAGAGACAGTGTGAATGAAGTAGGTGTTGCGCTTGCACAGCTTATGCAAATCGCAGATGAATTTGATGTTTGTGAGGGTTTAGGGAGTCTGCGTACTCTAAATGAAGTTGTAGAAGGAGTGTACGTACTCCAAAGTGTGAGAGTAGGGAAGCCGTCAAACTTCACATGTGGGTGGCGCTTTGTGCTAACAAATTGTCCACGTGGTTGTCCTGCGTGGTCTAAGACGCTGGAGTATATTGAAAAGTGTATGAGACACTTGTTTTTCTGGGTTAATAGGTCAATTGAGCGTGGTGGACAAGTCAGAGTGTGAGTCAAAGTGAGTGAAATAATTTTTCGACTGAGATCTGGCGACTCCTATGTGCACCAAGACAGACCCAAAATTTGCAGGTCAAATCAGGGAGACTGAGAAAGAAGGAGTAGCTGTTAGAGTGAAACGCCATCAGTGAAAAATCCGTAAAGTTTCTGAAGCAAATGTGTTACCCTACCTTTAGTAAATCGATTAATTGGGTTTTGATTTTGTTTAGTGCTCGCAATAATTTTGCATTAGTTTTGTGTCAATGTGAGTTTGGGAGAACGGGCCACAAGACTTTGTCAGCCGCAGTATGTGTGAGTGTGACGTCATTGAAGCTGTGCTGGGATAGGTTGGTTAGTGAGAAGGGTTGCGCACAGATTGGCAGTCACCTGTGAAGCGCAATTGGTTGAGAAGGTGGGTGAAGAGAATTCTGGGATTAAAAGTCACTTCCTGATTTGAATTTGATAACATAAAGGTCGGAAAGATTACATTTTTCAAAGCTTTAAAGAGTGCTTTAAGGGGAGATACATACATTACAACGAGTATAGGGAATATTTCACCACCAGAAGGTACACTAGCTTACATTGTAATAGAAGAAAAGGGCACTGTGCCATGTCTTTGGCTAAAGCAATGGTGCAAAGTGACAGCGAAGGATGGGAGCTTAGCATTTCCTGCTAACAGAACATTCAATTGGAGGAGTTGAGAGCATTTGAGGAGGGTGCTGTATGATTTCAAACCCCCTCTGAGACTAGCACGGTTCGAGGCATTAGCGATCTGGTAGTTAGTAGCCATACAGCAACAACAACAGAAATTTGAA
This sequence comes from Pleurodeles waltl, assembly GCF_031143425.1. Lineage (NCBI taxonomy): Eukaryota > Metazoa > Chordata > Amphibia > Caudata > Salamandridae > Pleurodeles > Pleurodeles waltl. The sequence continues at coordinate 1,340,727,966 of NC_090447.1, forward strand.
AAGAGAGTGAGAAAGGCAGAGAAGACACTAGCAGAGGCCAGATGGGACCATGCTCAAAAGTTTTGGAGAACCAAAACTTTGCAGGGCCTTACGTTAGTCCCAGCAATTACACAAGACAGTGAGAAAGAAGGGAGGAAAGCTACTAGGAAGACTAATAGAAGCCCCTCCAAGAGTAGGGAGGCTAGAAAATCTTTGATATATGAGGAAGAGTCAGACGATGATTAGTTTATTTTGCAGTTATTGAGAAATAGTCCCCCACCATATGCAACACATGAGAGTAGTCCGAATACCAGTGCTGATCCTTCAGCTCCAACACAGGTTAATTTGACAACGAGTCTGGTGCAGGGTAATCCTAGCCCAACACAGAGTCTGAAGCAGAGCAGTCTTAATGCACCTACTACTCCAGTAGTATAAAATCAGGTGCCACAGCTGAATGGCCAGAGAATTTACACTGATGTGACTATTGTGGACTATTGCCACAAACCTAATAGTGCCAATGGGAAACATTTCCCCAAGACCGATGTTGGTTCAGACAGAACCAACTCAATTTTTACTGCCTCAGGTGCAGCCACAGGTAATGCGGAAATACACTCAGTTAACAGGGACCCAGACAGATATGTCTGCACTGATGAGTCATAATATGGGAATTATGCAACTACAGAACTTAAGTGTTAGGCCAAGTCCAGATGCTGTATCTGTACCTATTACCATAGGTCAGATTGTGCCATTGTTTGCACAAGAAAAACTCAGTGCAGATGGACAGGGAGTCCTGAATCAGAATTCAATGAGGGGGGGACTTAATGAGAATATTCAAGTAGTCTCTCCTGTGGGACAGACCTTTGATGGATATAGATCTTTGTTAGACCTTAGTCCATTTGGAGTTCCTCTGGATACTGTGATAGGGTCGACCATTAGTCAGAACTTGAAATTACTGACACCGGAGATCCTGAATACAGTTGTGCAACAAGTACCACCTGCCCAGGTCAGCAACATTTTGTTGCAAGGTTTGACTGCCCAGCAATTGACTGAATGGTTAGACAAGCTGAATACCCCGCAGAGTGCTCCGAAAGGAGAGGAGTACTTGAACTACACTAGACTAGGAATGGAAGCAGGTGAGCTCATTGAGGGAACTATGGGTGTGAATAGGTTAGAGTCCTACACAGAAGCAGAGTTTAGATATCTGTGCCCGAAGATTACAAGGGAAGTGAGCAATGTGCATCAAAAGCTAGCAGACCTGGCATAGAAATACAGCATAGAAATAGAGAAAACAAAACATTTGAAAAGGAGTTACAGGTTAGATTTTAAGACTAACAATTTTGAACACACGAGATATGCCGGCATGAAGGCACACCTTAAGGAGTTGCTTCAAAGTGCGCAGACCTGGGAAGCATTAGACAAATGGGAAGGCAGATGGGTAAAGAAAAGAGATAAGAGAAAAAGGAATTATGTGGAGCTAACTGCAAATGTGCAGCAGGATAAGGCTCCAGTAAAAATGTTGCCAATGAAGGAGATTCCCGGAGGGAATTTGTTCATGTCCCTTGGAGCAGAAGTGACATTTTGTCATTTACAAATGATTATCTCAGATTGGGAGAGAAGCCAGTAGAATGGTATCAGCAGACACACAGGTTCATGAAACTCACAAAGTGCCTGTGGGAGGACTTGAACACTCTATTAGAGATAGTAGTTCCTGCTGATCTGTGGATGGAGTGTAAGAGGAGTGTAGATTGGCCGACAAAAGAACCAGAGAGAGATCGGGTTACGGGTGCGCTGTCTCCTGAGGTAATGAAATATTACTACAAGGTGATTGAATTCCTGAAAATTGGAATTTTGCCCAAAAACATTGACAGGACAGCTCAGGAAGCAAAAGAGTCAATACATGCACATTATGAGAGATTTTTACAGGCTTTCAAGCATTACAGATGTACAGAAACAATTGAGCTGAAAGACATGATTCATTTTGTGTTCAGATTACTGGAAGGATTGAGACCTGAAATTAGCCAGATGATTAAGAGCCATTTGATTTGCTGGCAAGCAAAGCTGACTGATGAGGTATTGTAGTGTGAAAAGTACTGTAGTGATGAGATTGAATTGAAGCAGAGGAAGTTGAAGGAGAAGGCAATGGTGATGCAGATTAAAGCTGCACAAACAGGGATGCAGGGAAGTTTTCCACAGCTGCCACAGCAGCAGGGAAACATGGTATTTCAATATCAGATGAGAGGTAGAGGTCAATGTGAACTGTGATCCAGACATGGGTACTGTAGTGGTTCAGAATGATGTGCAGGGAATGAAGAAATTGCTGCCTTGTCATGCTTATGGAGCAGTTGAACATTGGAAACAGGAGTGTCTAGTGATTGTGCAGGAAGGTGTCATTCAGCAGACTAATGACATCAACTCATTCCAAAACATGAGGGGACCAAGAATGAGAGGTCCTAATCCGAATTTTCAAAATATTGTGAATCGAGTGCAGAATTTTCAACCCATGCAGCAGGAGCAAATGCCACATGTACAAATTACAGAGTTGCAGCCAATGCAACAGCAGGTTCCCATGGTACCTAGACAGCAAATTCAAATACCTCAAATCCCAGTGGAACAGCAAAAGGTGATGCTTCCTCAATAGGTCACAGGTCCAACAAAAGTAATAATACAGTTCACCAATTCCAGTTACACAGTGAGATTGAAGTAAACGATGATTGGGTGAACAAGAGTTCAGATGAAGAGGAATGTGTGCTTTCAGCTTCCTTATAAGTAGATCACAAAGGTCATTATTTGAAGGGAAGAGTCATGAGTCACAGAATTTCAATCTTGGTTGACACAGGAGCTACAAGCTCCACAGTAAGATCTGCAGAGGTTCCAAACTTGCCCCTTTCATGAAAGACAGTCCAGGTTGTAGGAGTAGCAAATCAATACTTGATCAACCCAATTAAAGATCCAGTACAGGTTAAGATTGGCAACTTCCAGGGATTGCACAAATTCATAGTCTGTGATGAAAGTCAGGTATTCCTACTGGGAAGGGACTTGCTGTTTAAAACCAGGTGCTCTATCACTTGCTCAAATGATGGAATCAAAATACAGACGAGTGTGAGACGATAAATGAAGAATACCCCATGGTTAATTTCTTCCCAGTGTTCACAGTGAAGGGACTTCATCCTGACTTACAAGGAACAGTTAAAGAGAAGGTGCGGGACCTGACAGGGAAAGAGATAGGTCTGATAAAGGGAGTTGAGCCAGTTAAAGTTTCTGTAAGCCAATGCAATTATTCCTCAGATACCCCGGTACCAAATGCCACAAGATGTCCTTACGAAGGTTGCCCAGATAACTGCAGAATTTGTGGAACAAGAGGTCAAGAAAGAAGTGTTGAACAGCCCATGTAATTCACTGATAATGGGACTGAAAAAGCCCTGTGGGAAAGTTCAAATTGTCCAAGATTTGAGAAAAATAAATGACATTGTGATCAAATGTTGCCCGTGGTGCCAAATCCAGCTGTGATAATGATTCAGATTCCATGTGATGCTGAGTGGTTCACTGTCATAGACTTGTCACAAGCCTTCCTTTATGTGCCTCTTCATGAGGACAGACAATTTCTCATTTGTTTCAAATTTTTAGACCGAGTTTACTGTTAGTTTCGAATTCCTCAAGGGTTTTCAGAGTCACCTTCCATATTCAATCAGATCTTGAAAAAGAATTTGGAGTTTTTGGAATTGCCTTTCCAATCGACCTTGGTACGGTACATTTATGACATCGGGGGTCATTATGACCCTGGCGGAAGGCGGAGAAGCGGCGGTAAGACTGCCAACAGGCTGGCGGTCTTTTTTTTTTGTATTATGACCATGGCGGTTACCGCCATGGTCATCCGCCGGTTCTCCGGTCCGCCCGCAGGTCTGGAGACCAGGGTCTCCAGCCAGGCAGCCGTCACTATACCGCCAGCGGTATTTTGACCCGGCTTACCACCATGGATTTCATGCGGTTTGAAACCGCCATGAAATCCATGGCGTTAAGCACTATCAGTGCCAGGGAATTCCTTCCCTGGCACTGATAGGGGTCTCCCCCACCACCCACCCCCACCCGACTCCCTCCCCTACACCCCCCACCACCCCTGCCACCCCCCAAAGGTGGCAGGACCCCCCTCCCCCCAACATAACATCACTCATACACACACGACGCGCACGCAGGCACCACCAACACACATACACACACACACACCGACATACATGCAAACATCCACACACACAGTCAGACACACACATCCACATTCAAACATACACGTACACATCCATACAGACATACCTACAGACATACACGCACTCATTCCCAAACACACAACACCCCTGCAAGCATATACGCACTCACACACCCCCTCTACATACACACACGCACACCCCCATGCACGCACACAACACACAACACCTCTCCCCCCCCCTCCCCTCACGGACGATCGACTTACCTGGTCGGACGATCCTCCGGGAGGGGACGGGAGCCATGGGGGCTGCTCCGCCGAAACCACACCGCCAACAGAACACCGCCACGCCGAATCACAGGACGTGATTCGCTGGGCGGGGTTCTGTTGGCATGGCGGTGGAGGTGGAGCAACCTCCACTTCCCCGCCGCCCGCCAGTATGGCTGTTGGCGGCTCTCCGTCCGTAAAAGGACGGAGAGCTGCCAACGGTTATAATAGGCTGAGCGGCAAACCGCCACCACTGGCGGCCTTCCGCACGGCAGTCCCTTGGCGGTCTTGGGAAAAGACCACTGAGGTCAAAATGACCCCCTTAATGATTGCGTCCAAAATGATGGACAGGTGCAAGTATGACACAATTGCCTTACTGAATTACTTGGAAAAGAATGGTCATAAAGTGCCTCTATTTAAATTGCAATACTGTCAGAAAGAGGTGAAATATTTGGGTCAACGGGTCACGGAAAATATCCAGAGAAAGGGTCATATTGCAGATGAATCCCCCAACCACACAGAGAGATGTCAGAATGTTTCTAGGGATGGTAGGCTACTGCTGCCAATGGATTCCCAATTTTTCAGTTATTTCCAAGCCCTTTCAAAAGTGCCTCCATTTAAATTGCAATACTGTCAGAAAGAGGTGAAATATTTGGGTCAACAGGTCACGGAAAATATCCAGAGAAAGGGTCATATTGCAGATGAATCCCCCGACCACACAGAGAGATGTCAGAATGTTTCTAGGGATGGTAGGCTACTGCTGCCAATGGATTCCCAATTTTTCAGTAATTTCCAAGCCCTTTCAAAAGCTGACCCACAAGGAGGTCACCGATCCCATAGTGTTAGACCAGGCTTGCATGAAAGTGTTTTCTGAATTGAGAGAGAGTCTGTGCAGAGCTCCGGCTTTGGGTATGCCTGACTCCACAAAATCTTTCACTTTCTTTTGTCATGAACGCGATGCATGCTCTTTGTCTGTCTTAACTCAGGTCCATGGAGGTGTAAACTGCCCAGCAGCATATTTTTCAGCTACTTTGGACTCAGTCGCAGCAGCTTTACCAGACTGTGTGCGTGCAGTTGCATCGGTTAGACAGAGCCTCACACAGTCTGAAGACATTGTGATGGGAAACCCCTTAACTATTATGGTCCCTCACTCCATTGAAATCCTATGCACAAAGACAAAAACCCAATACCTAACAGGTGCAAGGTTGACCAGATATGAGACAAGTATTTTAGGGTCACTAAATATATCATTGAAAAGATGTATAGTGCTGAACCCGGCAACCTTACTTCCAAATGAAAATGTTGAAATTGAAAAAGTGGAAGACATTGAGCATGATTGTCTTGAAGTAACTGATCTCTGCACAAAACCTAGACCTGATATTAGAGACACACAATTGGAAGAAAATGACCAAATTACCTTTGTTAATGGTTGTTGTCTAAGAGACAATACAGGAACTCTGAGAGCAGGATATGTTGTGTGCACCATTACTGGTATCTTGGAAGCGTCTTGGCTTCGGGCAGTAAATTCTGCACAAGTAGCAGAACTGGTAGCCCTTACTAGAGAGTGCCATGTTTCTGCTCAGTTAGAAGTTACCATCTATACGGATAGCCAGTATGGATTTGGAATAGTCCATAATTTTGGCCAGTTGTGGTCGCAGAGAGGTTTCATGATCTCTTCTAGTACACCAGTGAGAAACGGTAAGAGAATTAAAGAATTGTTGCATGCTATCCAAATGCCTGAAAAGATTGCCGTGGTGAAATGCAGTGCACATCTGAAATCACAAGATTTTGTGTCAATGGGGAATGGGTATGAGGATCAAGTCACAAGGTTTGGCACATTGAACTGTATATCGTTCAAAGATAAGTGGGAATTGTTACCTGAAGAGGATGAAACATGTCCAAGTTTTGCATTGAAAGTAATTGATACATTGGAAGAATTGAAAACATTGCAGGATGTTGACAGGGAGGAAAAACAATCATGGAACAAAGTGAAATGTGTAAGAGACAGAATGAATTGTGGGTTTCAGAAGAGGGTCAATTCGTTTTGCCCAAAAGTATGTTGTCTCAAATGGCTAGGTGTTACCATGGTCAAGCGCATGTTGGGAGGGATGCCATGATTCGTTTGTTCAAGCACAATTGGTTCAACCCAAGGTTTAGACAAGTTGCTGAAGCCGTTTGCCATTGTTGCGTCATTTGACAATAGATTAATGCAGGGAAAAGGACAGTGATTAGTTTGAGCCACATTGGAAGAGCAAGAGATCCATTCAGCAGAATGCAAATGGATTTTATTGAGATGCCTTTGTATGGAGGTTTGAGATATGTGTTAGTGATTGCATGCTTAGTCACTTGATTGAAGCGTACTCTACCTGAAGAAATGACAGCCTCACAGCGGCGAATTTGGTGCTTAGGGAATGGATACCATGTTTTGGGTTTCCGATCTCTTTAGAATCAGATAGGGGAAGTCACCTCAACAATGAAGTAATTAATATAACTGTGTGCTGCATTGAACATTGAGCACAAGTTGCATTGTAGTTACCGCCCTGAAGGATCAAGACTAGAGAAACAGATGAATGGTACCTTGAAGTCAAGAGCTGCAAAGATGTGCTGCTTCGACAAATCTGAAACGGCCTGACGCACTGCCTTTAGTTCTGATGACAATGAGAAACACACCCGACAGGAAGACAGGATTGTCACCGCATGAGATCCTTATGGGCCGAGCCATGAGGTTGCCAGCGGTGCCTGCAAATGTACTCATCAACATAATAAATGATATGGTGTTGGACTACTGCAAGGGTCTGGCTGATGTGGTTTGCTCTTTCTCTCAGCAGGTTGTGGCCACCACACTGCCACCAATACATGACCCAGGGCACAACCTGAGAGCCGGTGACTGGGTTATCATCTGGAAACACGTGAGGAAAACATGTTTGGAGCCTCGTTGGAAGATTCCATTAAAGGTAGTTTTTACCACTACCACAGCTGTGAAGTGCGCTGGAGTTCCGAACTGGATCCACGCCAGCCACACGACGAAGGTGGCATGTCCTTTTGACAATGAAGAAGAGGTGTTGAGAGTACCAACAATGACCAAACAAGCCTCAGAGCCGGAAGGAGAAGAAAGAGGAACTGAGACCGGATCTGAGCCCGCTGAGGGTGGTTCAATCACTCCTGTGGGAGACGAAGAAGAAGACCTCCAGGATGGTGACGGTGAGCCAATCTCAGTTGAAGCAGCAGGAGAGACTAGTCAGAGGAGGGCTTTCCCAGAAGCAGACGATTTTGGGAGACAAATAAAGCAGTTACCAGACCCCGAGGGGGAAGGTGTTGAGGCAGATCAAAGCCAATGTGATCTAATTCTTCCTGAACCAGTTGCAGGTCTGTCAAGAGAAAACACCACAGAGCAAGAAGAAGTCTCAGGTTCAACATTGAAAAGAGCATTGACCACATGCCCTCTGAAAGGAGACAAGTGGCCAGAGTGGCAAGCAGAGAGAAAGGAAGCAGTTGTTCACACAACAATAGAGGAAGAAGTAGATACAACAACGAGAGAAGATCTAAGTGAACAAGAGTTGAATGGAGATTGAAAGTTGAAAAGAAAGAGAATAGCAAGTCGAAGGTACGCAGGTCCTGAATGGGTGTATGCTACTAAAAGTGAATGGCAGAAATAATTTTTTCCTTTTTGTTTTGATCAAGACATTCCAGGTCAATATATTGGCATTTGAAGGAAGCCGATGAACTGAACTGTCAGGAACAATCTGAGAAAAATACTAAGAGAAGGAGACTGTTGAAAGTAACTGGATAAGACTTTGATAACCTCATTTGACAAGTTTGAAAACCTGATTGTGACAAGCTACTAAAACCGATTTTGACAAAAGATCCTACAAGTGAGACTGAAAGCTGTAAATAACTGCTGAAAGAAGATTTTAGTTGTAGTTTTTGATTTTTGCTGCATTTTTTCTAAATGTTCTCTTCTGCTTTCTGATTCTTTACAGATCATGAGTATTATTGGCCAGCAGGGTAGGAAGAACAGGTGCTGTAAATACATGAGTATTGGTTTGGCAACTGTGTGTGGGATATTGTTTGTGATATTGATTGTAGGTATGACTATTCTTGACAAGAGAAAGGCCAAACATACTTCAGCTTTAGAGACAACTACTACATTAACAACAAAAGAGAAGTTTAGGTTAGATTAGAAGTATCTGCATGTAGGTAGTAATACCCAAGGGGAACTTTCTTCTAATGTATTTTATCGCTTATTGAGAGAGTATGTTGAGACGATGGATGCCAAGAATTGTTTTGTGTGTATGCAGATTCCTTCATCAGTCAAAGAAGGAGTTACTTATCATAGTTTGCCTCTCACTTATGGGATAAGTTGTAGTCTGCTACTAACAAGATTCTATACCAAGAGTACATTCAGTACTTCTACTACAACCAAGATGTGGTGTTTTCGTTTGTTCCCATAATTAGGTACCTGAGTACAGTAACTAAACATAATGACATGGTATTAGTTAGAGGGTTCTTTGAGCCTACATTATCTTTTGGCACAGCTTCCGCTCACAGAAATAACTTGACATTCTTGCTTACACCTTTGGAGAAGAGCTTCTTAGATCACACAGATGACAGGAGAAAGGCATTGAAGGAGAAGTTAGAAAAGGGCTTAGATAAAAGGAATTATACAAATGATTATGCTTATAGTACAGTAAAAACGCAGGGGAAATTAGCTCTAGATGCGTAACACGTAGGGAAGCTTTGAGTATATAGGCCTAAATCTCACACTGACACTTTATTTGTGGGAACGAGTGAATGTAGACATGTGTTTTTGTTTCAGAGTAAGTGGACATTTATGTTGAATGGATAGGATCCAGTGATTCCTGGGATATCTCACACCTGTGGTCCTAATGCTTATTACCATCTTCCAAGAGGATGGTATGGGACATGTTATTTGGGGATAGTTTTCCCAAAGATTTTTCAACTTGCCGACTTAAAGAAATTTCCGAAAGTGACTGAGTTACATCATATTAGACACAGGAGAGAGTCTCCTTCTAGGAAAGTGGGAGATATATTTGGTGATAGCTTCAGTGGCAGATGTTCTGAATTCGATAAAGATTCGAAAAATGTCTACTATTGTGGATAACATGCTGACAAATTTTTCAGGAACCATACTCCTGATAGATACTGAATTAGCTGCTGAAAGAGCTATGACTCTTCAGAACCATCTTGCGTTAGACATTCTTTTAGCAAAGGATGGCAGAGTTTGCACAATGCTTAATTCTAGGCATTGCTGTTTGTTCATTCCTGACAATAGTAAAGACATTAGAAGCTTACTTACTAATCTGACTAATGAGAATGCTGATTTGAGAGAGTTGAAGGCACTAGGTGATTGGGAGAAAGTTGGCAAGGAATTTGCTTCAGTGGGAAATTAGCTCAGCAACATTGGAAAAGGGATTGTATTGAAAATAAAACAAGAGATATTGATTATTGTGATCTGCTTAATTGAACTATGGGCAATATCCACATTGTGTAAAAGAGTTAAATTAAAGAAGGCAAAGAATAATCAGAGGAGGGAAGAAAAGAAAAGGGAAAAATTGTCTAGGGAAAATTCAAAAAGGGAACACAAATTTGAAGGGTTAGAGATGATAGAATTTTAGCAGAAGCAAAAATTTGTGAATGGACGTTTGGTATGAAGACACATTTAGTCATCAGAGGAGGGATTGTTAACGCAGAATTATTAATGTAATTATTAATGATTATTCATGTATTGAGTGTTGAATTTGCGTTGGAAATGAAATAACTTAGAGGAAAATAACGCACGCATTTGAAAGTGTGACCATGTGAGTGGCCATCAATGTTCAAAAAGTGTACTTATTAATATCTTATTAATTAATATGAAATGTTGAGCTTATCCTTGATTAATGTAGTAATATGTAATATTTAGGGTTATGCATTATTTATTAGTTTTATTAATTGTAAGCTTTAACTTAGTGGAGGTCTTGGCCTAGTTGCACGGCCTCATGTCAAACTGTATTTCTTAGGCATTTAATAAAATGTCTGCTAAGATAATTAAATTGTGATTTTCCACTGTGCTGACCTAATGTGCTAGTAGCTAAAAGTCTTTCCCATGAGAACTGCTTGCTACAAGATGCTGAACTAGCTACTGCAACATTTTTAATGTAATGTGTATAAGACTGACTTTCTCAGGAGAATACAATGAAGACACTGACTGGAGTTTAAGCTGCAACAACATTGCTACCCGACGAGCCAGATGGATGAGAACAGTACGAAAGGAGCCAATCATCGACATGTGAACCGTGTACTAGTAGGAATGTAGATTTTAAGTTTTAGTTTTACTGGACAAAGTGTGAACATGCGATCCCTTGACCAATAGGGACTTGGGAAGTAGTTTTAGGAAATCTAACTTATCCAGACTGTACAGAGGGGAGATACCACCAATACTTTCTTGACTGTCTTGAGAAGAGACGTGCTAGACTTTACTACTTAAAAGACTTTGCCTTTTCTGAACTTTGATGCTGAATCCTGATGCCTTTCTGACCAGACTGATGCCCTGATGGCGAAGACTGTCCCAGCTTGTTGATCCAAACTGAGAATAGGTATATTGATTATGATATTGTTTGCTATATCTATTTGCTTTTGTTTTTAGGTACCAACTGCGCTATTTTGATAGAGCCATAGTTAGATGCTTTTCCAAATTTGTGTTGACTAAATTGTTTTGCATGAAGCCCAGCATGCTAATTCTAATCTAATGTTAGTTAAACTCCTCACTAATGAAGACCGCTTTATGAAGGAACAGATGATGTCTTTTCGTTGCTGAATCTAAAGGTATGTGATATCGCTTGCGCAGTTGTTCTTATTATTAATTTGCACTGTAATTTTGGAATGTGTAGTAGCTCAAGCTTTTATTAGATTGCGGTTCTTTTTTCATTTCTTTCAGCCAGTGTTGTTTCTGTATGTTTATCATTTGATTTTTATATTAACCTACGTGACATTAGCATTGTTAATATAGGGAAATACATATTCTAACTTTTACATAAAGCTGTGGTTATTCATGACTGCAAGGTGATGGTGTGTGACAATTACTGACTCCTATTGATTGCTAATGTTATTGATTGTTATTGATTATTAATCTGCGTAAACGGGATATATGGTGGGAACATCTTAAGCATAGTCAAAAGGTTAATCGACCAATTTGCGTCGCCTTGTAAGTTTACTTAATAAGGTCATACGTGCTTTCTTCCTCTCTTGCCTTCCTTCCTTCGTCTCTTGCCTTCTTTTTTTCCTCTTTCTTGCTTTCATTCCTTCTTTCTTTCTCACTTTAATTCCTTCTTTCCGGCCTTTATCCTTCTTTCTTGCTTTCGAGCCTTCTTTCTTGCTTTCATTCCTACTTTCTTGCCATTTCAATAAATTGGTGCTGTTTGGGAAGGCAGGAGGAGAATCAGTGAAGGACATTCTCATTGAATCCCAAAAGACTTCAGGATGTGGTTGAAGGTGGGCGGGTCGACTGTGTTAAAGGCAACTGAGCAGTCAAGCAATATTAAGAGGCAGGGGTCATTTTCCTCTTTGGCCAGGAGACATTGTAACTGATGTTTAAGGTAGCGGACTCCAGGCTACAGCATAATCAGATGCACTGATGTGATGTTGAAGTTGAGCATGGATGGCTTTTTCAGTGATCTTCCTGATGAAGGATAGGTCATTCATGGTCTAGTGTAGGTTTCTTTAAAAGTGAGACGATATGGCCTGTTTTGCCACTTCTTGGAAGATGCGTTGAGTGCAGGAGGCATTGACAATGGTGGGAGCTTCACTTGAAAGAGCTTAGATGAAGGACAAGGGAAAAATATCATCTCCACAAGAAGTGGCTGTTGTATGTTGGTGAAATCTGCGAGAGGTAGGGCTTTGAAGGGTGACAATTACAAGATTGTACAAGGCGTGAGTGTAAGAGAAGATGCATGCTTGAAGCTTTAGATAAGTTGTCGGTTCTTCTGTATTTTGTCACTGAAGAAGAGGTTGAGGGAACTGCACCTGTCTGTGGAGAGTGAGTGGGAGGTACAGATAGGGGAGCTGAGCAGTGCTTGAGTATCTTGAGGAGCTCTCTGCTGCTTTTGTTGGCTTCTCTGATGTTATTGGTATAGTACTTTGCTTTGGCTGACATGGTGAGCTCTTTACGTGTTGGATGAAGGGACTTCAGTATCACAAAGCCATCAGAAGTTCTTTTTTTCTTCCATTTTCTTCCCTGCCTGCAGATGGAGCATTTATTGTCAGTGAGTTCTATACTATAGCAAGGTGCTGACGGTTTTCGCCGGTACTTCTATGTTTTTCTTGGAACGTGGATGTTCACATAGTTTTCCAAAAAATGTGGGATTTTGGAATGTTAGAAGGATGTTGAAATGGGAAGTACAGTAGGAAGAGAGACATGCTGTGAGATCTGAAAGTTTGGTCTTTTTTTTTGGGTTGACCTCCGTTTGTTGGTAGATTGCTAAATAGGGAAATAAGACGGCGAGGTGATCAGTCTAGTCCAGTCCAGGATGGTTTACAGTGGATTGTTAGTCATGCTGAAATGAGGTAGCGGATGTAGCCTTTGGAGAACATTGGTTGGGTGACATGCTGTACCACACTGAATGTGTTGATAAGGTTGAGGAAGGTGTTTCTTGTTCAGTTGGGTGGCATGCTGTACCACACAGAATGTGTTGATAAGGTTGAGGAATGTGTTTCTTGTTTTGGGTGTTGTGGGTAGTTGGATAAATGAAGTGGTAAGGAGATTGAGAATTTATCAATGAAGTCCTTGTTTTGCCTTTGAAGTGCATAGATAAGACAAAAGATCGCAGTCTGGGTTGCAGAATGTGGAAAGTGGCATGTCAGGGGCTCAAAGGAGTTGGTTGTCACTTCCTTGCCTAAGCTACAGGATCTTGAGGACTTGTTGATGACAGTGAGGCCTCCTCCCTTACTATGTGTGCAATGCACTCAATGGGGCAATGCACGTCTGGTACCCCTTTAGTGTAGTATAGGACGATAGCAGACCAGGATGTCAACATGTTGTTCCCTCCAAGGTTTAGAAGACGGCAATATCCAAGGGCAAAGCCTTGTTTCTGAATCCTGTGTAAAAGACACACTGCTGGAGTGTCCACAGATTAGATGAGCTAGTCTAACCAAAAGGACAAGCACAAGACTAGGACCTATGTAGAGCAGTGGTCCCCAACCTTTTGACCTCTGTGGACCCCCACTTTATCATTACTGGAACCCGGGGACCTCCACTGAATCATTATTGGAATCCGGGGACCTGCCACTGATTCATTATTTGAAGCTGGGGAGCCAGGCCTAAACACTGTTGATGATTTGAATCATAAAACATTACACATAAAATACAGAGACAAGCATTCCATCAAACACATACACACATGATAACACATTTTATTTAATTTGCAAACAAATCAAATAAAAAAACGAACAATTTTAATTTTAATAGGAAGGTTGTAGCTCTTCTAAATTCAATTGAAGCCACATATCGTCTGCTTAATGCACATGCACTGCTCCCACAAATCAATCTGTGGACACTAATTAAATTTTTAGCCTCCAATTTCAAATAGCTTGACATTTACAGTACTTCTTAAATTGTACATTTAGCCTCCCTATTTATATACACTTTATTAATCTGCTTATATTAGTTAATTTTCAAAGCAATCATGGTTCCCCTAAGGAGACTTTGTGGACTCCTAGGGTCCCCCATACAACTGGTTGGAAACCACTGGTGTAGAGCATGGCTTCTTTTGCAAAACTGCCTTTGTACTCCCTAACAGAAGGAAGAGAAAGAGGGGGCAATAACTTTCACTGCCCTAATATCATATCATAACAATATCATGACAAATTAGAATGTGAGGATCGATCGCAGGAGATAATATTGTTGCAAAACAAAGCTAATGTATTTGATGAGTCTTAATAGTGAAGTTCTTCGAAATCTATTAACTTCACATATGGTAGCAGGTAACCACGATGTGTGTATGTACCAGAGTGGATGGTTTGAAGGCAAGAGGTTTACATTCTGGTACACAGTCATCGAACTAGCTAAGATAGGGCAGTGCTCATGGGAGTAGACTCTTCGACACCCCCTTTTTTGGGTCTCATTGACACCTTATATGTGTTCTGCCGGGTGACCAGGTTCTTTCCGTGATTCATTCATGGGGTGTTCTCTGGGCCAGTAAGTGGCTACATGGTAGGATCATGTGCAATTTAGAGGTCCTCAGGACACACATGGTAATATGTGGTAAGGGCATCATACATACTAACCCCTTTGTGAGTTCTGGTCCTCTTTGGGATATTGCACAAAGCGGTGACCTACACTTGCACATATGGGTGCTAAAAGAAGCGGGTGACATTGCATGCTCCGTTAAGGTTTAAAATCAGCATGTTTTCCACTTGGCAGCTGTTAACACAGGCATGCTTTTCGGATGCACTGATAACGGACATGAGGCTCTGTACTTGTACGTACATAAACATAAGTTACTAATGTGTTGTGTTGTAAAGTGATACTCTTTTGGAGTACGGCCACTTGTCTTCTGCTGGTCCTGTAGAGGCCTGGAAAAGGGAATAGGCCAAACCCGTTGGCCTGTGTTTTATTAGAGGAGCCAATAAAAAATTGACTTTTTAAAAGAATATTAGCGTGGAATAGGTCTGAAGAAATGCATATTTTGTTTCAGACTTGACTTTCTGGCTACCTCAAAGTGAATAAGGGACTCAAAAGAGATATAAATCCCCTGTAATGTTTGGAAGAATGGTCAGGAAAAACAACAAATGACCATATGATGTGTACATTTGTCGATGTTTCACTTCTTGATGTGTTGATGTTTACAATTCTCGTTTTGGCATTTGGTGAATGTAGTAATATTTTGTTTTTGTTTTGATGAATCATAAGATGATACACATGTGATATATACACCCTGAGAGTTGCAATTATAAACTTCAGTGTGTATGTTTTATACAGCAAAGAAGGTTTTAGATAGTGGACTTTAAATGCTATTCCTTTAGTTTACTTTATTACATTGTTACAAATGTTAAGCAACAGCTGGCACTAAATAGGCTGCCTGATTGCTGTACTTCATTTAATGATTAGATTATAAAAATACAGGCTGTGCGATAAAGAAACTAATATGACAGGCAATTAAATATTTAATAGCTTCTGAACAAGTTGAATGGTGGACATTTACAGTTGATAGGAACAAAGCAAATCTTTATGTAATTCTGTTTAATCTTATACACGTAAAAACAATCAAATATAGTAGGCCACGTTTATGACTTGTATGATCGTATGTTATTTCTAACTACTAAGGAAGGAGCAACTGAGCTCAAGTGAGAGATACTTTGATGCGGTCAAATTGGCAACTTAAAAAGATCTTACATCAGAGTAGTTGCTGTAGGCCATCAAGCCATACCTAGGCAGAAATCTGAGCTCCGCATCTGATTGAAGAAGTGGAGTTTCGAAGCCTAAAGGCGTGATTTAAAGGTCCTATTATAAGAGGCATTTTACAAGTGCATTATAGCCTATAGCACTTGTAATACGGAGGACAGAACATCAGGGGACGGTACAATCTGCAGACAGGATATCCCATCCATATTAGAAGTGCCAAAGGATATAATGCACATGTACTAACTTGTAGCATGTGGAGGGGATATCTGTCACATTTGTGACAAGAGTATCCCATTTGCCAAACTCTAAGTCAGGCCCTAAATCGTTAATGAGTTCCTGCATATTTTAAAAAAATATTTCATTAATCCTGGAATTTAAAGGTGACCACTTATAAGCAGACTTGAATTAGAATTTTATGGTCAACCCAAAATAGGTTCAGAGTGCTAAAGAAAAAAGTTGTATAGACACCACAAAATGCACATAGGATTCACATAAAAAATCTAATTTCTGACAAATATGACACAACATGTACACGTTAAAGGTAAAAATGATATATTTATTAATAGAGGCAGTAGGTGACTCATGAGCACATCAGAAGCCCTGTGTTATGAAATATGCTTTAGAGGAGAGGCTCTTAACCTTTTGACTTCTGTGGACCCCCACTTAATTATTACTGGAACCCGGTACCCTAATGGAATCCTGTACCAACACTGAGTAAATACTGGAAGCCGGGGGCCCCGACTTAAGCATTTTCAATAATTTGAACCCCAAAACAATACATTAAAAATGCATAAACAAGCAACTATCAAACAAATACATAAATATTATGAGTAATATTTTATTTCATTCACAAACACATATAAACAAAGCTAAAGCCCTAATTCGGAGTTTAGTGGGGGGAAAAGGCTGCCTGCCAAACTCCTGCGGTCAGGAGACCACCAGTGTCGTCTCCTTCCCGCGGCTCTATTATGAGTTTCCAGCTGGGTCAGCAGGCCCAGTGGCCCAGCAGGAAACGCACAACAACATTGATGCCGGCTCATAATAGAGCCGTCAGCAATGCTGTTGTCCGTCTCTGCCAGCCTTTACATGGTGGTAAAACTGCCCTTTAAACGCCGGCGGAGAGAGGGGTCGTACTCCCCAGGTCAGCACTGCTTGCAGCAGTGCCCTGGCGGATTGGGACCGCAAGCACCTCCAGGCCAACGGGTGGCAGAAAAGTGGCACTGCTGTTGGTCCAGCTGTGGCGGTAATGCCACAGGTGTAAAGTCGCGGTCAGACTGCCGCTTTGGTGGAGGTCTGACCGTGACCATGACCTGGGCATTTTAGAGACCACCTGGATCTTAATGAGGGCCTAAATTTTTATTTTAATGGGGAGGTTTGATTTTTTCCAATTCAATTGAGGCCATTCATCATCCATACTGTATTTTGTTTGATACACTTGCACTGCCCCCATGAATGAAACTAACTTAATTTGTAGCCCTCCATTTGAAATTCCTTCACACTTACAGAATGTTTAAAATTTTAAATCTTCAATTTTGCTTCTTTGTTTAAATACACTGTATTAATCTGTTAAGATTATTTAATTTTCTAAGCAGTCACAGACCACGTGAGAAGATTTTGTGGACTCCCAGGGTTCCCCAGACCACAGGTTAAGAACCACTGCTTTGGGTTTCAGATTGAAAGCCCTAATTAACTTTAAAGTTTTTCTAACATTGTTGTAGAAGTCCTTTTGCCTACCTGTCTCCCACCCCGCAAATATTTTGCCTTTATGAATTAAATATTTGTCCCCTACGATTGCAAGCTGTTTATTTTGCTCAAACTTCATGTATTTTTGGTGAAATAAATCCTGTAGCGTATCAAAGGTGCCATGGGCCCAATTCAGCCTTGAAAATGGGCCCCACAATTGTCCCTGTTTGTGAAGTAAAAGACAGTAATCAATAGAATGCCTCTCGCACCCCTCAGACATGGTGACACTGCACCTAGTGAAATGATAATAGCAACAACATGGCTGTAGAAATGGAAGACTACAACCTGAAAGAACTATACACTACTGACAAGATGTGTCACCAGAAATTCTTGCCGCAGGGTACAAGCAAATACCTTGACTAAACCATAACCAAGTCAAGCATATATATTTTATTAAGACATCGCCCCAGCATCAAACCTCAATAGTTAATTAATGCACCAGTTTTGGTTTCCATTCTTTCAGGGTAACACATGTTCTTAGTGAGGAACAGGCCTATGAAGAAAAGGTGTCAGCTGCCTCGTAAACATGCACTAGTGCAGAAGAGCACTAGTTAAATAAAAATGCTACATTAGCCTGGTTGCTCTGAGAGGCTGTGTAGAATCAAGAACATGTCAGACTATAGCTGCCACGTGACTTAATGAAATGTTTTAGTTGGTGTCTATGGGTGAGAAAGTCGTCCTTTTGCCCTGATCACCCACATTTTTTGTGACTGATACTGGTGGTTACTGTCTCTGATTGTGCCCTGGGCTTTGCTAACACGAGACAGGACCAGTGCTCTGTGTAAAAGGAATATGCAAATTAGGCATAGTTATAATTGGCTTTGTCAGCATACCTATAAGTCCCTAAAATATAATAGGGCATGTAGAATTAGATTAAATTAAGATTCGATTCGATTTATAGAGTGCTCTAAATGCCCGAGGGCATCTTGATGCTTGCTTCTACAAAAGAGGATCAGACATTACAGCTCAATTTAGTGATAGAATAGGAATGGTAAACAGCCAGGTTTTACAATATTTCCTGAAAATCCGTATGTTGGGTTGGTATCTCAAATGTCAAGACATTCAATTTCAAAGGTGACAGATGGTATAAGACCAACTTCTGCCTCCCCAAGAAGTTTTGGGAATTTTGGTAACCAACAGTTTCTTGGGGGTGGCTAACAGATATTTTTACGGGGGATGTGCCATGCGATTTTATTTTTTTAAAGGAGCTGGACCTGAATAGTGGAACATTTTATGAGCAATGCAAAGAGCCTTGAAAGCTACTGTCTTCCTCATAGGGAGCCAATGTAAAAATGATCTTGCTTTTGAAACAGACTCAAATTTCCTTATAATCTAAAGAGCCAGATTGCGCCACTTTGAAATCCTCAAAGCTTTTTTTAAATTCCTGATTGTGACCCAGCATATACGGTATTACAATAATCCAGCTTTGAGAGGACCAGGGAAAAGATGACTGTTTTCAGCAAATGGGGAGGTAATTAACAAAGAATTGTCTTCACTGTCCCAAGGGTGGAAAAGCAGGATGATGTAAGTTGGTTTATCTGTTCGGTGAAAGAAAGGCAGTGATCAAAGATGATTCCTTAATTTCTCACATTAACAACTGGTATAGTGGGTGTCTCAAGAGACGGGGGCCACCAGCTGCTGGTCCAAAAGGAGGTGTCTCATCCAAAAAGGAGCACCTCGGTCATGACACCATTAGGTTTTAGCCAGTGGGTGCTCATCCAGTTGTCCATCATGGACACACAATTCCTGAAGCGTGAGGCCACCTCCTCTATGTTGGTGAAAACAGGCACCGCTATTTGGGTATCGTCAGCGTAGAAAACAGTGGCAACACCAAAGGACCTTATTAGTTTCAGAAGCGGGATCACATAAATATTAAAAAGAGTGGGGCTAAGTGATGATCCCTGAGGTACACCACAAGGAAGGGAGAAAAGCTTAGAAGTGAAATCTCCCATGGCAACATTTACTCCCGTTCCCCAAGAAAGTAGCAGAGCAGATCAAGGGCAGGGCTCCTAATGGCGATCTCGATCAACTGCCTCTTCAGGACAGAGTGGCTTACTGTGTCAAAGGTTGCAGATAAGTTCAAAAGGACCACCACAGCCTTACCACCTTTATCCAAAATGTCCCTGACCTCCTCAGTAACTACAATCAGTGCAGCTTCCGTACTGTGGGATTTCCGAAAACCAAACTAGTCAGCATCCAGAACATCTTTGTGATCAATGCACCAGTGGGTTTAATGCACTCTAGTGTACACTGCTGTAGCACCTGCTATTATTTGAAAGGCAGTCCTGCTAAGTAGGGACATTATAAAATATGGTTTATATGCCCTGGTGAGGGAACAACTGCCAATTTTGTTTTTCCCCATTGTAGTACCGTAGCTCCATGTGCTAACATAGGAAAACTTTGTTAACGTCTAACTATCGTGAGGAAAGGGCTACAATTTTCATTCTTGGACTTAAAATGACAGACTAAATCCAACACTTTGCCACTGCTAGATTTATTATAACTATCACAGAAAATAAGTTATAGAACTTTCTTTTTTTGTGAGCCAAAATCCAGCCTTCCAGCAACTCTTCTCTGCTCGGCCAGCCATTGCCTAGCTGAGCCAAGCTGTGTGGGTGAAGTGTAAAGTGGCCTGCATTGAGACAATGGGACATTTGGTGAGGGGAGATCTGCAAGCTGCAGAGCAAAAGGCAGTAAGGGGCTGGGTGACCAAACTGGTCTTCAAACAGAGAATGACACTTAGGATAGGACAGAGGCTCACCCTCACTTCCTGCCGCCCCAGCCAGATTGGAGCCCTAGTGATTAGATTAGTAGAGGGGCTGGAGAGGGAGTGTTAAGGGAAATAAGCCACACCAGTGGGATGGCTTAGCCAGACCTTAACCCCAAGGACAGAATTCCTCCATCTTGGATTTTGGAAAAATAGTGGTTCCTCGCATTGGTTCACTTGCAGGAAGTGGTCACCCCAGAGGGTGGTACCCTGCACCCCATTAGTCATGGGTGCCCCTGTGCTTGCTCATAAATATGAGAGAGTTTCCCAGCAATTCAGATCACTGCCTGAACTACAAAGAGAAAAAAGACTGCTCTGCTGAAACCCTAGTCTGCACCCCCCAAAGGACTGTACTCTACATGACTGCACCTGCTGCATACTGAATAACTACAGCTCTAAGGACTTTGCCTGGCTTCAAGAGAGGGAAGGAGTAGATGCCCTGAAAGCAATAGGTTAAAAGAGCTTCACCTGCAACTTCCTCACCAAGAAGGACCCAGCTGACCACCTTCAACTGGACTTTTGAGGATCTACCAGATACATTCTGGCAAAATGTAGTCCAAACATCTCAAGGACGATCTCAGGGCTTCTAGACCCTTGGATTGGTGTTGTGGACCACTAGAGACCCAAAGGAGGACTTCAGGAAGAAGATCCAGAAGTCTGGAGAAGATTGGGGAACTTTTGGAAAGAAGCTCCATAAGGTGATCCACCAGTTGACGAGAGTCAAGCCACCAGCGTTGAACCACAGCCTGAAATTCAGGTTTGTCCCGCTGAAGCTCTGGAGCTTTTCCCTGTTGACGAGACATCCAGTAGTTGACCGGGAGCTCACGCTGAGTCAAGCCAACAACATTACATTGGATCCCGGCCTGAGGAGGAGCCTCACCCAACAATGAGAGAAAAAGCTCCAGAAAAACGACTATGTCCAAAGGTAAAACTTTGACCAAGGCCTCCTGCTCAGTGTATTCGAGTATGGCTCGATTACGGTCAGCCTCAAATTGTGACTTGGTCCCTGTCAAGTGTGACCAGATGTCTCCAGTTGGCACTCTCAGTTTTTAAGCACTAGAAAGCACATTTTTTGAATTATTCTTTAAGAATTCATATCCCTTGTTCCCTGCATTAGAGTTTTGTCATTTTGGTGTCATTTTAATTTTAAAGATAGAAATATTTCCTATTTTTATAAATTGACGTTGGACTTTTATTGTGTGTTATGTCTTACTTATGTAATGGATTGGTATTTTTAAATGCTATCCACACCTGTCTCCTAAATTAAGCCTGCCTGCTTGTTTCCAGCTACCAGGGGTTGAGCAAGGGATTAGTTTACTGAGACCCAGACGGAACCTTTTAATGTTTTTGTGGCCATACTACTAGTGGTAGGTTCCTGCTTATCACTTCTTATAACCCAATTTCCAACACTATGCAAGGCAGGTGTGTCTGGTGCACACATAGTTATATTACACACAGTCAGACTTGTGACTGAAATTCCCCACATCCCTAATAACAAGATGACACCTATGCAAAGCCAGTAGGGATTCGACCATGTCTGACATTGTCCTGACTCTGCCCCAAATCGTTCTAAAGGCCCATCACAGAGTTGGCAGGTTTCCATACCAGTGCTGGTGTATTGTTCAAGGGCAGGCACTTCTTACACACAAATATATTTACTTGCCTGCCCACAACAAACTTTACAACCCAAAGGCACCCATAACAGTACCCACATTCCGCCCATAGTATAAAACTGTTGTGTTACTTCCTAAAGGATGGCTTAAACAGGGCCTGCCCACTACTTTCCAAGAGGCAAAGAAGTTTCTTGGGTCCCGGTCCACTAAGTAGACCAGAAGACACTCCAACATCAACTGACCTCCACCATCGACATTGCTCTTTACCTTGATACTAGGCAGTAGGTAGCACACATTTGCAAGAAGCAGGAAGTCCATCAGTGACTGGTTTGCACTTGCCGTGCAGCATTGGGGTTCAGTTTGATAATAATTGTGTGTGTATAAAATGTTTTCATTAGATAGAAAAGTTAATTAGGGAAAAGGGATAGGTGCATTCTATTACTTACTCCTCATTTGTATGGCAATTTTGACAGAAGATTTAATTAATTTTCAATATGTAATTTTGTAGGTACTTTAGTCTTTTTTATTGTTTACTAGTTAATACTACCAATACTTAATTTCACAAATGAAAAGCAATGAAAATATCACACAGTGTAATGAACAGCACAATGAGCTTACAAACATTAGGCCCATAATGCCATTCATCTGCGACTGATAAAATCTGTCAGAGGGAGACCAGCAAGCACTGGGAAAGAACATCCATATAACCATTGAACCATCTACCCGGCCAGTAGCTCTAACTCTATGAAGACTGGGAAGCTTGTAGACGATGGGCATGTAGGAATAGGCATGATGATATCTTGGAGGCAGGGAAGTAGCTTGAGGGTAGGTATTTGGGGTGATACATCTCCCTAATGAATATATTCTGTAATAAATAGTTGGATAAAGGTGCCTTAAGTCGGGTATGGTGAGGTGTTTGTCGGATTTCACCTGGGATTTTTACATGCACATGCAGACAAAACACATAAGCTCCTGTCTCTGTTTTAAAGGTCTTAAAAATTGTTATTTTACAAAATATTAAGTTTTAAAAACTCCTCACAACCTGCAGTCCTCTCCCTTCCTACTGCACCTTAAGCCCCAATCCCGCCATGGTTCTTATATAATGTATTTTAACCAGCGTGATTGTTGGGAAATATGAAGCTCAGACCCCTCTAATCGTACTGACTAGGATACGTCCCTCTTTGCAGGTGGGCTTGGCCTTGATCAGATGTGAATTATCCTAGGTACAGGCTGTGCATCGCCAGGACAAAGTGCCTTGGGGTGGAAGTGCAGCAACATTTCCAGATGCAAATCCTCTGATCACCGACAGCAGTCCTTGGCTACACCATCAGCAACGTAAAGTGAACAGGACCTCACACACAACAAAATGGTATCCCGTAATCCTTGTCAAAGGAAATAATGACAGAAGGCAGAGAGAGGTTGTAGTGCGCATTGATATCAAACAGTGCTGCAGCAAGAAGTGAACCCCAGCTACCTCAACTGTCACATACAGGTCTATATATACATCACAGTGAATGAAGGTATGACCATGACACTGTGACATCATTGCACCTCACCCTTCGATAATCCTGTTTAAATAAATTCCTTTATTTCTCCCTTCTTAATACAGTTTCTTCATTGAGAGGCTTTCCTTGTTTGTGAATTCTAGGACATTTTCTATTAATATAGCTTTAGGCCAGGATTTGAAATAAATTAGATAATAGCAAAGGGTGAAGTTATAGTGGGATCTCATTACTGGTTTCAGAAAGTGAAAAATGTATGGTTTTAGTGGGGCAGTAACGAAAGTTAGGTAATCGAGGCATACCATCAAAGGAATTTTCGTGATTAGAAGGACATCAATAGATTGCACAGTTACACTTGTTCTGCTGATCATACCTCTGGTGATAAAAGGCCATGCTGTCAAAGTTAAAACTTTGTCTGATGGGAATTTCCATTGTGTTGGTTTTGAGCTTTGCTGTAGGCGGTATGGCTTTATTAATTTTCAGGATTTTTGCAGTTACAACAGTATTATTTTTTTAATCACTGGCAAAACATTTACCCCAATAGTAAAAAATACCACACTCCAGAAATTAAAGTTTTATTATATAAAAAAGGGAGGGACCATGCTTAGCATGTACTTCACCAAGTTCCATCTGATAATGGTTTGATACCATTTAAGACCAGCTTAGAGCAGATTTATTTTTATTGAGAAAAAGTAGAAATGTTAGAACAATTTTATTTTTTATGATTTAAATCTGTTTATTGATTTACAACATAAACCACCTATATCCAAAGGCTGGTGGACCCTGTAAATTGAGATACCAAACAATATTGCAAACAAGGTCCCTTCCATCGCAACTGAAGATGTCAAACCCTCCTTCTTTCTGTTAGAGAAACTTCCTCCTGCACTCACTTCCCGTAACTCCACAACCTGACCCACACCGCTCAAGTATGCACCAAGCCTGGAGGAACTTTGTGTGTCCTGCTGACCAGCGGCCCTGGTAAAGTGAGGCACATGCAGTACTAAGATTTGGTAGGAGAATCTCTAAGGCAAAATATCCATATGTATTTGGGACATGTGTGTTCCCAATATTCTTGTGCAAGGAAGGTGATGCAGGGGCCCCAATTTTTCTCAAACCATGGTTCCTTTGCCTCTGGTGAAGTGGAGATCGTTTCCATCCCCAATAAATACCAGAGGCAGCAAAATACTGTAGTCTTAAATAGTATCTTTACACCAGTGGGCCAGAATAACCTGCCTAGCAGTGCAAAGTGTCAGGGCAATCGCTCTACATCTATGTAAGCATAGTGGGAACATGAGTGCATTGGGTATTCCCAAGACAGTATAGGGTGGGAATGGAGGGATTTTGGTGTGTGAAATGTGGTTAATGTTGTGCAGTACTGCCACCCAATGTAGCTATTGTTTTGGGCAGTACTGCTATAAGTAGACCAGGATGCCAGGTGCTCAGCACCCTCTCCAGCAATTCTGGGACCTATAAGACCACAAGTGTATGTGGGCTGAGGTCTAATATCACTGTTGGGCAACTTTAACCATGACCTCTCTGCTTGCCATACTGGATGGTGCCCATTCCTTGTCTGTGGGCAGGTTGCACATTTCTGAACAGTACGGTGGATCACCTAATTGCAGATCTGTAAGTAGGGACACCTGATGTAGAGCCAAATCCCAAGTGTACATTACCAACAGTGCAATCATATAGGTCCTACTTATATGGGTTCCCTTTGTACCTCAGACACAGAAGCCCAAAAATGTATTGTCCTAGCGGCCATGTGAATATCATCAGTCCGCTTCTGACCTGTACTAAGTGGTATTGGTAGCTTAAGGGAACCGTGTAGGTGACAAGCTGGAATAAGTTTGTCTCTCACCAGAAAGCCGACAGTGGATAATGTGCAGCGGGCTGTGGCATCTGTACTCAACTGAAGCACCCGATGGCAGAAAATGAGGCATGCAATACTGTCTATGCCACTTATAGTGGGCTGTAGGGTCTGTAGGAAACTGGAACACACAATGGTGTATAGAAAATGGCAGACTATATTGGCCCTGCTGCAACCACAATGGGGACAGCCTTACGCTACTAATATCACTTAGTACAGATTAGAAGCTGACTGGCGGCTAGGACAATATGATTTTTTGGCTTCTATATCAAGTAACAAATGGGAACCCATGTAAGTAGGTTCTATATGATTGCACTATTGGTGGTGTTACCTTGGGAACTGTCTCCACATCAGGTGTCTCTTTTATTTGTTTAGTCCTGATGAGACCCCCACATTGCTTATCAGGTTGAAATTTCATCGACTGAGCTTTTAAAGAACCTAATACCGTGACTCTTTGACTTTAATTGGGTCATGTGCATCGACAATAGTTAAATTAGGTAATTTTGCCAAACTTTGGAAACCTTTGTTTGTTGTAATGTGCAAATGCACGTTTCTTTTGTGAATTGTAGGTTCCATATCTTTTGGGACATTTCAAAGCCACATGTGAACCATAAACAAATATATTGGTGTAAAGACTGATTTCAGTGTTTGACCTTGTTCTTTTTGCTACTAATTGAGGCTGCCTTCCCTTCTTATCTTTCTAATCTTGTGATATTAATATGATTGCATTTTGGTTCCATTGTATATTCTTTTATTATCTAATAAGAACCACTGTTTTTCGAAGAACTTTTTTATAAGTGGCATTTTCAGAATAGCAATTTAAAATCTGAATTCCCCATAAGTTAGGATTTTAAATTAACATTCCAGAGACACCAAACATGAACTAATTATTTCTTTTCATTTGGAATTTACACTTATAGAAGGAAATAAGGGAATCCCTATGTTATCCTTTGGGAGAAATAGGACTTGCAGTAGTGAAAAACATATTTAAGAGTTGTTCACTAGCAGGCCATATAAATCTTAAAAGTAAATGCCCTACTTTTGGAACGCATTGCATCCTGCCCTCTGGACTGTCCAGGGCCCACCTTAGGGGTGAATTAGGGGTGACTTGCAATTAAAAAGTGCACACACAGGATCTGCAATGGCAGGCATGAGCCATGTTTGAAGGGCTACTGCTGTGGGTGCCACAATCAGTGCTGCAAGCCCACTAGTAGCATTTAATTTATAGGTACTGGGCACAGGTAGTGCACTTTACTAGTGAATTATAAGTAAAGTAAATATACCAATTGTGGACAAGCCAATGTCATCATATTGTAGGGAAACAGTGGAAAAGTACCTCGAGTTTTAAAGCCAGCAAAGACGAAGGCAAAAACGGGAAACCACACCAAGGATGCCAGGCCTAACACCTGGTTTAATGTCTACCTTGTTCTGAGTGTCTCTCTACATGTAAGCAGAAGGAAGTGTTGGCAGCAGCAGGATCACACCCTGGTTCATCAAACTAATCATAAGCTAATTCTTTATTGGTTTTGCAAATCTCTGTGGCCTGGTAGAAAATAGTGATAAATGTGCCTACTGTGTGTTACAAGCCAAACTTTTATTTGCTAAATACTTAGCAAATAAACTACAGCAAATTTGGCTCATAGAATATTCGAAACATAATTAAAACAATGCAGCAGTGATTATTTTCAAAGATGTACTAGAAAACAATTTGATTTGCAGGAGAATGCTAATGGATTGGTTTATTTTTTATTACTGTTCGATATTCATTATAAAGCATTGCTGAACCTTCTTTAATATCTGTATCTCATTTTTCTATCTGTAAATTCCTCTTTTCACTTTACTATGTATAAATTACTGATCTTTCCTATAAACTATTTATTATCGAGCTATCTTTATTGATAGCAATAATTAAGCAAACACTTTAGAAACCGCATCACTGCGACCTCATTCATCTTGGTGCCATTTTCCGTTGAGTCTATGACTTTTAATGTCCTTCTGGACTTTCCGTAGAGTACTCCATGCTAAAGCGCTCAGAACCAACCAACTAATCCAATTCTACGTCAATATCCTCATCAGTGCCATTGCAGCTGTGACAGAAATGGAGGGAGTTTTAGAGTAAGGTAGTAGCTTACTACATCAAAACAAACGCCTGCAAAATCAATGGAGGAAAAAGAGTAATTTAACCTGATGCTGATTTTTCCCAGTAGCCATTCACAGGCATTCCGCCAGCAGCACAGGATATGTATAAGCAATGAACTGAACTCCCCCGAGAGTTGCACAATTGCCTTATGGCACATTCCATTCTCTACAACGTCCAGCAGATGAAGCCATCTTTTGATTGGATACAACCAGACAGCACATGCGGGGGAACATCGCAAACTACAAAGGTATTCTTAGCTTTCCTTCTCTAAAAAATATTCCGCTGAGGAGAAGGGCTCATTTTACTATAACATTAGGCAGACAGTGAGGGGAGACGATGTTCTCTGACTCCCCCCGATTGCATGCAGGTTACGACGATATAAAATGGATGATCCCAGCGGCTTTTAGTGATGTCTGCTTTCCGGTCGCTTCCTGCCCCTGCTCGCTGTGTTCTGAGCAGTAACACAATTAACCTTACGTCCAAAGCAACGCCACAGAAGCTCCCATGACAATAGCGCAGATGTTTAACCAGGGGTGTCTCATAAAACGGAGATGCGTTCAGAGATGATTTAACAAGCTACCCCCCTTCACTGGGACCATTAACACACAATTAGGTTTTTAACTCAGTCTCATTTGTATTGCTGTAAGGAAAGCCACTACACAAGTAGTATTAATTAGTTTTCATAGCACCTCAGAGATCAGGCAAAATTGCGCATCTTTCGTAAAGTAAAAGACGTCTAATTGTGTGTCATAAATAGCTACTGGGACAAACTTTAGCATATTATTTGAGACAACACAGGCCGTGTGTGTGTTTAGGCCCAACATGGGACTGGCACAAAGTGACACTCCCTTTATTCTGCTTTGTAATTTCTATTTACAATTAATGTTCTCCGTGTCATGCTCACTTTCAACTTTCCATTCAGCACTCTAATTGAAAAGATAATAATTAAAAATGTGGTACAGTCCACATGCAGTTTTAGAAACGCTCCTTTGCTTCCCTGACAGATTAGTGCGGTAAAATCATCCATTGCATCAAACATATATAAAAACTTTCGGCCCATACGTACTCCATGTGGATGATGTGATTCAGGAGAGGGGCAACATTTCCCCCAACTCTGACAGGGCCACAGAGGCCTTTTATTTTTTTACCGGGCATTTCCCCTGGAGGACCGCCCCTCGGAAGCCGGTTCTGAAAGCCCATGGCCCCTGCTGGGTCTCTGGCAGTTTCCCCTGCTCCCTGAGGTTAATTGCAGAAGGTACAGGGAGGCTTTACATGCGGGATGAAGGAGAAAGGTAGAAATAAGGCGATCAGAGACAGAGAAGAGAGGAGAGAGATAGACTAGATGGATGGAAATAGAGAGTAGCACTAGGAGACCAAGGGAGTTGGGATGGTTTGAACATTTTTGCCAGGGCTGCTTTTGGTTCCCCAACCCGCCTCTGAACTTTCAAGAACATAACCCATAAAAGGATTTTAAATTAAAGTTGCTATAGTGTAACTCATACTCGTGGGTTGTGTACTTGGATACATATGAAAAGCAAGAAGTTTATTTACAGAGTAAGGGTGCAATGTCTGTTTCCAGATACACTCAATAATAAGGGAGAGAAAAAACACAAGGCACACCTTAAAAATACAAAGATTCACAAATATGTATTTAGTATGGATGCTCCAGCATGACTATATTGGTCTTTTATCCATCTGTGCCACTGGATCACATTTTTATTAGTTCAGGCTCTTCCTGGACCATTAGGACGAGACAAACAGTTGTGCAAACAACATTCCTTAGTAATGGCATGGATGAGCAAATAAGACATATGCAGTCCACATGAAGTGAACCCACTGAGTCCTGTACTTTGTAGTTCTAAAGCTTTGCTTACTTGTGTATGCTCATACCTGACATATCCTGTGTGATGGTAAACTGAATAATGTACAATTGGTACGTTCCTTCATACCCTTGGGCGGTAGTCCCTCAAACCTTTTGTCTCACTTCTAAAACATATTACAAGCCTGTAGTATTGTATGTAATAGTTTCCAATACTCCCCCCACTGTGACCCTACTGAGTGTTGAGGGAGCCTGTTAGTTGGTAGTCCCTCAAACGTTTTGTCTCATCCATCCTGTTTTGCTGAATTCGTTTTTATTGGCTTTAGGACTCTGTGCACTTTAACACTGCTAACCAGTGCTAAAGTGTTTGTGCTCTCTCCCTAAAACATGGTACAATTGGCTTACACCTGATTAGCACATTTAATTTACTTGTAAGTCCCTAGTAAAGTGGCACTACGTGTACCAAGGCCTGTAAAGTGAATGGTACTAGTCAACCTACAGAACTCATTGTGCCACCTACAACAGTAGTCCTTTAAAACACCTCATGCTCCCACTGCAGCCTGTAGTGTATTTTTAAGCTGTCATTCTCACCAGTCAAAATAAATCTTTTGACAGGCATAAACCTTCCTTTTTAACACAGATAGCCACTCTTAAGATGGGCCCTAAAAGCTCCAAGGGCTGGGTGCATTGTATTTAAAAAGTAGAACATGTAGCTTTAAGGTTTATCTGTTCTGGTAGTGAAAAACTCATAAAGTCGAAATCACTGAAAAGCACTACAGTTAAAAAAAAAATGAAATTCACCAGTTATATGTAACCAACATTAATATACCTTGCACTGCCACATATTTCAGATGTCATCAGTGATGTATTATGTGAGGTCTTAAACAGGCCATCCCAGTTGTGCAAGTTATATTTATGTCAGTTAGTAGAATTTCCATATTTTGTTGTTTGGTAGTAATTTTTCAATGAATTTACAAGTTTTTTAAAAAGTTAAAATCTTACAGCTTTCCTCATGGATAACTCCACTACTTCAACCTTTGTGTTATCCAGTGAATTTCAATGTTTTTCTTTAATAACTGTATCATACGTTTGGGCCAACAAATTCAGCCTTGCATGAAAGTGGTGGTAGGGATGGGTATTGTCCATGGCCAGGCACTGTGCCCAACCCTTCATGAGAGAATAACATATGTTAGGTGCCCATAGGTGCCAGGGACGTCTGTGTAACTCAACCATGCCCCTTACTACCTTATACATATCTTTTTTACATTTTCCAGACACAGGGCCTGAGTCCCTGTGTTCTGTAATGGTAGCCGCAACATTTTCTATCATGTTTCGTATGGTGAATTAGATTACTTGCTCCCCTAGTTTGAGTTCGACCGGACTGAGCCACCTTCTGCCCTAAAATGAGAACAAAGCCATCATGGCCAGTCAGAACACTCCAGTACTTCAATTTAAAGTCTTGTGGGATCAACTGTCAACATAGCTATAAATATTGATACTTCATTTCTCAAAAATACTGACAAATTTACACTAACTCACAAAAACCATGCTTTCTGTGCAAAGATCTAGATTTCTACTACATTTGGTGTGTTTACATTTAGTCTTTTTCTCCGTATTCTTGTTTAATTTTTCCTATAGAAAATGCATGAGGAAAAAGTGGCTTATATATATACCCACCTATTTATTAGCATATATGCATAAATATGGACTTTGAGTGAGAATTCTTCATCCAATGGTTTGGTAATTTGTCATCCACATTTTGCTTCCACTCACCACAGCACACAGCATGAGATAATGGGTCATCAGACTTCAGATTGTGACTCCTCTCAGCATGTGTGATAATATTTTACCCGTGGCCATGTGCCCATCCACCTCCAAAATAGTGCACTTCAAAAACAGAGCTCATGACCTAATCTTTCATTTTATCTATTTCTTTAATTTTTGCCTTTCTGAATTGTTTTTCTTTTGACAATGCTATGCTATTATACCATGTTGGGTGATGGCAGTGAACCTAAACAAATGTGTTGTCACAGGAAGCAGAGACTCAAGCAAAAAAGAGAAATATAGTGTGTTTGGTGCAGATGTGCTGCTTCTGGTAAACCAGCAAAATTTCAGAGCTTGCTGTTCAATCACCTTTCAGCATTCCAAACACTTGTGTAACACATGATAAGCAGTCAGATCCTCTTGTTCCTGCTGCTTCATGTTTTCCTTTGTGTAAAGGAGTTTCACATCTTCTGTGCTGCATGCAAGCCGGTATCAGAAACTTTCTCTGCAACAGCCTGGCATCTCTGCCATTCTGTTAGGCAACCTTCTCCAGAGAATGCAAGAAACTGAAGTTTTCAGATCAAATTAAAATACATTTTCCGAGTGCTATTGCTTCTGATATATGTAGCCCTCAAGAGTTAGAAAGATGATTACCATACACATTTGAAGATGGACATCAAATTAATTTAGGTCTGCTGCAGTTCTCTTGCTATCCTGTAGGTGTAGCCCACCTTCTCTTGCAATGTTTCTTACTACACAACAAGTCCAATGCTGTCTTATGTTGATGTCCTGCATGGCAGGCAAGACACTTTTCACTAGTGTTTTGTTAATTTTACTCCTATCCTGAAGTGGTGTGCTCAGGTTACCTGATTTCAGATGGAGGATCTCCAGATCAGCATTTCCTTAAGCACAGTAATGTTACTCCAAACAAAGACCAGCCTGATGTGCTCACCAGGACCGGGATATACATCCTATCAATCAATCAATCAATCAGGGGATTTGTAAAGCCCACTACCCACTCGTGAGGGTCTCAATGTGCTGAGGAGGGGAGGGGAGAGAAGTTGCAGGGGGGGTAGGTGCTGCTAGGCGAACAGCCAGGTCTTGAGAAGTTTTCTGAAGGTAAGGAGGTCTTTGGTCTGGTGCAGGTGGGAGGGAAGAGTGTTCCACGTTTTGGCGGCGAGGTGAGAGAATGATCTACCACCGGTTGCAGTTCTGTGGACCCGTGGGACGGTTGCGAGGGACCAGGTCGGCAGAGCGGAGATGCCGGGTCGGCGTGTAGAAGGAGAGTAGTCTGTTGAGGTATTCAGGTCCGGTGTTGTGAAGTGCTTTGTGAGCGTGGGTGAGGAGTTTGAAGGTGATTTTCTTGTTGACTTGGAGCCAGTGCAGGTTTTTCAGGTGGTCTGTGATGTGGCAGTGGCGGGGGATGTCCAGGATGAGGCGTGTGGAGGCGTTCTGGATGCGTTGCAGCCTCTTCTGGAGTTCGGCTGTGGTTCTTGCATAGAGGGCATTGCAGTAGTCCAGTTTGCTGCTTACGAGGGCTTGGGTGACTGTTCTTCTTGTTTCAGTGGGTATCCATTTGTAGATCTTTCGGAGCATGTGGAGGGTGTTGAAGCAGGAGGAGGAGATGGCGTTGACTTGCTGGGTCATGGATAGTGAGGGGTCCAGGATGAATCCTAGGTTGCGTGCGTGGTCGGTGGGAGTCAGAGCGGTTCCGAGAGTGGCAGGCCACCAGGATTCATCCCATGCGGAGGGGATGGAGCCGAAAAAGAGGACTTCCGTCTTGTCGGTATTGAGTTTGAGGCAGCTGCTCTTCATCCATTCATGGCCTTCATTCCTTCGTGGAGGTAGGTCTTGGTGGAGTCCCTGGTGAGGGAGAGGATCAGCTGGGTGTCGTCGGTATATGAGATGATGTTGAGGTTGTGGGATCGGGCTATGTTAGCGAGCGGGGACATGTAGATGTTGAAGAGGGTCGGGCTGAGGGAGGAACCCTGGGGTACGCTGCAGATGATGTCGGTGGCCTCCAAGCAGAATGGGGAAAGGCAGACTCTCTGGGTTCTGCCGGTGAGAAAGGAGGTGACCCAGTCCAGGGCTCTGTTGCGGATTCCAGCATTGCTGAGGCGTGAGCGTAGGCTGTGGTGGCAGACGGTGTCGAAGGTGGCCGAGAGGTCCAGGAGGATTTTGGCTGCGGTTTCGCTGCTGTCCAATATGGTTCTGATGTCGTCGGTGGCGGCAATGAGCACGGTTTCGCTGCTGTGGTTGCAGCGGAATCCGGATTGGGAAGGGTCCAGGGTGCGGTTCTCCTCTAGGAAGCGGCTTAGTTTTCTGTTGATGGCCTTCTCAATGACTTTTGCCGGGAAGGGGAGCAGGGAGATAGACCGGAAGTTCTTGAGGTCCTTTGGGTCCGCCTTGGTTTTTTTGAGGAGGGCATTGATCTCGGCGTGTTTCCAGCTCTCCATGGATGTGGCGGACTCAAAGGAGCTGTTGATGATGTTCCATAGTTGGGGTGCGATGACGAAGCTTGCTTTGTTGAGGATGTGGTGAGGGCAGGGGTCAGATGGAGAGCCAGAGTGGATGATTTCGATGGTGTTGTTGTCGTTGATGGGGGTCCAGGAGAGCAGGAGGTTGGTCGGAAGTGAATCTGTGCTGTTGGTTGTTGCCGGGGGGGGGGGGGGGGTCTGGGTGTTGAAGCTGTCGTGGATGTCTGCAATCTTACGGTGGAAGTAGGAGGCTAGGGAGTCGCAGAGGTCTTGGGATGGAGGAATGCCACTGGCGTTGAAACTGGGGTTGGAGAGTTCCTCCACGACCTTGAAAAGCTCCTTGTGGCTGTGTGCATTATTGTTGATTCCGTCTTTGAAGGCGGTTCTTTTGGTGGCACGGATGAGTTGGTGGTGTCTGCGGGTGGTGTTTTTGAAGACTGTGTGGTTGTCCAGAGTCTGATCTTGGCACCACTTTCTTTCGAGTCTTCGGCAGCTTTGCTTAGATTCGTGGAGGTCGGCGGTAAACCAGAAGGCCTTACTGTCGGTGCGTCTATTGGAGGGATTCTTGATTGGGGCGAGAGTATTGGCATAGGTGTTGAACCATTGCCTGAAGTTGCGGGCAGCTGCATCAGTGTCGGTGGTGTTGATGGGTGGGTTCTGGGAGACGGTCGCGATAAGTTGGTCTACAGTGACCTTGTTTCAACTGCGGTGGGGGATCCGTTGTGGGTGGTGGTGTGTTGTGGGTTTCTTGAAGGAGAAGTGGATGCAGCAGTGGTCTGTCCAGTGGAGTTCGGTGGTGTGACTGAAAGAGATGTGATTGCTGGCAGAGAAAAAATGGTCAAGTGTGTTTCCTGCGGAGTGGGTTGGTGTCGTGATGAGCTGTATGAGGCTGAGGTTGGAGAGGTTGTCGAGTAGGGTGGCGGTGTTGTTGTCGTTGATGTTCTCGAGGTGGAAGTTTAAGTCTCTGAGGAGTATGTAGTCAGTGCATGAGATGGTGTTTGGGTCAGTGTGGATTTGGAAGTGCAGGAGTTCGGCGGTGCTAAGGGTGTCTTCAGTGTTGGTCGTGATCCTGAGGGTGTTCTTGTGGATGATGGCGATGCCTCCTCTTCATTTGTTGGAGCGGTCCCTGCGGGTGATCTTGTAGCTGTCCGGGATGGCAATGGCGATGTCAGGCACTGAGGAGGGGTTCATCCAGGCCTCTGTCAGGAAGGCGATGTCAGGGGAGGCTGAATTGAGTAAATTCCATAGCTCTACTGTGTGGACGGAGCGGGTGTTGAGGAGAATACATCTGAGATTGTTGCGTCCTGCCTTGGCGGGTGGGTCGTTGGCATGGAGGCTGGTGAAGGTGCAGTTGCAGTAGGAGAAGGGTCTGTGGGTGGTCTGTGGGGAGGCTTGAAGGCAGGCAGGGGAGCGGCTGGTGTAGAGGGCGCAGACGTCGTAGTGAAGACACGTGTGGCAGCAGTGGGGGGGATGGAAGCTAGGGGTTCTGGCACTGGGCGCAGTCCAGGCGCGGACGGGTGCAGCCGGGCTTGCCTTTGGTGCTCCAGCGATGTGCCCGCTGTGTGCGTCCGCTGCGTGGCCACACAGCGGCTGCCATTAAGTAGGGAGGTGGGGAGAGGAGAGGACACCTGGGAGGCGGGAGGGGGATGTAAAATGGCACGCAAAAGGGGGCTGAGACGAAAAAGGGTGTGGGGCCACAGGGGCAGCAGCGGCATGGGAGAGAGAGAGGGGGGAGAGCAAAGTGAGAGAGAGAGCGAGCAAAGTGAGAGAGAAACAGGGAAAAGGAGCACTAAGGGACAGTAGTGGAGCAGAGAGCAAAGCAAAGCAAAGCAGAGAAAAGGAGGAGAGAGGCAGAAGGTAGCCTAGTAGGAAAGCAGTGCTCTCCCACTAGACACCAGGGATGAGGCACAGGCAGAAGCCTGCGGGTGGAGGAGGGCCTCGAACTCCTGACAGGGATCAGGATTTCAGAGGAGCCAGGGAAAGGGCTCTACTCAGAGGTTGGAGCCACGGGAGGCAGAGCAATGCACTGACCAGGTCCTAAAAGCAAAAATGGTCCACTGATACTCCTTTGTAAAGTCACAGTGAAGAACAAATCAGCGGTAACACAATCCAATTTCAAACTTTCATGAATCAATTAATGAAAGTGCAAACAAGAAATGGTTACAACATAGTCTCCTTTTGGTTTAGCTTGATTATAGTTCTCTATGTTCTACATATTTTTATAGGTGCATAACAGAAAACATTGTGACAGAAGTGCAGACGGTGCGTTATACAAAAAGACATGGAGAGTAAATCATCTAAAGATTAAAAACAACACTGTACGTAATCCATGGTTTTCATAATAATTGATAGCACGGCCTGTTAACATTTCACAGGCAATCCCAGTATGAAATTTTCTTCACAAACCAAGGGATTAATTGTCAACGTTTTGATCCAGAAATTATTGGATGAGTCTCATCAAAACCAGTCGTCCTACCCACCTCATTAATTATAGTGCAACATGGGCATCAGTGGAAATTTCAAAGTTGAAGGTCTCTGACATATTAGCTCTATCCAGAAAGTTATCATTAATCTTCCTTTCCAAATTAAAAGCAAGCAAAACTGATGTGCCTTCTCACCAGCGCTAGGCCAAATTTGACGCAGGACTTCATGGATGTTTGGTGGGTCAGATACTTGAAAACTCAGTATTCCAGTCTCAACGTTTTCTCTCCCAGCACAGGTGTTACCCTATTTAGTGATTACTATTACTTTGGGACTGTCAGCTCAAAGCTTTATTGGCTTTCATTCCAGTCTAATTTGAACTTTCCAAAATACCTTCTGAAAATGTAGCTCATTGGCATGTTTTGCCCTTTTCTTGTCTATGTCTAGAAAAAACTAACTGCAGAACAAAAACTGTCTGCAGAAGTCTCCAAAAACACATCTTTCACTCACATTTGTGTACTATTTGTGCTTATCTGGCTCACTGGTTCTTTAAAAACCTTTGAGAAAAAGTAGCTTTAATAGTCAATTATAGCGTCCTTTCTAGAAAAACACATGCACATCCTGCTCGCACTCTAAGGAAAAAACTTATGGAAAGAAAAGTAAAAGTGCTATTCTTGGACACAATATTTTGTACATCTGTATATTATGCAGTAAATGTTAAAAAACATGCCGCAGGCGATGTTTCTAAATAATGAGGTACTTAAACACTTTGAGAAAAAGTTACAAAGGCAAATGTACAGATTTAGATTTACTAGTGTGTAGTACTACTCCTGCACCAAGGTGTAACTCTACACTTTTGGCTATTTGCCATTTCGAGGAGGCGATTTCCACCTAGGTGTAGACTTGCATCTCCACCCTCTTAATGAATGGGTGGAACCTCCTGCAACAGAATTTATGAGTATAAAGTTACTGCAAGCAATTTTTCATGTGTTGGTGATGATCTCTGCCAGTAAGATGGAGCTCTCTTGTATAGTAAAGCATAGGGAAATGTAATGCAATTTGCTAAAAACATATATACATTTTAATGTAAAATGATTTAAGTATATTAATTGAAAATAAAATTAATATTAACCTCTAACTAATATAATAAAAGGTAATAGCACGTTAACGCCCCAAATGATATCTGTATTAAATTTCAAATAATTTAAATATATTGATTTCATTTATAAATATAAATCATTTTTCGAACAATAAATCAAAACTAAAATTACCATACCTCACCACCATGTATTTGTTTGTTTAATTTTTAGTAAACATGGTTAGAAGTTATGCATTTAATTCATTTAAGATGTTTTATATTTTTAAAGTTTTAACATTTACTTTTTTAATCAAGTTTATTAACTTACTTAAAAAAATAAAAAAATATTTAAACATGATTTTTATCATTAAAATACATATACACAGTTTAACTGTTAAAACAAATTATTTAATGTAACATTAATTCCAATGGGGTGTCATTTACTGTGGTACCAGTGGTGGACCGCGTGTGGTGCTTGACTTTCTCCAAGGCTGAGATGCAATACATTTATGCCTGTTTTGATGTTTTTAGCACAGTAGTAATTTTAAGATGTATTTTATGAATTGCAATGTTATTACTCTATTGTGGGTGTGGGTGTTTTGTATGAACATGTCCCTCCCATACCCCTCCTTAATTTTGCAACCTACCCCCATTTCTGAGTATTTGTACGTCATATTACCATCACTGCCTGTCCATCATGTACTATGATGTAGTATACTTACACTGTAAGATAGCTGCACGGAAAAGACAGAAGAGACAGAGGCCTTTGGCCATATGTTACCATGCAAGTACTACTGCAGTACTATTTTATGTATTACAAAATGCAGTTAGTGAATCCTGACGAACAGCCATTGTTTCCCTATTAGGTGTAGCTATTTGGTGGGAATAAACTCAACGTTATAACTTTTTTCAATGTTGTGGTTGATCTAAAATATCGGTGGCAATGGTCATTTTTACAACATTAACACTTTTGCTGTCTGGGGCTCAGCATTTAAGGTTGCTGTAGCCTGTCTGAATTCATCAATGCTCTCAGTCACCGATGAACGCACTCATTCATTCCGCCATGTACTCATTACTTAACCATTCATGCATGTACTCTCTCACTCCCCCCTAGTCATGCACTCACTCATCCCTCCAGCTTCTCTCCGCCTCACAACCACACTCAAGGTCCACAATCAATTACGTCGTTTTCAGCACTTGTCGAAGATGCTGTACTGGGCACCCCTAGGTTTCTGATATAGAAAGCCTCTATCCCAGAGGAGGTGTCAAGAGTCAGAAGTAAAATTCGTCCTTACTTGACTATTTCTTGTGAGTACTGCTGAACATAAAATGCCTGTATTTGACGCCAAGGAAAGCTAAAAATATCAGGCAGGCGCAGATGATGCTTTTGAAGACATAAGCGTGTGTTTTCTAAATAAAAACAGACTGAATCAACTTGGCAGATATAAGCACAGCGATCGCAGAGTTGTGCTGGCACTGCCCGTGGCTGCTGGCAGTCTGTCCATGCTCTCCTTTTGTCTGCTTCTTCGACTGACTCTAGTGAAGAAGTCGACACCTGGCCATGTTACGTGACACACACACAGCAGCTGCAGGAATCAGTTGTCAACACAAGAATGTAAGGCGAAATCGGAAACATTTGAGTCGATGGCTGACTTCCTTGCTTGACTCAATCAGGTTCTTTGGCTCCCTTCCCCAGCTGATACTGTACATGTGCTGGCGGCGCATACATCTGAGTGTTGGGGATGGCTGTGAGAGGCGCTGAATGATGGAGCAATTATGAATTACTTTGCATCTGGTTGGCCTTTCAAGAGACATCAGCACAATTTTCTTTCTTTCACCAGGAAAGATCTGACTGTCCTCTGCGTTTTGTTAACTTTCAAAGCTGTGATTTTGTGAGCTTGATGTGCCTGCTGAAAGTGTAAAAGACTTTTAAGGTTAGAAATTGCCCAAGTGGTACAATTACTAGCTAGGCCCTTATTCCACCTGTATGGGTATTTTTTTAAAGACTCTCTTTATTGATTTTAATACAACTGAGTGGAAAGCAGTCACCCTACTGCAACAAGTATAGCAAACACGTGGGGCCTTATTACATATACCTACATGGATATTTATTGCGGTAATATTGAACACAGTTAAACCGACAAAAATGAATGTTAACTTGTGTAATGTAATTAGTGGTCATGCAAAACGCCAAAATACCTTCCTGTCGGGTCGAGTTCAAGATATTCAAAAATGCAAAAAAAAATAAAAAAAAAAAAATATCACCTCTATCACAGTGGGTGCAGCAGATGGACAGTAATAAAGTTACATCAATCTGTACTTGGTCCACGCTTCACACAAAGTCAAGAAAGTGACAAAGCAAGTGACGCCTCGCACGTGTTGCTGAATGAGACGACAGCAAAAACAGTGATAATGATACCAATGAATGATGAGTAATGGAAAGACTAAAAGCCACTTCTTAGAGATTTTTTTTCTTAGATGCAGCAGATCGCCACCAAGCAGGAGCGCATGCGTGCTGCCTGCAGGGGAGACCTAAAAAAGAAAGCAGAATTCATTGATAGCTAGAGGCTAGAAATAAAGTGGTTTGATTCCACAGAAAATTAGTCATAAGAAATTGTATACATTCATGAAAGGTTACTAGTGAAACTTGACAAGGGCCGCTTT
This sequence comes from Pleurodeles waltl, assembly GCF_031143425.1. NCBI lineage: Eukaryota > Metazoa > Chordata > Amphibia > Caudata > Salamandridae > Pleurodeles > Pleurodeles waltl. The sequence goes on from NC_090447.1 coordinate 1,340,767,660, forward strand.
ATCCAAAAAGCAGCTAATTTCAGGGTTCCATGGATGCCTATCCCTTGCTTTATTATTTATCCCTGTGACAAAAATCTTTAAACCAACATTACCTAACATATATCCGCTATACAACTGGTCAAGGATGTGAAACCCACTAGATCAGCTGCACTAACAACTATACTTACCGGTGGGACCTGCAGATCAATCGATTAATTGAAATCTACGTAGGTGTATAGCACAGCACTGTCACTCCTAAGGGTATCTGGGCGCTGAGGGTGCCGTGTCTCCATCAAAGAGCCATGTCTTGAGTCTCCTTCTGAACTCTACCTAGGAGGAAGCTGTCAGGAGGTGGAGGGGCAGGTTGCTCCAGGACTTGGCTGCGATGTAGTAGAAGGGGCAGCTCCTGCTGCTGGTGCAATGGATGTGGGGTGTGTGTGCGAGGTTGAGCATGGAAGAATGCAGTTGTCTTGTGGGGGTGGTGTAGCTTAGTCGGTGGTTGATGTAGGATGGCCCTTGGTTGTGTAGAGTCTTGTACACAAGTATAAGGATCTTGAACTGGCATCTCTTTTGAGGCGGGAGCCAGTGGAGGTCTCTGAGGTGAGAGGTGATGCTGGAGCATTTGGGGAGGTTCAGGAGGAGCCTGGCTACGGTGTTCTGTAAAGTCAGGAGTCTTTTGAGTAGCTGGATGGAAATTCAGGCATAGAAAGTGTTGCCGTAGTCAAGGAAGCTGGTGACCAGTACATGTGTGATTATTTTTCTGGTTTCTGCAGTGATCCATTTGAAAATTCAGCAGAGTATTCACAGAATGTGGAAGCAGTTGGAGTCAATTGAGTTTACTTGTCGATCCCAAGGTTGGCTGTCGAGGATGATGCCGAGATTTTGTGCATGGTCTTATGGAGTGGGTGTTGGACTGAGTTCTGCCAGCCAACAGCTATAGTCCTATATGGAGGTGCTCCTCTCGAAGATCAAGACTTCAGTTTTGTCAGTGTTTAGTTTGAGGGAGCTGTCTTTCATCCATGCTGCTCATGACATTGCATTAGTTGGTTTTGGTGTTGTGGAGGTCCTCGGTGAGTGAAAGTATCAGCTGAGTGTTTTTGGCATAGGAGACTAAGTTGAGTGCGTTGGATCTGTTGATGTCTGCGAGGGGGGTCATGTAGATGCTGAAAAGGGTGAGGCTGAGGGAAGATCCTTAGGGTACACCACAGGTGATGGTCTTGGGTGCAGAGGTGAAAGGAGGAAGGCGGATGCTCTGAATGTGGCCTGAGAGGAAGAAGGCTATCCACTTGAGGGCGTTTTGTTGAATGCCTATTTTGTGTGTCCGTTGAGGAGAGTGTGGTGGGAGAATGTGTTGAAAGCTGTGGAGAGGTGCAGGAGGATTAGAGCTGCTGTTTCTCCTCGGTCGAGGAGGGTCCTGATGTCGTCCGTGGCGGCAAATAGTGCGGTCTCCGCGCTGTGGTTGGCCCGGAATCCTGATTGGGAGGTGTCGAGAAGGTGGTTCGGTTCGAGGTATCGGCGAGTTGTTGGTTGATGGCTTTCTCGAGTACTTTGGCAGGGGAGCAGAGAGATCGTCTGTAATTTTCGAGGTTGCTAAGGTCAGTGGAAAGTTTCTTAAGGAGGGGTCTGACTTCTGCATGCTTCCATCTGTCCTGGAATGTTGCCGTGGAGATGATGAGGATGCTGGTTAGTTCTGTGCTGATAGTGTTGGTTCTAAGGTTGAAGAGATGGTGATGGCAGGGGTCGGAGTGCTCTTGAGTGGCTGGATGACATGATGGCTGCAGTGGTCTGTGAGGTGATTGGGGCTGTTGTTTGCTGTTTGAGGGATGTAGTCCAGGCTGGAAGTGGTGGGTTGGGTGTAGAAGTTGTTGTAGATGGTGGTGATCTTGCTGTGGAAGTAGTCTAAGAGGGTATTGCAGAGCTCCTGGGATGGGTGGATGGTGGTCTCTGTGGCTGATGGGTTGGAGAATTTCCTGATGATTTTGAAGAGTTCTTTCATGTGGTTGGCTGAGGTGTTGATGCGGGTGGTGATTACTTCTCTCTTGGCTGCCTGGATGTGGCAGTGGTAGTTGTTGAGGGCTGGCTTGTGAACTGCTCTGTTGGAGGAGTCCTTGGTCATGCACCATTGTTTCTCGAGCTGGTGGCAGTTGCATTTAGAGTTTCTGAGCTCTGGAGTGTACCATCTTGCTTGCTTGGAGGTGTTGTTGGTTTTTGCTGGTTTCAGCACGGCAAGTCTGTCGGCGCATCTGGTGAACCAGGTAGTGAAGTTCTTGACAGCCTGGTTGAGGTCTGCTGTGGGCTCGGGTTGCGAGGTGCCCAGAGCATGTGTCCATAGGGTCTCGGTTCCTTTGACCCAGCTTCAGTGGGGGATGCTGAGGTGCATGGAGATGGTGTGATGGATGTCGGAGATGGTGAAGTGGACAATGTCATGGTCGGTCCAGGTGAGTTCAGTGACGTGGGTGAATTTGTTTCTATCACTGGAAGTGAAGATGACGTCAAGCATGTGGCCAGCTTTGTGCATGGGTTTGGTGGCCAGTTGGGTCAGGCCGATGTTGCTGAGGTTCTTCAGTAGAGAGGTAGAGTTGGTGTTGTTGGTGTTGTTGAGGTGGAAGTTGAAGTCGCCAAGTAGGACATAGTGAAAAGAGTCAATGGCGAGGGGGCTATGAGGTTGGGGATGGTGTTGCAGAAAGCTGGATGTAGTACCAGGTCTGTACATGAGGGTGCCTCGCATCATGGTGTTGGCATTGATCTGGAGTCGGAAGTTGAGGTGTTCCATGAGGGGCGTTGGTTTCTAGTTGGAGATGGTGCATTTTGATGGTTTCCTTGAATATGATGGCGATGCCTGCGCCGTTTTTGTTAGTGCGGTCTTAGTGTACCATATTGTAGCCCTTGAGGGTGGCTGTGGCTATGTTCGGGTATGAGGAGGGGTTTAGCCATGTTTCAGTGATGAAGGCAATGCCTTGGTCATAGATGGCGATGGTTTCCCAGATTCTGTGGCATGTTTGCATAGGGAGCAGCTGTTGAGTAACATGCACTGGAGAGGTTGTGGGTTGTTCATAGTCCTCTACGTGGGTGCGGTGCAAGCGTCAGTGAGGGCAGGTGGGCCTGAGTTGCAGAAGAAGTGGCAGTATCGGCAGCTGAAGGGTCCTTTGTTTGATCGTGGGGAGGCAGTGAAGCAGCTGTTGTTGCGGAGTCTGATGTTCTGCATCTGAAGCTCCTTCGTGGTGTAGTGGTAGAAGGTGGGAGGATCAGGGGTCTTGGCACTGGGCGCGGGACAGGCATGGATGGGTGCAGATGGGCTTGCCTTAGGTATGCTGGCAACACCCACGCTGCTTGTGTCCGCTGCGTGGCCAAGCAGCAGCCTCCGTTAAACGTCCTGGAAGGTGGGATGGGCTGGGGTGGGCAGTAGAAGGGCGAGAGTAGCAGAGGCGGGAAAAGAGCGTCAGCAGATGTGATCAGAGAGCAGTGCTGTCAAGTGGCAGGAAGGCCTAGGAGCTGCTGGGGAGCTGTGGTCAGCCCAAGGAGGTCAGGCACTGCTCATCCAGTCTGCACAGCAGCCTCCATTAAACGTCCTGGGAGGCGGGAGGGCAGGAGTGGCAGAGGCAGGAAAAGAGCGTCAGGAAATGCGAGCAAACATGAATGCAGACAGAGCTGTCAAGCACCAGGAAGGCCTAGGAGTAGCTGAGGAGCTGTGGCCGGCCCAAGGAGTTCAGGCACTGCAATGTCCGACATACAATGACCATAGTATATACTGCTACAGCCCCAGTCTTCCCCGATCCCTTGAGAGCTCGCTGAGAGCAGTACCTGGGGAAGGAATTTACTGATACAAAATGGTCCACCATGCTGAGGTACCCCTAGCTAGCAATGATGAATCCACAATTCAAATATGAAAATAAATTACTTGCACCAAACTTACTTATCACCTAGGAGGTTGGTTAAACTTTTTCCTGGACCAGCGGATCTCAGTCCTAGATGCCACCAACGGCAGACAGATTTCTATTACATCATTTGGATGTGCCCAGTAATTTGGTCGTTTTGGAAGAAGGTGATAAAAGAGATTAGTGAGCTGGGGGGTGGTTATGAAGGTCTCCTTGGAGCTATACTCTGTCCCGTGGGCTTAATAAAGTAGACCAAAAATCTTAAACACATCTGATGCATCATAGACTTAGATTTTTTTCTGGTTAAAATGAGTACTGCAACACCCTGGAATACATGTGGTGTGCTGGCTATAGTCAGCAGTTTGAGGAAGTTACATAAATCATCCCTGGCAGATGTTACTGCTTTCCGTGCACTTCAGAGTAGAGGGGAAGGTGGAATATGGGTGGCTATTTGGAAGGGTTTTCTCACGGCCATTGAAGCTAAATCGGACGATCTTCCAACACAGATGCTTAACACATGACTAAACGTTGGTCCACACTGTATTTGTGGAGTAGCTGATTCCCTTGGTACATGTTACCTTTATTTCTCCCTGCTGATGTTTAATTTGTATGTGTGTGTGTGTGTCTGTGTGTGTATGGTTGACTGAATTTCCCCATGGCCTGGTCGTCAGCGTGTTTATCAGACTCTCTATGCCATGCTTTGTGTATTACACACTCAAGTGCTAGGGAGTGGTGGTGGGGAATTTAATTTGGTTGCTGTGGAAGATATTGTTCTTTCCTTTTTTGATGATGTATGGTATCACATAAATAGGCCTCAGTGTGATCATACATGTCTGTGAGTAATCCTTTTTATTTCACAATGCCGAATGTTTACCTTTATCCTCTTTGTGATATAACCCAATAAAAAGCTACAAATAAAACATGATCTATCACAATATCAACAAATATTTGATAAATTACCTGGTACTGGATATGCATGCATCATTCAAGTTTAAAAGGCTAGTTTGAAACATACACTACATAACAAAAGGCATTGCCACTGTGGCATGGCTGTGCTGAATGCGTGCTGCAGCTACAGTGCACAGCAAGTCACAATTTGCATCCACTACTACGCAGTTTGCTCTGCAATCATCTATAAGTGAACTGCTGAAAAATCAGAGACACTGTATATTGTGGCAACTTATCACACTTCCAACAAACATCGGCTGGAGTTCTACACATCTGCAGTCTGTCTGGTAGCTGTGTGATCATAGACAGAAAATCGTTAGAGGGACTGTAACAGCACTCTAAAGACAAGAACTGTGCCCTCTTAGCTCTGATCCTTAGCTGTCGGTAGAAGCACTAGGTCTGCACCTGTGGTCTGTCATTACTGTATAGGCGCAGTATCCACACAGATTGAGTTTGTTGAAATCAGTCTAGAAAGATTCTGAAAAATAATTTAGGAAGCACTGCTACAACCAGACAAGTTTTGCCAAGAAAACCCTTTTGTTCCCTTTTGAGAACTGTCAGAGAACCAGAGACACCCTCTCGAGAAAGACTCAACCTTCTCAGGCTGCAAACGTGCCTCATCTCTTAAGAAGAAAATTAAATTGCAAGAATATGAGCTGCTACGACTACAACCCAAGTATTCAGAGCCAATGTTCAGCATCATCCTAACAAAAACATTTACTGAGCCTATCCATGATGTATCTAGGGAATCAACGAAAAAACTACTGACTGTGAGCACGTTCCAATGAGTACTGATATCTTTGTATTGAGTATCGACCACTGATAGGTACATTAGCTTTTGTCTACAACATATCTTCATGTCGCGGATTGCGATCCTGCCAGGGCCGGCCACCTAGCCATTGTTCCCGCCCGGTGATCCGCAGCACCCCGCGGAGGTCTCCCCCGGGGTCCAGGAGGGGCAGAGACGCGGGGGTGTCGGGGTTCCGCCAAGCAGGGGCCCCGGAGAGCGCGCGGGGACACACCGCGAAAGCACCGACGGCGGAGGCGCAGGTGAGGCTGGAGGGAGAGGCTCTCTCCCGGATCACGTGTCTGCTGGCTCGCAGCGCCTAAGCTCGGGGATCTCGGAGACGCAGCGCAGACCCGGGGGGCAGGAGAGACAGGCCAGAGAACGGGGGCGGACATATAGCGCAGGCCCGCGCGGTAGAGGAGACCCCGGAGCAGCAGGACAGGCCCGGAGGGGGTGAGGCGTCCCCCGACCCAAGATGGCGGCGCCCTGCAGCGCTGGGAAGCGGTGAGAGATGAGGGAACCGCACTACGAATTCAGCGCGGGGGCAGCGCAGCTCAGAAGTGGCTGTAGGTGCGGGGAAACTGCGGGCCGGTCTGAAGACGGCTGACCAGCTCGAGGCTCGTGACCGGAGGCTCTAAGGCAAAGCAGCACGGAGCCACAAATAAAACAAGATGGCGGCCGCCATCGGGAGGATCACTCTCCCGGAGGGAGCAGAGGCGTTCTTCACCCCCTGAGCTGAGGGGAGGGGTCCCAGCGACGCACGGAGTGGCAGCCCCGACAGGTTCGGCGGGGGCTGCTGCGGTGTTTCGGGGCCCCAGGGGGGGAGCCAGACTACACTTGAGGAAGGCGAGAGAGGGGGGTCCTGGGACCGGGGGGGGGTTCCGAGGCGGCCTCAGCTGGCACAGAGGCCCTGACGAGCGAACCATATTAGTGGAGGTCGGCGGGGCGCCCTCTCCCCTCATAGTGGCAAAACCGCCTGATGATAGGGGGGACCTAGACGGATCCCATAGGGAGTCTTACTGAAAGTTACCTTCCTCTAGACTCTTAGGGCTTTTGGAGGTAGGTCTGTCTGAGTTAGGAGTGAGATGCACTCCTTGCACCATTTCTTCACAACTGTGCAGCACTTAGTGCCAGTTGCAACGTTTAGGTTTGCGCAACTACGCACGCTGGTCTTTCGCTGCATTGGCAGCAGCCCTGACATTCTGGACACAGGGCATTTGAGCCCCTTTGACTTGGCCATTGGACCAGGGGGTCCTGGTGGTGTATAGGGCGCCAGGCCCCATTGTGTATTTGTGGTGTTAGGAAATGTATTTCTTGTAGTTTGATTCTCAGACCCTGTTCTGGCCACCTCTAAACTGTGATGATTTTGAGGTTGTCGTGCATACTTGGGGTTATGCTAGTGAAATTATGTTCCACCCTGTGCTTTTTGCCCATAATGCAGGTGATACGTAGGAGGTGGGTGGCTAATATTAGACTGTTGAGATTTTGGGCGTATAATGCGTTTGACACCTATTGTGATGCTGTGCTTTATATGGTTTATATCTCAGGATGATAAGTACAGTGATTTACCTCTTACACCACTCCATCTGCAGTCCTATCTTGTTGAATCAGCCTTGTTCTGAAGTATCAATCTATCCCTAATTGCCTCACTTTCCCGTCTCCTCAATAACTCAGGATCCGTCACCCGACGCCTGGATTTTGTGCCCCCCTCTTGCACTCATTCTTCTCCTCACCACCACCGTCCTAGTAACACCCTTCCCTCATCCCCACCACCCGCCTCCTCCACAATTTCCCAACATGGCCACCGCTCGAATTAAGTCTGGAATTAATTGCTACAAAATCATCTACCCTCCTAACCTGACCAAAACTGCAGCAAAACGTTTCAAGCATAACACCATTGAATGTTTCCCCGATTCCCTTTTTGTCGATCAGTTTTACAATGGTCGGTATGGGGGGCTCAAAAACGATCTAATTTTCTTCACGCACGACATACCCTCTTGGTCTACCAGCTTTTACAATTCCTTTAAAGTCACCTCCTCCTCCTCTATCCCTCATGGGAAACAGCTAAAAATTTCCCCCTCTGCGGGCTTTAACGGCTCCCTCACTATCTCACTCTATAACAACGGCACTGTTATGATACAAGCCAAAGACACCTATCTCTCTCTCTTTGACCGCCTCTTCCCTTCCCTACTCCCCTACCCTGCGACCGGGCTATCCCTTGACTCTCCATCCAGCTCCACCAATTACTCCCTTTCTCCTCCCTTGACCCCCCCACTCTCCAACAGGCTGCACCCTAGGGAGGCACAGGTCGACCCTCTTCTCTCCCCTCGGACCTCCCCTCCTATTCTTCCCCCCTCACAGTTTGCCCCTCCCCTCTTCACTTCAGCATTACCTCTAGCTAACACGCTCCTCGTCCATTCTGCACTGTCCCGGCACTCCATTCTCATCTCCTCCCCCCTATCCCTTTCGGCCACCCCCCTCCATAGACCACCTCTCCTCCAGCCCTCTCCCCTTGTCTATGTTCCCTACGTTCCCCTTGTTCCCTCCTCCTCTCTGCTTTTCCACCCACTCCTCCCCTCACTATGTTCCCCGATTTCCCCACAACTACATTCCATCTCTCTCCCTCCCCACTCTCCTTCAGCAATGCTGTACTACCCCCTTTCCTCCCCGGGTAACCCCTTCCCTCCCTCGGTCCGAGCAGAATCACCTCCTTTCTTCAAATTCCCTTTCTCCCAGTCCCCCCCACTCTGCCTGATACCCGCTCCCTCACAGCCACCTCACTTAGCGACCAGGACCTATCCAACCCCCTCCCCTCCCTTCCTTCCAAACCTCCCTAATCCCTATGACTCCTCACACTCCTCCCCTCTCCTTCCGCCCCACCGCCCCACTCCTCTCCTATCGCCCCCTAATTTTGCCCTTAATTCCTAACCTTCTTGCAATGCCAACAACAACAACTCTCCTCTCACCCCTGATGCACCAACTCCTGCTCTCATCCAAAACCTTTCCCCACCTCTGAACCCTATACCCCTACTCCCCTCCCGTTCCCCCACCTCTCCCTGCCGTACACTGCCTAGTGCACCCCCTCCTGTTTCCTTCGAGCCACCCAACATGCCGTGCTCTCCCTCACTCTCTCTGGAAAATAAGCTAGGCTCTCTAATCACCGCCATCTCCCAACTTGAAGCAACCATTTTAGTTTTAAGCTCCAAGATCTCGACTTTCCCACACACCTCAATTCCTTTGACAACCACTCACCCTTCCACGAGATGCACCTCACCCCCACATCCCATTATAGCTAAGCATAGCCTGTTGTCTGCAAATCCACACAAACACTCGAATGCCACCCTTCCTTCACTTTCACTTCCCAGTAACCCTGTTATCTACTCTATTCCGACCATCTCCTCTGTCAGAACCACTCGCCCACCTAAATCCTGAGCGCCCTCATATAAGTACAATATCCCTATCACCCCTCATAGCCCAAGTGCCCTCATCACCAAAACAGTTGTGTCAGAGCTGCGCTGTTTGCTCCACAACTGCAGATCTGCAATAAAACACAAACTTGAAATCTCCGATACCATCAACTTGCACAATATTGACATGCTCTTCCTCACAGAGACCTGGTTCAACGATACCTCTCACTCTATGTTTGATCTCCTGGTACCCACAGGCTATTCTATACTTAGAAATGACAGAATTGACAAAGTTGGGGGAGGTGTTGCAGTCATCTTTAGAAACTCCCTTCAACTTAAGGCTCTTCCTAACAGCTCCTTCCACACTTTTGAATGCCTATCTCTTGAGCTTCAATTGCACCACCGCTCACCTCTCAGATTCCATGTTATTTACCACCCACCTGGTAGCAGCCCTTCGTTTATGGAGGAACTCACGGACTGCATCAGCGACCAATACACGCAAAGTGACAATCAGATCTTCGTGGGTGACTTCAATGTCCATTGGGGCTCGCCTCAAGACACCTATGCGAATCTGCTGGCCACCTTCCTCTCTGCAAACGATCTTAGCCAACACTGCACAGAAACAACACACTCTAAAGGCTCAATCCTGGACCTTGTTATTTCTAAAGCAGGTTTGCTGACTATCGCTACCCCTATCCATGTAGACTGGTCAGACCACCTCCTCATCCCATTCTCTATTCACCTATCACACTCTATAACTCTTGGCCAGCCCAAGAGGGCTACTTCCTGGTTCCGTGACACTAAAAATATTGACCTCAGCACCCTCTGTGACTCTGCTTTGCTATCACTTCCAAGGCTAGACCCGGACCTAGATGTTAACGAACTCACCTCCCAATGCCTCACAGTCCTTGCAGTCGAAATCAATAATGTCGCTCCGCTCCAAAGCAAAAAGAAAAGGCCCACTCCCTCAGCACCTTGGTTCAACAAATCCCTCTATCAAGAAAGGAAGTTCCTAAGAGCCCTTGAGAAACAATGGAGACAAGCGCCCTCCACTGAAAATTTGGCCACTCTTCGTTTAACAAGATCCAAGTACCACAAGCTCATCTTCCATGGAAAAGCGTCGCACTACAAATCCCTCCTTGACTCAGCCAAAAATAGACCCAAAAAACTATTCGACCTCATCAAGAACCCAAACAGCTCTCACCCAACCTCCAAATTGGAAGATTCCACAAAGAAAGCAGCGGAATTCGCTGTATTCTTTGACGAAAAAGTAAAATCACTTGTAGATCAGGTCATTCATCCTACCCCTACAGAGGAGCGCAAATCCTTAACCATTTGGCAAAACTTTGACCCCATCTCTGACGATGCTCTCCTTAAATGCATCCTCGATACAAAGCCCTCTAACCACTCTCCTGACCCCATCCCTAGTGCCATTGCCATTGACTTCTATACTAATTCTCTTTCCTATTGGACCACTCTGGTCAACCTCTCCCTCAGTCAAGGCTCCCTTCCTGTTTCCTTCAAAACTGGGCAGGTCACCCCTCTGCTTAAAAAACCCACTGCTGATGCGAACGACCTCAACAATTACCGTCCCATCACTAACCTACCCTTTCTTGCAAAAATCACAGAAAAATGTGTAGCGAAACAACTCTCTCGCCATATCAAAGAAAATGATCTTCTTGACAATTTCCAGTCCGGCTTCATTCAAAACTGCAGCACTGAAACAGCCCTGCTGCGAGTGATTGATGACGCGCTGCGGATACTCGATTCAGGGGAGTCGTGTCTTCTAATTCTTCTCGACCTTTCTGCAGCTTTTGACACTGTCAATCACAACACTCTCCTTAACACTCTTCAACAGAGAATGGGCATGGAGGGCACTGTGCTCAAATGGTTTGCCTCCTTCCTCTCTGATAGATCCCAAATGATCAAAATAGCGAACAGTCTTTCAGCTCCTTTAGCGGTCAGTCAAGGTGTTCCTCAAGGCTCCATACTTGCACCCACACTGTTCAATCTCTATTTAGAACCGTTGGGAAATCTCCTGAGTAAATCCGGGATCCACTATCATCTATATGCGGATGACACTCAGATCTACCTCAAGGTGGCCTCCACTCACGATCTCTCCTTCCTTAGCTCTACTCTCGACTCCATTCAAAACTGGATGGTAACTCATCAACTGATCCTGAATCCCTCCAAAACAGAATTCCTCCTCCTCTCCTCCTCACTTTCTCATCCCCCAGTGCAAACATGGATGGATCAGATCAATCTAATGAACAATAAGCCCATCATTGTCGAGAGCACAAAATCCCTTGGTGTCACTCTCGACAAAAAACTCAATCTACTCTCCCACATCGACTCCATTGCAAAGTCTGCTCGACACCAACTGCGCCTTCTTTGGGGGATTCGTCGCTTCTTCCCGGAGCATGACCTTAAAACCCTGGTCCAATCGCTGGTTCTCTCCAGATTGGACTACTGCAACTCTCTTCTTACTGGCCTTCCCAAATCCCACCTTTCCCCCCTGAAGTCTATTCTCCATTCAGCAGCTCGTTTCATATATGGGGCCAAAAGAAGCGACCACATCACACCCATTTTATCCACCCTCCGTTGGCTTCCCATAGAGGCAAGATCTATCTACAAAACTGCATGTATCACCCACAAAGCCTTGCACTCCTCCTCCCCTCGCTACCTGGTGAATAAACTGAAACTCTCTGGGGGCTCCAGACCATCACGTAATGCAGAAAAGTTACTGCTTGAACCTCCCATTTTCAAGAAGGAAAGATCGATGGCCCAATCCTTTTCAGGCAACGCGGTGAGAATCTGGAACTCACTTCCGCCTCAGCTTCGGACCACCACCTCTTCCCAGGCCTTCAAAACTGACCTCAAAGCTCTCCTCCTTCAAAGACACTTCCAAATTTAATTCTAGTTCTCTGTTTCCTGAAGGAAGTCCTTCCATTATAGGAAATTCTGTTCTCCACGCCTATAGAAGTGCCTTCCCAGGGTGTTTTTGTGTTTTGAGTGTCTGCCATTTAGTGCAGTTTTATACCTCTACCTGTATTTTGTACTCTTTTGTATCTTGCACACGGCACCTTTCCTTTTACAACGTATCATTTGCTACCTCTTATATCTTGTTTACTTTTGATACATGCACAACGGCCACCACTGCCTCATGTAACGGAACTATTGTTTGAGTGTTTTGAGTGTCTACCATTTATTGCAATTTTTTTTACCTTTACTCGTACTTTATGTGCTCTTGTAACCTGCACACGTCACTTTTTCCTTTCGTAACGTATCGTTTGCTACCTCGTGGACTTTTTTGCTCTTGATACTTGCACAATTTTCACTATTGCCTCATGTAATGTAACGTTTGTTTTTGTAACAGGCTCACTTGTAATTCTTCTCCTCTTGTATCTCTACTTTGCCTATTGTGAAGCGCTCTGACACCCTCGGGTATAGTCCGCGCTATATAAAAACGCATTAAATAAAATAAAATAAAATAAAATGTCCAGGATGCTCTACAACAAGTATGCAAAATATGGTATTCACAAAATATATCGTCTACAGTCTCTTTCAACATGAGTATAATCTTATCCATGGGAGAGACTTGGATGAAGGTAGAATTCTTGGCTGACCCCTTCTTCACTAGCCATTCAAGTTCAGTGGAAGGTCTCTGAGGGAGGCTACACATTGTTCATCACCTAAAGACTAACATTGCCACCACTGACTATCATTGAGGACACAAACTTATGTTTTCTTTTTTGCTCTCTATGTGTTACTTTTCTACACTTAAGGTTCCTAATTGAGGCATTTTACAGTTTTTTTTAATTTTGGTTGGACCTCAAGGTCGTTTTCTAATAGCATTGCAAGCTACTTTGCTGTTTCGGCAAACTATCATATGGCTGAAAGAGAAAGATGGCCAGTTAAAAGTGGATGACAATAAAGCACCCACCAAAAACTGCACTTTTTTGGCCATCTTTCACATGCCCTTCTCCATTATAGACTAGAGATTGAGGTTTCCCAACGGCAAAACTGCAGACAGCACTGACGTCATAGTAACCCTTGGAGATGGCAACCACAGCCGGACATGGTGTTAGAAGGCCCGCCCTTTTTTCCTGTTTGAGACAGTCATGTAGACTATTGTGGTACAAGTTATGAAAAATCTAAAAAAGTCTACATGGGCTAACAGAGAACTCCCAAAATCTATCTGGTCACAGATCCTAGTTTTGGTAGTCCATCTTCAAAAATATAAGAAGTGCCCATAGGTTCTCCATATCATCATGGCATTACACCTTTTTGTTTCACCGAAGCGGTTCCCAACATTGAGCTGGGAGATACTTTGCCAGAAAATACCTAACGGTCCAGAAGGGAAATCAAAGAATGGTGGGTCACCACTGGACCAGTGTAGGTGGTGCCTCCACCACCATAGCCATGTGCCAGCCACAAACCAAACATTAAATGAACTCCTATCTCTAAAGCTCAGACAAGAAGAAGAGGAAAGGAACAGCTTCGGAAGACAGTGATTTGCCTCTTTGTGGGTTATTGATCAGAATGTCATGAGAGCTTGGCAATGGTATGTGAAAATCTTTGGACATTCTCTGTTCTGAGACTGCCAAATGGATTTCTTACAATCGGGCTGAAGTCAAAGTGCTTGAACTAGTCTGTGTAGCACCTTGGCCCCTTACCATTGACGGTTTTTGTATAAGACTATTTTTTTATTCCTGCTAATATGGGTTATCCTGCGTCCCTATTACACATAATCCCTGTTGCCCTTTCAGTCCCAGTCAGAAGTATATTGTTTTGTCAGATTTACCATGAAACGGATGAATAGACCATGTAAAAAAAATTCCATATGTAAGTCTGTCTTACACATGGAATAAGATATGTCTAAGCATGGGTAATTTGAAAAGAACGAAGCATGCAGAAACTCAAAAGCATCTATGTTATGCATGCATAATACACATATGAATTCTGTATATTACACAGCAGAAGGTAAGTAAGTGTGAAAGCATGAATCCATGATGATATGGCTGCATCGGGAACTAGTCAATAACATGCAGTGTTTATTTTGAGAAAGGCAATAAAGTAGTCGAATTTGACTTCGTTTTGAAATATACCAGTAACAGTTCTGGGAACGTATTCCTAAATCTGGATAAGATTGTTGAAAATGGGGTGAAAAGAGTCAGTCAATATGAAATTCACAAGGCAGAAGTAGAAAGGGATTGCTCCTCCAGTAGTCTAGCCACTGTATTCTGGGGACACTAAATGACAGACATCACAGCAGAAGAAACTCCTCTGCCCCCCCCAATTAGGTTTGTCTGGGATCAGGGTCAACTCTGACAGATATGGTTGTAGGCCAACTGATCCACCAGCATTTATGGCAACTCTATGTAAGCCTACCAATTAAATTGTAGTGAATTTTTCGAACAAGGTATTTATTTATTTATTTTTTATATAGCACAAATATTGCAGCGCTATACAGGAGCACCAGTTACATGACACAAGGACACATTCATTATTATTTTTTTCGTAGGCACAGGGGGATCACGTGATTCACCCAGAAACACAGGATGTTAATGAAAACTGAAATGTGTTCCCTAATGTGCACTTGACTCCTTGACTCCCCCCGCCCCCCACTCACCAAAAGTACCTCTATCTATGGCACATAAACTAACTTTGAAGGCAAAACCGAATAGGAGTCGAAACCACGAATGCTGGAACCACACATGCCTAAACAACGTGGTCAGAACCACAAATGCTTTTACCACGAATGCCTTAACAACGATTTTTCGTTATAAAGGCATTCCTGGTAAAGGTATGCATGGAACAGCATGTGTGATTCCAGCATGCGACTCCCCCACCCTGACCCTCCCACCCCTAAAACAATCGCACCCCCTCCCCTACCCCTAAAAACCATTATACTACTACCCGACCCCCGCCTCTAAAACTTAAACTACCCCGCCCCTAAAACTACCGCAACCCTCTACCCCCCAATAATTAAAAATACCCCGACCCTCCACCCCTGCCCCTAAAACTGCCCGACCCCCGCCCCTAAAAACTAAAAATAACCACACCCCACCCCGAAAACTACCATGACCCCCACCCTTCTTAAAACGCAAATTACCCTGACCCCCCTTAAAACCTAAATTACCCTAACACCCCCAACCTGCCCCTAAAAACTAAAAATACATTGGTCCCCCTGCCCCTAAAAGTACCAGGACCCCTAACCCCCTAAAACCTAAACTACCCGACCCCCCACCCCGCCTCAAAAAACTAAAAATACTCCAACCCCCACCCCGCCTCTAAAACTACAGCGACCCCCCACCCCACCGCTAAAACTACAGCGACCATCCACCCACTAAAACCTAAACTACCCCGACCCCCACCCCTAAAAACTAAAAATACCCCGACCCCCAACCCCTGCCCCTAAAACTACAGCGACCCCCCAACCCTAAAACTACCGTGACCCCCATTCCTAAAACCTAAACTACCCCGAGCCCCTCCCCTCCCCAAAAAACAAAAAATACCCAGACCACCCTGCCCCTACAACAGCCCCAGCCCCACTTACCTGATTGCGTCCTCCGACGAAGCCGACTCCCTCCTTCTGTGCCTTAACCACGCATGTGCGTTGTTCTGCACATGCGTGGTTATGGCACACAACAACAAAGTGGTGGTTAACGAAAGCGTTGTTCTGCTTTCATTGTTCACTACTTTGTTGTTCCGGAGTCGTGGTCGGGGATGTTTCCCGCAAAACCTTACTCACCATGCAGTGGATTCTCCGCTGTCAACGCTGTGGAAACAGCTCATTCTGCCACAGTGGCGCATGGAAAATCTTCCAGCCAAACTCGAAAAATATGCCTGTAAGGCTCTCTGTGTTGAAACTTGATTTCCAAAGAGAAAATTGCTATAAACATTTAACAAAAAAGTTGGTCAAACTTTACCAAAAATGCTACTGCATTCTGGTCATGATGGTGTTTATTTATTTAAACATATTACAGACACGTTAGACTATTGGTGGTAACATAGTTAGTAATAAGGTGGCCATGTAGCCATTCAGTCGCTCCTTTTATCTTTCAAGGCTGGT
Organism: Pleurodeles waltl; assembly: GCF_031143425.1. Classification (NCBI taxonomy): domain Eukaryota; kingdom Metazoa; phylum Chordata; class Amphibia; order Caudata; family Salamandridae; genus Pleurodeles; species Pleurodeles waltl. The sequence continues at coordinate 1,340,783,731 of NC_090447.1, forward strand.
TGCTCGGATGAAAAAAGATTTCCATATTCATAGAGATGTTTGGCACAGAAGCATCCTTTTGCTGCCATGTTCTGAATTCCTGATCTCCCAAGTGGCCTTGGCAGCCCTTGGACACAAGTGAGTGGCACATCGAAGCCTAACGGAAGTGCTCTCCCCTTTCTATCTGTAGCATCCTTGAAAAGAGCTTTGAATCCTGTCCAATTACATTTAGTTGAGTAGTGAATAGCAGTTCAGCGATTGGCAAAGAGGCAGCACAGTGCGCTCCCAGGCGGGCTGCAGGATGGAGCGCCCTGCTTCTCCGACCAAGCAGGCGTAGATTGCACTCGTGATGCAGAGTTACATCATGTGTTAGCAAAAGCCACAGCTGCACAAGAACATCACCTCTGCCGTGTACTTCTAGACCATCACACGCGTCGCATATGTTTACCACGATCCGCAATTCTTCATTTTTTCGCAAATTTTGGTATGTTACCAAACACGATTTCATTAAAAAATATCTATTCGGTTTAATGCGAAAACACGAACGTACCTAAAAGTATATTGCTGTTATTACATGTGGATCACACTAAATATTTTATTAAAAAACATACTAATGAAGTGCCTTTAAGTTTATTAAAGAGTAAATCACTTCGCCATACGAGTTCACTTTAGAATAATAGCGCCCTCCTTGTAGATGGAAAAACAAGAAGCGCTTTACACGGAAATAAGGAAAGGTCAAGCTCTTCCACCCCAGTGTGGCACAAGCGAAACTTCTGTTCAGTTCTGTTCATTTCTTTCAATTTTACTCCAGATGCCAGTGACTATCAGAAAAGGTACCTGCATTGGCATCACCCTAAGACTAACACTGCCAGTGAGAGCGCTTCAGTTCAATTTTTATGTTATGATTTCTACCTGCTGCTTTGCTACATCTCAGGATTTATAATTAATACAAGTTACTTTTTATTTAAATCGTGGTTGGGGCTTGGAGTTCTTTATTAATGGTACTGCTAGTGGACTGGAGATAGGTTTGGAGGAAAGGTGTGTGACCTAGGCGGCCTAAAAGGAACACCTACGTATCTTCAAATGTAGCAGTGTCATAGAAACAGGACTGCGACCAACTGCAGCATATGGAAATATTGCACGAATGGCCACATGCGATGTATGTTTTTAATCTACATGTAAGCAAATTATGATATTGAAAATTAAACAAAGTCTTCCGTTAAGTGGGCGAAAAAGAGACCACTGACGGGCCTGGCTGTCCGCAAGTCGTACAAGCTGTACAATAAAAAATAGTAGATTTTAAGGCTTCGGCCTTGGCAGATAGAAGCAAGAGCTCCATCCTCTCTGCTTGGATAGGCAAGGCCGTGCACAAACTCAGCAACACTTTACACAGAAAGCCTTCCATTTAATGAAGTCCCTGGCAGCTTCAGACCAACAAATATGGCAGCATATGAATGAATATTTCAGTACTCCTGCCATGTCATAAAATCGATTCTATCACGAAGTGGCAGCATTTTTACATCAGGTGTCTTATACACTGCCAGACATGGTACCTTGAGAGCATGGCAGACCCTTGATTCATATGTATGCATGTACATGCACAATGTGTCCATGCGGGTAAGATCGCATGTGCCCAAGATGGAGTTCGAACATAGCACAAGTGGGTGAGGCATGCCATAGCACAGGGCCGCATTCACCGATGGTTCTGTCTCGTTGCAGTGGGTCAGTAGTGAGATCCTATTGTGTTGATAGAGAATAGTCCAGACTAACCACCAGGGGTAGCTTCTGACAGGATATGAGGAAGGTCTCTGCTTTTACATTGCTTGTGCATGCATTTCCTGCACCGAATCTTCAGTGCAAGTCTTGTTTTCGGCATCTTCGGGAATAGTAAGCGGGCGGCTAGATTTCCAAGGGTATATTGAGGCATTCCAGAACATAGGGTTATACAGATTCACAGACACCAGGTGCCACACTTTTTGGCTCTTGAACTTTGGTTTGCAGTCTGTATGTTTTCTGCATAGTGGATGTCGGGTAGTATGGGCAGCTTTAATAGGTTTCTTGCTACAAAATAACTTGTGTATGGTCCAATAAGTTTGAATAAATTTGATCCTACACTCCATGGATTATTCCAGCTCAGAGCTTACATGTGTATGCTTTTTCATTTTCAGACACTTGCCATCTGGATCAGTACTCGCTGATTACAGTACCGATTACAAAGCTGTACTCCAGATGCACCGTGAGCAGGGATCTGGTAGGCACTGCGCTCTGATGTGCTGTTTTACGAGAGGCAGAGTCTTTTTGTGGCCTGGAGAGCAGGAAGCTGGTTCCATTAACTCCTGTGTTTGTTGGTCAGTGTTAAATATCAGGAGTATTAGGACCTGGTTCTTTCCTTTCAGGTTCTGGGGCTGGCAAACTCCCCAGATGTGCACCACAAAAAGGTATTTCACTCACTTGAATGCCTAAAGTGAGATGTAGATTGATTTATTCAACAGTTAACATGATTTAAGAAAATTGTAATATTAGCTTAGCACCCTGATTCCAGGGGCGGGCTGAGCTGAGTGTTGCCAACATACCGCTCGCAGGTTGTGCTCACTTTTGCTTTCCCTGCCTTTTACGTCAGTTTTTTTTTACAATTTCACCTAATTAGTGGTAAAAAAAGGGGTCATGCAACACCATTAGCTAGAGGAATAAACAAGCATTGGCATAGCCAATGGGTCTTACCTTTGAGACCTCATAAGTATTTACCCATGTAGCACCTTAAATCTTTATAAAAAATAAACTGTATTTGTACATTCTTTCATACACTTAGACTGTAATGGGCAGAAGTAATACTATCACAAAATGTGCTGCATTATTGGCCTTTTCTTGCATCATAATTTACTCAAATTTGCTGCATAATTTGGCCCTCCCTTGCAGCAGAATTGCAGTGGTCCTACTCATAACATAACTCACATTGCAAGTACTTTTTACTAAAAGGAGATCTGAATTATTCTATTTTATTCTAAAAAGGTGTTGATGTTTTAGATATTTTCTGAATAACAATTTCTTTCAATTTTGTGTTTCACGATACACAGAACCCCCATTACACAGATATTTTAAACGCAAGCTACACTTCCACTAGACAACTCTTATTCAAAGAGCAGCTCTGACAGAGAACCACATATTTTCAAGTCTTTTCAGAAATGCTGGACGTTTGTCTGTGTTATGCATAGTCAATGTCTTCAGAAAGTGGAAACATACTGCTATCTTAAAATTACAGACAGACAGAGGCATATATATACCTAATAGAAAGAGTCGATAACAAAACATTATTTAATCTATGACCACCATGCCACTGCATCTTTGACACAACTACAGTGTTACCAATTATCATTAAATCTACTGGAAAAAAAGTTTGTATTTTGGGTGTGTCAAAATGAGAGAACATTACTGATGTAAGCAAAACAGTGGTAACAAAAGGAGTAATTGAGGGGCTAGTATGGTTAAGGTCGGGGAAAAGGAAACAAGGGCAAGAATAAGTGTTGAAAATCTAGACATGGGTTCAGGAAAGAGAAAGGAGTAGATCCTGATGAGAAGGAGGGACGTGATCTGGCCTAATAGCCAGAGCTGACAAATTTGGAACTAAAGGATTTGAGTCCCGGCCTCGGCTCAGCATCCTGTGATCTGGCCAAATCACTTCCTCTCCCCATGCATAAAAAAGGGGACACATATTCTGGTGCTCATTCTTAAGACTTTTGCTTCTTATGAAGAGTTCTTATGATTTTGGGCTAAGCTCCAGCTATATAAATGTTAAAAAGGTCCATAGACGAAAAGTCACACAAGTGAAGGCAGGATGAGATCATGGATCACTACCTAGCAGTTAAACATTAGAACACTAGAGAAACAACTGATGTTTCAGAAAGGGCAGCAGTTCGTTATCAGAGGAATGGGGCTGGTGTGCACTTCCGAGCGGCATGTGGGAGGAGAGGACTGGTCTAGCATGGTGGATGACACCTGCAGACTAGCAGGACACACAAGGTGCAACAGAAAGATGTGGTATGTTGGAGGCAGAACTGAAGAAAATTGGGATAGTACACACAAATTAGTAGATGTGGTATAAGGGAGGCAGAACTGGAGAAAATGTAGATGATACACACAAACTAGTAATAAGACGGAGACAGCACAACTGAACACTGTGACGGTTAATGAGGTGCATATTGAGAGTTGGGGGGGTTAGATGGTACTTTTCTGCAGCCCTGCACAGTGCTGAGGATGTTGCTTCGCTCCTCCCGTTTCAAGTTGGAAATGGACGGCTCAACGATTTCCCAGTGCTCACTTCCATTCTTAGATGTCCTTTTCGCAGCAGAGACACAGGCAGTTGTGATGGTGCCACACGACAGACCAGTCACCCCAAAAGCTAAGCAACAATACCATCGTCTTTTCCAGGACAGAGGTAGCAGCAGGCGCTGTAAGGACTGAAGCCCAACAATCCAAAGAAAAAGGTTGAAAACGGGACCAGCCCACAAAATTAGTACTCACGCAGAAAAAGGTGTCTTGAGGCTCTGATTGGCTAAGAGCCTGCACACACCTTAACAGGAGGAAGTATGAATGTGCATGAACGTAGTGTGATGGCCAACAAAAATATCCGCTTAGTGCAAACACCTGGGAGGGAACTAAGCACATATAGGAGAGATATTAAGAAAAATGCACCAATAAAAAGGAAGCATTTAAGACAAGCACAATGAAGAACGAGTCACAATTGTGAGCATAGTTGAAGCCCATAGACTAAATACAGCATGTCTTGCAGACAGTGCATGTGTGCTGCCTAGGCGCAACCTAAAAACAGGGTCCAGAGATAGGAGGCACAGAAAACGTGAAATTGCAGAATCACCCAGCACAACTAGTGTACAATAATAAGCACATGCCTGCATTTGCTCTGTCTTACTAAGTAAGAAACATTTCTCTCTGCTCTTGTTACAATGCTGTCAAGCAAACACTAAAAAGTGCCATTAGCAGACTGACTAGACATGGACTTCAACACCAGGGTCAGTCCTGAGCTAACCTTTTGTCTCTACATGCCTCAGAAAGAATTTGGTAAGGTTTCATGTTCTGTGCTGTACTGCATGGACTACAAGCCCTTTAGTTCACTGGTTAGTGGTTTGATAAACATAAGAAACTCACATCTGAGAGCTACCATCCCCAGCTCCCTTATCACTTCATAAGACTCAGAAACGGAGGAGAGAGATCATTCTTATCCAGGTGCGTGTCTTCAACTTGTTTCTTCTAAGACATTTAATTTTGTAGGAGTGCACTTAATCAGCATCATTCCACAGTTCTTTTTACTGACCTTTAAGAGTCTGAGCCATTTCTCCTTTAATAAGCCCTACTGCTGCTCTATGGTGACTGTTCCTCAGCTCTGGCTAAAGTTTGCTGCAACTTCTAGCCTTCAACTCTCCTGTTGCCAATTTTTATGCGGGTCTCTGCTTTTAGGACTCCCTTCCCAGTGGCATGCCCTGTGTGCTCCTTATGCAGAATCCTGCTTTTATTCTCTGCCACTGCTCCATATCCTCTATCATCCTGGCCAGTGCCTCCATCCCTCTCAGAATTCTTCAGCATTCTTAGCATTTATGCCTTAGTTTTGTTAAAACGTATGTCGCATCCACTCCTATGCTCTTCCACTGTTGTTCCAGCCGCAATCTCTATTACTTGATTTTCTGTTCCTTGATTGTACTGCATTTCCAATTCAGTGACTGTCCCATCTGCCCTCTTTAGAGAGCACAGGGATCCTATACACTCTAAACAGGGCACTTCTTAGCCATTTTTGTTTTAACAGATCCACTGAATGGCATATCCTGAATTTGCGAGAAATTGGCTGACTGGGAAGGAAACGTCCCCGACAAGCAGGCAGCTGCATTTAGTCACAGTGAGTAAAGTTACCTGTGAACATAGCTCATTTCTGTGCAAAGTTCAATTGACCAAGATTTGAGGGCTGAAGGCTTTGGATAACTTCACAAGTTCCTAGATTCAGCTGGGGAGTTTCATGGCTAACACTACTGCAAAGTGTAGATGATCCTCCAAAGGGCTTGAGTGATGAATACGAAAAAGACTGATTACTGATGATATTGTTCAAACTATCATAATAGGAAGTAGTATTATAACATTAACATTTAGTAAGGAAAACCTCATTTTACTTACGAAATAGAGGATGGCATTGCCTCATAATTAATTTCTCAACTGCACTTTAATAATTACATTTGTCTTCTTCTTGATCGCGTGACTGCTGAGAAGTCTACTGCTACAAATCCTTTTAAGAATTCTTTAGAATTCAAAGAAATTACACCCCATGTGATAGTTGACATTCTTATTGACATCTGAGATTGGCTGATCTTGTAATTGTCTACTTACTGTTCTCTCTACCTCCCACCACGTTTCGGGAGTTGTGGAAATTACCTTCTTTTATACATATTTGTTTTTTAATTGATGAGATTACATTAAAGCTGGTGTTGTTTCGTGTAGCTAAAAATAAAGGGTCAGATGTTTTAGGAACGAAAATCATGAGTATTAAAATTGAAAGAAATGACAACACAATGTGCTGTACTGCAATCAAAGCAGAACGAATTAGACTAAAATTAGGGGAAATCAAAGGGGGGAGATGGGTAATCAAAACACGAATAGAGTAATTAACATGTCTGTGGAGCACTTCACAAAGGAAGAACACAATGGAAGAAACGGGTGCATGCAACGTGAGCAGTATACTGCAAGAAACAAGACACTTGGCAAATGAACGTGGTTAAAAATCAAAAGGAAAAGAAAAAAAGCTCACAAAAATAAAAATAATCTGGTGATTTAGAAAATGGCTCAAATGGGGTCCACTCTCATCTAATTACGCCACTGTTGAAGAACGGCAAAACCTAATGCACAAAATTCCTTGCTTTTGTATAGCAATTGCTACATCCGTTCAGATATTTTAAAGCAACTTACAAAATAGAGGTGGTACTATTTTACAATTGAGTTGCACTGAGTTTACAACTAATGAAAATGTATTAGGCCTTATAAAAAAGTTGTAAGTTTACCTACCCTGGCCTCAAGCAAAACAAAAACCTTTATGACTCTGCATCCACATTGTTGTAGCAATAAAAGTCAGGCTTATTTGACAACGGGAGATCAGTAGCATGCCAGTCACAAAAACAAAAGTGTGCACAGATCATAATTTGCTAATCACTTATTGACAAACACCAGGACATGAGTTAAGGAGTTATTCTGACATGATAGTTACAAAAAAAATGTGGGATCCAATTTCCAAAGGACAATTTTGTAAAATTAGAAATAGGCCTTTGTAAGACCAATTGTACAATTTGAGTAGATTTCTTTGTTTTCATGGGATACAAGAAGAATCCTAGAAGCATCATGGACATCTTAGCCAGTCATTGCATTTCAAGAGTTCTGCAATGTGCAGAGCATGTTGTACAAAAATATTCTACTACATGGGGACTTGCACATTAAGGGCCATAAGTACGAACACTTTTTCCCATAGACACAGAATGGGTAAAAACCTTTGCTACATCTGGCCCTAAGTGTGTGGAAATTTGCATTTGTACACATACGCTTCAATGGAGAAATTATTTCCATGCACCCCTTTCCATCTCTTTCCTTAAGCCTGAGACAAACAGAGGATTCGTTCTCTTTCCCATCTTCGAAAGATGCACAGGCCCAATGTATTACATTTTCTTGTTGTTGCAAAGCCCGACATTTGTAAAATTGAAGGCAATGTCACTATAATAAGCCTGACTCACAATGGCCTAAGTGTAGATTAATATATCAGTTTAATACCTAAATAGAGCTATTAGCAAATTAACAATGACCAGTTAACCTTAGCAAAGACTCTTCCACGGAGCGGTAGCATTCTTGGCGGCCAATTTATGATAACGTTTGAGCAAGAAACATTTTTTTTGTGTTGTTAAAATCTGTAAGTTATGCAGCAGGTGATGGATTGTGTGGCAACTGTGGCAAATCAATTATTTTTAAGAAAACACAAGTGCTGCATATTCACTTGACTCCAGTGGCCCTAATTACAAGACACAACTTTTTACAGCTGTTGAGCTTCTTGTTACAAATCGATAGGAAAAAGGGAACATGAACTGGCTAATTTCCCTTCCTAGAGATTCGCAATGAACTGTATCAAATGTTTGGGACCACAACTGCAGTCACAAACCACTGACTGGTTATCAACACCTAAAAAACGGGGGTATATATTTGTTAGGTGGAAATATCCTGCAAGAACAGCATCCTTTGTGTAAATGTGGTCTTTGGGCATTATTGGGAGAACACAGCTGTCCCAGAGGCGACTCTATGTCCCCAAAAGGCCCTTAACATGGTGCTGCATTAGCTTAAATTGCTTCCCCTGGCCATTTGAGGGACAGGGCCTTCAAGGTCGGTATTTTGTAAATCGCAATGCAGCAGTGGATATCTTCTGTCCCTTGTGGTTTTACTACATCGTAGCAGCACAAAAATATTCTCCAGTCACGAGGTAGTCACTGTAAAAAACTGGGGATGCTTTGTGATCAGAGAGTAGCACAATGGAGCCTTAGTCTTGGTTTTCATGTAAGAAAATAACTACAAATTGATGATGAGTGCCCAAACTTACAAGTCTATGTGAGTCCAATGCAATCTGCGATGCCAAAACGCCTCTCTAGACTGCCCACATTTTTGCTCCTTTATTCACGAAAGAAAAAAAAACACCATGCTGGTGTTTTTTCGAGATTTGTAAACACATTTCACAAGAGTAAAATTCCACCAATGCTGCTGCTATGAATCATATTCGGTACAGTTTACCTTCGCAAACTGCTGGCGTTGGGCACTTAATTGGAAGGTAGGTGCACCCAGACCTTTGTCCACTGGCTCTGCGGTACCCGGAGCCTGTTTTAAAAATGCCAGCTATCTGCATTTGGTCAAGTTGACAAACGTCACAAACACTTGCATTTTTAAAGTGCAGCATCATAACATTGTGCATTTCCATAGAATTAAAAAAATGCATGGCAGCTGGTTTTATGAAACCTCAATGTGGTTTGGAACGTAATGACCTTGGAGTTTTATCTCAGATATTGTTTTTTTCTGTTTTCTTACCAGTGAACAATGGCCTTCTTTTGGGAAGTGATTGTGTAGTTTATCAGACAAAAATGCCAGCTAAGGCCACGAACAAACAACTGTGATCAATGACCACAATTCAGATGGCAACTTCTTCAACCCTGGAAGAGGTAAAATGCCAACAGGTGAATGGATGAGGGGAAATGTAATACATTTATGGAACATCTGCAGTGGAAATGAACTTCTAAGTGCAAGAGCAGGCAGAAGGGAACCAGGGAGGAGGTATGCACAGTGTGAAGAGCCCTATAGCAATCCATCACATATTGAAGGCCGACTTGCAGACGCATGTTTTTTTAATGGCATTTGCTTTTGAAGCACTGTAGAGAAACAATCCATCATGTACCAAGAAAAATGTCACCTATTCAGCAGCGCCACTATTACATTAAGGTGAGGTAAGCCATGATGCCCCCCAATTTTCTACTGACGGGTGTAGCTCCCCATTCACATCACCACTCTTATTTCCAATCATGGTGCCTTACTGGAATCCAGGAATGAGGGAGAACAGTGCAAAATCGAATGCCTGATTTCTGGATGGGAAGATTATAACAGGGTTTTATTTGCTGTAGGGCCAACGCCAGTCTGAGTAGTGCAAAATGACTTTCTGTCAATATTAATGAACTACCTACACGCACACAAACAAGCGCATTAGCACATGAGGGCATAGACACACATACGCACGTGTGTATGTCTGTAATCCTCTAGCAGAAAAATCAAGGTATTCCCCACTAAGAAAACTACACTTTTAAAAGGTCAGCCCACATTAGTACTTTACACGTTATGCACATTTGCTTTGCTCAGAAGTAGAATTCCTCTGCAGACTTGCTCTTTATTGATAGAGGGAGAAATGCGTCCTACTCCAAACTCCTCGTGTGCTGCACTGTTAAAGATCAGTAGTGCCCCTCTCCTTCCTGACAACTTTCTTTTTACTTTAAAAAAGAGTGCTATCAAATATCGATCCCACTGACTTGTTTCGCACAGCAAGACGATGGATGTCATTACTTTAGGCTCCGTTACAATGCTCTGCACCTGGCGCATTTGGAAAATACTGGTGTTACCCCAACCAGCAGAGACCTAGGATAGGTCCTCGTGCATCGCTAATTCTTCAGGTGTGTAGTTCACCAGAAGATCGACCAAGGGACCATTGTTTAAATCGCCGCAATAACCAGCGTGGCGGGGGCACCTGAAGTCGAAGCCCCTGAACTTCTGCTGCAACTTGCTTAATTTCAAAGGAACAAGGGTCGCTTAGAAGAAAACCTTTTTGAAAATAAATGTATCATAGAACTACAATGAGGTCTACGAGAAATAAACAATAAAACAAATACATTTGCAGACACATCAAGCAGTACCAGAAAGAGACCAGATGCAATGCAGTGGCGAGCGCTTCAGTTACTAACAGTCTTGTTGGGACTTCGATGGTATGTATATACTTTGTCACTTGTATATATTTTGCTTTCTAAAGTTGCTTCGTTTTCCCACTATATTGCTTTTATTTTGTTTGAAATAAAAATATATTTGTTTTATGCTTTATTTCTCATAGACCTCATTGTAGCTCCATGTTAAATTTAATTTCAAAAAGGTTTTCTTCTAAGCGACCCTTGTTCCTTTGAAAATATCCCCGGCCTCTTAGTACCTGTGGGTTGTCCCTTGTTTTTTTCTAAACTTGCTTAATGGCCAGCAGATTGCGCCGCTTGCCAACAGTGGCGATAAAAACAACCACTCTTTTTCTTTTTTATGTTCTTCTGTTACTCTAACCAGCACCTATTCTATTCTTGTTCTGCTTTTCTACGAAAAGCGTGTGACTGCCTTCGAAGCATTTTTAAAGATCCACACAGGGCATAGAGGCTGCAGATGAGCTTCCTTTCTGTGAAGATGTTGTTTGAAGAAAAGACACACGTTTTGTTAATTTGGTCCCATAGGATACGCTCAGGTTATTACCGCACATTTATTCTGATGGTTTTCCGGCGCGTTGGCTTCAGTGACATGGATTACGTGGGATGGGGCGGCGTTTGGTGCCATTGGTTTGCGGACTGCCACAGTACGATGATTCTCTCATATTCTGATCATGCATAATCCGGTGATATTGATTTCTGCTGCGGTTAACATAATTTATTGATCCCGGGACAAATAATAACTGCAGAGACTAATCACAATGACTAAGGTCAGCAGTTATGTGGCAGGGCAATGGATTCCTCTGTTCAGATTGGAAAATGTGCTGTTTTACAAATGGTCGCCTCGACTTGTCCAATTGTTTTCCGTCTCTCGGAGAATGGTTTTGAGTTGACATCTGTGTTTTAAGGAAGGCAGTGGCCGGGGACCCGAGCGATCAAATGCACAAAAGGTGAACAGATGGATGTGGCAAAATAGGCACCATCAATAGTTAAAAAAATAAATAAAGATACCAATCCCTGCTGAGCTGTATTGAAAGCACCCAGCAGTGACAAGTCCTAGAAGATAAGGGGGCAAAGTGTGCTCTATTGCCGAAAGAGTTTCTGTTAAAAACACTGAAAAACTGTTTTACTTTAAAAAATGCAACTGCACTAAACACAATTTGGAGCCGAAATTAGATGGGATGATCACAAGACCCGCCAACAATGTGCTGCGCATACTTTCATTTCAGTGAACAGTGCTACATATGATGCTCAGATAAGGACACGGTTGACGACTCAAGGCCTCGAGTACAAGAGGCCCGTTAGTTCCAGTGGGCCTGGTAACGCGAATTACCGGGCCCATTGAAATGGTAAATTGTGGTATTTCACACAGAATTTCGGCAGAACAATGTGGCTGAAATTCTCACGTGAATCATCTGAGGAAAAAACGAGGCACAGAAACAGATCCCACCGTGCTGCTACTCAAAATCCCATAAATTCTATTAATTACCCTCCCCCAGAATTATTAGGCTCCCCAGTAGTGATAATTCTGGAATGGAGCTAAAATGAGGGTGATTCCCCATAACTGAGATCACATTATGAATGTTGCAATTTTTTAGAAGTTTAATATTACTTTAGCAATCAGTTTTTTAAAACCACAGGGACAAATAATAAAATATAACTTGAAACCATTATTTTTATTCATGCTATCACAGATGATGGTGTACATGACAATATAAGTGGCCTCAGATGCTTGTGATAATTCACATTAGACATTATTCTAAAATTAGACATTATGGTGTGCATATACAGCACCCAAGGTTGAGGCACATTATTAGTAAGATTCATGTAGAAATAAAACTAACCTGAATAGGCACAATTACCTTTGCATTCCTACATCATGTACATCCACTCACTGAGGACCTTACTACTGAAAATATGGCACCGCTGAGACTGAACATACTTTTCTCCAACTCTGGCTGTGTCAGGCAAAAGAGCCTGTTAAGGGGAGTCAAGCCGCTCTCATTCAAACGAGTCCTCCAAACCCATTTTACCAGGTCTGGTTGAGAAGTGCTGGTAGTAGTTTCAGTACTCCAGAAACGCACTGGTGTAATCACATGCCTACTTGAGCCGCAGTCACTCTGCTCGTACCGTAATCAGAGTCTTAGTAACAACTTCTCCATTTCCAGTCAAAACAAATCTCTACAGTAAGACCATCATAAACTGCAGCACAGAATAAAGATGACTAAAAGAATGTCCCATCTCCTAGACCTTTGCTGCGACCATGAACTAACAATGTCTACTATGGAATACTGTCGGCTATAAATCCCCCCTTCATTCATACCATCACTGCACTGGTTATAAAATCTGGCAGAGGAATGGAACACTGGCCAAGATCTGGTTGATAACACCACCATCAGGGCTGGACTTGGAATCAAAATCAGCCAGGGCAAAAAATGTTCAATATAGCCCTGGACTGCTCTGTGTGGGTGAGCATAACGAGCAAGCTTGTTTCTGTGTGTTGCTAGTGTTCGCGTGGGGTGGCCCCACAAATAATATGTTTAGTAAAAAAATGGGCCCAAACGGTGCAACTTAAAGCACATTCTTTTCAAATATATTGGCTAAGGAAGTTCAGGATTGGGTCGTGGCAGCCAATCCTGCCCTGAAAGCAGCCCTCGAACTTACAGCTCATTGGGTAAATGTCAGGCTGCTCGAATGACCAATCTAGCCCTGACCACCTTAATACAGAATACAGAAGCATCTGAAGTGAGAGTGCCTGTGCTGTTGCTGCTTACTGCATCAGTGGCAGTAATACCATGGGACACTATGGGGGTAGTCTCCTGTGAACACTGGTGATAACACAGCTTTCTCTTGAGTAGCGACTCAATTTATATCCATCACAAGTATATCAAAAGAAGTATTTATGAAGCTTGTTTCTTGAGTGTGCCTCAGATCCTTCAGTCGTTGCTATTTCTTAAGGCTGTGTAAGCATGAGTGAAGGATATCCCCTTTTTATTTAAGGATGAGATCTGTGGGTGCCTTGAGTGCTTTTCTTTCTTTTGTTTTGATGGCTAGTGTACCAACATTATTTGCTCTTATTCTTGTGACTTAGCTGGAAGCATGCCAAGCTTCGTCTGTTTATATTCGGTTCTACAGATCAATGGGCCCATTGCATTTTATACTTCTAATATTTGTTTTTAAAGACTGGTGTGGTTCCATGTTATTGTAGGTTTATAACCTCATCCCTTAAACTGGGAAATACGTCAATACACAGTTCAGAGCACAAAGAACCAGCTGCTTGATCCTATCAAAAACTATGATAAAAGATAAATGCATCCCTGATATATTGGGGTAGGGTGTTTATAATGCTAGGTCTCTGATAAAGGTCCATTTAACCCTGCAAATGCAGAGGCCTTGAAAGTAAACGTCTATCAAATGTCTGAAGTATGGGCACAATGGCTTCCTAAACTAATAGGTCATTCTAACATTGAGAGAGCTCCATAACCGGAAGTGTGAAGTGCTGTCTGTTGTTACAGTTATAGGGGGGCTGTTTTCAACAACATAATACAACCGTACGGGCCCTCTGTAGAAAGTGTTGAGGGGCCCGGAGACTCCCATATGCCACAGATACTTATAGTTGTGAGCCTGAATGACGGCTCTGAAGGCTGGTGCTCCCCCCTCCACTGCAGGGACTCCAGGGACCTGTACTGCACCTGTTACAATTTTTTCTATTGTAATTTCGTTTGAAGGGAGATAAAAATGTTCTCATGCATAGTTTCCAAAGGGTACGTGTGGCTGGTGAAAGTACCCTAACTGTTGCTTGCAAGTCTAAATTAACTAGTCTGCAGCTTAAATATAAGTGCATTTGTTTTCAGAACAATGAAAGGTTTTAATCTGGAATTTTTAGCTGCAATGTAGTGGATTCTGGGAAGAAGTGAACAGCTACAAATGCACGTTGTTTCTTTGTCCTTCTTTACTACGACTTAGGGTTGTGAATGTATGTCCTTTGTGTCCTCTCTTCTATTTCTACATCTGAGCTCAGGGAATGTATTGACTGTCTTTATTTTTCATGCACTTAAAGTCACATATCCCTTATACAAGTTTCTTAATGGGCGTTGCATCTGTGCTCTGACTGGCTCCTAGGGTTAGGGTTTCTATTAGACTTAGGGCTTAGGATTTGAGATATGACTGGCAGATAGAGCTAGGGTTCTGATTAGCTGCTAGGGTTAGGGGTTCTATAGGATATAGGATTTAGGGTTTGAGATTTGTTTGGCTGATAGGGTTAAGGATCTCATTGGTCATAAGTGCTAGAGTTTCTATTGCACTTAGGGCTTAGGGGTTGGTTTTGATTGGCTGATAGTGACATGGCTGTGATTGGTTGACAGGGCCATGTCTCCCATTGGCCCTGGGGTTAGGGCTATGGTTCTCATTGCCAAAGGTGTCACCCGACCTAGGGCTATTTAACCTTAGGGCTCAGAGTGCCTCAGCCTGAGAGCCGAACCTAAGGGCAGAGAGAAAAAGGACAGATGCCTGTTTGGGCCTGTTCAGGTCAGGTTGGGCCTAGGTCCAGAGATGCTGCCCTTTTTTCCATTCCTCAGCCATCCGCTTAGCCCATCTACATCCACAAATATAATAACACACACTCAGCAAATGCACTTGTCTCATTTACTACAAACACACCCTATCCACATTAAAATGTCACAACAACCAATACAAAACCCCCAACACTGCACCTTACACCCTTACACTCCAATTACCACACAACGGCACCTTACTTTCACACAGTACACCACTCTGTCTTATACTACTAATAAATCCACACATCATCAACACAACCCAAATTCACAATATAGATAACTTTAATCCAACCAGACACACACTCCCTGTTCATGCAGAGTGTCATCTCTAACCTCTACCTGCTCCTAACAGACACGCCTTTCTGTCACCATCAAACCAATATTCCGCCCTCAATCATATCACCCACCAACACTTTCCTATTCTTTTTTTACTGAAAAACACACAAACAAACAATCATTACACTCCACCACACATATTTCCTCTTCCAGCTATCAAATCTAACACAAACACTCATAACTCCTTCATCCCCTCTCACACACCACATACGCTCTTTCACAAACCACATCACCACCCCATTAACCATTCAACTTTCTCTCATCAACAGTGCTTTACATGCAAATCCTTCTCAGAAAACCACTACACCAATGCCTCCTCTCACTATGCCGCAAAAAACAAAACATAACATACAAAAGCAAATCCATATCTCACACAAAATATCATAGTACAGTCTAACCACAACTTATGTCTACACAAATATTACACATCCTAAACCATCTTTACTCCCCCATTTTCTATCTTCATAGAAACCTACCGCACATATGCCAACATAACAAATCTCTTTCTTTTTTGAACTGTCTAAACTTGATTACACCAATGCCTTCTATCATGCATCATCTTTGTCACCAATGAAATGATCACAACGAATTCAGAACTCCGCTGTTGGGCCACTCCTACATGTAAAGCTACAGGCCCACATCTCCCTTGCCTTGAGGGGCCTGTATCACACACAAATCAATACATGCTTTTCACCAGGAGTATAATCACGAAATACGTTCAACTAAGGAACCTCTGCTGCAGATTGGCACATCGCCTCAAAACCCCACCATATAAGAAAAAAAAATACTGGTGGTACATCTTTCTCTATTTAAGCAGTCAGACTATAGAATTCACTACCCTTAAACATAAGACCCACAGATAACTATTTTAGAAGACAACTCAACAGTTGGCTCTTTCCTACATAACCATCTAAACACTAATGTACAGCATATCCATGTGTATAAAACATTTATAATTTGAAAATATGCATGTATTTAGATATTTGTATTTCTTTATACAAATAATATTAAAAACTTTGGTTTTACAATATATAGATATTCTTTAGGTCTGCTAAATAAATGTACATACTTATGGTTAAATATGTCTACACCAAGACTCTTCTTGGAATATAAACACCAACACATTATTATGACATATAACTGACATGTTTTGCAACAAGATCAGCGTATTAAGACATAAGTAGGCCAACACCCCCAAATTAGATATCGAAAGGCTAGTTCGCTGGGTGACCAACTAACTAAAAGTCTATTTTGGAGGAAAGGGAGTAAGGAGAACACTTCCTGGCTGACAAAAAAGAGCATTGGGTTTTGGAACTGTGGACATTGCAAAGCCTGTAAATATGCTGTTAATATGCAAAGTTTTGAAACCTTTGAAGGGAGAACGTGTCCCGTTACAGACAGAATAATCTGTGAAACTGAATATGTGGTTTATGTTATACAATGTGGCTGTCACAGGAAATATGTGGGCAGTACCATTCAAAAACTCAAGATCAGGTTTTTGCAACATCTTAGAGCCATAAGAAATCAGGACAGCCCTTATCAACTAGACAAACACTTCAGGGACATACATGGAGGGGACCGTAGTACACTTACCTTCTATGGTATCAAAATGATAAAACTAGGTCCCCGACTGGGAGACAAGACATTGGAACTAAGGCGAATGGAATCTAAGATGATTCTTCTATTGGGCTCAGAACGACCCTGGGGTCATAATTTCGATGCTGAATTACATATGCACTTGTAATACACTAAAGAAGAATGCCCCATAGTGGGCTCTCAATTATTGAGAGACATGCTCCATTACAGACTTTTTGCTCTGGGTGTTAGGCCCATCATGCGCATGACTGTGTATGTGATTTATATGATGGGTACCACTTGACAATGGTATACTGGAACAATAGATATATTGATATATCAATCAGATTCTCTGAAATTTTCAAGAAATTGTTTTTAATTGCACTATATATTAGCACTTTATTAGATTATGAGCACATCCTCTTACTATAGGGTTTATTGCTTAACTATCAGTCACACTTAAGTCCACTGTCTGCATCATAAATTGTGCTTAATACCATACACTGTTGTCCGTTTGTGGTGCTCCTATATGATTCTGCAATATTGTGTGACTTGCGGTCACAGAGTGTTGCAGATAGGATATATGTTTGTCATGATGGACTTAATGTACGTCGCTCATCTATTCTTTTATCTGCATAGCAATCCTTATCATAGATTGCATACAGTTACTATGTTTAGGTTATTTATTCATGTGCAACAGTGAAAATGTGATAATTAGCCTCTTTTATCATGATTGAGACATGACCCCTTGGATTTGTATATCACAGTTGTCCCAGGTTTTCATAGACATATGGACAAGCTCTAATGAGCTAGACTTGAAAACCAATAAAGAAGTTGGACATAGGTATACATATTCCATAGTGGAGTAATTAGACATACATAATGGGGAGGACGTGAGGTCATATGTTTTTGTCAGATTGAAGTTGAGATATACAGGAGGACTTATCTATGTTTGCACATGCCACTTTACTTCAATTACTTACTGCATAGCAGATCATGTTGGTTAGCAACACTTGTGCATATATGGATCTTGAATGATTGCACTCATGATGGTAGAATTTTTTATACAGGCTAATGGCTTGTCTAATTAGAAAGCACATGAAATACTTGATATTGTATAGACTGAGTGACACTATAAAATGGCAGCCGTTTAGGCCTGCAATGTTCAGCAGTGATAATAGACATAGGACTAGTATGCGATGAGGAAAATGTGTTCATAGCGGGGAGTGTCCAGTAGAAGGCGTCAGCCGAAACGCATTGATACTCCAGTCTGTTCGGGAGCAGCAGGCTATTCATAAAAAAAAATATGATTTTGATACACCAAACGGTCGTTCTCTATTGTGCGCAATTGAAGCAGTGGATGCATATTGTGGTGCAGCTCTTCGACGAGTGATATCTCATCATGTTTGATATATATATATATATATATACTTATATATATACATATATATATATATATATATATACCTATGAGTATCTTTTTTATTTAGCTATCAGTATGTATCAGTATGTGTAAATATGTAATTATTACCATAACTATTTTATCTACCAGTGCTTCATTATTGAAATATTGAGGAACATATAAAAATAAAAAATAATAAAAAATATATAGTTATAAAAATATATAAATAAATTAGATTTCGAGTACAGCAACACTTGAAAGTCTGGGTTGATACAATACAACTTTATATCTCAATATTTTATATTCCTTATACACTAAAACCCTTCCTTTATAGTTCTGTATTGATATATTTATTACTTTACTCCTACTGTACAAGAAACAAAAACAAAAAAAACCTTTGACTCCCTCCAATACACTACTCTCTATCGCATCCTATACCTCTCTCAATGTTTCCTCTTCCACCACTCTCTGACTCATCCCAAACCTCATTCTACTACTATGATCTCCAAAATAATCCTTTCTAGACTCTATCTCCTCTATACCTCCTTGGCTCATCCCAAACCTCATTTTACTAATATGATCACCAAAATAACCCATTCTAAATTCTTCCCTCAGGTATCTCCCTTTGACTTATCCCAAATCTCATTTTACTGCTACGATCTCCCTAATAACACTTTCTAGACACTTCGCTTCTCTATCAATCCATTATCCTATCCAATCCAACGAACAGACTCTCATGTCCACCTCACAAATTAACTCATATTTCCCCACCTTAATCCACCACTAATCCTTTTTGGGTTCCAGAGACGCATGCTGCTCGGCAAAACATGCTATGACGCCCCGTCAGGGGTAGGAAGCGCTATGTAAATACAGTTACAATAACTGCTCTTTCATTTCCAGGATTATTCAGTTATTCATTTTATCCATATTGACTGGAAGCATTGATGTAAAAAATGTTGTCCTTTCTCTATGTTTATGTTAAAGGCAGTAGTGAATGGAATGCTTAGCTTTCGCCTATATCTGTGGGTGAGTTCAAATTATACCATTCATTCTTATAACATTATGGCTGACAAATACTAAGGCATCTGTATCATGCGTTCCCTTATTCTGCAAAAATAACAGAGAGCAGTGAATACCCCCCTTATATTGCTAATGCATAATGAGCTCGATTCATACAAATTTTGCCTCTTTTCTGTTTCTAGTTGCATAGTATATTTGACCTGTTTCTATGGATCAAGATGTGGAGATGTGCAATTATTGTCTTCATTTCTTTACATGAGTATGACAGAGGCGTGAAAGCTTGACAATCATCTCTTTTCGTGACTTAAGCGTATGCAAGGCCGAATGGTTCTTCCATTTTGTTCTCAGAGATCTGTGGGTAAAGGCATTGTTTCTCTCTTTATTTTGGGGAATATGTGAGTGTTTAAGTTCTATGTACATTAAAAACGTATTTATTTACTCCTTTTGTAGGGCTTTGGAAGGTTGCATGCATTCTTCATTCCGTTTTTTGCTAACTAATAATAATAATAATAATAATAATAATAATAATAATAATAATAATTATAATAATAATTATTATTATTATTATTATACGTTAGGCGGGCATTAAACCCATGACATCACGTTACATTAATTTTATTTAATACGAACACAATTAAAACACATCTTGGCTCATTTTTAAGAATTTTTCCATGGCTAACCCAACTGTAGTATTTCGTGACGTAGTTGAAAATCTCAAAGGCATCCTTCCAGCGTTTAATTCCCCAAACATTTTACATTAGTTTAGAGCGGTGTCCCTGCTTTCTTTGCTTTTCATCCAGTGGTCGACCCAAGTGTATTTTCGATAGGAGGGAAAGAGCAGAGACTTCTTCCCTTCAAAAGACTCATCAGACTACATCAATCGCGCGTTCAAGGGTCTTCTTGTACATGGTGGTTTATTTATTCAATTATAAAGGGTTTTACCATAGTCACACAGGGTCCTTTTAACGCTTTACACAGACAGGCAGGCATGTCTCTAAAGGCAAGGCTCCACCATTGTAGACCCAGGAAGTAATAGAGAATTCTCTAAACATTATGGCTCCAAACATAAGAATTTGTTTATCGCTATTCAAAATCATAACTGGGCAACACTCTGTACCATCACTCATGTGCGTCAGTTCACCAAAATGCCAGGGGTAGTGGAAGTGACCACGTCCCCTTTGACCTCCACTTTCACTCATACACACATATTTACACAAATTCACACTTACACACACGCTCTCTCACGTAAACACACTCTCACCCGCAAGCACACACACAACATACATTTAAAAGCATTTTTACTTACTTCAGCTGCCATGGAAGGGCATATTCACTGTTTTTATTACAGTTATGGTATTATTCACTATTACTTTAATAACAAATTGTCAGAAAACAAAGAGAACAGAGCCATAACCCATGTCCATAATGACGAGCTGCCACTGTGTTCTTAGCACTAAAAATTGCCAACTACGAAGCCTGGGGGGCGCAAAGGCACTGCCAGGGGTCGCAAAGCGCACGGGCGACCCCTAAATAACGCCCATGCCATTACTGTACCATCAATGTTACTGTGGGTTTACACGTTGTCATTAAAGGAATGACTGACGAGCACCCGTAGAGCTGGTTACATTACCCAGACCTCTCATAGATGACACGACCCTACTCAAACCATCTTCCAGTTCATACCGCATGACAAGCAATGAGTGAACATATTCCCACATAATGGTATTCAGATAACATCTGCAAGTGGCCGTCTCCAAAATACCACCATAAATGGAACTTTTTGTTTCTGAACGTAACTACTTGGGTTTTACATGTTTTAACATAAATGGCTTAAATAGGCACTAGGAGGGTAAAGCATCTAGTTGCAGTTGGAACACAACTGGTATCCAATTAGGGGCAACCATTGATTGCGCACAGATAAATAAATGTTCAAGCGTAGTTAAAACTATGGGGGCAAAAACGTATTTTAACTAATACTTTGGAACGTCGGCCAAAAATTGGAAAACAAGGTGGTTGCCCAAATATGCCTCTATTCTTAACTATTTTATGTCTTCATCCTATTTCTATTTTCCACGCTATGTTTTCATTTGATGTCTTTGTGCTTTCTCTAATTCAGTGGCTTATGCACTAGCTATGGTCGTCAATAACAGGGACTTTGGGCGGGCTACAGCATACAGTATTAGTACCATCAGAGCCACTGTGAACTGACTCATTTTATGCTTTCATTACAATTCATTGATTTAGATTGAGGATAGAGCATCTCATCCTTGTACACAAAACACTGACAAAATATGTATTACTCGATGCCAGCCAAGCAGACTGTTGTTTACATGCTTGTGTGCTGCACTCTGTCCGTGTGACCTCCTGCCTACAGGCCTTGCACCTCATAAATGTCTGGCTAAATTAGCAGATGTACTTGTTCACCAATTCTTGGTGACTAATGCAGTAGACCTGAACATGTCAAGATTAATTTACCCTTTGATGAACCATCTAATTGTGAATTTAGTTTGGGTGGATCTTGCTGCTATATTATATTATTCACTAAAAGTATACAATATAATATTTTAATTCACTCAGTTCAACATTCTTGATGAACCATCTTGAGAAGGTCGAAGTGAAAGTTTTCACCATGCAAATTGTGTGCCATTGCTTTGCTAATTAGCCTAGTGGTAAACAATGTATCCACACAAGGAAGTCCTGTCTGGTTCCTAACTTTCTCTCGTTTCTTACTTGTCACTGGCTTCTCACTTAAAGAAGAATGGAAGGACAAATACAGTTATAGCACTTCATCCCAGGGAGAGACATGCTTCATTTAGGAAAATAATTAAAGCTGAGTTTGAGATGGGGCGTGTCAGAAACCAACTCTCTTCAAAGATTTTATATCACTCTGTAGCATACAGCAATGTCCTTGGTCTGCATAACCGTCCTGTCTAGTACCAAAGTTCCTGTAGACTTGTGTGCATGTTTTGTAGCTGAGCTGTGTGGTCCTGGAAACAGAGGACCCCACCACCTGCAAAATGTCTGCATTTTTGTTTATACAGGGGTACTTGGACCATTGAAAATGTATGGAGAAGAACCTGAGTACCAGGACATCCTATTAGGACCCATTCAAGACATCCAATACCTCCCCTGAACCAAGATGGGTCCCATCAAAAGCAGAGAAATCTAGGCATGCAAAGACCTTCAGGTCTGAGCATATCCATCTGTTATCCATGCCTATTTGATTCTTGTGAGCTTGCATTTGCTGTGCAATGTTCTTAGAGGCACATAGGATACTCCATCTCCACCATGATTACCATGATTAAACCCCTCCAATGGCCCATTAGAGTAAGAGCCGTCAGAGATCGGCCTCTAAGTCCGCCCACCTAATTTAAGGGGTGAAATTAGAGATCAGTTTTCACTGCCTGTTACTGCACAGGAAAACCATGGCAGCAAGGGCCTGTGAAAACTGCTAAATGCTCCCCTCGAAATGGGAGAGGACTGCCATGGTGAAGGGAGCATTTTATTTTTTATTTTCAGAAAAAAATCCAGCTTCAGGACAGAGCAGTGCACCAAACTTTAAAAACATTGACAGGAACTGCTGTGGCAGTCAGAGTAGTAGTTCAGTTCAGTTCAGTTCATAATTTTCATTCGGCTATACCAATATGCCAGAAATGGGGTCTTTGGTTGGCAGTCAGGTTACGTCCTGTCCAAGTAAGGACCCTCACTCTACTCAGGGTAACAGAGAATCACCCTCAGCTAACACCTGCTTACCCCCTTAGTAGCTTGGCACGAGCAGTTGGCTTAACTTCAGAGTGCTAGGTGTAAAGTATTTGTACCAACACACACAGTAACTTAATGAAAACACTACAAAATGACACAACACCAGTTTAGAAAAATAGGAAATATTTATCTAAATAAAACAAGATAAAAATGACAAAAATCCACAAAACACAAGTCATCACTAAAAATGCAAAATGAGTCTTCATGTGTCAAAAATAACCCTGCACGGGCGAGTGTGCGTCAAAAAGGGCTTGCGATGCGTCAATTTCACTCACAAGCTAGACTTTGCGTTGTTTCTCCTTTCGTTGAGTCGGGGTGCGTTGTTTCTTCTGTCCGCGGGAGAGCAATGGTCAATCCAGTCAGCAATCTCGGGTTAGGGCAGGCCTTTTGTTGTTTTTACACGCCCAGGGGTATTTGCGTCGGGAAATCCAGCTGCACGATAATCCAAAAACCACGCAGCATGGGTTGCAATCTCATCAGCCTCCATCAGCAATGCTGTGCGTCGTTTCTCCAGCCCCGGGCGTCGATCTTCGGGTCGCGTTGCAGGCGTGCATCGAATTTCAACCGTGAAGCCAGCGGCGTGCCGATTTTTCAGCCGCAGATCAAAGTCACGTCGATCTTTTCCCCGCACGGCGTTCTGTGCGTGGATTTCTTCCTCTTAGGCTGCCAGCTTCTCCTTTCAGGGTCCCAGGAACTGGATGGGCACCACTTGGCACAGTAGGAGTCTCTCCAGAAGCTACAGGGGCTGGCAGAGAGACGTCTTTGCTGTCCCTGAGACTTCAAACAACAGGAGGCAAGCTCTAAATCAAGCCCTTGGAGATCTTGACAAGATGGAAGGCACACAAGGTCCAGTCTTTGTCCTCTAGCACAGGCAAAAGCAGCAACTGCAGGATAGCTCCAAAAAGCACAGTCACAGGCAGGGCAGCTCTTCTTCTTCAGCTCTTCTCCAGGCAGAGGTTCCTCTTGGTTTCCAGAAGTGTTATAAAGTCTTTGGTTTTGGGTGCCCTTCTTATACCCAATTTCTCCTTTGCTGTAGGCCTACTTCAAAGCAAAGTCTCTCTTGAATGTGAAATCCTGCCTTCCCCAGGCCAGGCCCCAGACACTCACCAGAGGGTTGGAGACTGCATTGGTTGAGGGCAGGCACAGCCCTTTCAGGGGTGAGTGGCCACTGCTCCCCTCCCTCCTAGCACAGATGGGTCATCAGGAAATGCAGACTACACCTCAGCTCCCTTTGTATCACTGTCTAGTGTGAGGTGCAACCAGCCAAACTGTCAAACTGACCCAGACAGGGAATCCACAAACAGGCAGAGTCACAAAAATGGTATAAGGAAGAAAATGCTCACTTTCTAAAAGTGGCATTTTCAAACACACAATCTTAAAATCAACTTTACTAAAAGATGTATTTTTAAATTGTGAGCTCAGAGACTCCAAACTCCACATGCCCATCCTCTCCCAAAGGGAATCTACACTTTAATCAGATTTAAAGGTAGCCCCCATGTTAACCTATGAGAGGGACAGGCCTTGCAACAGTGAAAAACAAATTTAGCAATATTTCACTGTCAGGACATACAAAACACATTACTATATGTCCTACCTTAACCATACACTGCACCCTGCCCTTGGGGCTACCTAGGGCCTACCTTAGTGGTGCCTTACATGTAAGAAAAGGGAAGGTTAGGCAGTGGCAGATCTGAGACATGATTACAGAGCTACTAAGGTGGGTGGCACAACCAGTGCTGCAGGACCACTAGTAGCATTTGGTTTACAGGCCCTGGGCACCTCTAGTGCACTTTACTAGGGACTTACTAGTAAATCAAATATGCCAATCATGGATAAGCCAATTACATATACATTTTGTAAAGGAGCACTTGCACTTTAGCACTGGTTAGCAGTGGTAAAGTGCCCAGAGTAACAAAAACAGCAAAATGAGAGTCCAGCACACATCAACAACCTGGGAAACAGAGACAAAAAGTTAATGGAGACCACGCCAAGGATGAAAAGTCTAACACAAGAGTAAGCCATAAAAGTGCATAATGGAATACAGTAAAGCAATAAAACATGAAACAATAAGCTCATAAAAGGTTGGAAGTAAATACATATAAAATAGTTAAAATACAATTGATACTTAAAACTAATTTTACAGTGCAGTAAGACTTTTCCTGACATGAATTTCTTTTATGATATAGTTTGCCACCCTGTAACATACATTCGGGGAGTCTAAGGCTAACAGGAGTTCCAGTGCTTCCTTATATTAAGTGCATTAAAAAGTGGTTTAAGACAGGTGATTCTAGGATGTTCATAGAATTTACAGAATAGGACAAAATGCAAAGTGCTTTGTTTGCTAACTGCATCACAAGGGCATCTATCTGACTCTAGAGGGCAATGGCTAGGTTGCGGAAGTGCTGCTAGATGGTGAGCAATACCCAGTCTTAGTCTAGTTAACACAAACATGTGTTGCATGTTGGTGACCATGGAAAGATAGCCAAATCTGCTTACATCCAATAAGTAAGACAAGTAAAGACCAACAGTGGTTTTAGTAGATTCAGTTAGTTTCCTTGCGTCCGGCTTAAATATCATAAAAGTGTCCTTGATAAATGTTTTTGAATATGACAGCACGTCCTCTGGATTATTATGTTTTATAGATCTGTTAAAAACAGATTTAAATGAGGATTCAATAAAAGCTATCAGGGTATACACATGGCCTTGTCCAGTTTCATACAGTCTAGTATAAGATCTTTAGTAAAACCAGTGGCTTCCTTAGACCATATACTGTGCCATAAAGAAGGGTCTCACCTGTAGCACATCTTCCAAATTGTGTAAACCAATTTCTTGATGCGGAATCCAATTAGAGGTTGTTGTGGGTGGACATAACAGACGTTTTAGGAAGCAATTGTCCTCTAATTGTAGGGGAGCACTTTTGGTGTAACCCCACACCCCAGCACCATACGCAATCGTGGAGACAACTCTAGCCCTGTAAATATCCAACATGGTGCCTATAGGCCGACTCCCTAGTTTACTAGCAAATCTGAAGACAGCACCTGAATTTCTTCTGTTTGTTCCTACCCGAACAAACCAGCTGGTCCTACTTTCCATTGCTAGAGAATAATACCCCCAGATAGTTAAAGCAGTATTAATATCCATATTCTGAATGTAAAAACTTCTGCATTTCTTTACCTTCTTGCCACAGGCCATGGTAAATGTTTTGGATTTATTGATTATCATACCCTTAGATGACATAAACTGTTCAAATCCACACATTAGCTTCTGGGGCCCCTTGGGTGTTCTGGAGATCAGGACAACATCGTCTGCATAAAGTAGGGCGGGCACCGGGCATCCGACCATTTAAGGGGGATTGGCCTGTAAACTCTTCAAATGTTTATCTACCCAATTAATGTATAGAGAGAACAATAACGAGGCAAGGACATAACCTTGGCAGATACCTCTACCTATCTTGAAAAAGGTGGCGTATTCTCCAAGTTTTCCAAAACATGCTTTGCATGTCAAATCTCTATACAGGAGAGCCAAGAAATTGATGATATACCTGGGGGCGCCTGACTCAATTAGAGTAGGCCATAAGAGAGCATGTTCTACTAAGGCGAATGCACTACTGAGGTCTGCAAAATATAAATATAGATCACCTTTTTTAGCCTTAGTATACTTTCCTATAATTAGGTCTAGGTTAACACATTGATCTATAGTTCCTAGACCTTTCCTAAAACCAAACTGAACCGGTGATAAGATGTTATTTTCTATGACCCAGTCGTTTAATCTTTCCAATATAATTCTACTACATGTTTTCAAGGAGGAGTCCAGCAGGTAAACTGGTTGATAGTTTTTAGGGTCGGCCTTATCTCCCTTCTTATATATTGGTATAATAATAGATGTGTACCATGTCAGCAGTATATCACCAGATATGGTCAAATTTAATATTATAGTCAAAATTGGTACCCAAAAAGAGATGTTATGTTTAAAGACATTCACTGGGACACCATCTGGTCCTGGGGCCTTACCTTCAGCACCAGCTAAGATAGCAGAGTGAACCTCATCTGTAGTGATCTCTAAAAAGTTAGGTTGACCCAGCTCGATCTGCCCGGTTATATCTACCGACCTAGTCCCCTCTGAGTAGTGGTCCATCCATGTTACGCAGTCTACACTGGATCCCAGATCTGATGGCATCCATTGTGAAAGGAAGGGGGCATTAATGGTTTCCTAAAACAATTTGGTATTATTAGTCTCTGTCGTCATGGCTAATTTAGACCATGCCTCTTCCCTTAATTCCTTTTTCCTTTGTTTCTGTGTCTTCTTGTATTTTACTCTAAGGGACTTAGGGGGTTATTCTAACTTTGGAGGAGTGTTAATCCATCCCAAAAGTGACGGTAAAGTGACGGATATACCACCAGCCGTATTACGAGTTCCATAGGATATAATGGACTCGTAATACGGATGGTGGTAAATCCGTCACTTTTCCGTCACGTTTGGGACGGATTAACACCTCCTCCAAAGTTAGAATAACCCCCTTAGATTCTATCGGGTCTCTAGGGGATGTCTGCAGGGCTAGTTTAAGATTCCTCCTAGCTTTCGTGCAGGCCTGGTCAAACCACCCCATTTTATGCAAAGATTGTCTATATTGTGGGCTCTAGGTCAGCAGCCCCTGTATATAAGCGGTGATTGTATCAAAACATCTTAATAACAGGGGAACCTCAACATCCTCCTGTAAACCATAACCAATTTCATGCTGACAGCCACATAAAACATCCCGCAGAATATCAGCAGGCACAATATCTTCCCATTTCTGTCTCACCCCTGTGGTTCTATGTACTTCGATCCGATTCGGGGTAGGGTAAAACACATCCCTTGGCCCCCAGAAGGAGGTAGGGAGGATAATCGGATCATGATCACTAAGAAGGGTCAGCACAGTATAGGGTGTGTTGCTGCCATTTAGTGCAAAGGATGACAAAATAATGTGGTCTATAAGGAAGGATGAGTTGGGGCCTCTATGAGTTGGAATTATTTCATCAGAAACACCGTGCTTACGCTCCATAAGCGTTAGGTCATAAGTGGACAGCATCAGATTAAGGGCTTCTTGTGAGAAAACCGGGCTGATTGCAGAGGCCCCATAACTTTTTGCCCCCATTTTCCTCTTTTTGCTGGTGTTTTCCTGACTTTGATGGTGCCCTGGGTACTGCTAACCAGTCCCAGGGCCTGTGCTCTGTGTAAAATGGATATGCAAATTAGGCTAATTATAATTGGCTAAGTTAACCTACCTATAAGTCCCTAGTATATGGTAGGGCATGTAGGTTTAGGGACCACAGCATAGGTGGTGCACACCTAGGTGCACTGCTCTGGTGCCCAGTGTCATTTTAAAGGCAGGCCTGCTTTGCTGGCTGCTTTTAAATTAAAGTTATATGCAAATTCGACTTTGGAATTAAAGGTACTTCCAAAGTCTTAAACTACCTTATTTTTACATATACGTCACCCCTAAGGTGTGCCCTATGTGCCCCTAGGCTGGGTGCCATGTAACTATAAGCAGGGACTTTATAAAAATAGATTTATAAGCCCTGGTGAGGTAAAAACAGCCAAATTCGTTTTTCCCTCATTGAAGTAAATGGCCTTCATAGGCTAGAATGGGCAGACTTTATTTTAAATTTTAAAGTCTCCTTAAATGTTGCATACCAAGAATTTGGTATCAAATTAATTGTTGTAATAAATCCTACAACTTCCAGTTGTTGGATTTAATATAACTAGTTCAGGTAAAAAGTTTAGACTTTACCTAAAAAGTTGCCAATTTCAGCTCTGCATTGTTTTTGCTGCTGTGCTCTGATTGGCTAGCCTGCAGCAGCTTCTGCCAGGCTGCCTTGATGAGGTGTGAAGTGGCCAGGCTTCACACAAAGGAATGTGCTTGGGGGAGAGAATCTCCCCTCAGCAGATGGTGAGGCAGGAAGGGGGAGGGCTGCCAAACTGGTCTTCAAAGGCAGAGAAGGACATTTGCAGCACCCAGCAACACCCCCACATCCTGCAACCCCAGACAATTAGGTGCCCCCTTGATTAGATTAGGAGAGGGCAGGAGAGGGGTGTGTTTATGATTTTTAGCCACACCAGTGGGTGGGTTCAGCCAGATGTAACCTCCAAAAATCAGATTCATCCATGTTGGATTTTTAGAGACTGTTGCCTTCTGGGATGGATTTTTGCCACACTTCCCAGGAAGTGGTCATCACAGGGGGACGACCCTGTCCCTGATTGGAGAACCAGGGCCCCCCTGCTTTTCACCCAGGAGCAAGGATAAAACTGGCAGACCTGCACCCACGCCTCAGATCCCTACCAGATTTCAACAAGAAAGGAACTAAAGAAGAAGAAGGTCTGCCCTGCTGGACCCCTGGCCTGCACCTGGACCCTGCACTCAGAAGGACTGCACCAGCTGCACACTTGGGCTTCACCACAAGAAGGACTTTGCCTGGCTTCAACTGGTTCAAGGAGGGACTCCCTGTTTGCTACAGGTGAAAAATTGCTAAACCAGAGTCCCCTGCACCAACTCCTGAAGAAAGCGACCAGCTGACCACTGTCCAGTGGCCAAAAAGGAGTTTGCGCCAGGTGCATTCTGGGAGTTGAAGTCCGCACCCCCCAAGGACCATCACAGAACTTCTGGACCCTTGGGGTGAGCTGTGGACCCCAAAAGAACCTTAAAAGAACATCTGGGTGAAGCCCCAGAAGTTTGGAAAAGATTTGAGAATTTTTGGAAAAAAGCTCCAGAGAGGGACCGACCCGCCGCGGAAATTCTAGCCGGCTTGCCTCAACCGCGACCCGGCCTGACTTCGTGGTTCGTCCTGGTAAAGAAAAACATCCAAAAAAGAGACTAAGTCCGAACGTAAAAAGTTGACCGGGACCTCCCAGCCATCGTATCCGAGAAGGGCTCCATGGACGTCGGATCAAGATCCAGGTTTAACCCGGTCGAAGGATTTTCATCTCGAAAAAACGACTAAGTCCGAAGGTAAAAGTCTCCACCGAGGAAACCCACATCGCGTATCCGGACAAGGGCTCCAGGAGGTCGGATTCAACTGGCAGGTTCGTCCCGGTGAAGAAAAACTTCAAAATAAAGACTAAGTCAGAAGGTAACTTTTTAACCGAGGCCTCCCGCGACCTGTAGCCGAGCAGGGCTCCATCGCGGTCGGCCTGAAAGTTTGACTTTGCCCCGGTTGAGGTGCAACCAGATGACCCGATTGGCGCTTTTTGTTTCTAAGCGCTAGAAAAGTAATAATTCTTTAAAAATTCATATCTCCGGTTCCCCTGAACCGATTTTAATTGTTTTTGTGTCATTTTAAAGATAAAAATATAAACTATTTTTATAAATTGGTTTTGGATTTTTAAACTGTTTCCTGTGTTTTATTTAATTACTGTTTTGTGATATTTGAATGCTTTACACTTTGTCTCCTAAGTTAAGCCTTGACGCTCGTTGCCAAGCTACCAAGGGTTGAGCTGGGATTAATTTACTGAGACCTAACTGTACCTAGGTGGAGGTTAGTGGCTTGTTGCTAGGTGTAGGTACCTACCTGCCCTACCAATAACCCATTTTCCAACATAATTGGAAGCAGCGACGGGATCCTGTACTTGTGTTCAATATCACGTTACAGTTTTAGGTAAAACAAATTAAAAATCCTTTAAATTGTCCTAGTGCAAAAATTGTTTTTAATTTGGATTAATTTCAATTATTGAATTTTTGTAATTTTTCTAAATTCTTGTTTCCAATTTTTGCAAAAAGTTTTTGTTGACACAAAACTAGGGAACCATGGAGCTTGATCTGGCTAGCCTACCCACACTGACAGTAGTCCAGCTTAGGGGGTTGTGTATTGAAAGAGGGTTGCCTGCAACCACTGATCTCAGGAAGCAAATCCTGATCACATCCCTGACAGCATGGGCTGAGGCCCAAGAGGTAGAGTCAGAAGAAGCTCCAGAGGAGGGAGAAAGAAGGGAGGATGCTAGCTCTAACCACTCAGGGGAGGGAAGGCATCTGAGCCTAAGTGAGGATGAGGAAGAACGGTCCTCAGTAGATACAGCCACTAGGGGCAGATCCAAAGCTAGTGGTGGGAAGAGGGTCCTTTCAGGAGAAGAGAACCCATCCATCAGAGAAAGAGAGCTGGAAGCCCAGCTAGCATACATAGCTTTGGAAGCAGAGAAGCTGGCCCTAGAAAAGAAAAAGTGGGCATACAAAGAGAAAAGAGATGGAAGCAGCGATAAAGAAGCTGAGGTGTCCATGGGTGGGGGAGTTTGCCCCAGATTACCCAAGGGGGTAGTTCCTGCTTATGTAGAGGGGGATGACATAGATAAGTGGCTGGGGGCCTTTGAGAGGGCACTCCAAATGAGAAGGGTTAGGCCTCAATACTGGGGTTCCCTTTTGTGGGAGTTGGTCCCCAACTCAGGGAGGGATAGGCTTCTGACCTTAAGGGGGGAGGAGGCAGATTCATACCCTAGTATGAAGAGGTGCTTAGCCAAGAAGTTTGGTCTGACCCCAGAGCAATATAGAATGAAGTTCAGGGACACCCAGAAGGTCAGCACCCAGTCTTGGGTTGACTTTGTGGACATTTCACTAAAGGCACTAGAGGGCTGGATTATTGGTAACAAAGTAGATACTTATGAGGGGTTATACAATCTGATCATGAGAGAGCACATCTTGACCAATTGTACCCAAGAAAGGTTACGCCAGCATCTAGTGGACTCTAAGCAGACCAACCCTAGAGAGCTAGGGGAGGCAGCTGATGAGTGGTTAAGAACCAGGGTGGTTGTCAAGTCCCAGGGGGGAGACTCTAAGAAGGGGGGGACAGGTCCCCAAAAACCTAAGGAGGGAGGTGGTAAGCCCACCACAGAGACTCCCTCTGTACCCCAGAACCCTAAGAAGGAGGAGAGTAAATCCCACTCCCACTCTGACAAGCAGAGACAGGGAGACCCAGGGTTAAAAAAGCTCTTGGACAGTAGGGCTTGCTTTGACTGTCAGCAGACAGGTCACTTCAGAGGACATGCAGCCTGTCCAAAGAAGGTGGTTAGCACTGGGCTGTCCAGTGTAGCCATAGAGGAGGATTCCTCAGATGATGAAGTCCTCCTAGCATTGAGCTGGGAGACAGGACCAGATGGTAAGCTGGTGATCCCTGAGGGTGGGAGTAAACACTTCCACCACATTCAAGTGAATGGGATCCCTACCACTGGCCTGAGAGACACCTGTGCCAGTCACACTATAGTGAGTGACCGGTTAGTGACCCCAGACATGTATGTCCCAGGAACGACAAAGAAAGTCAGGATAGCCACAGGGGAGGTCACCTCCAAACCTGTAGCCATAGTGCCCCTAGAGAGGGAGGGTATCCTTGACTGGATTAGGGTGGTAGTCAGTGCTGACCTTCCCCTAGATTGTATCCTGGGCAATGACCTCCCAGAGGTGAGTCTGGTCACAGATGGGGTGGTCGCCTAGGGCGCCCCCCCAACCCAAAGTCCTGGGGAGTCAGTCCCTACAGTTAGGAGACAGGGGTCCCCAAGAAAAGGAAAGAAGAAAAGGAAGGGAAGGCCACTCTTAAAGAGAGTTCCAGGGAGCCAAGGGCCTTCTGCCCCAGTAAGGGGGGAGCCCAGAGTTGGCACTGGTGAGGCCTCACCTGACCCCAAGGAAGTCCTGAGTAGTCAGGCAGCTGTCCAGATGCAGGATGTTGCCCCTGCACTGACAGAAGGGAGAGTGGAAGGAGGGTGTCTGCCACAGGAGGTGGTAGCCCCCCACTCTAGACAGCAAGAGGGGTGCCAGGACCCCAAAGTTGCCCCTAAAGCAGCTCAGCCACCTGTCAGTGGAGAGCTTAGGGTGTGGTTCTGGGTACTGACAGCTGTCAGTAGCCACTGCTGGGTGCTAGCCTTCCTGGCAGCAATGTACTTGGCCTGGGAGGCAGACCCCAGGGCCAATAGCAAAGTAGGCCCCCTGACCCTATTGGTCATGGTGGGGTTGCTCAAGTGTTGGGTGACCTCTTTGGGTAAGCTAGGTGTTGCCCTAGCAAAGTTTGGAGTAGGGGAGGTGGGCACCTCACTACCCAAGTTGGCAGAGAGAAAGGAGGAAGACCCCCCTAGAGGAAAGTTTCAGTTTGAGTTGGGTCCTTTTACTGTTGGGATGGCTTCACTACCCATAGGGAGTGACCCTGACAGGAGGATATAAGGCAGAGTAGGCCCTGCAAAGGGACAGCCAGTTTTCTTCACTGTCTTCCTCGCCTAACAAGCCAGGAAGAGTCTCCCGGGGTTGGGCTGAGTCTCCTGGGCGTGTGGGCTGGGGGGGGGGTTGTGTGAGAAAACAGGGCTGATTGCAGAGGCCCCATAACTTTTTGCCCCCATTTTCCTCTTTTTGCTGGTGTTTTCCTGACTTTGATGGTGCCCTGGGTACTGCTAACCAGTCCCAGGGCCTGTGCTCTGTATAAAATGGATATGCAAATTAGGCTAATTATAATTGGCTAAGTTAACCTACCTATAAGTCCCTAGTATATGGTAGGGCATGTAGGTTTAGGGACCACAGCATAGGTGGTGCACACCTAGGTGCACTGCTGAGGTGCCCAGTGTCATTTTAAAGGCAGGCCTGCTTTGCTGGCTGCTTTTAAATTAAAGTTATATGCAAATTCGACTTTGGAATTAAAGGTACTTCCAAAGTCTTAAACTACCTTATTTTTACATATAAGTCACCCCTAAGGTGTGCCCTATGTGCCCCTAGGGCTGGGTGCCATGTAACTATAAGCAGGGACTTTATAAAAATAGATTTATAAGCCCTGGTGAGGTAAAAACAGCCAAATTCGTTTTTCCCTCATTGAAGTAAATGGCCTTCATAGGCTAGAATGGGCAGACTTTATTTTAAATTTTAAAGTCTCCTTAAATGCTGCATACCAAGAATTTGGTATCAAATTAATTGTTGTAATAAATCCTACAACTTCCAGTTGTTGGATTTAATATAACTAGTTCAGGTAAAAAGTTTAGACTTTACCTAAAAAGTTGCCAATTTCAGCTCTGCATTGTTTTTGCTGCTGTGCTCTGATTGGCCAGCCTGCAGCAGCTTCTGCCAGGCTGCCTTGATGAGGTGTGAAGTGGCCAGGCTTCACACAAAGGAATGTGCTTGGGGGAGAGAATCTCCCCTCAGCAGATGGTGAGGCAGGAAGGGGGAGGGCTGCCAAACTGGTCTTCAAAGGCAGAGAAGGACATTTGCAGCACCCAGCAACACCCCCACATCCTGCAACCCCAGACAATTAGGTGCCCCCTTGATTAGATTAGGAGAGGGCAGGAGAGGGGTGTGTTTATGATTTTTAGCCACACCAGTGGGTGGGCTCAGCCAGATGTAACCTCCAAAAATCAGATTCATTCATGTTGGATTTTTAGAGACTGTTGCCTTCTGGGATGGATTTTTGCCACACTTCCCAGGAAGTGGTCATCACAGGGGGACGACCCTGTCCCTGATTGGAGAACCAGGGCCCCCCTGCTTTTCACCCAGGAGCAAGGATAAAACTGGCAGACCTGCACCCACGCCTCAGATCCCTACCAGATTTCAACAAGAAAGGAACTAAAGAAGAAGAAGGACTGCCCTGCTGGACCCCTGGCCTGCACCTGGACCCTGCACTCAGAAGGACTGCACAAGCTGCACACTTGGGCTTCACCACAAGAAGGACTTTGCCTGGCTTCAACTGGTTCAAGGAGGGACTCCCTGTTTGCTACAGGTGAAAAATTGCTAAACCAGAGTCCCCTGCACCAACTCCTGAAGAAAGCGACCAGCTGACCACTGTCCAGTGGCCAAAAAGGAGTTTGCGCCAGGTGCATTCTGGGAGTTGAAGTCCGCACCCCCCAAGGACCATCACAGAACTTCTGGACCCTTGGGGTGAGCTGTGGACCCCAAAAGAACCTTAAAAGAACATCTGGGTGAAGCCCCAGAAGTTTGGAAAAGATTTGAGAATTTTTGGAAAAAAGCTCCAGAGAGGGACCGACCCGCCGCGGAAATTCTAGCCGGCTTGCCTCAACCGCGACCCGGCCTGACTTCGTGGTTCGTCCTGGTAAAGAAAAACATCCAAAAAAGAGACTAAGTCCGAACGTAAAAAGTTGACCGGGACCTCCCAGCCATCGTATCCGAGAAGGGCTCCATGGACGTCGGATCAAGATCCAGGTTTACCCCGGTCGAAGGATTTTCATCTCGAAAAAACGACTAAGTCCGAAGGTAAAAGTCTCCACCGAGGAAACCCACATCGCGTATCCGGACAAGGGCTCCAGGAGGTCGGATTCAACTGGCAGGTTCGTCCCGGTGAAGAAAAACTTCAAAATAAAGACTAAGTCAGAAGGTAACTTTTTAACCGAGGCCTCCCGCGACCTGTAGCCGAGCAGGGCTCCATCGCGGTCGGCCTGAAAGTTTGACTTTGCCCCGGTCGAGGTGCAACCAGATGACCCGATTGGCGCTTTTTGTTTCTAAGCGCTAGAAAAGTAATAATTCTTTAAAAATTCATATCTCCGGTTCCCCTGAACCGATTTTAATCGTTTTTGTGTCATTTTAAAGATAAAAATATAAACTATTTTTATAAATTGGTTTTGGATTTTTAAACTGTTTCCTGTGTTTTATTTAATTACTGTTTTGGGATATTTGAATGCTTTACACTTTGTCTCCTAAGTTAAGCCTTGACGCTCGTTGCCAAGCTACCAAGGGTTGAGCTGGGATTAATTTACTGAGACCTAACTGTACCTAGGTGGAGGTTAGTGGCTTGTTGCTAGGTGTAGGTACCTACCTGCCCTACCAATAACCCATTTTCCAACACTTCTCCATACTCATTGTGACAAAAATTATCAAATTCTGTCCCGTTGGGGGTAGTAAATCCACAGGACTGAGGGGAGGTGCATATGCATGGCTGGATATTAAAGTCCCCAGCCCAAATAATAATGGGATGAGAGCGGATGCATTTTAGAAACTTATTTACACTTTGATTCAGGGCATGGGCAACCCTACATCGGGTGGCATCAAAGATGTTATTATAGTAGTTAATTATGACCATATCTACCTTATTCTTGTGTTCAAGCCACAGAAGTTGAAAGTGTGTGTTATCCATAAATGTCTTTTTAGCCACTACAGGGAGTTTATTGGAAATAAGCACCAGGAGCCCCCCTATGGTCCTCCCAGATGGTGATGGCGTAACTGGCAGTGAGTGTGAGGTAAATCCATGCACATAGGCAGGTGAGGTACACCAGGTTTCTTGGAAGCAAACCACAACTAGCTTACTGATTAATGAACCCCACTCTTCAGTCTCAGTTTTGCCACGTAGGCCCTGCACCTTCCGGGTAGCAAGATAATGGAGCCCAATGGTGTTATCAACAGGCTCCTGACTCCATGATTTTTCCCCGCCATAACTTACTGCATTTGGAGCTACTTCAATTGGTTCCCCATCCCCATTGTGTGCTGTATCCCTTTTGCCCATATCATCCTTGTCCTGCTGGGCTAATAATAACCTGTTAGGGCTCATAGCCACCCTATGAATGGTTGTTTCCTCTGCCCTTAGCCTCGTCCTCTCACAGGCTATAGACCCCTTGCTTAACAGTCAGTCATTATCTGAAAATTAACTTAATATCTGATATTTATTGCTTGGTAGTAATGGTGTGGTGGAGTGTGCATTATTGGTAGGATCTGGCCTGGGTATGCCAATATGGACCGTGACGGCATACAGGGCACGGATCTGTGTCCTGACTGGCCCGATTGTAAATGTCTATAAAATACACCTAGCAGGAACAGTTCTGGGGAGCTTCTATCTTGGGGGCGAAAAGAGGCCCTGCAAAAGATGTCCCTCACCATCCAGGGGTTTCGGAAATTAATAATTACACAGTCCCCCCATGATCTTTGGGGCCCAACACAGTCCCCCCATGATCTTTGGGGCCCACCCACCCTACTTTCCGGGTTAGGATTATCTGATGGGCATCATTCATTGAGAAAATATTGTTCTGTGCTAACCAGTGCATACCTTGTTCTTCAGGTCACCTTGTTGCTCATTCTGATCAAACCGTAGAGGGGGGACTTTGGTCATGATAATAACATAGGGGCAGGACTCAGGGGGTAGCTTAACAACAGGCAGTTCTTCTCTTATATGTAAGCAGGCGGAGCCATTTTTCGGGGAGGGGGGGGTTAGAAGAAAAGTGTCCTGGAGCTGCATGGTTTGGTAGTGGTTGTGGATCATCTGGAGCGGCGCCCGTTTTTCTGTTCTTAGAGGCTATGTGCCCCCCACTAGGATGATCAATATTTTGGACCACCCTTAGGTGCCTAGGATGCCCAGGAGTTAGTGTTCAACACAATTCCTTGCACATCTAAGGAGTCTGTGCCCTGTGATACATGTGAATGTCCTGGCACACTAGAAGTGGTATACTGAACCACAGGAGTCTTATGGTTAGGGGACAGAGTTGGCAGGCGGGGTTTCTGGCAGATCTCTAGAATTTTTTCCATCTCCTCTTCCAATTTATCCTGTTTAGTAAGGATAGGTTTAAGCAGATTATCAAGGAGGAGTGTGAGGTCTTTCCAGTCAGTAGATACCATATTTTCACCCATGGTAGGGCCAAGTTAATATCAGCCCCCCTTCTGCATTGTTTCTTTCTTTTTATAATGGCTGACTGACTTTGAGGTGTGGGGTTTTTACCTGTGGGGATCATTACCTCTATCTGGGAATCTCCATTCATCTGAGCCACTGTGTCAGCTGAGGGGTGAATAACTGGTGTAGATTCATGTGGTGCTAAAGTTCCCCATGTCGCATCTCCCAGTCCTGCTGTCCCCAGTTATAAGTGTCTTTCGGCGAGGTCAATTTCTTTTGAGATGACCCCTACCGCTCTAACTAGGAAGGAGTCAATCGCTGTGCGGCCGGGTTCCATATCTACCTTCTGTCCCCCCACCTTCCTCATGCCCATTACTGGGTTATAGATTTACCGCCTCCTAAAGTAGTTGTGGGCTATCTATGGCTTTGTTACCCAAAGGCCTTGTGTTTGTGGTATTGATTTTGACCTGGTTGCAGTTCTGTTCTTGTCACACTATATGCTAGATAACAGTAAAGTTTAAAAGGTCAATGAATATGTACAAGTATAAAACATAAGGAAAAAAGGTTAAAAACCAATAGGGTGGGCCCAGCCCAGCCTCTGTCGGCTGCTGACCGGCGCACACGGGCCCGCTCTTGGCCGGGCTCATCCCACACACGTTCCGTGCAGCAGAAGCGTGAGTCCCAATTAAGGCGCCTTCGGCGTGTCGGAGCGTTGTGGGCGGCCTCGTCCTTCAGGTTCTGCTGGGAGGTGTGGTTCAGCCCAGCCTTCCGCTCCTGTGTCCAAGTGCAGAGTGATGCGTGCAGCGGAAGCGCAAGTCCCAATTAAGGTGCTTTTGGCACGTCGGAGCGTTATGGGTGGCCTCGTCCCTCAGGTTCTGCTGGGAGGTGTGGTTTAGCCCAGCCTTCCGCACCGTATCCAAATGCAGAGTGATGCGCGCAGCGGAAGCGCGAGTCCCAATTAAGGCACTTTTGGCACGTCAGAGCATTGTGGGCGGCCTCCTCCCTCAGGTCCTGCTGGGAGGTGTGGTTCAGCCCAGCCTCTCGGCCCGTGTCAAAGTGCAGAGTGATGCCAATCAATACATTTAACTTGAATGACAGGCGGCAGATGCTCCAGCTAAACTTGGTTTGTTCTTCAACTATCCTGTGTGAGTAGTATTTAGCTGGCAAAAGTTAAGTCCTCTGCCAGGCCAACAGAGATTACTCCATCCCCCAAAACAAAAATCGGGCCCTAACTCGAGTTTTGGTCACCATTACTTCTCAGCCTACCCTGTGGGATACTTACACATGCCATTCAGTACTATTTTTTTAACTCTGTCAGGACCCTGCTAAATCTTGCCAAGCGTATCTGTTTGCTGCTCCTGGAGCAAGTGGCTGATATACAGTACAACAATGTTTAGCTATCCACTAGTACACACATGGATTTGCATTCTTCAGCTTTGATTTTGATGACTAAATGTTGTTGCATAAAGTTTCTGTGCTATTTGTTTACCATATTGCAGAGAAAGATCTCCTTTGCTGCTGAAATATCCCATGCCTTTCAACAAGTGTTTTCATTCCTAATCATGTGTACGGTTACTGCTAAACGAGTGGGTTCAATCAGAAATTATAATTATGCACTCAGAACTCTTCAATCATAGGTAGGATAGGACACCCTTACTCCCAGTTATATTAACTATAAAAGGTTACATTCCTCATAGCCATTGCTCACCTTGTAGTAATGCAATGTATTGTCTTTCAATTGGTGGACCTGAGACAATGATTAACTTTTCCTGTGGAGTGAAACAGCTCAGCAATAAGATTAGCTCTGGCCTTGACAACTTGAATATGAATAGTCTTGTCCTATGATCCGGGCACATTCGTCACTTGCAGGATGTTTAGGAAACTGTCCTATTGCATAATGCATTGGGCACCAGGGAGTCTATATGTCATATAAAGCACCCAAATTTGTGACTTGGCCCAAGTATGATATTTTGTGTCTCACCCATGAATTACACCAAAAGAAATCTATCCACACAACAGAAAAAAAATAGAATTTAACTCAAAGAAGAATGTAATGTTATAGTGAGGCGATTTCTACTTGTGAAGCATTAGTCAAAAAGAGCCACATGAAAAACCATATGTGAATCCCATGACGGCTGCTGTCTTCCATTTGGCCAACCACATAACTTTCTGCCTCGTTTGACTACTACTCCTGTCATATAGCTGGTCACTAACCACATGATATATACTGAAGATGTTCTTCACAGCAAAATCAGTTTCTGCATGCCAGAAGGGACTTAGTTTGGGATTCTGCAAACACAGAGGGGGTTATTCTAACTTTGGAGGAGTGTTAATCCGTCCCAAAAGTGACGGTAAAGTGACGGATATACCACCAGCCGTATTACGAGTTCCATAGGATATAATGGACTCGTAATACGGCTGGTGGTAAATCCGTCACTTTTCCGTCACTTTTGGGACGGATTAACACCTCCTGCAAAGTTAGAATAACCCCCAGAATGTCCAGATAAAAGCTATAAATTTACACATATTGATGATTAAACAAAATGTTGTGGTCTGGAAATATGTTATGGAAATTCTGTTCAGTTGTCTCTTCTCCGGCCACATGAATGAGCAAATGGATTTGTTTTCGCAAAATCAAGGCAGGATCCAACTTTCTTTAGCCATACCTTCAAATAATATTTATTCAAAAGTGA
This sequence comes from Pleurodeles waltl, assembly GCF_031143425.1. Classification (NCBI taxonomy): domain Eukaryota; kingdom Metazoa; phylum Chordata; class Amphibia; order Caudata; family Salamandridae; genus Pleurodeles; species Pleurodeles waltl. The sequence goes on from NC_090447.1 coordinate 1,340,824,099, forward strand.
TCTAATCAAGGCTTCATTATAAGCCCGGAAGTGGTCCAAATCAGATAGTAACTTGAATAACCAGCCAAATAATATTTACAAGATTTGTGATTACATCTCACTCTGGATTTTGTTTATCCACCTACATTTTGCAAAGAAAAACCTAACGATCTGTGTTTGAAAGTTCCTTCTATGAGGGAGAAAAATGGGATTGCAGCTATTTTTTTCATTCCCTCAGCTACAAGTATTAGAACATTGGATGCTCCATTGGAGACAATGGAGTGCTCTAGCTTTTATTGGTTGGTAAAAACCTGGAGCACCGACATTCCAATGTTTTTGTTCACAGCTGTTGCTGTGAACAAAGGCCTCACGGAGCCTGAAAGGATTTCAATCCCCTTGTGCTCTGTGTGCCCTTCGTTTTATTTATTAGAACATTCTGCCTTCTGGTGGCAAAATGTTCAAATAGCTTTATAGCCGTTCGTAGCTGGGCTATGCCAGCATTAAAGTCCTGCTCCCTTGTTAAAGGCCCCTCATCTTTGGTTCAGGCCTTTAACGCTGCAGCAGGCCTTTATTCACTGGTAAAGCCCGCTACAGGGGGCTAATAGCTGGCTATAAAATAGCAGAGTATTAGTCGGGGTTACTTGGAGATCATACAGCCTTTGATACCAAGATCCCCAGGCATAATATTATTCACTGTAATAAAGCTGCGTTCATTTACCGGAAAAGCAGTATACAGAAGTTAAAATTCATATTGCTTAACCATGTACCCGCCTTTCACCTTAAACCGCATGTCCATGGTTTTCGCACAAACACACATACATGCCTATCAGTCATCTATTAAATGCTTTCACCTCATAATCAAAGCACTAGAGAAGTCTGCTAATCTCCAATTTCTCTTTTGCCTCAGTGAAAAGTTTAAGGAAAAAGTGCAGCATTAACCACCTCCAGTGTCAAAGATTTCTCTCTTGAAGAGTCTACCACCCTCCCAAAATTCTACTTCTCTGGCCAAAGTACTTTTCATTCTGAAAGTCGCCATCCATTGTCTCTACATTAAACAAGCTAAAGCAGTTTTGAAGTACTTCCCCACCTGGCTCACGTCTTAACTTTCTGACTCGAACAGGGTGTTTTTCCTTCCGCCCAAGATCAAACTCAGTACTCTCCATTCTGATATAAAAAATGTGTTACCAAACCAACCTAAACCGCAGCAATCCTATCACCAGCTTCTCCTCTTCTTAAATCATAATTGCAACAAGGCCAGTAATTCTGTTCAGTATGCAAACTGCCAATTCTGCTAGAAATAGGACTACAAGTCACGCACAATTGTGCCTGACACAAGAGTTTGCACCTGTGATGTACAGCAGGTAAAATCTGCTTCAGTTTACCTGTATAAATTCCATAAGATTATTGGTGCACTGCCGGGCTGGGTAACTGATGGACAATTTGCACAAAATTTGCCATGTCATTCGAGGAATTTCGGTATTCGGTGGAAACTGTGTACCTGTTAAATGCTCCCTGCAACAATAGTACTATTTACTGGGTGTGTAATTTCCACCCACGATTTTTGGTCACCTTGTAATCGGGATCTTAGAAACGTTAGCAAACCATGCATTGCCGGTCCACTCTAAAAGTTCGTCCTCTCCAGTGCCCTGCTGGGAAACAGGACCCTCTATATTGATGTCATGCTGAAACTGCTATCATTAACGTAGTCAGCATCCTAGACGTTGGAGGGGCATGTGTTCATTATTCTTGAAATCCTGCTAGCCTTGGACATTATAGACCACTGTGGCATAAGAAATATTCTGTTCACTGATAAAGGTGTTAAGGGACCATGCTTATCCTGGATCTCAGCCATCGAGTCAAAGAAGGCCAACTGCACCAAACCCTTTTTTTTTAAACCTAGCTCGATCTGTCAGTACTTCAAGGCTGGACTCTGTCTCGTATACTTGTTTTCAAATGTTAAACTGCTTTGCATGCACTCACTTGAAACAGTTTGAAAGGGTAAAGGTTTGCACCACATTGACGCAGACTCTAAAGCAGGAGTATCCAAAATGAGGTCCAAGAGGGCTAGATCAATGCTAGATTTGGACGATTATTCACTATGCAAATAAACTCTGAATAGATTAATTTCAACTGAAGTGGATCGATAAGGATTTAGATTATCTTTGAAGTATGTAAATTGATAATATATTGAAATCCTAAAAACCTCGCATGGATTGGCTCTACTGCACCTACATAGGGAACCCCTGCTATATAAAGCCATGTGGAGATATAAGACCTACTCAACAAAGATTTTGCTGTGACTTACTCTTGTAGTACTCTTGAATTCCAGGCATAAGCACCAGTCTGTGAATCAGACCCTAAGAGTTAGTCTGGGAATCAGACGTGGGGATACTCTATTGTTAACAATAACTGGAAAGATTTGAGTTTCGTTTGTAACAAGAGATCTGGATAATCGTATTTTCAGACATGATATGCTTTCTCCCCTTCCCACCACCACTTGATGAAACATTTTGTATTAAGAGTAAGCAGTAGCAACTTACTTTATTTATCTGTTCTTGATTTTGTTAAATATTTCATTTTTTTAATATAAGGAAATGCTAGTTGGGTTAAACAAAATGCTTTTGTAAATAATTGCTGACAACGGTCTACACAAAAGGACAGAAACCAGTTTTTGCTAATTTCATGAATCAATTGTTTTACCCCTATACATTTACTCAAAAATATGCAAATATTAAAATATTACAATTCTGAAAAGGTTTTATCAAAATACAACTGGCTCATCTGTCACTCCTTAAAACTCACAACATAATAAATTAATTTTACTTTCTAAACATTTCACTTACACAAGTGGATTGTTGATCTTCTCTTCTATAAATCAACAAATATCAGTACTCAGAAGAAAATCACCTACAATTTAAATGTGTTCTACTTGAATTAATAACATACGCCCATGAACAGAATATACAGATCAATGACTAAAACTGAACCTTCCCAAAACAAATCCCCCCAGAAAATCTGGTAAAAATCTTACCCCTGTCTGTATCGTATAAGAAGACATAATGATTCCACCCATAGTGGTCCAAAAGGCTCATAAGCGCTCCTCGTAATGAAGGTCTAAGCTGCAATACAAATTGACTTTCGCCTTCAGTGGGGAAACTTGGCGTGATGAGGGAGATGTGCAAGGCGCTGCAGAAGGAGGTCAAGGTGTGTACCGATCTCTTGTCGTACAGTCCAAAGATGGCAAAGACCCCTCTGGAATACTGGGAGCAAACTGGAAAAAAGGAACATTTGATCAATGTTTGCATAGGGATTTGCAAAGATCTAGTCACATTCAAATATTAGGCAACAGAGTGTGAAGGGCACAAAAACACTGACAGACAGCTACTAAACTTTGTTTTCTGATGTGTCCAAATGTCTTTAGGATTTTCAAGATTGCTAGGGGGGATTTCATATTGTCAAGCGTTAAAATGGCAAGCAGTACATTTTCACAGATATCAATATTTCACTATTCAGCTGGAAACACTTAATGAAATATAGGGAAGAGAGATATTACATCAGTATTAGGTAACAACAAGTCAATGTTCCTAAAATACCACATAATATTTACAAAGTACAAGGCTAAAACAAATATTGAAAGCTAAGTCACGTTTGTTTAAAATGGCTAAATAGGTGTACATGTTTATAACTTAACAGTAATTGCACATGAATGCATAACGACTGGTAGAGTTGAGGGTCTAAAAAGGCAAGATGTAAATATGATATAATTTAGTTATTTAGAACCTTTACGAGGCACTGCATGTTCCTTCGTGGATAATACAGAGTGCTGAAAACAACCGAGTGTTCTTATATAATTCCTGACATCAAAACACTAGCAAATACTAGTTTCATATCTGTAGATACCGTTGAAGATCATAATAGTACGCCTGTTGTATCATAACATACTTTTCAAATAAAAGAGTCCTAAAATATAGTTTAATGTTATTACATTATTTGAAAACGCAGAACTTCATAGTGTTGCTAAAAAATGTTGAATTGTTCAGAAGGAGGTCCTCTGGAATTTCAAATAGCACAAAATATCTGTTGGGTGATGCCCATAAAACAAAACATATTCTATATTCTAATATTAATATTGTATTTCATCAGGGCCAAAAATGATTCTACATTCAACAAGCTTCACATAGAGAGGTGTTCTGTACTACAATTAAAATGTATCCATTACTGAAGCATAAAGTGAATCAGCATTGGCGAAGCCAATAGGTTTGGCATCATGCGCCAGTCTTTTGGCAATTCTTGTTTGTTTTTTCATGGCTTTTGTAAAAAAAATAGTTTGTAAAGCTGCTAGGAATTCGTCAATCCAAAAACAAAATGATTAAAGGCAAAAGTGTTTTGGTCTTAAATAGTACACATTAGTATAGTACTCCCTGGACCTGAAGGGAACTACATTGTGTGTGGATGTGCTCCTTGTGAGAGGGCAGCACAATATAATTTATAGTGAAGCTAGCTAATGGCTAAAGTGGGGTGATGCATTGCCCCTAGATGCATGCTCGAGTGGATTGGAGTAAAATGATAATGACACAACCATAGGCAATGATGAAGTGTGGGTGAAAATCTTTGCATGTAACTATGACATTCAAATAATTTCAGTAAAATCAAAATGTCTTGACTTGCACACACCTAAAAAAGGCAAATAATGCACCAATGGCTGCCAGTCTCTTGCGCTTGGGAGAGAAAGAAAGGAAGAAAGAAAGGAAGGAAGAAAGAAGGACAGGAGGAAAGGAGGGAGGAAAAGAGGAAAGAAAGGAGGAAAGAAAAAAGAAAGAATGAAAGAGTGAAAGGAGGATGGAAAGAAAGAAGGGAAGGAGGAAAGAAAGAAAGACAAAAGGGAAAAAGGAAGACAAGCAAGAAGTAAGAAGGAAGGCAAGAATCAAGGAAAGAAAAAACACAACAAAGAAATAAGGAAAGAATAGGAAGACAGATAGAAAGAAAAAAGGAAGGATGGAAAGACAGAAAGCAAGAAAAAAGGAAAGAAGGAATACAAACAAGAAAAAATAAATAGAAAGAAAGAATGAAAGAAAGAAATAATGAAAGAAAGAAACAAAGACAGAAAGAATAAGAAAAAAGAATAGGAGAAAGCAAAATAAAGCAAGAAAGAAGGAACAAATGCAAGAAAGGAGGAATGAAGGAATTAAAGCAAGAAGGAAAGAAGGTAGGAGAAAAAGGAAGGAAGGGAGAAGAAACGAAAACAAGAAAAAGAAAGCTGTAAAGAAGGAACTAAAGAAAAACCACAGCCATAATGGAGGAATGAAAGAAAGGCAAAAAAGAAGTAACGAAAGAAAGAGTGAAGGAAAAAAAGAAAGAAAGAATCGAAGGAAAGAAAGGAATGAAATAAAGCAGTAAAGAAAGAAAGAATAAACAAATGATAAACGGAAAGAAGGAAAGATGGGATGATAGAAAAAGGGACAGCAAGTAAGAAGGATAAAATAAATGAAAGACAAAGGAAAAGAAAGAAAATAGAATGAAAGAAAAAGGAATGGAGAAAGGAAAGGAAAGAGAAGAAAAGGGATGAAAAAATTAAATACAGCAAGAAAGCATGAAATAAAGAATAAAAGAAAGAAGGAAGATAGAAAGAGAGAAAAAAGGAAAAAAGAAGAAAGTAAATAAGGCAATAAAAGTGTTAAAAAATAAAAAGAAGGAAGAAGGAAAGAAAGAAAAAAGAATGGAAAGAACGCAATAGAAAAGTGTTACAAGTGCTGCAAATTAAACACCATAAGGCTGTTTTTTTCCTGGTCAAAGTTTATTGAAGAGTCATTGATGAAATTGAATCTAGAAAAAATGTGTTTTGAAGAATTGTCTGCTTATGAATTCACAAGTATAATATCGATGCTTTCAATAACTTATTACAAAACATTTTCAAATGGATACAATCTGTTATGCTGTAAGATACCAGCCGTCAAACCGTAAACAAATGACACTCCAGAAGGAATTTACAACAGCATTGGCAGGAGACAGGAGCTGATGAATGTGGAATGTAGCCTGTTTACCGTCCTGCTGTTGCATCAGACTTTAAACACAAAGGCAACATCAAAATAATACATTAAAAAACATTGGCACAGAAGGGAACTAGCTTGTGTGTAGATGTGCTTCTTGTGAAAGAGCACAATTTATTCAATCAAAGTTAAGTTGTCTTGTGCCTGAAGTGGGCGGACCCTCTGCCCCAGGCTGTATGCTGTAGTGGGTGGAAACACACCAACAAACCAATGAATGAAGAAAGCTGGATGAACACCTTTTTAAATAAGTCTATTGTGCATATATTTAAAAAAAAATCAAAAGGTCTCAACTACTGGTAGACCAAAAATGGGGTGACTTTTTAATCATGTTAAAGTCCAGTTGGCTATTGTTTGGAAGGCCATCAATTTACGGGGTCATTTATTTTTATCCATAATCAGAACGTATTTATTGCCACTGGGATGTGTAATGGATGATTCCCTGCATCCAAAAGAGCTTGACCATGTGACTGCAAATACCTTACTGATTTCTTCTCTTCAAACTCCGATATCGATAATTTACTTATGAATACTGATTTTCAGAATAACAGTAATATTCTGCTTAACGCTACAGTGAAGATGGTATCAATATTTACTTTTAAACATTTTTCATCATGTTGATTTTGAAAATAAAGACATGCTTAAATTTTTTTACCAAAGAATGCAGCCATCGAGGTATTGTGTAACTTGTAGAAAGTAGGATGAAATTATACAGACAAAAATTACATTTTCACTTACTCTTTAAATATTATTGATACATAATTATGGCATATATATGAAAGTCTTCAAAGATAGATCAAAAGGTTCAAAGACATAGAGATGTGTAAATTGTGGTATGGGCTTACAAAAGGGGACTATATGCTATCCAGGATTTACTCCTGGCCAAAACAAATATAAAATACTGCAAAGTATACCTTAATAAAATCAGGATTGACTATGACTCCAGAGCACCATATTGATCTAATAACAACATAGTAAGTAGATTATCGAAGGAATGAACATCAGCAGTGTTTAACTTAATTCTGTGTGGCTTGATATGAAATGTTCAAATACCTCCATTGGTTACTGGTAAGGGAAATCTTGTCCTTAAAACTTTTATGCTTAGCACACAAGGTACTTCTTGGCAGTGCCTCAAATTATCTTGATAAACTGTTCCTTGCGTACAGCCATCCCATCATCATGTTTCTGATCTACCAATAGGAGGCCACTGTTGATCTGACCACTCATCTGGAGAAGGTTTGGTGTCTGATAAATCCACTTCCAGGGCACTTCCAGCTGGAACTTTCATTTAGGACAGGAAAGTGGCTAATTCAAATTCAGAAAACCCTTAAAAAATTAATTTTTCATCTTGGCTTTTTTGATCATCTCCACACCTGATACACCTGTCATGTTTTCCTAAGTCCTCTCAGTCAGAGCCAAAGGCATGATTGCTTGTCCCACCTGGACCCATGCGGTTTTTCACCCTCAAGTCTTTTAACACCCCACTGAGATCATATTTGTTGATGTACCTTTTCCTGCATTGTTCTTTGCTGCAGGTTTTCAGATTGGGTCTGTTCTCTGTTCCAATAGTGAGACCGGACTGCTTTTTCTACTCATATGGTGACCCAATTCAAAGCCACTTCTTGGTGGTTTGCATCACTTTACAAATACCATAAATAAAATGAATATCCACAAAGGAGGATGCATCTTAGTGATGCTGGATCTGATCAAGCATAAGTCTATTTCTGTAAATTGATGACAATCTCAAAACACATTTATCTCATTTGCCTAAAAATCATGTGATATCCAGGCAGTTAGCACAACTGAAAATAAATTATTTTTAAAATTATTAATAGTACCCAATATTCTGCTTCATGGGGGGTTCTTTTATGTATCCTTTCCTGTTGTGGACAGCCATAGTTAGGAGGCATGTCTCAATATCATCCCATAAGCTGTTATTCACAGCACAGTCTAATGGGAGAGGTCAAAACCAATCTTCAAATGGTTGTTAGTGACACATGAAGAATTGTGCTCAAAACAACTTCCATTAGTTAAGATTAATGTATGTAATTTCATCTATTACTTCTTATCACTGTCACACTCCAGAGCAGGTGGATCATTCAATTTGCTTTGAGCATGAGATTTCTGGATGACATTGTTGTTCATGGGGGATCATTCAAGTTAGTTTGTCTGCTGAAGTGATCTTTGATATATCTACGTTTCTTTATTTACCTTGATACTTTTTATATAACCTTATACCCTTCCATAAATCAATAACAGGTTAGTGATAAGCTCTGCTTCTGCTTCTTCTGTTATTTCACACATCTTACATAAATACCATAGTGAAGGGCAGTGATTCAGTGGTAATGCCTAGTGCATAGCTATTTACTGTCAATTTTGTAATTATTAACAGTGAACACTGGAATGTAATACAATAGCAACATTAGTAAAAGTGCTTAATGTATTCAAGTTCGCCATTAACACATCATTGAGTGCAATGTAAATAGATGAGTGTCAGTTCATCTAACTTTCCTTGTTCCAAGTAACTCACATGATGGACTTTTTCTATGGGTACTTTTTGTAGGACTATCAATAAAATCTGGAATGGATTTTATTCCAGATAAAATAAGCTGGGATATTATGAATGTTGTGATGTTTCAACTAACTTCGTACCAACTTCAAAGCTTTGTTGTAAAATGTAAATGTAAACTATGCTAAATTTATAAGGCATGTTTCTGAGCTATTTTTTATAACTTCCAGGACTAAATACCTTTGGAATCAGTGGGATGAAATGGAACACAACAAACAGAGATTACTTATAAACATGAAGTTCAAGGACATAGTGAACCACCAGCTTTATCAGCCACAGTAGGGATGGAGTTCTTAATGGCCTCTTCTGTCTGCAACTTCACAGTGGAAAGCTCATATGTAACACTAAAGAAAGATGGGTTGATAGAAGAAGGAAAGAGGGTGGAAGGCTAGAAAAATGGATGGGTGGAAGGGTGAAAGGGTGGATATGTGGGTGAAAGGATGAGGGAAAGAATGCATGGGCGGGTGAAAAGATGGGTTAGTGGCAGGATGTTTTGGGGTGATAGGATGGGGTGGGTGAAAGGAGGCATGGGTGGGTGATAGAATATTTATGTATGTGAGAGGGTAGGTAGGAAAAGTTTGAAATCATTGGGTGGGTGAAAGGATGGGTCAAAGGGTAGATAAAATGATTTTCGGTTTGGTGAAAGGATGAGTCAGTGGGTGAATAGATGGATGGGTGAAATGGTAGTTGAAACGGTGTTTAGGTGAAAGAATGAGTAGATAGGTGAATGGATGGGTGAAAGAAAGGATGGAATTGAATAGAGAAAGTCTGAATGATGAATGACAAAATGTACAGATGAAAAAATGTAAGGGTAAATGGTGGGTATCAGCAGGGGGACAGGAGGGTGAAAGAATGAATCGTTAGGTGCTTCAGTGGAAGAAACATCTCTACCGGGTACAGTCAAGCTCACCTGCTTCACTTGCTCTGTCCCTTCAGATCTTTAGATCAAAATAGGTGCTATTTACATTTTCTAGCTACTCTCTAGATGAAGTTATCCATATGGTTTAGAATTTCCAGAACTATTCACAATCCTTCTGCATATGAATTATTATACATTTACAGTTCTGCACACGTTTCTTAAACACATCTGCATATATTTTCAGCTGATTAATTAGTAAAAGGCAATTCACTCAACCTTTTGTGCAGTGTGCTTTGTTAGCTGAGCTGTTCAACAAGAAAGAAAACTGTAAAAAATAATTTTATGCTTACCTTATGTCTTTAAGATTGGAAAGTGAATATTTTTTACAAATGTATTTGTCACCTGGTGGAGGCAACTAGAGTGTTTGGTTAACTGAGTCTCACAATTTACCTAACTCTATGGCATTAGTAATATTGAAGTTAGTGACAGCTGCTGGAAGGGACCATCTTTTGTATGGCATTCCCCAAGATTTTTGCTTTTATTTGCTGAACACGTTTAGTTGGCCCTAGGACTATATGCACTTTACTCCTGCTAACAAGTGGTAAAGTGCTGTGCTCTCCCATTCAAACATGGTACAAATTGGCACAGACCCAATTGTCACATTTAATTTAGTTATAAGTCCCTAGTATGTAGTGCAACAGCTACCAGGGGCCTGTAAATTAAATGTGCCTAATGGCCTGCAGCACTCATTGTGCCAGGCAGTAAAGTAGCCCACTTAAACATGTCTAGAGGCCTGTCAGTTTAGCCTAGGTGTGCAATTTTACAGTGCCTTTTCTTCCTTGCAAAATAACCCGTTTGGCAGGCCTAAAACTCCTAATACTTACAAGTGCCCATAAGACAGGGTGCATGGTATCTAAAAAGTAGGATATTTAATGTCCTGGCAGTGAAAAACCTACATGACCATTTTTCACCCTGGCAAGGCTGGCTCCTGCATAGATTTACACTATGACTCTGAAAGTGCTAAACTCATCTTGGGAGTAGCTAGAAAAATGGCTGAGGGATTCTTTTTTATAACCACATTTTATTGATCTTTGCTATAAAAAACAGTACAAAAAACAAAAATATGTTACATACATACATTGTATTGTCACAGGCGATTATAAGATAGTACCACCAAGGGGAAGAGAATAAGGCTCCGGTCTCTGACCCTAGAGGCCCAATGTATTGTAATAGGCTCACCACCTCTCCCAGACCTTCCCAAACACTCCTTTTAATAATAATTTAAATGTATCTTATTGGTCAAGTCAGACTTTACATTACTATTTTGGAAATTACACCTTTAGAAAGTTGTCAGTTTTGTACGTAACCAAAAAGGCTTTTCTGCCAGTACTCAGCTGTCACCTGATCACGTCCCTGTGGTAAGATGTGTATTGTTCCCAGACAGTGAACAAAGTGTCCTGCAAGTGGGGAGAGTGGAGCGCCTCCATTCACAGAAAGGCCTGGGTGCAGTGCCCAGTCCCTTCTTGAGGAGCTTCAAAGGGTGCCTACGCTGCTACTTACAGATGAAGCTCACACCTAGGCCTGCCCCCATTTGCCTATCTAGTCAGGATAGCACCAAACCCAGTGTCGATAGAGGAACTGATCCGAACTGGTTTAGGGGCTGGACAAAGGCTTGCCTTCCACCCACATGCTGGAACTGGGCATAAAAGTAGACCAAAAAAAAATCTCTTCAGAATACTCCTGCAGCTGTGAAGATCCGAAGAAGGACAGCCTCACTGTCTGAAACCTGAAGGAAGACTGGACATGTTTGTCTTGATCCCAGGACCCCGAAAATGACCCAAGGGACAGTTGATTGCCCTGTTGGTTGAGCTACAGGAACACGCAAGCTTCCAGAGGTCTTTTCATACAATTTCCAAACTGACTAATACCAACAGGACCTCTGAGTGGTGTCCCCCAGGTCATGGAGCCTTGGCTGATGTTAGAGTGTACTCCTCCCCCTGCCCCGACTGCAAGAAGTGGGACTTTTTGCCAACATTCTGCCTGGACAACTGTCAGAGGCCAGGACCACTGTTGAAGCTGCAACCTCAACATGCTGGTTCATCCTGCTGAAAAAGATTTGACTTCTCAAAACGTTTCTAAGTTGAACATAGTTTGCTTCATTAGGACAAATGTCAAGGGGTAACCCATTGAAGTTGAGGCTGTTGTGGGCAGAGACTTTGGCCTTTTTCCACTTGGAGCTTTCCCACCTTCATCCACAATGGCAATGGGACCCCACTCTTCAGGAAACTCGTCATTATCGAGCCCCGCTTCAGATCCAGCTTGCAGCATATACCCCTAATGACCACTTTTTTCCATAAATGTTTTTAAGTCTGAAGGTAAACTTTCCACCTGTAAAAGCCTAGGGCCATATGTACGAACACATTTTGCCATAAGGACAGAATGGGTAAAACCCTTTGCTACATCTGGCCCCTGGTCCTGTATCCATCGGGGTTGGCCTTAACTTGTCCTTAACTTTTGAGTTTGACCTGGTCTAGTGCAGCCAGATAACCACGGTTGGCGTTTTTTGCTTTTCGGTGCTATTTTTCATTCAAAATGTAAAAAATCATATCTCCACTTCTACATATTAGATTTTTGTCATTTGGGGTCATTTTATTTATTACAATTTACCCTAGTTTTCTAAATTTTAGTTGAATTGTGTTTTCATTTTATTACTGTTTAAGTGCTGCATAAATACTTCACACGTTGCCTCTAAATTAAGCCTGACTGCTTTTTACCAGACTACCTGAGAGTTAGGCACATGCCTATTTAGTGACCTGAGTGGTTCACTCCGACAAAGACAGTGATTAATATTTCAGATGGGTTCAAACCCCCTCTACTAATACTCCAATTTCTTATGGCAGCTTACATCAGAAATGTGTGGAAACGCTGTGGGCTATGGGACTGTGGGCTATGGGAGTGTGGGCTATGGGACTTTGCAATTTATGTTTTATTGCCTAAATAATAGGCAATCATATATAGAATCAAGATGGAATTGCTTTACTGTCAGGGTATTTAATTTTACATTGATGGGTGGACTGTACTATTGTAGCAAATATTAAAAACGTGGATAATGAATTGGAGGGACTGGCATTTAACAGCCTATTTAGTAAAGTGGACCATCAATGTGAAAGAAAAAGTTTAGTATACGTTTTTCAGGAAACGTTCAGAGCAGGTTAACAGAAGCTACAGCAAAGACCACTTTGCATTCAAGGAACCATATTTGCTAATGTTGTCAGTAATACAAGAGAATTGCAGGCCAGCCTCCAGGCCCATTGCCTTTCTGCTTAGACTGACAACTAGGTGCCTATTAGTGTCAACTCTGATAGTGCTTTTAGTGTTGTGTCTGGTAGGATCAGGTCTCAAACCAGCAATTCATTTTCCAGTGGCTAGCAGACATCAATCACACAGTAATGACTTTCGGTTACTATTGATGTGAGCTAAATATAAAACAGTAAGATCGTGTAGGTAAAATGGTTCCACATTATACCACCGACAGGAAGAGAGCTCTACTCGCCTCTCGCTAAACCCCAGTCATCTTTTTACTTGTAAATGTTTCATTTTCGACACAACTTATCAATGTATACATGTTCCAAAACAATGTAAAATGTATTGTAGGTGGTGAAGCTTAACTAGAATTCTTTCCTGAGTTTCATCATTTTGCTTTAGCGGTAACTCAGCTGATTAAGAAAGCCATATATCACAAAGGCCAACACAATTACTTCAAAAAAGGACTTTTCAGCTGGCTTTTAGAATACGTCTCGGCTGTTCTTCATAGCCAGCGCCTCTCCGGAGACCGTCAACGCCGTCTCTATGCCAACAGGCTAACAAGAACACAGGTTTGCATTATTTTTTTAGAGGAATTATATTTTGATGGACTGTGTGAGAGCGTTAAAGCATTAGCTAAGGAATATTTTCAACAGTACAGAATCTGACATGTGGTTAGTTAGCCTGCTATGTAAAAGTTAGTCATAGAGGAACATATTTATATCTGTTTAAGAACAGTTTGGAGTAAACGACAATTAAAATAGTTACTTCCAGAGAACTGCACAAACTCAAACTGTGGTTAATATAGGATTGGGCAGAGGCTCAAAGTCTGTATTTATCCCACCGAGCTCTCATTCTTGGCGCAAAATGAATAACTATCATGCTACCCATCCCCCAAAAGCACTTTGAGGAACTGCAACTAAATATTGACAAAAAATCTCATCTAACCATAATATCGTGGTCAAAATATTTGTATCACAAAAATACTGTGGACAAAGATGTCGAAGGTGAACATGTTTTTTTCCTGTCTTAGAATAATATTTTAAAGTACTGATTACTATATATAGTGTTTTAGTATGCTCTTTTATTGTGTTGTATTCTTTTCATTTTATTTATGTTGATGATAAATTTCTTTGCAATGATTAAAAAAAACATTATACAAATGTATAATCTGTTGTGTTCTTGGGTTTATTGGGAGATGAGAGTGTAGTAGATTTATTATTAAAATTATATGTTCATCTTGATTAATATTTATTTAGCATTTGAGTATGTTTTTTTTCTTAATTATGTAATACATTTAAATTTAGGATTGTGGGATTTACTGAAGAATGGGTGAGTAGTGTTTTAAATAAGATACATATGTACGTTTTAACTGTGCAAATGAATTGATGTGAAATTAAACTTATTTTATCAGTTATTTACATATGTGGTGTGTGTGCTGGGGTTTGGGTAGGTAAAGATATTTTTATAGTTTATAGTAGCTACTGATCATTTTTAATTTATATTTCAAAACTATTTATATAAAACAGACCCCTATTTTTAGGATGTAGGCTTTATTGGGGATTTATTTGATAGTCCATAAATTGTATTCTCTAAAAAAGTATTAAATTATAGTTATATAAAATATATGTGAAATTAAGAAAGCATGAATTGCTTTATTTTTGATAACCAATTTTCATTATTGTAAGATAATAAAGAGGGGGGTTTAGAGATACTTTATATTTCAAAATGTTTTATTTAACATATTTTTAACAATTGCAATACATATGTACATTTTTTTAAAATTTGTAATGATTCTTTCACATTTCTTCAAATTGGAATGTCAGTTTTTTAGTTGTTTGTTTATATTTTAATTGTTTTTCAATAACTACTTATATTATTTGGGTGTAGTAATCAGACCCTCCGAAACATGCTCTTCACCAAGTGTTTGTTGGTCTAGACTGTCTTTGACAGGGTAGGCCTCTTTAAGTCAATCAAGTTCTGGGCAGAGCCCAGATGTTTATCCATGGCCAAGGAATGGACACCTCCTCACATCCAAAGTCTCTGTCTCTGCCATGGGAGTAAGGTCATATTTCATTATGGGGGCTATTCAGTTCCTGAGTGGCACTGTAGGAATCTGAGCAAACATGAGTTTTGAATTTGTTTGTGTGTCTGTAGTTTTAGAGTTTGTGGTTGGGCAACTGCAAATGTCTTATTTGCCATGTGTTGATAGCTCTCAGTGTCCTTTCTCTTTACTCACCCTGACCTTTATCTCAGGCTCATAATAAAGAAGTAGGCAAATAACGGTAGTGTAGGGCCACAGTAGTTGTGCAAAATTATAAAGTACTTTGACTCTGATCTTGTATTCAAACTAATCTGTGTGTGCTTTTTGGTATATGCCACAAGCCGAATCTAAACTAACCCCTCTCTGACTTACCCCCCATTAAGTTCTCTTGATTGTGATTATATCTATATCAGTGATGCCCTGCTTGAAAAATGGAGACAAGCAATCTTCACACAACAGGTGGGCATGGGTAATCAATCTAAGAAGATATGTTGAATTTACCTGGAAACTGGTGTTAGGAAGTAAATTTTATTCTGATCAACTATGGAGTAAACTAGATAGAGGTAGGCTGAAGCTAAGTCACTCATGACTTTGATGCCTAAAATACATGTAGTGCACTTGAGCTCCATAAAGCAACTGGCACATTAGTAAATAAGGACTATAAAAAACCATGAGGGCTAACAAATTAGACCACAGCAAACTGCCTATTTTGTTACAGTCCTCAAATGTAGCTTGGTTACTGAGGTATTACCGTTGAATTTATCTGTGGCATTAGAATGGCCACTGTAAATGATGTGGTGATTGAGCTGAACCTCATCAGCTATTGGCTTTTGTGGGTGACATGGTTTAACATTTTATTGTTAAATGCTTTTATGTTTAGCCTTTTAATCCCAGATACAAAACGTATTTACAAAAGACAACATGTTTTAAAAAATAAAAGAAATAATAAAATACTCAGAATACAAAACTTGTCACAGTCCCTTTTCCAGAATCCAACATCTTCTTTCAGTCTTGTAGGGGGCGTTTAGAAATAGTATTTGGCACATGGGCTTAGGGCTCTGCAAGACATCATTAAAACATGCTCACCACTAGACCTCTAATTAATGATAAGGAGTAATTTCTTAAGCTTATGGTAGTTAACACTTATCTGATGCTTAACTAAATAGTGCCCAACATGTCAGTTACCTTGCATCAATCATTCAGTTCCTTCTTCAGTTAAGAATTTAGTCATCCCCACTAAATCCATCTTTTTGCTAGGCAACACGCCATTGATTTAAACATTGAGCCAAAGAGGTCACTGCATAGAAAAACAGTATCTTTATACTTGGATCCAAGCCCTCTGTAATTATGTGGCGATTGTCATCTCTTGTTCATTTAAAAAAAAAAAAAATGGGCAATGCATAACAAAATGTATCAAATCTTCATGGGAGATGCATATCCACATTTGTCAGATTCTACATAGTCTCCATGATTTGTTGAGTTCCACTCCCTATAAGTGCAAAATCTTTTCTTCCTTCTCTATTGCCAAGTTCCATTAAATAACGTTGAAGGAAAGGTTAAGTAAGAAATATCCCCAAGGCCTTGGTGCACAGCGCGTTTTCAAATGTCTGAACCACCAGGGATGTGCTTTTGGACTGCAGGATTTTTAAGATTATAGGTCATTCTGAAACAATCATTCAGTCTCAAAAAAAGGACTCCAGGCTTAGAGCCTTGTTTTCAGCCTCTGGGTGTTTTCTATTTCTAATCTGAAGGCACATCGAACGCTTTACTGGGGCCATTTTGCACATAGAGCTGCTAGAGGTATAAATACATCAATCTGTAGTGCCTTTGTAAGAAAGCTGCCTAGGAGAATGAATGGTTTCTTCCCCAGTCTTCTTTCAAAGGGGCCAATTATTTCACACCTTTTCATGCCCCAAATCTCCACCCTATAGCTAATTTGATGCACTACCTTAGCCTGAACCACTGTATTGATGTGGACATTGTGAACCACTATGTGAACTACTGTACCGATGTGGACATATAAGGTGCCACAATGGTCTTTGGCAGATCGAAAGTTCCATGCTGGTACTCTTCTAATTTCATTTTATCACAGTCTATGTGAGTTTTCCTTCCAAATTATTTGAGTTTACATCCTCCAGATTCAGTGGCAACTGGCAGCTTTAGGAGGGAGGGGCCAGGCGGGAAGCACACACACACTCATTCTTTCACGCACACACACGCAGGCACATCCATTAACAACACTCATAACATTCAAACATGCACGCACGCACCAAACATTCATTTTAAAAGATCACACACACACTCATTCTTTCACACACACACGCACATCCATAAACAACACTCATAACATTCAAACATGCACGCACACACAAAACATTCATTTTAAAAGATCACACACACACACACACACACACTTGCCTTCCGCCTCAGAGGTCCCAGAGGGTTGGGACTGCTGCCTTCCCTCATTGGCTGACCTAAGGCAGCAGTCCAAGCCTCGTCACAGAGTGGGATGGGGTCAGTGAGACTGCTGACCCCACCCCACTCTGTGACGAAGTGTCACTGATTGACTCTCGCCCTGGGCGCTTCAGGGCTTAAACCTGAAGCGCCCAGGTTGAAGTCAATGGGTGACGCTTTCCTCGTCATCCAGGGGAGGGCCTCGAGGCACCTTTGCTGAGCCGAGGAGGTCACGCCCATAGGAGCTGTGACCTCCTCAGCCCAGCAAAGTTCAGCTCAGGCAGCCAGGAGTCTGCGCAAATCGCGCATTTCTACTCCTGGCTGCCTGACCTGAACACGAAGAGTATCTGTCAGGCTGACCTTTGTTCAGCCTGACAGTCACTCTTCATGAGGGGCAAAAGGTGGGGGGGCGTGTCCAGATTGGCTTCAACCAAGTAAAATTGTTTCTGCTGTATAGTCCGACCATCAAATACTTGTTTTAAAGCAAGAAAAGGTTAGCATCCTTCACACACTGGCTCAGTGGTCTGTCCATCAAGGCACAGAATCTAAACAGCCCACAGCACTTGGCAGATTCTTACATTGTGGCCAAAAGTAGGTTGTCTCCATCATGCTCTCAATACAACAATGAGGTTTGCTAATATTGTAGGCTACTGTTACTCTGCTCTTACATGTGGGAAACACAAAACATTTGCAATAAATAAAAAAAATGCTTTGACTAATATGGCACTCGTCAGCCCTGCAGCCTCTATTTGAGTGTGTCTCTGTACAATGCTGCACAACCACCCGTTCCCCTCAGCCCCCCCTCACCAAAACCCCTTCACAGCTTTTCCCCTCAGGCGTCGGTGTACCACTCCATGCTGGTGTAGCATTGAGTGGGTAGGACTTAGGAACCAGGAGAAGCACTGATTCTGGTGCTACAGCAGGATGAAGTGAGAACAATCTGCACCCTTCATATCCTCTGCAGAACAGCTTTGGATTAATATTATCTGGGCTCTCTCAGGGAGCAAGGCAGGTGCACACTGGCTTCAACTTTCATGGTACTGCAACAGAGCACTGATGTGCAGTGGAAAAGAATGGACATTTGTTTGTTTTGTGCCCAAGTGATTCCTTTCACTGAAGTCGAGTTTTAACTGGGTTAGAAAAAGTGAAGTTTTTATAAAGGGCTTGCTCTGTGTAGGATCTTACACTGTGGAAGTAGACATGCCTCCTCAAATGCTCCTCAATGATTTGGTCGTCACATTTACTAGAGATGTCAAGTTTGTTACAAACCTGAACCCAGACCACCTAAATTGTAATTTTCTGCATTTGCTCCTTTGCAAAGGTTTGCAACAGCAACCAAAGCCAGTGCACTAATTGCACTGCAGCATGTGCCTGGCATTTGTGGGGTTGCATCCCTTTTACAGTGACTTTACTCTTAACTCTACTTCTACAACAATGGTGAGATATCCTTACTGCTACTCTGAGTGTGTGCACTGGGGATCTGTTGAGATCTGCCAAAGGTCCATCTTTCATTTAATAAAGCACACTCCTGCAGGGATCTGAGACTTTGTGCATTCATGATTTGTGACAACCAAAGAACCTAGGGTGCTTCATTATTTATATGATGCTCTGCTGCTTGCAAAGCAGAAAACGATACTTGCATCAATGCACCAGTTGCCCAGTCAGTTAGACTTAAGTGAATCAAGCTCATTGAAACTGGTGCAGCAAAGGCAATTTGACGGTTCCCTTCTATGGTGCACCTATTTATTGTGTAGAGACCAGTTTTAGCATGAAATGTGCAATATATTTTCTGTATTGATTGCTAGTAATAGTCAAACCTTTTGTTGTGTATTGTAGTATTGTATAGTATTATGACTTGTAATAAGGACACAGAGGAGCTGACTCTCCTACCAATTTTATGCAGTCGACAACTTTATTTTTACATGCTTCCTAAACATGACTAGATGTCAAAGGTCCTCATTACGAGTTTGGCAGTCATGACAGCGTTAATCACGCGGTGGCGGTCCCACTGCCGCAGCTTTCGCAGTCCGACCACCAAATGATGACTTTGACGGTTGGACCACCAAAGGACCTCTGTCCCCGCTGGGAACATGGTTCCTGGCAGCATGACGGCAGTCGTTCTTGCAACCAGCCATCGCGGCACTGAACTCAGCACCCCTGGCTGATTACAACCCCTCTTTCCGACAGCCTTTTCATGGCGGGTAGCCCACCATGAAAAGGCTGGCAGAAAAGAAGCCCTGGGGGCCAGAGGAGGGCCCCTGCACTGCCCCTGACCACGTCATGGAAAGTGTAGGGGCCCCCAGCCCAGCACAGTTGGAATGCGCACTGTTTGCTTGCTTTGCTTTGCTTTGCAGACAGTGCACATTCCACGGGTGCTGGAGTGTTAGGATATTGGCCTCGGCTCCCTTAAGGGGCTCTCTTGGTGGGGCCACCAAACTGGTAATGAGGCCCAAAGTGTGGTTACATTACAGAATATTGACCACAAATATATTGTGGTACATAAATATCATTGTCAAAATATTGAGAAATAAATGGACATCTTTATGTACATATAACATAAGTAGAAAAGTATCACTACTGAAACACTGTGGTTCAAAATATCAACATTATGCTGGTAAGAATAAGTATTTAGTAGTAATTAGCATTATGATTGAAAATAAAATTTAAATTATGTCTTATTTTTAAATGGAATATTTGAAAACAATATAACATAAAAACAACGTAGAAGCATTAATTTATTAACTTAACCAAATCTTAGGAAATATAACTGTAAAATAATTGTATTAATTATTATTGAAATAAATTACAATACATTTCTTATACAAATACATTTGAATACAAATAGAATAGATTAAATGAAAATAACAATATAAACAAGTATAATTAGTAATGTAAAAATATATACAAATATTTAAAAATTATTACACCATTAAAAATAATTTAAGAAAATATGTAGCCAAATTTTGTATTTCTAAAATACTAAAACACATGGCAAAAATAGAATAGTTATTAGTTAAACAACTAGAAACCTAATACAAAGAAATAACCTAAATTAATGATGTTTTACTTCTATTGAATATGCTTTAAATATCTTTAAAATTTTGTAACCTAACTCGAACTAAAAAACATTAAAAAATATAAAGTAATAACTACAATTAAAATTCACTATTATCACTACAATCCTAAAACCACTAAGGAAAATGAATTCATTGTTTGGAAGGGGCATATTTACTCTTCTAACTCCAATTAAACATTTGAGAAAGCACACATATTTCAAGGAGGCAGCATATTTACTATTATAACTACAGTTGAACCAACATTGGGGCACATGTATACATTTAGGGATGAGGTTTAGTTTTACTATTTTAACTCCAATCTTAAAAACGTTGGGGAATGTCTTTACTTTGGAGATACAGATTTACTATGCTAACTAATTTCTAACAAACATTCCAAGATGTGTGAACATTTGGGGGGCTAGGTGGTGGATTTACTATTCTAACTCCGGTTTAACAAACACTGCTGCAGGAAAATACCTCTTTTGCATTAACAACCAATTTAGTTGGACTGATGCTGCTGTTTTTTTTACTCTGTGCCCCTGCTAACAAGACCCCAGTACATGTGCTTCGACACCTAAAACATGAACAATTGGCTGTTCTCCTAATTGGCTGATCTGAATTACCTGTAAGCTCCTCTGAAATAGTTTTAAGAGTATTCATGGCCTTTAAGTTAAATGTCACTAGTGGTCACTAGTGGACTGTAGCACCCAATGTGCCCTTCACTACAATGACAGTGCAAATATGACTGCAGGCCTAACATTGTAGGCTGGATGGGAACTTAAAAACTATACATTTCTCCTGTCTCAATAAACCCATTTAACAGACCTTAACATTCCTTTTAAATATTAATAAGTCACCCCTATGGAGGCCTTACTGCCTATGGGAAAGGGTGCTGGTATTTAAAAGTAAGGCATTTAAAAATGTAGTGTTAAACATGTCCTTACAGTGAAAAGGCCCTGAAAGCTATTTCCAAGTAACAGGGTTAGCAGTTCTATCGGATAGCAAAGTTAATAATGTTATCTTTGGCTCGGAAACAGCTGCACATTCAATGCTTGGACTTTTTAAAATATATATTAGGAGGCCAATTCACTAGTAAAGACAGATCTGTAAAAAATATTTTGGAAAAGGTAGTTGTAGGTAGTTACCTTTTCCCTTTGTAAAGCCTCTGGAGCCCCATTTCTCTTTAACTAAGGTAAGGTGCACACACTGGTTCTTCTTGGCTAGATTACTAAATCTAAAGGGTCAAGTGAACAATTCAAAAGGATTGACAACATTGTAATCTGAAATGGGGTACACAAAGGATTTATCCTGGAAACACAGGTCAACTGATTAGTAGCCTATGCTCATTCCTGTCAAGAGGCACATTCCCAACTAGGCATTAAACCAAGAGAATTTGAGTTTGTTAACGACCCCATGATTTAAATTTGTCAGAGTTGTGAGGGTGGCAGGGATAGATCTTTTCAGTACTGGGAGGCAAAGCATGGAATAAACTGGCAGCTCATCTGCACCAGTAAGTTCATTTACACACTTTTCTGATAAAGGCAAAAAGTCTAGCTGTTCACATAGCAACTATGTGATCTAGATATCTTTTACATCTCATGTGCATGGTGTCAGCACTAAGAGGCTTCAGGCTATGTGTGTTCTAAAAATAAGGTCAATAAAATAATAATACAACATAATCAAAATATAACACTAAATGACATTGAGGGGACAAAAACGAGTATGTTTTTTACCTGAAGCTTATTCAAAACCAGGTCATCTCAAGCAGAAATAACTCTATTAGCCTAGTAGGCCCATAATAAGCGAATTCTGCACACTGCCAAGAGATACTTTCTCTTATACCACTAGTCTTCCCTGTGACTCAGGTAGACATAGAGAGTGAGCATTTGCAGTGACTTGGCTTGGCAACCTGTGAATTTAGGTGGTTACCGCAGATGTTGAATAAGTCCGTCAAGAGAAAAAAAAGAATGTAAATAATTTAAGCCTGTAAATTTACAAAGACTTTTGTAATTTGTTGCGGGCTAAACAGTTTTTTGCTCTTAATTTAATGACAACATTGAATAGTCACTTTTTCATTTTTAGTTTTTAATTAAATAATAGTAATTATCTTTATGTATTCCATAAATATGCGGTTTGCTTCTATGTGCATGCAAGTTTAAAAACCAAATAGCATATTATCTGGTACAGCACACAAATAACTATAAACTGTAGCAAAAAAGTAATTTATTTTCTTGACTGCTAGGCTTCGGAGTCAAGTTCCAGTCCTATAACAATTAACTAAATTGTGATATGGATAATGTTGCATATATATTGTTAAAGAAAAGTTGTTCCTACCCACAAAATATATTCTGAAACAATGAGAATAACAATGTGTTACAACATTGTGCATATGAAATGTTTGGTAATGATCGCAAGCAGGAAATGGTGACAGAAATGTTTCTACCTTGGCGAAACGAAAGTGATATCTCTAAGATTGTTTGTATGTTAGTTATCTGGGCTAGCAAGTGCTTCATATTACATGGGAACCTGGAATCCCTGTAAAAAAAGCAAGACTCAAATTACTCACATTTCTTTATTACAGGTAGATTGTGACATATCATAACAAAATGATAGAGCTGCTCAAATATAATACATTATTATAGTGGAATTTTGATGTGATGATGCCAGTTCCAAGAGTCAGCAGCCAAGGTGAAAGCCATGTTGGGGAACATAATTACAGCTACACTTTAAATAAAGTAAACTGGAGCTGCTTTTCATTCTTCTGATATGTTTTTCTAAAAACTGATCATCAGAAAGGAGATAGTTATGGAAATATGCTTACTTTTTCCCACACTACAGGTCGTTAAAGGAAAATAAAATTTGCATGCTCCTAAACAATCGGAGCCACATCAATTTTTTACACTGACATATTGAAATGACTTGAACATCTTTTTTGCAACTATTACTAACTGCTTTTTGATGTGTTTCATTTTACAGGACAGATTCTGCTTTTATTCGTCTTGTTTGCATTGAACATTAAAGAGCAAGGTACCGTGATTTAAGCAATTTATGGGAACGGTAAAGGTGTGACCATATATTGTCAGTACATCATCTTTATATGGTAACGGACTCCTCAGTGACTTGCAATATCTTTATAATACACAGTAGGAGGTACTTTATCCCACATAATATGTAAGTACAGTACATTATTTGCTTATTCATAACTAAAGCTTACATTGCAATGCACATGTATAGAAGGAGCACTCCAAAGACAATAAGAGTATGCCATAATAATCAAGAAAGAGTATTAATATTCAATTTATATTTCAAAATAAACTAGATGGATTCTTGTTTGCAGTCAAAATATTATTCTTTATTTTCCTCTCTTAGAAAGAATACAGAACACAGCATTTTCACGACAAAGAAGAATCCATCTATTTTGTTTTGGAATATAAATTGAATATTAATAACCTTTCTTGATTAGTACAGTACGCTAATATTGTCTATGCAGTGCTCCTTTTATATGTATTCATACAAAGTTCATGATATTAGGTTTTTTAAACAGTTAACCAAAGGGGCAGAGCACCCGAATGTTGGAACAACTTGGAGTGTGGTGTTGCACTCTATAACCGTTCGCACTTATTTTAGCCTACATAACAAAGAGAAACTTAAAGTGTCTGTGAGCACAACTATGTCTTATGGTACACCCCGGCCACACACACACCCACACCCTTCATTACCCTCCTCTTGCCCAGACAACACATGTGCTAGTGCAACTATATATCTTGGCATTCTGCAGCACTGAACACCTCCCTTTCTTCAGTATTACCTTTATACCCAGCTGCCTACATGTCTCTTAGTGTAACTTTGTATCCTGGCAGTTCTTCGCCATGACCCATTCCCTTTCTCCATACCCTTTTCTCCAACCACCTATATCTGTTATTGCAACTATTAATCTTTACAATTACCAGCGTGCCCCTTCCCTTTTCTTCATTTCTCTCATCCTGTCCAGTCACCCTTTAGGGGCACCATTTAGACTCTGAACACAGTCGGATTCACACATATTTTTCTTACTCATAAAGTACTGCAGGCTTACTCCTGAGTTAAGTTAGGAGTAAGTCATGCATACTCCTAGCTTGTTTATGGAATTGTGGAGTAGCCAGGAGTATTAAAAGTGTGGCACATCTAATCACAGCAAAATCTTTGTGAGCTGAGCCCATACACTTTCAGGATTTTCTTGGAAAGTGATCTTTCAGAAAATCATTGAATTTAGCTAAATTAGCACTATGTACAAAGATGGGTATAGCTGGGGGGGTACCGACACCCTATTACTTTGTACCCGCTGGGCTGCCCCCAAAGATTGGAGATTGAGACTGGTTCACTGGTGGTGCAGCAAGAGTGAAGATGATAGTGATACTGGCACTGGTTAGTCATCTCAGTGGGGTGATGATGCACCTTGGTGCAGGACTGTGTAAACTGAGAGGGACAAGCTTGGGTAACAGGCTTCCCATTTTTAGAATCAGATCGAATGTTTGTTTTTCTTGCAGTGGTTCAAAATTGCACAGATATCTCAGTAAGAAATTCTCCAGTCATTTTTGGTGATTTATCTTTTACTTTCATTCAGTCGTCAATCGAAAAAGCATATTTTCACCCTGATAAAGCAACTTATAAACTGCCTTGAGCTGGTTAAATACACGTTTCTGCTTATACTGCCGAATTTGAAATGATATTCAATTTCTCTTAAAAGCAATGGTTTGCTCTTAAAACGCTATCGTTCCATTATTTCCCACTTCTCCGCTGAAGTGAACGGAAGAGAGTGTTCCCTGCCGGTGTAGATTGAAATGTAAAACTCTGCAGTCGCGTTTCTGAGCAAACCATGAACAGAATTCATTATTTTAAGCCTTGGAGCCATCGACACGCTTTATTACCATTCAGGCTCAAGCTCTGGAAGTTCTGAAAGATGATAGTCGCGGAACGTATCTGGAGAGACTTCTGGCATTAATTACATGTTACAAAACACAAGAGGGCAAGTGCGGCGACGCTCTTCAGAGGCAGGGAAACAGTGTCAGCCTCCCGCCCTCCGCCATTCCCCTCAAGGTCGAAGAACTGACCTCAGGTGTAATAGCTGCATTTATTGGATGCTTGTGCTGGGTCAAAAAGACAGCATCCTCTTTTCACTGTGAGAACACGGGTTGGAAACCTGACGCTCCCATAAATGACTATTATCCCCATCAATAATATTATATTATAATTAGTAGTAGTAGTTGTAGTAGTACATGCAATATTGTTATTCGTAGCAATATTAGTGGTATTAGTATTATTTTGATATTTATTATCAATAGTAAAAAACGCTATATTTATGGGGACAGACACACTAGTACATATATGTAAAGGCCCGTATCATTGGTACCTACCACTTCCTCTGCATGTGACCTCCATGCCTAGTTCGCTACCTCTTGGGTGCTACGGATCTGGAGGGCACAATCAAGCACCCAGCAGCCGGAGAGCTGCTGATGCGTACAGCTTCAGTGCTGTACGCGCCCCTGACTGTTCCACCGGAGTGAACGATGAGGCTGGGCTCACCAGCAGCTGACACATCTGTGTTACAGATGTGCTGGCATCAGTTGCAGGACCAGCAGCCCGCACAGCACTTCATGGTTTTCCTGAGGGCACCAAGGATATACATAAAAGACCTGTTCACCACGCTGAAAAGTCTCCATTTTTCAGTACAACCACTCCATCTTTAAAAGCACCACTTGATGAGACAGGGGTGTGATTGCCTTGTGTGTCCACTAAGCACCAGGGAGTTTTAGTCTGTTAAGGTGGGGAGCGGCCACAAAAAAGCATGATGTCAACCCCCTACCAATATAAATGAAACACAATGGTCAATTCTCATTAGCATTTTTCCCTCTACCCCTGGGTGCACTGTGAGAAAAAGGTGCCTGTGCCTTTGTGATTTGGGAGAGGTATCATTGGTAAGCTGAGAATCAAGTCATTCCAGCAATACAGGGAGTGCAGAATTATTAGGCAAGTTGTATTTTTGAGGATTAATTTTATTATTGAACAACAACCATGTTCTCAATGAACCCAAAAAACTCATTAATATCAAAGCTGAATATTTTTGGAAGTAGTTTTTAGTTTGTTTTTAGTTTTAGCTATGTTAGGGGGATATCTGTGTGTGCAGGTGACTATTACTGTGCATAATTATTAGGCAACTTAACAAAAAATAATATATATACCCATTTCAATTATTTATTATTACCAGTGAAACCAATATAACATCTCAACATTCACAAATATACATTTCTGACATTCAAAAACAAAACAAAAACAAATCAGCGACCAATATAGCCACCTTTCTTTGCAAGGACACTCAAAAGCCTGCCATCCATGGATTCTGTCAGTGTTTTGATCTGTTCACCATCAACATTGCGTGCAGCAGCAACCACAGCCTCCCAGACACTGTTCAGAGAGGTGTACTGTTTTCCCTCCTTGTAAATCTCACATTTGATGATGGACCACAGGTTCTCAATGGGGTTCAGATCAGGTGAACAAGGAGGCCATGTCATTAGATTTCCTTCTTTTATACCCTTTCTTGCCAGCCATGCTGTGGAGTACTTGGACGCGTGTGATGGAGCATTGTCCTGCATGAGAATCATGTTTTTCTTGAAGGATGCAGACTTCTTCCTGTACCACTGCTTGAAGAAGGTGTCTTCCAGGAACTGGCAGTAGGACTGGGAGTTGAGCTTGACTCCATCCTCAACCCGAAAAGGCCCCACAAGCTCATCTTTGATGATACCAGCCCAAACCAGTACTCCACCTCCACCTTGCTGGCGTCTGAGTCGGACTGGAGCTCTCTGCCCTTTACCAATCCAGCCACGGGCCCATCCATCTGGCCCATCAAGACTCACTCTCATTTCATCAGTCCATAAAACCTTAGAAAAATCAGTCTTGAGATATTTCTTGGCCCAGTCTTGCCGTTTCAGCTTGTGTGTCTTGTTCAGTGGTGGTCGTCTTTCAGCCTTTCTTACCTTGGCCATGTCTCTGAGTATTGCACACCTTGTGCTTTTGGGCACTCCAGTGATGTTGCAGCTCTGAAATATGGCCAAACTGGTGGCAAGTGGCATCGTGGCAGCTGCACGCTTGACTTTTCTCAGTTCATGGGCAGTTATTTTGCGCCTTGGTTTTTCCACACGCTTCTTGCGACCCTGTTGACTATTTTGAATGAAACGCTTGATTGTTTGATGATCACGCTTCAGAAGCTTTGCAATTTTAAGAGTGCTGCATCCCTCTGCAAGATATCTCACTATTTTTGACTTTTCTGAGCCTGTCAAGTCCTTCTTTTGACCCATTTTGCCAAAGGAAAGGAAGTTGCCTAATAATTATGCACACCTGATATAGGGTGTTGATGTCATTAGACCACACCCCTTCTCATTACAGAGATGCACATCACCTTATATGCTTAATTGGTAGTAGGCTTTCGAGCCTATACAGCTTGGAGTAAGACAACATGCATAAAGAGGATGATGTGGTCAAAATACAAATTTGCCTAATAATTCTGCACTCCCTGTATATCTATCGCTACTATAACAGCAGATGGCGGTTTAGCAAAGCCATCAGGTATGATATAGTATGGTGGGCATCAGTGCCCAAGTACACCAGGATAGTCACCAGGTCAGTATTTTTGTGCCATGGTCAGCATTGTGGAGTCAAGATCAGCAAAATAAATTGGCCCCTTTTGGTCTCTTATAAACTGTGAAAAAATGAACAAGTATGACAGGTATTTTTATTGGTGAAAGGGGCAAGCCTTGTATCTAGTTACTTTTGGGTGCATGTCTTCGTGAGCAAGAGAACATCCTCATTTGAGAAAACAGAAGCGGGCACATCTACCAAGAAATCTATGAAAGGGAATTTCCCTATTGACTTCCATTGTCGTGCTAGTTGGAAAGCATAAAGCCATTTAGTGCACTGAGATGTGGAGTTCCCAATTAAATGGAGAGTTATGTTTGTATGTGATGTATTATTTTGGTATCTGTAGAGATACTTACCACACTTAACTATTTCGAAATACTTGTAAATTAGACATGGTAGTACACAATTACGCACCTCAATAGTGACATTAACTTACAAATCCACCTTTTGAGTCCCTAAGAAGTGAGAGATTAAGTGGTTTTGGTGCATAAGCCCATTGGAAAAAAAGCAGAAGAAAATAATTTTGGAGGGTGAGGAAGGTTTTCCATTAAAGCGTATGGGAGACATTTAGCTAGTTTGCCAGTTTTGAGGATAAGGTTGAGCCTAAGGAGAATGACACCCTCCTTTTGAGGCTGAGCTGAGAGGCATGCATTAGCGAAATGATGAATGTCAAGAAGATCAAAATAAAATAACACCAAAATCTTAGTAAAGTACTCTTATGGCACAACAATAGTGCAGCAACAGTCGGAGGGTTTAAAAGCTGCTTCTAGTCTTATCAGAAAGAGTTTATAGGAGAGCATTTATTGCAGTTTGATATATTTCTGCAGCATTTACATTCCCAAGAGCTGGGGCGCACACTGCAGATATCTGCTCTTTAAAGTCCAGAATGCAGTTCTTGTCCCCAAGGCCCTCACTACACGTGGGCCATTAAATTCTGATATGTGTGGTAACTCTTGTTAAAACCAATATCGGAATTATGAATTATGAAGAGGCATTGGATGTCCTGTGGTGTTACCATATGAAACGACTGCTTCTTCATGAACTTGTTTAAGGATCTTAGGTCTGGGATGGGATGCCAAACGCAGAAACAACAAGTGATGGACGGAATGCTGAACATTGTCAGACATTCACCCCCAGTCACAGATCTGGGTTTAATCCATCGTTTTTTTGCTGCCCATGCCATTCCAGTTTGGACCCAGCCATATGCAAATCAGTCTTGACCCTGTTCCCCATGGGAACAGTCCAGCCCGAACTGCTAGGCCAGGTCTTCCCTGGACTGGAAGCAAGCATCCTGGGACCGGTTTCGGGGTTTCACCCCTCATCAGCCAGGCTAGCTTGAATCCAGTGGCATGGGAAGCACGGGACCCACGTCTGGGCATACCCTTCCCACTTAGGGCGACAAATGCAGAAACAACAAGTGATGGACGGAATGCTGAACATTGTCAGACATTCACCCCCAGTCACAGATCTGGGTTTAATCCATCGTTTTTTTGCTGCCCATGCCATTCCAGTTTGGACCCAGCCATATGCAAATCAGTCTTGACCCTGTTCCCCATGGGAACAGTCCAGCCCGAACTGCTAGGCCAGGTCTTCCCTGGACTGGAAACAAGCATCCTGGGACCGGTTTCGGGGTTTCACCTCTCATCAGCCAGGCTAGCTTGAATCCAGTGGCATGGGAAGCACGGGACCCACGTCTGGGCATACCCTTCCCACTTAGGGCGACAAATGCAGAAACAACAAGTGATGGACGGAATGCTGAACATTGTCAGACATTCACCCCCAGTCACAGATCTGGGTTTAATCCATCGTTTTTTTGCTGCCCATGCCATTCCAGTTTGGACCCAGCCATATGCAAATCAGTCTTGACCCTGTTCCCCATGGGAACAGTCCAGCCCGAACTGCTAGGCCAGGTCTTCCCTGGACTGGAAACAAGCATCCTGGGACCGGTTTCGGGGTTTCACCCCTCATCAGCCAGGCTAGCTTGAATCCAGTGGCATGGGAAGCACAGGACCCACGTCTGGGCATACCCTTCCCACTTAGGGCAACAAATGCAGAAACAACAAGTGATGGACGGAATGCTGAACATTGTCAGACATTCACCCCCAGTCACAGATCTGGGTTTAATCCATCGTTTTTTTGCTGCCCATGCCATTCCAGTTTGGACCCAGCCATATGCAGATCAGTCTTGACCCTGTTCCCCATGGGAACAGTCCAGCCCGAACTGCTAGGCCAGGTCTTCCCTGGACTGGAAACAAGCATCCTGGGACCGGTTTCGGGGTTTCACCCCTCATCAGCCAGGCTAGCTTGAATCCAGTGGCATGGGAAGCACAGGACCCACGTCTGGGCATACCCTTCCCACTTAGGGCGACAAATGCAGAAACAACAGGTGATGGACGGAATGCTGAACATTGTCAGACATTCACCCCCAGTCACAGATCTGGGTTTAATCCATCGTTTTTTTGCTGCCCATGCCATTCCAGTTTGGACCCAGCCATATGCAAATCAGTCTTGACCCTGTTCCCCATGGGAACAGTCCAGCCCGAACTGCTAGGCCAGGTCTTCCCTGGACTGGAAACAAGCATCCTGGGACCGGTTTCGGGGTTTCACCCCTCATCAGCCAGGCTAGCTTGAATCCAGCCAAACCCCTGAAGGTTTCTTTAATAGAAAAATACGTGAATAGAATCCTTGGTTCCTGTGAAGAGATGGAACAAGTTATATTGCCCCTTTGCGCAACATCACATACACTTCCTTGAGGAGGTGTTTTAATCATGGAGGTGGCGGTCCTGACGGAGGGGTGTTTGGAGGTTTCTATATGAATTCCAGAGTATGCCTTTCTTTTAGCTCTCTATTTTGTGTGGCTCATATAGAACTGTGTGTGCTCTTCAGTGTGCTATGTTAGAATGTCAGGTATATAGGTCCAATGTCCAATGTAGCATAACAAAACTTGAGGGGGGGGCCTGCACAGTACATGGAGGGGCCACATCTTCAGACTTACTTGTGAGCTCTCAGACCAGGGTACTTTGGATGAGGGAGCACCTGGAGCTAGCCCCCCACCCGCACCGTGGGGGCTGAAGGAGCCTTTGTTACACCAGTGCATGTCCATTTCTGTACGGCACATCAAACTCAATGTGTATGATCTCACAATAATTATACCAATAAATAAGAGCATGACACAACACAACATTATTAAATAACAGGAACTATATATAATCAAATCATATCTAAAGTCGTCTCAGTGACAAAATACATCAACAGTAGTCCGGGCCGGCTTTAGTGCTGGTGACGCCATGTGCAACAGTCTTTTTTGGTGTCCCCCGCCCCATCACCACCTCCTTGGATTCCCTCACATGGCAAATGTCCCCATCATCTCTGCATAGCCCCCCTTTCACATACATTAATTTGTTTTAAAGCGCTTGTAAAGACTGGTTTTACTAATCCACTCAGCTATCCACATAAAACATAGTTCGGTTCTCTGCAGCAGATACATCAACCCTCAAAGTTACTCTATGGCGAGGCAAAGCTGCAGATAGACAAAACTTCCATCACTCTCATTAGCAGGAACATTCATTACAAGAGGTATCTTGACTTTTTAATTGCTTGCTGAAGGCTGGACACACAGGGAACTTTCCTGCAGGTGCTTTTAAGTTCACAAGTTTCGTAAGTTATTGCTAAACACAGTGCCCTCCCAATCCAGGTGCGACCACACCGCTCGCACCGCCCAAAAGCCGGCCCTGACAGTAATTCTAAAAAGACTCATTCTTAGATGCATTGTTATTACTTTGCTAGGAATAAGGGTTACCAAAACGAACACTTAATTCCAGGGTTAGTTACTTAGGTGGGAATAAGGGATTCCATAAAAAACACTTAATTTTACTACTTAATTGTATGAAGTGTTTGTTAGGGAAACCCTTATTACCATAGTAGTCCTAGCCACTGAAGAGAACCACTATGTGCATTGATGTGCTTCTTGTGGGAAGAGGCAGCCTGCCATATCTAACAGTGAAGCCAATGGCTGAACTGGGCCAATCCAGTGCCCTCTGATGCATGCTTGAGTGGGTGGCAGAAAAATTAAAAATGACACAGCCAGACACTAATAGATAAAATCTGGGTGATAACCCCTATAAGGAACTATGTTATGCACATAACTGTAGCAACATCTAAAGGTTTGTGGCTAACACAGACCTAAAACAAGCATTTGCAATGCAATGGGTCTCACATTTGCTTGAGTTAGAGCTATCAGCGCTGTAAACTCCTAACCAGACTTTTCTTGCCAAATAAACTGATAATGAAAAGTAAAACAGTTTCACATATGCGAGCCGACAATCGCCATGAGCGTGAAGGAGACACAGAAAAGGAACCAGAAGTTAGCTCGCAGATAAAAGTATCGGAAAAAATTCAATTATCCATGTAACCAGCAAAAGTAGAATTATTCATATAACAGCGTCGATGTCATGCAAAGCGCCAGACTACTGCCCAGCGAGATCACGATGCTTAGGAAATAAAAATAAATAGTGCAGAAACCATTTGGAAAACACAGAGCCTTGTATGTTTTCAGTAGTTTACCGGCACTGTAGAGGAAGACTAAACACCGGAAAAGGAATGACGTATGCATGCCATTCACTAATGAAATCAAGCGAATTTTAAAAGGCAAGCCCACAATGACATTCCAACAGGTGCTTGCTCGCTCTTGACCCTAAAAATCAATTGGTTTGGTGCTGGCTGCCAACCTTTTGCCTTTGCTAATACTTCTAATGCTTTTATCTGATGTTTTTGCAAATATTTACTATAAATAGGTAGACAGTTGAAACGATAGATAAATAGGTACAGGGGTTGCAATGATAGATTGACAGGATTAAAAAGTGACAGACAGAGAGAGAGGGTTGAAAAAAGATTGATAAGTAGATATGGTTGAAAAGTAGATACACAGAGACAGTAGGTTAGAAAGACAGATAAAGAAGACAGCATAGATAGCTAGATGGGTAGATAGATAGATAGATAGATAGATAGATAGATAGATAGATAGATAGATAGATAGATAGATAGATAGATAGATAGATAGATAGATAGATAGATAGATAGACAGGCAGATAGGTAGACAGACAGATGGATAGATAGATAGACAACGTTGGGCATGGCCCTTTCTGCAGGTCCATCCCTAAACTTTTTACCTTCACCCTCCTGTTGTTTTCTAACACCCATTTTTGTTGGCCTTCAAAACTCTGTGCACTTTACCACTGCTAACCAGTGCTTCACTGCTTGTGCACTCTCCATTTAGCCTGGCAGAAATAGTTTACATCCAATAGGCCTATTTATGTACTTGTAATTGTCTAGTAAAGTGGGCGTGTAAATGAAATGCTACTAGTGGGCCTGCAGCACTCATTGTGCTACCCACACAAGCAGCCTTTTAAACATATATCAGGCCTGCTATTGCAGCTCATGTGTGGAGTTTTTAAAATGCCATTTCGACCTACTATAAAAACATTTGGCATGCCCAAAGCATTCCTTTTTAATACATATGTCACCCCTAGAGTAGGCCCTGGACAGCCCAGAGGATAGGATGCAATGTATTTAAAAAGTAGGACATGTACCTTTAAGTCTTACATGTCGTAATGGTGAAAAACTATTACATTCATTTTTCACTATTGAAAGGCGTACATCTCCAATAGGATAAAATAAGAGTTAGCTTATTACATTTCATAAGCTGTGATTTTCAAATGTGAATAGGAAAACAGTCCATGTTTGGTGTCTTTGGACTTGTAACCAAAAAATCCTTCCTTATGGTGAAGTCGTATTTTGAATTACAATTTTGAAAATGCCACTTTTAGAAAGTTGGCATTTTCCTGCCTCAGCTATTTAGTGCCTGCAGCCTGTCTCTAGGCCACATGGCTGGGTGTAGCCAACTGATGACCTTTGTGTATTCCTCCTAGACAAGTCACATACTATAGAGAGCTTATTTGTGCCAGGATGGGCCATCACTGGCATGATGGGTGGGCAGAGCTGGTCACAGTCCTATTTATACTTGAAAAGGCTGTGTCCTGCCTCCACACAAAGGGCTGCATACTCTCTGTAATAAGTCTGGTGCCAGGCAGGGAAGGCAGGAAGCCTGAGTAATTCAAATGGAAACCTCTAGAAGCTTCTCCCACTTCAAAGGAAGGAAGGAAGAAACAGGTATAATTATTGGACCTCAGAAACAAACTCTTCAATACACTAATGGCCCTGTGGAGACTCTGCCAGGAAGGACTGCTGTGTGGCCCTCCTGCCCACCTGCCTCAGTCAAAGGGATTTGGACCTACATCCGAAGCCAGGACTGCCAGAGTGACTCCAAGGGTTAGTCTGCTGGTCTCCTTTTCAGAGCCACAGGAACATAACAGGCTCCTAACCACGTAAACCAGCACCCAGATTCAGCTGAAGCAAGTCCTTGACCCGCCAACCCAAAGTTCTATCAGCCTGACCCTTAATGCTACAGCATTGACCGCTCGCAGACAGTGCCATCGTGGAGTACCAGTCCAACCATTCTTGATGACAACAGAATCTTTGAGCTACAATGAAGCCAAAACTGCTCTTCGTAGTACATCGACAACAGCTTTTGTTGCTTTTCTGCTTCTCTGATCTCCCCCTTCGTCTAATGGAACTCTTTGTGCTGTACTGTGAAGGTAGGTTTTCAGTGGGAATAACCTGGTTCTAGCATTCAATGCATGCTCCATTGTAGTCTGCCTGAACGTGCGACTTTCCCCCAGTCTCGCATGACCAGATACCAGTTAGTGGCACTTTGGTTTTTTTGGTGCTATATTCACAGAAATAGTTTAAGATCTCTGGATCTACTGATTGTATTTTTGTCATTTTTATATTGTTTTATTTATTCAAATCCTTCTATTTTATATGGGATCCTTTTTGAGAAGTGTTTGCATTTTGTTACTGATTGAAGTGTTGCACAAATACTATACACATTGCCTCTAAGTTAAGCTTGACTGCTCTGCACCAAGCTACCAGAGGGTGAGCACAGGTTAATTTAAGGTTTGCTTATGATTTCACACTGACAAGAATTGTGGATGCTGCCTGGGTAGGGATTCACCACCCTCAACCAGTAACCCAATTTCATACAGATAGATAGATAGATAGATAGATAGATAGATAGATAGATAGATAGATAGATAGATAGATAGATAGATAGATAGATAGATCAATTAGTAATATAATACTTAAATGTCTATATAAGCACAACATACAAGAATAATCAAACATACTATAAATCCTGGCAACCAGGTCGAACAGACTAAGGGCCTGATTAGAGCTTGGTGGAGGGGGCATTCTGTCACAAACATGACTGATATCCGGTCCACCGTATTACAATTCCATTACAGCCTATGGGACTTGTAATACAGCAGATGGGATATCTGCTACATTTGTGATGGAGCAACTCTCTGCTAAACTCTAAATCAGGCCCTAAATTGGATTTACAAGTATAATTGTCGTCCTCAAATAAAATATATGCCAGCATGACATACAGCCTAGTTATAAAAGCACTTCATTACTGCATACTAAAAAGAGGATAACTTCTTAAAGATCAGTTTCAAATGGACGCAATGTGGTATGCTGTAAAATAGTAACATTCAGATAAACAAAAGTTACTCCACAAGGAATTTGCAACTGCATTAACAGGAGGCAGAAACCTGGGATGTGTCCTGTGCTCATACCTGGTGAAAAAGTGTCCTGCTATCCCAAGAGACTATAAACACAAACGCAACACAAAAGTAATGAAGTAAAAACAAAAACACTATTACAGTGGGGAACTACCTTGTTTGTGGATGTGTTACTTGTAAAAGGGCAAAATAAAGTCACTTCAAGTGAATTTAGTCAGTGGCTGCATGAGGCTGACCAACTGCCCCATGCATTATATGCTGTAGTGGGGAAGACAAATGTAAATAACACAACAGACCAATGGATGAAGATAACTGGCTGAAATCCTCTTTAAGTAAATATATAATCCATATAATTTTATTAAAATCAAAAAATCTTGGTTAATGCCAGACCTAAAAAATAGAAACAAAGTCAACCTCTGCACCTCGCTGACTGACATCAGGAAGGGGCTCAAGACCTGGCTCTTCAAATGAGACCTACAGCAAACTGCCATGGACACCCTTGCAGGTGACAAGCGGCGATCTACAAATAACACTTAATTGATGATTGACTTTCACTTGTCACCGCTCTGAATTTAAGGCATGCCAAGGCAACACTTAAGAGGACATATGTTTTTCATAGAGCTGTTGCAATTTTTGCCCTTTAGGTTTGAAATGTCACCAATCCGGGACACTAAAAGGTAAATCCCTCTGTGTCACTGCCAGCTATCCCACACTGTCTGCCAAAGTGCCTCAAGCTTGTTCAGACTCATAAAGAGGCGTTATATTCAGGTATTTGCCAATTACAAAATATTTGTGAGCCACTGGTTAATTTGTGCCAGTGGTTTCCTAGTGGCGCCATCAGCACTCCCTTTTGGGGACTTGGACTCCTCTGATTCTCCCTTGGCCAGCAGTACCGATAATGGAATGTACTGTTTATTCCATCCCACCTAGGGCCATTCACACATGGCATATGATCCTATGTGCTCTTTTGATCATCAGGATAGCTCAGCAACCCTGTTCATATATTCGCATACACCATCAGGCCACCTTCTTTCTGTGCATTTGCAAATTTATACGTGCAAGCACCATCACTGTGAGGCAGATATTTGTAATACATTGACCAATAATTTTACTGTATATTGTTGGGTGTTCAAACAATATACTCCATGGTGATTGGCCAATATACTGCTGGGCCCACGACCTCCAATAATGTTTTCAGCCATATTGCTTGGTGATCTGCTGCCCTTCTTTGAGGTCCTAAGATGTCAGCTTTGCTGTTACTCTCTGCTTAGGTCCTTTGCTCTCAGATGCAGTGCGGAGAGGAGGAGGTGGCACAGCACAGATAGCTGAGTAAAACAAGACTAAAAGGACAAAAATCCAACATATACTAGTACCAATGTCACTTTTCAAAGGCTTAAATGTGTCTTAACCCATAGGAATCAATAGTT
The DNA here is from genome assembly GCF_031143425.1 of Pleurodeles waltl. NCBI lineage: Eukaryota > Metazoa > Chordata > Amphibia > Caudata > Salamandridae > Pleurodeles > Pleurodeles waltl. Next base: position 1,340,861,145 of record NC_090447.1, read on the forward strand.
GTATCCTTTTAACACACAGTACCTGGGATGCGTCAAAAACAAAGACAATTCGGGTCTCAGGGTAGGTGAGGCACCGGAAAAGCTTACTGCGCAGGGTAAGTGATGCGTAGATTCTTTCCTCACAGGTGAGATGATGTGTTTGTTCCTTACTGGCCGGGGAGGTGATGCGTCGATTGTTTCCTCGCAGGAAAGGCGATGCGTTGATTTCTGGAAAAGCAGTCTCTGTTCCTAACTGTAGTGTGGGGTTGATGAGAAATTGCCAACCAGGTGTGATGTGTGGAAAATACAGATGCGCTGAGTAGATGGAATCAGGCTGAAGCAGGCCCTGCGTCGATTCTTCAGCCGCAAGACCAACACTGCGTCAATTCTTCAGCCCCGGTACAAGTGCTGCAGCACATAGGTGCATGGATTTTCTCCTTCAGGTCAATGGTTTTCATTTCCAAGGGCACAGGGACTGAAGTTAGCACCACTTGGCAAGTCAGGCTTCTCAGCAGAAAACCTCAGGCACTGGTATATGAAATCTTTGATGCCCCTGAGACTTCTTAACAGGAGGCAAACTCAGTTCAAGCCCTTGGAGACCTTAGAAAGCTGATTGTAGAAAGCAAAGCCCAGCCCTTTCACTCCAAGGACAGAAGCAGTAAGCAGCATGCCAGCACAGCAAAGCAGCAGGCAGTGTGGCAGTCCCTCCTACAGCATCCAGTTATTCTTCCTGTCTGAATGTCCTCATTCCAGAAGGATTCTAACTATATGGGGTCAGACGTCCAGTACTGTCTTTGAAGTAGGTAAACTTCAAAGAGAAGTCTTTGTAGTGCACAAGACCCTGCCTTTCCCTGCCCTGGCCCCAGACACACTCTAGGGAGTTGGAGACTGCCTTGTGTAAGAACAATGCAGGTGCAAGTGCCAGCGTCTCCCACCACTCTAGTTCAGAAAGACCCATCAAGATATGCAAGGCACAACTTAGCTCCCCTTGTGTGACTCTCTAGATTGAATTCACAAACAGCATAACTGTCATCCTGACCCAGACGTGTATTCCACAGACAGGCCGAGGCACAGAATGGGTAAAAAACAAAAATGCCCACTTTCTAAAAGTACCATTTTCAAACTTACAATGTAAAAACCAACTTCACCAAAAAATGTATTTTAAATTGTGAGTTCATAGACCCCAAACTCCATATATCTTTGTCTTCTCCCAATGGTAAATTACACTTAAAAGAATTTTCAAGGCAATCCCATGTTACCCTATGGAAGAGATAGGCCATGCAATAGAAAAAACGAATTTAGCGGTATTTCACACCAGTACATGTCCTACCTTTTAAATACACTGCACCCTCCCTATGGGGCAACCTTAGGGGTGACTTACATGTAGTAAAAGGAAGGGCTTGATCTTGGCAAGCGGGTGCACTTGCAGGGTCGAAATGACAGTTTAAAAGTGCACATGCAGACACTGCAGTGGCAGGTCCGAGACATTTTACAGGGCTACTCATTTGGGTGACACAATCAGTGCTGCAGGTCCACTAGTAGCATTTGATTTACAGGGCCTGGATACAGATAGTTCACTTTACCAGGGACTTACTAGTAAATCAGATATACCAATCACAGAAAAAAACCAATTACCAGTACAAATTTACACAGGAAGCACATGCACTTTTGTATTAGCCAGCAGTGGTAAAGGGTGCCAGAGTCCTAAAGCCAGCAAAAACGAAATTCAGCACAGGATTAAAAAATGCAGGAGGTCAGAAGCAGAAAGTTTGGGGATAGCCCTGCAAAAAGGTCCATTGCAACACTTAACATAAGAAAAGACAGATACCCATTTACTGGCTGATTTGTACAGAGTAAAACCAGAAAAAATGGATTAATCATGGCTTCACTACCTAGATTGTGTGATATTCAAGTATTTTATTTCAACAAAACTCTTTTTTCTTCATTTTTGTGTGTTGAAGCACTTTTCAACACATGAGTTCAGACTACCAGCTGTACAAAACCTTTACAAGTACTTCTCAGCAAAGTGTGATATTGTGCCCTATTAATAACAAAGCTTCCACATGTTTTTTTAACTTTAAAGAGACTTTATCATATTGTCCGTGGTTTGTTCTATGGTTTACCTAACAGATTTTCAGGGCTCAGCTGGTGCACGGGCACTAAGATCCGAGCCAGACCCATGCCTCGGCGCTGGCTTGGGACAACATATTAATTTGTTGGCTCACCTACCTCTAACATCCACTGGGAATTTCATCCTATTGAGGTACACAAATGCTACTGAGCTTTGTAATAATCCCTGTCATCAGAGACATCTCAATTCGTATAACTGCACTATAAAACTGTACAGATTATTAATATCATAAGACTATAGTTGCTAAGGTCATGCGCAGCATCAGAGGTGAAGTTGTGCTGTCCTAGCAATGGTAGTAAATGGAAAAATAATTGGGCCAATGTAGTTTTTTTTTTGTTTTTAACAATTTAAGCACTGATATGAGATAATGAAGTGAGGTTATATTCATAGTTTCTCCTCTAATGCTAGATGCACTGAAGAGGTTTTGAGCGATGCCATATACTATTCAATCATCACTCTTTCAAAAGGGGCCCTGGTAAAGAATTGCAGTGACAGCCACTTAATGCAGATGCAAATGACAGGATGGAGATACTTCCTGAACCCGAATATTTGCTTCTGAGATTTTCCTGCAATTACTGCCTGCAGTTCTTCCTTGTGAGGTTACTCAGCTCTTCTGGGTTAATTTATTTTGTTCTCATGAAAAAAGAGCAGTTGCCGCACAACGTTCAGATAAAATGTCTCAGCAGAACAGCTGCCTTCCAATACAGCTGAATATGCCAATAGAGAGTTGGCGTTTTCCCCAGGGTTCATGTTGCCATCTGCTAACTTGCAGCAACCATTTTCTTTCTCCCCGTTCCTATATCTTCCTCGCCGTTTAAAATTACAGTAATGGCGGCAGTAGCGTGCCATGGTTCTGTAGTTGCGGCCAACAGAAAGAGCTTCAATGCATGATTAAAAATGAGAAGTAAGCACAAGTTCCAGGATGCTGAGAAAATACGTGAACAATTATCTGCTGATGAATTATACATTACACCCATGTAATTCTTTAAATCTGATGTAATCCATTACTAACTAGTTTGATTGCATCTTTTGGGCCTCTTCTTGCAATTGCAGTTGACTGCCCCCCTTTAAACTCTGCCTTTAAATCATGAACTGCACAGAGACAGACATTTGATCGAAACAACTGGAGGGATTTATTGGCTAACATAAAAACGTTGGATTTTTTACTAGATACTCTTCTTGGATACCCAATATTGTGCTATTGGCCAAGTGCCCCCTGCAAATAGCGGAGGGGTGACATTAGTCACTCCACGGGCAGAAGCCAAGGTGAGGAGCCCTTTCTCTTTTTCGTGGTCAAGGAGGTTTTGAGATGTCATTGAGAGGCGGCCAGGTGGGAGCTTTAAAGCATCAAGAAGCAAGGGCTTGGCCTCTTTTTCACACACCAGGAGAGGCACTGAATAAAAATGATAAGCCAAACCCTGGAACTAAAGCGTTCTCAGTTGGAGAGAATATCTTGCTTAGTATGGCCCAGTGGTCATTCTACAAGGTGCAAAGGTGAATCCTGCGATACAGAGTCTAATTTCCAAAGTATTTGACTATTTGTGGACTCAGCTATTGATACCATCAAGCAAGCAATTGATTCTGGGTGCTAGAAGGCAGAGAAACATGACAGTGGCGGGCTCCATTGGTGGGGTATAGGGTCCTAGGTAAGCTAGGAAGATGCCGAGAAGGCACAGAAGTGAACATCCATACATGGGTAAATCTGGCTTTGAGCTAGGGCACGTTAGCCTCCTAGTGGGTGGAAACTCTGATTTGGTGGAATATTTACATAGCCAGATGGAATCTATACATGCCTTTGAGGAAGGTCTGATGGTGCACACTAAGGGTGCGGTACGGCCTATGCTTTAACATCCTGGTGCAGTCAATAAGTGAACAGTTACCCAATGGTAAATGTGGTGCAGAGGGATAACTGGAAGCACCCATAGTGTGGTGTCGTGGGGACAGAGAGCTGCCCCAGGGTGATGGGGTGCATTGGAGGGGCACAAGCTTGTGGAGGGGGCCAAAAACTCTTCGTTTCGGCATTCTCACAATCTTTGGGGCCTTCCGGAAGTTCTCAAGTGGCGGCAAGGGAGCAGGCCAGACTGCCTGTGGCCTCTTCGCCCCGTGGTGGAATTTCTAGGAGCAGAAAAAGGAGGCTACCCAAAAATGTTGACTGATTTACTGAGCTGACCTGTGCAGGGGTGTTGATTTGTGTTGGCACTGGGCAGGCAAGAGGAGGGACTGACCTGCTGGTGGTCTTGGACTCTGCCTTGAGTTGTACATTGTGGAGGGGTAAGGGAGCTTTGCCTGGTTGACAGGTACCCCTGCAGGTATGGAGCACTCTGCAGTTTCCTGGTGTATGTGTTGGTATGGAACTGCAGGCATTTCCCATCCCTCCCTGAGACGGTGGGGAAGTTGCCTCCAAGGTATGCTCTTGGTTGAGGGCATGGGTGATGGAAAAGTAATAGAGGCCTTCTGGCACTATGCATTCTGAAGTGTTTTGCTGAAATGGAAAGTGGATGCAATTGTTATATTGCTTGTACAATCTTTGAGCTCCTTTGCTGATCTTAAGTCCTGTATTCTCATAACTATAATGTCTGTTTAGCTATGGCTCTCATTTCTCACTGATGCTGTGTGAATAATGGGCTGCGCCATGGCTATCCATAATCGAAGTTTTTCTCTCACCTTGTGAGTTTTCTCTGGGAGGGGAGGGGCAGCGACTTGCAGGTTGTGAGCGCACCATGCCTGCTTGACTCATTTGAGCAGGGCAGCAGAAATACAACCTATTGTGCTTCGCACTATAGCTCAGTGCTTAATTTGTAAATAAAAAGGTGCCGGTGCTCAAAGCTCTCCTATTAAACACGCGGCTGCAGCAATTAAGTGTGCGAACACAGAATACTGAGGCGATGTAATCCTGAAGTCATCTCGGGCCTCTTCAATCAATATAAAGCCACTCCCTGCCCCGTCAGCTCACTCTTGCAGCTTTCTACTTTCTCCCTTTGTGACGCTTTTTCGTTTTTCCCTTCCTCTGTCTTTCCCATTTGTGTCTTTTGCTCACAGCAAATGCTTGAGGCAGAAGATTAAGCACCGGCCCTCAAAAATAAGTGCCGGGGCTCAGCACCGGAAACAACAAGCACAAATTAAGCACTGCTATAGCTACACCCGTCCTCCCTACCGATACACATAACCGTCATGGGTATATACGTATAAATAAAGAGATAGGGAGAGCACAAAAAAACGTGATTTTGACATATGTTTATAGTAGTTTCTTTTTGCACAGAATAGAAAGTAAAAAGCTGCTCGAGACAAGCACACTTTGACCTTCTCTCTGACGTGAGGGAAGCGAAAATTCTGAAATGTCACTCCATATATTGTGTCCTTGCGGCAAGGGTGCTGTCTGTCATCATGATGGCCGGCATATTTAGATTAAGCTGCCGCGAAACACGAAACGCATTTTCTAGGGTTCAGAAAAGTTAGTCACTCATCCGTCTGAACAGAAAAGCGCAGCGACGCAAAGGTGACAAAGTTAATAAACCGCATAGAGGTAGGTAACGCTAGGTCGAGCTGGGGAATAAAATATTAGCATGAACGAGAAAATGTTTAGAGAACCTGCTACAGTGTGTCATTCAGGAAAATAATCACAAAAAACAATGTTTCTCTTGTAACTATGATGATTTTTTATATGCATGAAAACCAAATAATGCCAAAACAAGATATATAGTATTAATAATTAGCTGGTTAAGCAATGCAGAATACATGGCATCTATTATGATTATATTTAACATATGGTTAAATATGTAACACCTTTATGCTTAGTGCTGTAAAATTTGCTAACATTCTCTCTGTTCCTCCAATCAAGACCAAACACAACTAACCACAGCCTTTGTTACACCCGACCCTACATCCATTCTAATGGTATGTAATCTCCTCCAACCCCTATTAATGTAACTTAAATATATTAAAAATATATGCCAGCAAGAGAAAATGCAAATATAAGAATAGTTTTTACAGGCCCACAGGAAGAAATGGGAAATCTTAAGAAAACCCTGACTACTGCTAGATGATGTATATCCATGTTTCTTCCTCTTACCAAGGACTTTGGGTACCGCAGGCCCATTATTTACAGTCCACCAAGGGGTGCAGGTAATTTTAAAAGCAGTGTCCCATAAGGGTGGTTGTGACCAACAGGAGTAGATACTGATAAGACTTGCACATTTAAGGTAACAATATCCCCAATAGCCCAGGCACTGGTATCATGAAAAGCCCGAGGGGTACTTACAAGTAGGACAAGAGAGACAACACCCCCCCATCAGACCACCAACCACTATTGCCTTCCCACTATCATTAAGGAGATAATATTCCTACCAACGAGGAAAACTGACCAAGCCCATCTCCCCCAAATTTGGTCTGCCTTAAACTTTCTGTGGTTGTATAGCATCACACATTGCCTCCAACACAGCCAGACATTTTCTTTGCTCTTCAAGCATCCAGTACTTTCAGTATCATAACCACCAGACATTGTTGAATGATTCATCTGGAATGAGATAAACAGACTATCTCAAGTTAATGTTAAGTAAAATTTTGCTTCACAGTTAAGGACCATAAATAATGTCAGCTGATATATAGACCTGTTTGACACTGCAGACAGCCATCACAACTAGTGTATTACTGTACAGATACTCAGACACAGAGTGTCAAGACTATGTAGCATCTACCAGGGCTCATCACTGAGAATTTCAATTTTCATGGACGTGACAGTAATGCAATGGCATCCATCAGCCTCACTTTCTTTGCTGGATACGACAAAGTCTCAGGAATAAACATGGGGCATAAGGAGCTCACATGCCTTTTTCTACATAGTGTATGGTCACTCTGTGGCTGCCTTTGCAATTCAATAATGTAAACAGTCAGTTGCCCAGTAACTGGCTCGCATACATATATATCATTTGAATGAGAATCCTGACGTGCTCCTGCCTTGCTGGTGCGCCTTGGCTCTGGTGATTCCTTTATATCATTCTGTTGTGGATCCAGATACCACTGTACGCAGTCACTGGAGGGATATGTCAATTGATGCTCGCTGCATTTGGAGCTATTGCCACTGGTCCTGCCATCTATGATAATGGCCCCGTAGAAATCTATTGTTTTTTAAGTGCTCCCTCGTGGTTTTTGTTATGGACAAGTAGTATAACATGTGTCACTGTATCACTGTCATTCTGTCAGCTGTCTGTGTGCAGGTTTTCTGGTCAGCGGAACAGAGTGCCGATACAGAAAGCAAGAGTGCAGATTTCTCTTGCAGACTCTGCTGTATGACATATTTGCTCCTATTCAACATGAATTGATGCCATAAGATTGGATAGTGCCCTCAAAAGAGCATGTGCAGTGGATGGGTAGTTAGTTAGTTAATCAACCTCATTCACAAAAATACCATAAATGTTACATTAAAAGCATAAAATGTCAAGATCGGAATACAATTGGCTTATAAATACAAAAACAGTTCATCCAATACTAATAGCAGAGACAAAATAATGGTTAGATAATCTGGGCTGAAAGAGCCATAGGTAAGGTTTCATTTCGGTCTTTAATTTTATTGCACTTAGGAGATAACTTTTTAAGAGATAATATTTTTGCCTGTGCTCAGCATAGATGCATTCTCAAAAGTATGCACCTTTGTGTCTGGGACTATACTCCATTAACTCTTTTTGAAGGCCCTGCGTCCCAACTGCATCTTGAAATGACTAGTTAACAATGTCTAACATGGGTGGGAGGAAAAGCCTGGGGCCTGCCAAGTCATGGCATCTGTACCTAAAAATACCTTATTTAAATTATCTTCTTTGAAAAGGGAAGGACAAGATATCCATTGGAGTCAGGACATGAGTAGGCCCATTTCCTTTGAAGCTCAGTGAGTTGTTCCTGGGAGGACCATTAGTTTCGCTGAGAAACAGGAAACAGACCTAATAAAATGAGGCAGAGGATTACCATTTTGAATCTCTGGTGCTTAAAACAATGGAAATGGTTAACTGGTGCAAATGAACAAACCGTGTTGCTCTGCTGGATAACTGAGAGTTGGAAGCCTGGGAATTACATTACGGTTGTTAAGACTTCCGGACTAGCAACTGACTGGTTCACCCTTCAAAACACCCTGCTTCACCTCCTCTAGTGAAATAATCTTCCTGTAATTTGAGAGGAAAGGCAACTTCCCTGTCTTTTTCACTCATGCATTATTGCCTATCTGCTGAAAACCATTGAAGAGAGATGTGTCCTGCTCTGCACTAACCTCTGCTTCTAGCAATTTTAACAGGTCCCTGCCGACCCTCAGAGAAAAATTGGTCAAAGTCCTGAAAGTGAAGAGTGCTTTCCCCATGAAGTAAGTGTTGCAGAAGCCTTGAAAAAGAGGAACCTTCTGATACCCTGGAGGAATTCTAGTGTACCGTTTGGAGCTTACATGTTCTTCGTTTCACACATCCTTTTGGAAGTTCATTGTGAATCCAGTGTTCTCGTACAAAACATACATGCAGACATATATTTTGCATTAGGAAGGTCGAGCAAACATACCTTCTAGCTTTCCCTAAATGAGGAATATACATTTCCCTTTTAGCAATACCTTCTCCTACACCAATTATGAGGTTGTGTACCTACATTTCCCATGTGATTTACCCCTGCCCTTGCCAGAAGTAAATCAACAACCTTGCAAAATGTGGGAAGGCGTCAAAAGAAGTTTGTGGGTACCCCTAAGCATACTCGTTTTTAGGTAGTCAGAAACCTCCAGGGTATTTCTGCCTTTGAATGCCCATTTCCTTCACTAAGCAAGAGATTTACTCACATGGAAAGGTAGCTGGGGCCTTGTACTGCTAAAGGTCGCCAGAAATGTACTACCTCAGTTGGATATATTTTTAATCTTTCCAGATGTATTGGCAAAAAACCTGTGGCACCTATGTTGGAGATCTAGAGAAGAAACTGTCTCCCCACCTTATTGTATGGTTCAGGTATTTGGGGTTATATCAATCCAAACCTGTTTGTACTGAGGACATTACTGGGTGTTCTACCAGCGTTCTCAACCTTTATCTTGCACCAGGGGCTCGGGGTTGAATACGTAGTAGATCCAATTCAATTGGCCCCTGTACTTCTGTGGTGCTCAATATGGACTAACCTGCACGCTTCCCTTAACAGGGAAATCCTCAAAGACTGTTTGTCATGTGATAGAGGTGTAAACATTTCTTGGTTCAATCTCCATCTCATTAAGACCATTTTGGCAGACCTAGGTGAGTTGCATCTATTTGTTGAGCATGGCAAAAGAAGACATGGCCAGGGTTAAAACCTCTTTTAAATCATATAGCCATCACCACAGACATGCCCCTGAGTTCGCTAAAACTTCAGTCAGGGAATCAGCCTCGCTATGTTGCGCTCCCAGTGTAGAGCCGCATTTGGAGTGGTTTGATCGCTCCTGGGGCAGAATGTTACTCATCTGCTTCAGACTGGTTGTTCCCTGGCACCTAGGGTTCCCTTTGGGCCAATTAGCCCCCCAAAAAACTATGCTGTGTCCTTGTGAATCTTCTTCTCAGAGCCTGTTGCATTTTACATTATTTTCTAATTTTAACTATGCATTTATCAAACGGGGTTTACTCTCAGTTATAAGAAAACAGGACATCAAAAGTCGAAGGAGGCACTGGGATATCTGCAAATGTTCGACACTCCATCCAAATATGTAGTTTTTAAAAATGCGATGTTAACCGAAGAAATCTAAAGATGTTTTAATCTGGCATTCACACCTTACATTGCCTGCAACATTGCGGGGTGTAGGTCCCTCGTGGTGCAGGTCGATATATTTGCTGGACGACCTGATGGTGATTGAACATTTACCTGTCTAGCCCTAGGTTTTGTTGTCTGCGATGGTTTCTTATCTTATTGTGTTTTAACTTTTGTACTGTACTTTTATGGTTACCTCGGTAACCCCAAATAAAGTTTGACTACTACTACTAACATGGAAACGTCTGTATAAGTAGATCCATTTAAGAGTTCAAAAGAATTTTAAACAAATTTGCAAAAGTTGATATGCACTGATAAGTTAAGCTATTTGTGCAAGTTACTCAAGGTCACACATGTAAATAATGTTAAGAATGACCTCCACTTCAGGCAATAAACACAATGCTTGTATTACTATCTTTATTAAAATGTGGTTTGAATGATTCTTACTCTAGAAGGAAAGTATTACATCTTGTGTAAGTCAAAACATTTGACTGTTTCAGTCATGAGAATCATTTGTGACATAGTTATATGATTATTCCAACCAGTACACACTTCTTAGACACATCATATCAAAATATAAATGCTAAATTGATGCAGAAATAACTATAGAAGACCAGGGAAACAGTAGAACTTTGTTAAAATGATTGTAGGGAGATCAGTTTTATCAATGTTTTTGCACCTTCCTCTACGTGATGCTCCAGGATTCCCCATTTTCTGACAAATTTTGGACAATACCTCTTTTATTTTGAAGTGAATAGGGGGATTGCCAGATACTTCTAACATTTTAATTGGATGCTGTTCAAGAGTCCTCCTGAAAATCAGGTATCGCTTGCCACCAGCAGAAGTATGATATTAACTTTATTCTTTTAGCTCCTTTTCTCTGTTCTGGAAAGCATCTTCCCTAAAAAATAGATATGTCAAGGGGGCATGAATCATGCTCACCCTGCTGTGACTAATCAGCAGGACTAGTTGCCTCAATGAATGCCTGAAGGACTTGGTAAACATCTGTCCGAAGCCCTTATGTGACTACTGGAGCATTCACTGACAGCACTGAACTACACACAATGGCAGTCAAAGAGGAGTTTCACCACATTCATGTTCAGCAAGTGGATCTCCCTCTATTTGTAGTAACTGTATGAGGACACTGAAAAGAGGGCACTGTTTTAGCAACATTTAGAAATATACACACCAGTTTTGTGTTTATTCTCAAAGCATGACTCTGCTACAGACTAGATTACCTCATGAGCAATCAACCTGGGGGGGCACAGATTTGTAATACAAAAAAAGATAAAAGTCTCTGTCAGTAATTCTAAATGAGTTTTCAGAAATATAAGGGCCAGGTATTAAAAAGTGGGTGGTCCTTCATTTGTGTGGTTCAGGTCCCCATGTCAATAACCATGAGATGATGGATATTCAAAGCACCCGTCCTCGAATCCTTTCAGTGTTTGCAGGGGCAACCTTTGGAGCCGCCTATTACCTGCAGGGTGCAGTTAGAGAGCAACGTACTACCAAAGAATGCAGCCAAGGGTTGGGAGATAAGGTTTATTTCCCTTTTTTTCCGATGAACTCAGCATTTAGGTGACCTTGAGCCAACCACAAGAGTGGACACAGATTTAAAATATAGCCGTCCATATGGGAAATTTCGGGGGCCCCTTAAAAGTTTTAGGTAAGAACATGTAGGTACTCACAGACTGCTGTGTTCAGCACCCGGCATTTGACTGAGTGCTACCAGTGACTCTTATGGTGCATTTGAAACACATATTTTCATTCATTGGTCTCATGACACTGATAAGCATGTATAATACTATCGATCTGTCTTTGACCAATTACTCCATTTTTTACCACTGACTCCATTTTTGTGCTTAGCTTCAGGTGCCGTCACATCGGTGGCGCAGGGTTTTTCCACACCGAGCTAGTTTTCCACATAGAATGTGGTTGCGCTTTTCTCACCAGCACCGAGTTACACTGTGCAGGAACATAACATGGGGGATGTTGAAGGTAGACGTGATAAGAGAGTTTTAGCCTGGCAATGTTTGCATCAGGGAAAAGTACTGCTCCTCTGTCCCTCGGAATGCTCACTGGGAAAGGCCCATTCCTTTGTGTGTTATCAACACAGACCAAGTACAGCCAGCACTTGAATTTCACAATTGAAAATGTGTTGTCTGTAATGGCAGTGTGCTACCATACCATGCATAGTCCACTCTATGATACTCCACTCTACTCTGCACCACTCCACACCACTGCACTCTACTCTGCACCACTACACTTCACACCACTCCACGCTACTGCACTCTGCACCACTTCACTCTACAACACTGCACTCTATTCCACTTCATGCTGTGCCTCTCTACTCTACCCTGTACCACTCTACTGTATTCCAATGCACTCTTTGCCACTGTACTCTACACTGCTGCACTCTACATAACTGCAGTCTATAGCACTGCACTCTATGCCACTTCACTCTACTCTGCATCACTGTGCTCTTTGCCACTCTATTCGACTGTACACCACTGCACTCTGACACCTTACTCTGCAACACTGCACTCTCCGCCACCGAACTCTACATAACTCTACTCTGCACTACTCCACTCTATGCAACTGCACTCTGTGCCACTGCACTCTGTGGCACTATACTCTATGCTGCACCACTCAATTCTACTCTACTCTGCATCACTCTAAACCACTGCCCTCTATGCCACTCGACTCTACTCTACACTCTACAGCACTCAACTCTACTCTGCAGCACTGTCCTCTGCATCACTTAACTCTATGCCACTCCACTCTGCACCACTCTACACCAGTCTACTCTATGCCACTGCAGTCTATGCCACTCTTTTCTGCGCCACTCTACTCTGCGCCACTCCACTATGTGCCCCTCCACTCTGCACCACTGCACTCTACTATCCACCACTCTAATCCACACCACTTCTACCACGCTGCACTGTATGCCATTGAATTCAGTGCCACTGCACTAAATGACACTGCACCTGATGCTACTATACTCTGCAACACTCTACACCAATGCAAACTACACTAGTCAACTCTACTCTGTGCCACTCCCATGTATTCCACTCTGCAACTCCACACTATGCCACTCCAATCAATACACAACATTCTGCCTCTCCACTCTACAACACTCTATTCCACTCTTCGCTATTCCACGCTATGGCATTCCATGAAACTCATCTCTATGTCACTAACTTTTAGCCATGCTGAACAGCAGTCACGCTGGTGTACAACATGGCAAAACACATTGGCAAAGCCAGTTGCTCTTGCATATGTGAGACCTATTGACTTTGCCAGTGCTTGTAGTTTCTTATGTTAAAGTGAATCAGATGATTGGACAAGTGGTCAGGCAGAAACAAACCTAATCATATACTGCAGCAGGCGCAATTAGATTTCACATTACAATACAGTGATTAGCAAACAGCAGAGACTGCAGGTGGGGGAATCAATGAGTAAAAGACAAAGCCAGCATGTGGCCCTCTTAGCAACTCACACCATCCCTCACATATACATAACAGCACCGTTTCACGAGATGGTCGTGCTTAACCCGACACAAAGGAAATCAATTGTATCTGGACATAAGAATGTCTGGTTCCTTTCAGAGGAAGGACTTATTTACTCTGACTGTGGTTAAGCTGTACAATAGATTGCCAATGCAGAAATCCTTAGCAATTCTCTTAACTGCATTAGCAGGCACTTAACTCGGTCACCACTGCATATTACATGAGGCATCACCAGGATTCATTAGTCAAACTCCTCAAAACGCTGTGGCGAGAAAAGCACTAAAAATAGAAATGCCGAGGACTTATATTTTTCCCACGGTATGGCAAAAACAGAAAAAGACAAAATATACTGTGAAGAAAATTTGGGGGTAGCATTTTGCAGAAATTATTTTACAGGCTCAGCCATTTTCTGGAGAGAATGACCTAATAACAAATTTGAATTTATAAAAAACAGAATCACACATTGGAAAAAAATGTGTCAGTGGTATTTTAGATGTACGTTTTTGTATTTCCACACTGCTAGCCATTGCTCACAGAAATCAAAGTGCAGCTAACACGAATACCTTTGAGGTATTTTCAATTAAATTGCGCCTAGAGACAAAGGGGGTCATTCTGACCCATGCCGGCGGCGGAAGCCGCCGGCCTGGCGGGAACCGCCAGAAGACCGTACCGCGGTCAAAAGACCGCGGCGGTCATTCTGACTTTCCCGCTGGGCTGGCGGGCGACCGCCAAAAGGCCACCCGCCCGCCCAGGGGGAAAGCACCAGCAACGAGGATGCCGGCTCCAAATGGAGCCGGCGGAGTTGCTGGTGTGCGACGGGTGCAGTTGCACCGGTCGCGATTTTCAGTGTCTGCCAAGCAGACACTGAAAATCTCAATGGGGCCCTGTTAGGGGGCCCCCGCAGTGCCCATGCCAGTGGCATGGGCACTGCAGGGGCCCCCAGGGGCCCCACGACACCCGTTCCCGCCATCCTGTTTCTGACGGTGAAGGGGGTCGGAATCCCCATGGCGGCGCTGCTTGCAGCGCCGCCGTGGAGGATTCCCTGGGGCAGCGGGAAGCCGGCGGGAAACCGCCGGCTTCCCTTTTCTGACCGCGGCTTTACCACCGCGGTCAGAATGCCCCCGGAAGCACCGCCAGCCTGTTGGCGGTGCTTCCGCGGTCGTTGGCCCTAGCGGTCCATGACCGCCAGGGTCAGAATGACCCCCAAAGGCCGCTGGTGCCTTTTGCAACATTAGTCAAAGCTGCCTGAAGAGTCACCGTCTATAACAGTCAGCAAAAATATAATGGCACTCACTGTAAGGGACTTTGCAGGTGAAGACAGGGGCGTAGCTTCAGGGAGGGTGTTTGGTGTGTTACACCGCCATAATAAATGTAAGTAAAAGAGTTGGGTACAGGTGTTTTCAGTAGGGCAGGGTGAGGTGTCCTGTCAGCTTTCACAAGGAATTTTTATATGCACACAGACAAGAACACGCTCTCTCTCTCAGCTTTGGAAGTCTTCAAAAGTGTTTGTTATTGTTATAAATGGGGTTTCTGGTTGGCTAGGGTATGCACCTCAGCCAGGCAGAACTTACCCACTCTAGTCAGGGCAAGGGAGTTACACGTCCAAGATAACCCCTGCTCACCGCCTTGGTAGCTTGGCACGAGCAGTCAGGCTTAACCTGGAGGCAATGTGTAAAGCGTTTGCACAACACACACAACACATGTGACGCAATATCTCCACCACAAAGGAAACACAACACCAGATTATATGAAAATATACTGTATTGTACACAAGGCAATTAGCAGTTGTCAGAACGTTACACATTAGTTACTCTGCAACCTAGCAGTAGTCACACATAACACACAGGTTACTCAGTATTCTTCAAGATAAGCAGTAGTCAGGAAAACACGTTATTACATCACAGCACTTGTCATAAGAATATCATAAAATGCCCATAGTAGGAACATTAGAAAACATATGGCAAGTTAGAAAAACATATTAGCAAGCATGTCCATAAAAGGAACATTTGCATACACATATGTAAAAACATCAAACGCAGGTAGGTAATATATGAATCAAACAAAAGTCTGTAGAAAGAACTTTGGATTGCAACTATATTGGTCCTTTAAACAATACCTGGTTGGATGAAGGCACCTCCAGTGCCTAGAAGGCGAACAATGGGGCCCCCGGCGCTCCTATGCGCAAAATGGGGGCCTCCCTTATACTCTGGGGTCAGAGGAGGGCGACATGCACCTCCTCTCTTTTATAGACAGGCCCCTCCGGGGACCGTGATTACTGGGGGCCCCCAGGGCCTTAACCGGCCCTCATGAGGGGGGCAAAGCCAGCAAAAACAACTTAGGGCAGGAGGGGGGCACCACTCACCCCCTCCGGTTTAATGACAGGCCCCTCCCGGGATGCGGGATCTCGGGGGGCCCCCCCCGGACCTCCACTGGCTCTTCCACCAAGGGGGGGGCCCACAATAATGCCCGTTTTGCCTAACAGCAGAAAAGGAGCGTCCTGCTCCTAACGCAGAGGCCAGGGGGAAGGGGGCACTCCCCGTGCCTTCCCCTGGTCCTGCCGTGAAGCCACAAGAAGATCGGACCCCTCCTGGGGCCCGAGCAGACACTCGCCTGCACCCGATGCAGTGCGCGAGTGTTCTTCCAGCTTCCCTGGCCGCTGCGGTGATCTTATTTAAAGGGGCACAATGCAGCAAGGAGCCTACGAGCTCCCAAGGCTCCATAAGCGTGCTGCAATCAGCGCTATGGCAGCCGCAACCACGGAGAAGCACCCCTCGTGAAGAAATGGATGCAGGGGTCAGGGGCCACAGCACCCTGCCCCTGGGGAGCAGAATCTTAAGACAAGGTCCTCAGGTGGAGGGCCCAGCTACAGGCCAGCACAAGGGAAAGGCAGCAAGTGGCAAGTCCTTCACAGTGACCAGGCAGGTCACAGGTCAGCACAGCAGCAGCAGTCCATGGCGGTTCCTGGTGAGTCCTTTCAGCCTTTGGTGTCCAGTTCCAAGATGATTCCAAGAGTCTCCAAATTGTGGGGAAAATTCCCCTGTACTTATAGTCAGTTCTTACAGTGTTTTACAATGGTAGGGAGAGGAGGTTCCAGCCAGTTACAACTGTTCTGGCAGTGCCCCCTCTCTCCTTTCAGCACAGGCTCCAAACATCAGTGGGGGGTTAACGACCCTATTGTGTGAGGCCAGGGCACAGTCTTTACAAATGCAGGTGTGCCCGCCTCTCCCTTCTCTCAGCCCAGGAAGACTATTCAGTATGCAGATGCACCTCTGTGACACCTCCACCCTCCCTGTGTACAGGCTGTCTGAAAAGTATGCACAAAGCCCCAACTGTCACTCTGCCCAGACGTGGATTAGAGTCAAGCTGCAAAACACCAGAGTCATAAGCACAGATAAATGTGCACTTTCTAGAAGTGGCATTTCTGTGATAGTAATAACAAATACACCCACACCAGTAAGCAGCATTTATTATCACCATCACAACCATACCAAACACGCCTACGCTACCCCTCATAAATCAGACAATACCCCTTACACATAAGGCAGGGCATTTCTAATGCAAATCCTATGAGAAGGCAGCACTCACAGCAGTGAGACACCAGTTAGGCTGTTTGTCACTACCAGGACAGGCCATGCAATATGGCACATGTCCTGCCTTTCTACATACATGGCACCCTGCCCATAAGGCTGGCTAGGGCGTACCTTAGGGGTGACTTACATGTAGTAAAAGGGGAGTTCTGGGCCTGGCAAGTAAGTTTAGATGCCAGGTCCCTGTGGCAGAAAACTGTGCACACAGGCCCTGCGCTAGCAGGCCTGAGACAGGTTTAAAAGTCTACTTCAGTGGGTGGCGCAAGCAGCGCTGCAGGCCCACTAGTAGTATTTAATTTACAGTCCCTGGGTATAGAGATACCACTGTACAAGGGACTTATAGGTAAATTAAATATGCCAACTAGGTATAAGCCAATCATACCAACTTTAGATGGGAGAGCACCTGCACTTTAGCATTGGTCAGCAGTGATAAAGTGCTCAGAGTCCGAGCGCCAACAGCGAGAGGTCAGAAAAACCAGGAGGAAGGAGGCAAAAAGACTGGGGATGACCCTGCGTAAGGCAAAAAGTCCAACAGTTATATTACAAAATATTGGGCCAGATTACAACTTTGGCGGAGGGTGTTAATCCGTCCCAAATGTGACAGATATTCCACCCACCGTATTACGAGTTCCATAGGATATAATGGACTAGTAATACGGCGGGTGGTATATCAGTCACATTTGGGATGGATTAACACACTCCGCCAAAGTTGTAATCAGGCCCATTGTGTTTTATCTAACTTAGTACCCCTATCAATCCGTATTCCTCTCCCTTTCCACTGCCTCTTTAGCCCCACTCTAACCCTGCTTGTCCTATAATGTATTTTGACATTGTATGCCAGCGTGATTGTTGGAAAATCTGAAGCTCACACCCCCTGATCTTACTGACCCCATTCTCGCAGCGTTTACAACTGAATTATCACATAATTGTAGATGTAGCCAGAAGTACTGTCCTGAGATTTATCACCACTCCTCGTGTATTTTATTAAATCCATTTTAATATACGTTCTCAAAAAGTACATCTACGAAGAAAAAAGAAGAGCCCCAAAACTTAATAAATAAATGCCAAGTCTACACAGTAAATAATTACTGTACACATTTAACTAACAAAAACAGGGACTGTATTACAGAAATGCCTCTGGGGGACAATTTGTGAGTGTGCTTGCAAAATGCCGCTCAGGGCACTTTGTTATTACACAAGGGCTGCAGTTGATATTTTCACCCCTTCTATAATACGGATTGTGTTGATGCACAATTGTGCCAGCACAATCACGAGGAACATTCCCTTATTTACATCGGGGCACAGCTCAGCACACAGTCGTGGAGCACTTTATGGTGGTCCTATGGGCTGTTACAGGTCAGGTGCATGTTCACACATGCACAGTAAACAGCCCACTCACTGTTTCTAGTGCACTATAACGATCTGCATACAGCGCACCCAGGAAAGGGTGTGCCGGGGTGAAGAGAGCACCCTATACATAATAGAGCTCCAGTTGCTTTAAAGAGTCTATAGCTTGAAAGGAGGCAGATGGTTTACTGTTGTGGGACACCAGCTAAGGAATGCACATCCTGTTTGAGACATATTGTTTTATTAAGAGTACCCCATAAACAGCTACACCTCACCTGTTGAATAGCCTAAAAGAGGAGAACCAACTTGCTTTCATAATAAATATCTTAAAATTTACTTATCTTAATTCCTCGTGCCCCCACACATCCAAACCAGAATTACTTTGAGGACACCTAGGGCCTTATTACAAATTTAGTCTTTGGACTGTAACTCTTGTGTTGATGGTTGGACCGCCGCACTCCGGGAGGTCTGTCTGCCCAATTACCCTGGCTGGTGCACCCACCAGGGGACCACCACCCCCGCCGGGAACATGGTTCCTGAAATGGTGACAGCGGTCTGAGTTGTACTCAGCCAGGGAGGTGCTGAACTCAGCGCTGTCTGGCTGATTACAAGTCCCCTCACTGCCAGCCTTTCCATGCAGTTTCACTGGCATGGAAAGGCTGGTGGTGAGGGTGTGCTTGGGGCCACAGGGGGCCCCCTGCACTGCCCAATGGCATGGGAAGTGCAGGGCACCCCGTGCCCATTACCCTCGGAATGCGCACTCTCTGCTTTGCAGAGAGTGCGCATTCCAAGGATGCTGGTTGGCCCCCTCTGTGCTATGAGATAGCACTCAGCTCCCTTCAGGGAGCCAAGTGTTATCTCGTAGCACTGTTCCTGCCGGTCTGACTGGTGGGAACACTCTATTACAATACTGACCAGTGGGAACATTGTAATAGGGCAGGGGGATGCCACCACCATGGCGGTGGTGTCCTCCCCCCGCGTTGGGACTGCCAAAACTCATAATGAGGCTACTAGTTTTCAGGGATTCACCACTTAAATTTCTTATCTCCCTACACAACCTCTGTTCTTTCCTTCCTTCCTCCATTGATCCATCTATTGATCCCTACATCCATCTATCTTTCAACCAATACCTAATCCAGAAAACCCAGAACATCAAAACAAAAAATGACATCTGTCCTCTAGAGAACAAAACAGTTTTCTATTAGACTTTGGAGACAAGGGTTACCGTCATTCAAATTTTATGTTACGTTTAAAACTTCTTTCATTTGAAAAGATTCTGTGACCTGCTCTGTACAAACTCCATGAGTCATATTACTGCATACCTACCTAACTAACCCTTTCATTGTTAAGAATCAGCAGTATCTCCAGTCAGTTGCAGTCAGGGCTTACCTTGGCAGTGTTGTAAATTAACTGCCATGGTATTACAGCTTTGTCGTCTCATCTCTGAGCATTTCTCCTTTATCCAAGTTTAGTATCAAGTGCCTCAAGCTCACCTTTTATATCTTTCATTGTCTAGATAAGTATCTGAGTACTGGGTGTGCACTGTGCAAAATCATTCCTAACAGACTCACTAGCAATACTCTACCCAAGTGGATAAGCTGGTAGCCAGTCCTCATCCTCCATCACGTCACCACAGCTATTCAATAAGTACCTGCTATTAAAAATGTCTCACCCACAAAATTAAGCGTTTCAAAACATCTCACTTTAAAATGATTCGCAAAGTGATTTGCCTCAAAATAATTCATTTTGAGCAGAGTTCAAACACAATATCAGCACTGCTGCTCCTATTTTATAATTTGACAAACAATTTCTTATTTTATTATTTGACACTATACAATCTGAAATTATTGTATTAAACTGTCATTATATGGTCAAATTTTTCTTCATATTTAGACTTCCTCATCCTCACTATTAGCGATGTTTGGATGACCAAAGGCCAGTCACTTTTTTTACTATGACAGAACTTCAGAACTATATTTTCTCGGACGTATTAATAACACAACATGAGCCATGTTGTTACTTTAAACTGAATTCAAATTAAGCAAAATATTTAGTTATGCTTCTAAGGATGCCCTTAATAACTAAAAAAAACTTATCAGATGCTTTTTTTTGGTATTTCCTTTTTTTCTAATAAATCACTCCTGCTCTATCTTTACATTTAGTATTGAACTCTTTTCAAGAAAGCAAAATATGTTAGCAAAATCCAAATCAAGCAAAGAATCTACAGCCACATGTATAAAGCATTTTCCCAGTTGCAAATGGGTCGATTTGCAGACTCGGCCCGTTTGCGACTAGAAAAATGCTTTTTGGGATGTACAAAGCACAAGTTGGGATTTGGTAACTTGTTACTGAATCGCAATTTGGGATTTGCGATTCGGTATTTGGAAGGGGTGTGTTGAGGGCATCCCTTCCTAATATTGAATCACAGTGGTATGTGTGAATGTTCGCATTTTACCACCAATTTAAAATTGTTTGAATCATGTTCTCAAATGGGCGTTGGTCCCCAAGAGACCCTTTTCCCTTTCTGAATGTTTCTAAAAGCATTTTTTAAGAGCAGGCAGTGGTCCGAGGGACACTGCCTGCTTTAAAAAAAAAAAAATTAAACTTTTCATTTTCTTTTTTAAACGCAGTCAGTTTTCCTTTAAAGAAGGCGGGCTGTATTTAAAAAAAAAGATTGCTTTGTTTAAAAGCAATCACAGACATGGTGGTCTGCTGAAACCAGCAAACCACCATTCCTGTGCTTTTTGCGATTTCCAATGGGTTGCAAAGTGAGACCAACATCATTAATATTCCTGAGGTAGGTTTATTTGCGACCCACTGTGAATCGCAAATGAAACTCAAAAGAGTTTCATGCATTTGAATTAGCGATTCCCTAACTGCGATTTGCAGGACATCGCAATTAGGAAATCATTAATTCAGACCTTGGTACATGTGGCCCCTAATCTTAATGAACTGCAAACGTGAGTCGTTTTAAGGAACTTCGGAAAGGGATGATCGTTATTAAGGAAATAGAAGTTAAAGACATACTTTCCTTTATATAGAGCATTTTCCTGAGATTCCATGTTTTTTCTGCACGCAGTAACAGTGGATATTCCAGCAGAATTTGACTGTAACCACACTGCCTACGTATGACCTGGTAATAAGACATAGGTGAACAAAACAAGGTCTACCTTGACATTCTGTTTATGTACGTACTCTTAATGGAAACAGTTGTAGACATTTCAGGTTAATGTAGCCATCAAAATGCATGGCATAGTTTCCAATAGTACCAGTTCCTTCTTTACCGGTATCAATATGTTCCTGCAGAATGCTAAATGATTCACAGGAATTTAGTGGCAAGCTGTGGTGTGAAGAACAATGATCTAGAGAGACTATGACAGACATCTAGCCGTAACAGAGGATGTGTTCGTTCAAAAAAATAGTTTGCTGGGATGTGAGTTAATGGCACCTCTGCATCAGATAAGGGTATGATTCTAATAGGTAAGTGTGTCAAGCGGAATGTAGGCAAAATTATAAATTTCAGTGATCCACTTTTTTCGAGATATATATATATCAGGATCTTGAAAATTCTTGCATTTGTGCATGAATTGAAGGAATACTATCAAAAGAAGTAACAGTAAGATGTGAATGACAGTGGGGAGAAAATGTAAAGCCAAGAAGAATACATTTCTTTTGGACTGTATAAAAGTGGAAGACATCTAACAGAACATAGAAATTACACTCTAAAATTTAGTCAGACAGGATGGTTCAAAAATACCTCTCTAAAATGAAAACAGATCGCCTTGTATGTCAATTTAGTTTGCTGCAAAGAAAAACCAACTACATTTTTTTCAGTGCACAACAAGAATTTGTTAATAACCACATAACCTCTGATAAGACTCAGCAAATGCAGATAATCTTTTTTTGCATTGCTATTCCTTGGTGACAACTCAGTAGGGGCCAGATGTACGCACCTTTAGAATCACGATTCCCAAATAGCAATTTTTTTTCCAAATTGCTGTTTGGTAATCAGTATTCTAAATGTATGAAATGTTATTTCTTAATTTGCAATTCCTAGTGGGTTGCAAATCGACATACCTTTTGAATATTAATGAAGTAGGATTCAATTTGCAACCCATTAGGAAATGCAGCCATCACAGGGATGGTGGCCTGATGAGGTCAGACCACCATGTCTGAGACTGCTTTCTAAAAAAAAAAAAAAAAAAAAAAAGACCAGGATGTGATTAAAAAGAAACAAAAAAGAAACTTTGAAGTTACAGTTTTTAAAAGTAGGCAGTACTGCCTGCCCTTAAAAATATGTTTTCAACATTCTCAAAGGTGAAGCGGCCCCTAGGGGGCCCCTTCCCATCTGCAAAAGGGTTACAGTCAATTTTGAAATGGTGGTAACGTGTTACTGTTTTCAGATAGGAATTCGGTTGCAAAACAGTAATACATACCATACCGATTCGGTATTTGAAAGAGATGCCCATAACATGCCCCTTCCAAATACATAACCACAAATGCAAATTATGATTCGGTAACAAGTAACTGAATCATATTTGAAAAACCATTTTTCTGGTCGTAAACTGCCTGATTCCGTAAATCGAGCCATTTACGACCAGAAAAATGCTTTGTACATCTGGCCCCACGTACCTAATATAAGTGACTGAATAAAGCATCACATGGCCAAACTCGGTTTAATAGGCTTTTCTTTTGAATTGACAAAATAATCACAAAGCTGTAAAAGCTATATCTCCATGAAACCTGTAAGCTTTGTTATTCATTGTCTTAGCTCACTTCACAGATGCAAGGTCCAGTTTGAAGGACCAGCAGTGAAGTGTTGGGTCTGGGTTACTCTGAAGTGTCAATAATAAAAATGAGTTAGAAAAGTCCACAGTCTATTTTCATTCACTGCCAAGATGCTTCTATTGTCATGAGAACCGTGAACAAATTAGGTATAGTTGAAAGGATTTTAGGGCAAGTGTAAGCTTCAAGTAAGAATGCATATGATAAACTGAATGCCAAATACCAAAGTTCCTAAGTACTTTCACAAGTACTGAAGTCACAAGTGGTAAAGTTTAGAATCCATCAAAATTTAAAAACATAAGTGTTCCAGGATTAATTTCGAGAGAAGGGTGAGACCCACTCTCTGATTTCTGAAAGCTGCAGACAGCCTTTCCCTAAAATTCTGGTGTAACATGTTTGAAGATGAGGGTTACAATAATTTCTTGAGCAAGGCGGGGCAAACGTAATAACCAGAGAAATCAATACACTGATAAAAGGATACCTTGGATATGCAGTAATATGTTGCTGCTGTTTTAGGATGACATATAATTCAATGCCTAGTAGTGGTTCAGCCTCCCAATTTCTACTCTGAAACGAGCAAATGGGTTTACTTTGAATCTGGTGCACCATCTGCACTCCCAGTTTGCCAACTGCAAATAGACTGAAGTCTAGATTGCACTTACTAAACTCTGTGAAAACGACTTGTTTTGTTTCACCTCAGATTGTCTCTAAGTGGATGGAAAATTCTAGACTGACAGCCATTTCTAGTTTATGGAATACTACATCTATGAACATTCAAAGCGAAAATATATCCTGGTTTGCTTGGATACAACAAGGGACTTATATTATAGGTTAGCAGGATTGTTGTGTATGTATGTACACTATATCATGCTCTGGTTAGGGAAACTAACTATAACTCGCTCCCAGGCACTGCTACTGAACTGCTTTATGACATAATATTGACATCATTAATAACATCACATCACATCATTGATGATATCACTCATGATATCTGAAATAATATAGTTGATAATGTCACTAATACATCATCAATGACAGTGGTGTTGACATTAGACTGTGAAGCGTAAATAAAGACCATATTCAGGAAGGGATTGACTGTCTGTGGAGGAACGGACGCAGAGCTTGGCCAACAGCCTGATCTGACATCCAGCTGGTGCTGCATATGGCTAAAGGCTGTATGCAGTGGGGAGTGGCTGCCTCTATATTGGTGCAGGGCCAGATTCCAGCCTGTGGTTAACCACGGTGTGCAGGACTGAAGGCTGTGTGTGAGGTGACTTGGCAGCTCATGAATATTTTGATGCATATCCTTTCTTGAAAGCCAGGTCCTGGTGCTAACTCATGCTGGGCAGAATGTGTTCTAGGGCTGTTGGGATATTGACTACCAACCAAGGTGGACATAGTCTGGTCCAGCTCATTTAGTATTTAACACCCCAGCAGCCCCTTCTCTTTGCAATCAAACAGCATGGATATCACAGCTATCCTTGGCACATAACCGTAAAGTAGATGGCAGGGTAGATAACAAAGACAAAACTTCCTGTTCATTCATTTTTGGTGCACCCCCAAGCAGTGACCACCTTTGATACCGCTGTCAGTGTTTGTGTTCTCTAAACAGTGGCTTTGTGAAAGGTAGTGGTCAGAAAACTGGGCTTGAGCAGGCCTCTGATTGATAGAGAGAGACAGTGAGAGAGAGGGAGAGAGAGAGACTGTGCGTGTATGTGTGTGACTGTGTGTGTGCCCACCAAAAGCAGCATTGATCCTGCAATCGCAGATCACTTTTAATGGATGAAGGTTTATTTTGAAGATGGATTCTACATTCAGCAAACAGTCCCTTGCAAATGCTGAAAATAATGTCCCTTATGCATGACAATAGAAGCACTCCCTTAGAAGTGGGAAGGTACAACAAGCAGTTAATAGCATGACGTAGGAAAAGTGTACTCCTTTCCATAATGAGATTAACCCCAAAGAATGGCCAGAGGGAACTGACTGAGAGCACACATCATATTTCGTAAATAATATTTTTTTCAGACAGCTAAAGCTGTCAATTTAAAAAAATCCAAATAAAAAATAAATCATTGGGTTACCTATGCTGTTGAAGTACTGATTGTCAGTGAACTGCTTTCTGTGGTTGAGTGAAAAAAAACATAATTAAGGTCTAGTTTGGGGGTGGTGAGTAATATTTCGCACTATCCTGAGTTGTTCTTCCTGTTCAAAGACTATTAACTGCTATAGAATTACCCCACTTAAATGTCATCCAATAATAGCCTCAGCATTGGTATTATATATGAATCCCAAAATAATACAAATATGATAAAAAGATGCATGTCTTTAGAGTAGAGAATAAAGCATGTTGATTTAAAAAAACAGGGTTCTCTTTCTCTCTCTCTCTCTCCCTGTCACACACACACACAGACACACACACACACATGCACAGTAAAATACAGTTTTTGCTATTCATTCTCGAGCAGTACTATTAGCAATGTTGCTAATGTTCCAAAAACCAAGGATTTCTGTTTCCACAAACGGATAATTTTATGGATGGATTACAAAAATGTGCTATTACAGCAATAAAAAAGATTAATCAGAGTAGAAACAACAGCCTAGCAAATGTTTTTGTAGACCTTGTTCCATCAAGCAAGATAATATGCATTAAATGTGCTGACCGATCATTGTTTCGTAAGTAGGATGAGGCATAAAAAATACAATGACAAATATTACACATTCTCAAATAAATGTTGATTACAAATATAAATGTCCATTAGCACACAATGACAATATAGTATTTTCAGAACATGCCTTTCTTAGAACTTTTTCAGTTTTTTGAGAGTTTTGTGCCCCAGTTATACTTTTGAAAAAAAAATGTTTGTAACTGTGTTGAGATTACATTCTTCTGGGAATGTCCATTATGGCATCCTACCATTACAATGCACAGGAGAAAACATCTGAATGATGATATCTCATTGCACATTAACTTTATTCAGACACGAAATCAAAGAAATATAGTTTGCCAAAAGTTGGGTGGAAAGGTGTGTTTCAAGGTCTGGATTAGATATAGGGCCTCATTACGAGGCTGGCCACCCGACCACCTTATTATGACCTTGGCAGATACGGTCAAACCGCCGGCACCACCAGGCTGCAGCCAGCCTGCACCCTGGCGGTCTTGGGTTGCTCTGGTCTTGGAGTTTGAGCTGGACTGTTCTTTTTGCAGCAAGGTCAAGACTGATTTGCCTACGGCTGTGTCCAAACTGAGGCAACATGGTGGGCAAAAGAATGATGGGTTGCAATGCTGCCCTGAGCAGTTGCTAGCAGTCAGACAGATAGCACCTTTTGTGTGTTAGAGTGAGGCTGGTGTTAGGATAAGTGTTAGGAACAAGTCAGGGTTATTCAATATTTAGGGTCAGAGTTAAAAATTAGGTGTAGAATAATGATTAAAGTGAAGATATAGGTGGTCATTCTGACCTCGGCGGTAAAAGGCGCCTACCGCCGGTCAGAAATCCTCCATAATTCCGCCGCGGTCGCGGTAACCCGCCACGGTCATTCTGACCCGCAGCAGGCAAACCTCCGAAAATCCGACAGCCACAACAGACCGCCAGACCAGCGGTCGGCGGAAAAGTGGAGGTGACCAAACCTCCACCGTCACGCCAACAGAAATACGCCCATGCCATTACAAATACGCCCATGCCATTACAACCCACGAATCCACGCGGCGGTCTTTCAAACGCGGTTTTCCATTGGCGGTACACACCGCCGCGGTCAGAATACACACAAACTAACAAAACTCAGCCACATTGGCCGATTTGAATTCCACACACCTGATACACATACACACACCACTCCCACACACACAATACAATATAAAACACACACCCACATCACCCACAAACCCCTTCGACCAAAATCCGAAAAGAAGCACTGAGAGACACATCAGCGATCACAGAATACCATCACACAGAGGCACACTACACCATCACCCACACAATATCCACACACAAAACAACACACACCACCACACTCAACACACTTAACTACACATACTCCACCCCACCCATCATACACACCACTCCATGGCACCCCAAAGACACCCCCGCTTCTCAGACGAAGAACTCAGGGTCATGGTGGAGGAAATCGTTCGGGTAGAGCCCCAGCTCTTCGGCACACAGATCCAATACACCAGCATTGCCCGGAGGACGGAGCTATGGCAGAGGATTGTCGACAGGGTCAACGCTGTGGGACAGCACCCCAGAAATCGGGAAGACATCAGGAAGCGATGGAACGACCTACGGGGGAAGGTGCGTTCCATGGTATCCAGGCACAACATCGCCGTGCAGAAGACTGGCGGAGGACCCCCACCACAACCCCCACAATTTACAACATGGGAGGAGGAAGTCTTGAACATCCTGCATCCTGACGGCCTCGCAGGAGTCGGTGGAGGAATGGATTCTGGTAAGTTGAAGCTTCACTACTGCTTCCCCCCCACCTGCATGCCAAATCATACCCCAACCCTCACCCCCATCCTCGAACCCCACCCTCACCCCCACCCCCATCCTCACCCCCACCCTCACCCCCACCACCATCCTCACCCCCACCACCATCCTCACCCCCACCCCCAGCACACCTATTCCCTGCCAATGTCTCACCATCACAACCCACACATCCCAAAACCTAGGCCTGCATGCGTCCACTAAGCATGGACACCCATCACCAAAGCATGCCCAATGCATATACACATCCCCCCCACAAGCCACCCTCACCAAAGCCCCCACACACGAATGCCAGCACTTGGGGACACGGGAACCCACAGATACACCCATATGCCACACATTGAAACTATAACCATACCTCTATACCCCTGCAGGACCCGACCGTCAACACACCGCCACGGAGGGCCCAGAATTCTCCACACCCCCCACCCAAGAGGCCGTCAGCGATGACAGCAGCTCTGTCGACCTGGACACTGATGACCAGCCCGGACCATCGGGGACCTCTGGACAGTTGGTTCCCCTCACACAGGCACAGGCCACTACAGACCCAAACCCCTCTGGGAACACCAGCACAGCTCCCACCCAGCGGGCCCATGCCTCTGTCTCCAGGGCGCGTCAATCTGCGGTGTGTCTACCACTACAGGGCACCCAGGATAACCCACCACCCCAACAACAACAGGGACCTGGGGGCAGTGGTAGTGGGCACACCGGCCAGGGGGCAGAGGCCCAGGGAAACAGGGCAACTCGGAGGGCAGCTGTGCGACAGGGTGGGGACGGGCCCAGGGAACCCACTCTCCACGAGGCCCTCACCACCATCATGGGAGCATACAACCGCTCCCAGGAGACGATGGCGACGGTACTGGCCCGGTTCCAGGAGATCCAGGTACTGCAGGAGGAACACTATCGGGGGTACAGGGAGGACATCAGAGCCCTCACCTCCACCCTGGTTACCATGGTAGGGCTGTTGCAGGACCTCATCAACACCAGGACGGACACTCAACAACAACAAAGGGCCCCTGCCACTAGCCTGGACCAAGAACAGCCAACCACCTCCGCCGGCGCTAGTGGACAGGAGGCCCCCGCACAACAGCAGCCCACCAGACCCCCACCTCCTGCAGGAGAAGAACCACCCCGCAAGAGGGCCCTGAGATCTCGCAAGAAGACAGAGTAGGATGTCAAGACCCCCGCCAGCAAAGGATACCACCTGATGTCATCCCACTGTCCCACATTGTCACCCTGTCCATCCTTGAACTGCCCATGCTCCATCTCTCCACAGGCCTCTGGACAATGCACCTGTGTGACTGTTACTCTGGACTCTGCCATGGACATTCCTTCACCATAGCCCCCACCCACTTGAAACCACCCATCCCATTTTGAGCACTGAAATAAACACCTATTTTGCACAAAACTATGTGGAGTCTGGCTGTGATTTCAAAATATTGTAATTGACATGACAGTGCAAATATGTCCTTGTACATAGTGAAGTCAACAAACAGCTGCCACAAAGCTGTAGTCCATGGGGAAACGAAGCACAGGACTCGTAGTGGGGACCCCAGATCTGAAATAGGGAGGGAAAAGCCACAACTCAGTCATCATACACTGGGGCAAATAGACAGGCAGCAGAGATGCAGGACAGTAGTTCACATTTACTAAATTATGTTTGAATTGTTACCTGTGTCCTATTGGAAGTACTGTTCAATGATTCTGTCCCTGTTGTCTGTTTCAGCCCCGTCGTCTTCCTCCTCGTCACTCTCCACAGGTTCCACAGCTGCCACAACACCACCGTCTCGACCATCCTCCTGCAGGAAAGGCACCTGGCGGCGCAAAGCCAGGTTGTGAAGCATGCAGCAGGCCACGATGATGTGACACACCTTCTTAGGTGAGTACATTAGGGATCCACCTGTCATATGCAGGCACCGAAACCTGGCCTTTAGGAGGCCGAAGGTGCGTTCGATCACCCTCCTGGTACGCCCATGGGCCTCATTGTACCGTTCCTCTGCCCTGGTCCGGGGATTCCTTACTGGGGTCAGTAGCCACGACAGGTTGGGGTACCCAGAGTCCCCCAATAGCCATACACGGTGTCTCTCTAGCTGTTCCATCACGTAAGGGATGCTGCTATTCCTTAGGATGTAGGCGTCATGCACTGACCCTGGGAATTTGGCATTTACATGCGAGATGTACTGGTCAGCCAAACACACCACCTGGATGTTCATGGAATGGTAACTTTTTCTGTTCCTGTACACCTGCTCCCTGTCTCTTGGGGGAACCAAAGCCACATGGGTCCCATCAATGGCACCAATGACGTTGGGAATATGTCCAAGGGCATAGAAATCACACTTCACTGCAGCCAATTCGCCCACCTCAGGGAAAAGGATGTAGCTCCTCATGTATTTCATCAGGGCCGACAACACTCTGGATAACACCTTCGAAAACATGGGCTGAGACATCCCAGAAGCAATTCCCACTGTTGTCTGAAATTACCCACTTGCCAAGAAGTGGAGTACTGACAGGACCTGCACCAGAGGGGGAATCCCTGTGGGTTGGCGGATGGGGGACATCAGGTCGGGCTCCAGCTGGGCACACAGTTCATGTATAGTGGCACGGTCAAGCTGGTAGGTCAGGATAATGTGGCGTGCTTCCATTGTTGACAGGTCCACCAGCGGCCTGTACACGGGAGGATTCATCCGTCTCCTCGCCAAACCCAGCGGACGGTGCCTAGGAAGGACAACATGGAGCACACAGTCAAGCAACCCACAGGTACGTACTCACAGCTTGCACAGTAAACGATTCTCTATGCAGTGAATGGCGTGTCTGAGTGGCTATGCAAGGCCTAGGCCTGTGTGACGCAGTTGAAATTGAGCCATGTGGATCCTCGAAATGGCGGCTGCCTGACCTGTGAAGTGTGACAATGGGATGTGAGGTCAATGCGCTGGCGTGGCACACCGCGGCGGTCGGCGGTCGAAGACCGCGGCGCAAAGCCGCATTGGTTAACATTGAAGCCTATGGGTTTCAGGAGCCAATGGCGAAGGGCGCCGGCGGTGGCGGTACGCACCGCCGCGGTACGCACCGCCGCGGACGTGACCGCCATTTTCTATCTACTTATTCACTTGCGACTTGAACTTTCACAGGAGAGGACCTATACTGCAAGTGTTGCTGTGACCTCGGTCTGGAAGGGACAATGGCTGCTGCGCCTGGGGAAAGGACCCCTGCCTTCACCGGAGAAGAGTTGGAGAAACTTGTGGATGGGGTCCTCCCCCAGTATGCGCTACTCTACGGTCCTCCAGACCAACAAGTGAGTTTAATTCAATATGGATTTGGGGCCACTGGCTGGCTTGGGGGCCTGGCGGGGGGCCTGGCGGGGATGGGGGGCATGTTGGGCCTGGCGGGGGGCATGGCGGGGGGCCTGGCGGGGATGGGGGGCATGTTGGGCCTGGCGGGGGGCATGGCGGGGGGCCTGGCGGGGATGGGGGGCATGTTGGGCCTGGCGGGGGGCCTGGCGGGGGGCCTGGCGGGGATGGGGGGCATGTTGGGCCTGGCGGGGGGCATGGCGGGGGGCCTGGCGGGGATGGGGGGCATGTTGGGCCTGGCGGGGGGCCTGGTGGGGGGCCTGGCGGGGATGGGGGGCATGTTGGGCCTGGCGGGGGCCTGGCGGGGGGCCTGGCGGGGATGGGGGGCATGTTGGGCCTGGCGGGGGGCCTGGCGGGGGGCCTGGCGGGGATGGGGGGCATGTTGGGCCTGGCGGGGGGCATGGCGGGGGGCCTGGCGGGGATGGGGGGCATGTTGGGCCTGGCGGGGGGCCTGGCGGGGGGCCTGGCGGGGATGGGGGGCATGTTGGGCCTGGCGGGGGGCCTGGCGGGGGGCCTGGCGGGGATGGGGGGCGTTGGGCCACTGGCAACGAAAATGCAGACAAACTTGAACGTGGTATTTCTCCCTCCCTGTACGTGTCACATAGGTCCGCGCCCATGAGAAGATCGGGATTTGGCGTGCCATCGCCAAGGAAGTCCGGACCCTGGGGGTCCACCATCGACGGGGCACCCACTGCCGCAAGAGGTGGGAGGACATCCGCCGCGGGACCAAGAAGACCGCCGAGTCTCTGCTGGGGATGGCCTCCCAACGTAGGTGGGGTGCCTGCCGTCAACTGACCCCCCTGATGTTCCGGATCCTGGCGGTGGCCTACCCTGATTTGGATGGGCGCGTGAGGGCAGCACAGCAGACACAAGGGGGTGAGTACAAGCATTATCTACTCTGTTGTCGCGCAGTGGAGGTGTCTGGGTGGGGAAGGAGGGCTGTGGGTCCCCCTAGGCCAGGGCGATATCTGTAGGCTGGGCACCCCCGTAAGCCCCTGTGTCCCCAGCCACCACCCTCAGTAGTGTGCCAGTACAGCCATCCCTGGGCCGTGTCATCCATGGGTGCAGTTGTCAACTCTAGGCGTGTAGGGCATGTTCCACGGAATGCGTAGGGGACCCCAAGTGCGCAACTTAGTGCAGGGGGCATCTGTGTCTGTCATGTCCGCTAACTGTACCGGTGATCCATGTACTCAAAATCTCTTTATTTCTCTCTCCCCCCCCCCTTTTTGTTTGTCTTTCTGTGCTTGTGTGGATCAGCATCATCAGGCGGAGGAGAATTGGCATCGGGGCAGGAGGGAGCTGCATCTCACATGGCCCAGGAGGGCCATGCCACAGAGTCTGACTGGACCAGTGAGACGGAGGGCGAGGGGAGCTCCACAACGGGGACGACTGGACCCTGCAGCGACACGGACACGTCCTCGGAAGGGAGCTCCCTTGCGGGGGTGGCACCATCCGTGCCCCCCGCCATTACAGGTACAGCCGCCACCCAGCGCACCATCTCCGCCCTCCCAGCAGCCCCTCAGCGTTCGCCCCGTGCCCGCTCTGCCAGGAAGCCGGGCATCTCCTTCGCCCCAGGCACCTCAGGCCCTGCCCCTGTTACCCCCGCTGCCCTCAGTGAGGAGGTCATTGACCTCCTCCGAACGCTCATTGTTGGGCAGACTACCCTTTTGAATGCCATCCAGGGGGTGGAGAGGGAGGTTCATCGCAGCAATGCGTACCTGGAGGGCATTCATTCGGGTCAGGCTGCCCATCAGCGATCGTTCCAGGCTCTGGCCTCAGCACTGACGGCAGCCATTGTCCCTGTCTCCTGCCTCCCTCTACTAACTCCCTCCTCCCAGTCTCCTGTTCCTCTGCCTGTCCCACCCACACCATCAGACCAGCCTGCACACACCTCAACACCCAAGAGCAGCTCATCCAAACATAAGCACCACAGATCACGCAGACATTCACACAAGCAACATTCCGATGCAGACATGCCAACAGTCACTACCACCTCTGTGACCCCCACCTCCTCGTCTCCCTCCTCCCTCCCTGTGACGTCTACACTCACACCTTCATTCACCTCACCATCAGCCAGTGTTTCCATCACCAGCACACCCTCCAGTCCAGTCCGCACACGTGCAGTCACCACCCCCACTGCCATTTACACGTCCCCTGTGTCCTCTCCCACTGTGTCTGTCACCCCCTCTTCCACACCACACAAACGCAGCCACCCACCCACCCAACAGCCATCCACCTCACGACAGCCTCCCGCTCCTGCACCTGCACCCAAAGACAGCAAAGTTGTCTCGCCTACAACCACATCCTCTCCCTCCACTCCCATTCCCACTGTACCTACCACTATCCATTGTCCCAGGAAAATCTATCTCTCTACTGCTACCTTCTTTCCTGACCCTGAGCCCCCCCCTCCTTCTCGTCGGGGTAAGAAGAGCACCTCAGCCACCACCAGCCCTGCAGCCCCCTTGACAAGGGTGCAGGGGTATTGGAGCCCACCAGCCCGCAGGTCTGGATCTTCGCCCAGCAGCAAGGGGACAGCCAGCCCACCCCCTGGGAAGAGGAGCAGAAGGCGGAAGGGCCGCCGCCGGAGCCCGGGTTCTATATCCCCCCAGGACACTAGCCAGCCACCGTCAACAGCCACAGCTCCA
This sequence comes from Pleurodeles waltl, assembly GCF_031143425.1. NCBI lineage: Eukaryota > Metazoa > Chordata > Amphibia > Caudata > Salamandridae > Pleurodeles > Pleurodeles waltl. The sequence continues at coordinate 1,340,894,675 of NC_090447.1, forward strand.
AAGGGAGGAAAGGGCCACAGACTCCCGACTAAGGAGGGCAAGGGCAGCAAGGCGGAGAAGTCAGGCAGCAGGCCTGCTGCCCATGGAGGACCCGTCACAGCTGCCCAGGAGGAGCCCGCAACCCCCATAGCCGCTGCCCCGGGAGGAACCGGCACAGCTGCCCCGGGAGAGCCCACCACCCCCATAGCCGCTGCCCAGGGAGGACCCAGCCCAGCTGGCCAGGAGGGCCCCACCACCCACAGCCCAGGTGGGCATTGAAGGAGCACCATCCCCGCTGCCCAGGAGGGCACCACCAGGCAATGAGCAGTTGGCCATAGAATGTCCGCCGTCTCCAGCACCGCTCCGCTGGGGACCGCCGTCTCAAGAACCGCTGAACTGGGCCCTTCAAGGCAAGAACCGCTGAACTGGGCCCTGCCGTCTCCAGCACCGCTCCGCTGGGGACCGCCGTCTCAAGAACCGCTGAACTGGGCCCCGCCGTCTCCAGCACCGCTCCGCTGGGGACCGCCGTCTCAAGAACCGCTGAACTGGGCCCTTCAAGGCAAGAACCGCTGAACTGGGCCCCGCCGTCTCCAGCACCGCTCCGCTGGGGACCGCCGTCTCAAGAACCGCTGAACTGGGCCCTTCAAGGCAAGAACCGCTGAACTGGGCCCTTCCAGGCAGGAACCGCTGGCCCTTTGGCAGACGTGGCAGGGCAGGATCTGTCTCGGGCAGGGCTGCAGGATGTCCTCTGGCCAACATGCCTCCTCCAGTGGCAGTGGAGTCTGTTATGGACTGTTTGGACTGTGGCTTTGCTCTCCCCAGGATGGCCCAGTGGGCAGGCCACCCACTGCATGGACTGTTTGGACTGTGGCTTTGCTCTCCCCAGGATGGCCCAGTGGGCAGGCCACCCACTGTATGGACTGTTTGGACTGTGGCTTTGCTCTCCCCAGGATGGCCCAGTGGGCAGGCCACCCACTGTATGGACTGTTTGGACTGTGGCTTTGCTCTCCCCAGGATGGCCCAGTGGGCAGGCCACCCACTGTATGGACTGTTTGGACTGTGGCTTTGCTCTCCCCAGGATGGCCCAGTGGGCAGGCCACCCACTGTATGGACTGTTTGGACTGTGGCTTTGCTCTCCCCAGGATGGCCCAGTGGGCAGGCCACCCACTGTATGGACTGTATGGACTGTGGCTTTGCTCTCCCCAGGATGGCCCAGTGGGCAGGCCACCCACTGTATGGACTGTATGGACTGTGGCTTTGCTCTCCCCAGGATGGGCCAGTGGTCATGGAGTCCCCTCGTGGATCTGGCGTCGTGTACTCAAGTGGCTGAGGTGCCCCCCCTTCCCTTCCCCCTGAGGTGCCTGTCCTTTTTTCTTTCTGATGCCCCTGCAGTGTTCTCTCCGTGGAGTTCTTGTCGTGGGACTGGGCCTTGCCCCTTTGCTCAGGACCCCTGTGGTCCACGGACAGTGGTTGGACTACATTTAGTAGATGTATATATTTTGTACATAGTTTATTTATTTATTGGGATTACTGCTGTCCATTTTTCAATATATCTGCCCGTTTAAGATCTCTTCTTTTGGTCTTTGCATTATTTCGGAGGGGGGGGTTTGTGGGTTGTGACAGTGATCTGTGGGAATGCATTGATGTGTGTGTTGTAGTGGGTGTGGGTGGGTGGGTGTGTGCCGGTAATCTTTTCCCTCCCCTATGTCGTAGGTGCAGTACTCACCGATGTCTTCCGCGCCGCCGGGCGTGCTCCTGGTACAGGAGCAGGTATAGGAGTGCGGGGATGACCTGCAACTCGGGTTCCATACTGCCGGAATCTCGCGTGGAGTATGTGGAGGTGAGCGTTTTCCCGTTCGTAGTCTGTTTCCACCGTGTTTTTATCGGCGGTGCTCCCGCCCCGGAAAAGGTGGCGGATTGGTGGGTCGTGATAGGGTGGGCGGTACATTGTCTGCCGCCTGGCTGTTGGCGGGGACCGCCGCGCTGTTTGTTTGTTCCGCCGTGGCGGGCGGAGTGTTAATGCGGCGGGCTGTGTTGGCGGTTCCCGCCAGGGTCAGAATTGCATATTTTGGACCGCCGGCCTGTTGGCGGGTTGGCCGCCGCTTTATCACCGACCGCCAGGGTCAGAATGAGGGCCATAGTTTGAACTCAGAGTTCTGTTAGAGTTGAGGGGGGGGGTGATGTAGAAGGTTTGAGTATGGTTAGGCCAAACATTTGAGCCTGGATGAAACACAGGTCTTGGGATTGCTAGGGCTAGAGTTATGGTTCACGGTATTCCTAAAAACACTTTGGAAAAACATACAAATTCATATTACTACAGAAGAAACGGATGTCAAGGGACATCAATACTTTTTTCGATTACTTTTTGAGGAAATAGTTTTCAAAGAAAATGTCTGTAATTCAATATATAGCAAGGGATTGGCTCAAATGAATCTGATTTTGTTTTAAATGTATTTAGGTGAAATGGAATAAAGCAACCCCAAAAAATCATCAAAGTGCGGTGTTCTCAGCTTTTGCCGTTTTGAAGTAGTCTTATAAATTTACATTGGTCTTGCCTCTTATTTTTGTAATCAGAATCTATAAACAATAATGTCCTCTTTTGGGGTTTATATATCACAAGAACCACAGGTCAGAAAACATTGGTGCTGAAGATGGCTGGATATGCTGCAATTATGAAGCTAACCAATTCTTCTACGAAATGTCATGTGTCAATTTTAAATTAAAAAGAAGGAAGCAGAATTCAATGTCTTAACAGCATCAAGGCCATTGGCAGCCACTCTCCAAAAAATAATGTTACTGATGTGAATTTTCCTAAAGACAGTTGCAAATTAGAAGCATACAACTTCAAAATATTGGGCATTATTCTTCTCTAATAAGAGCTTGTTAATTATAGCTGGACCTATGCATCTGTTTTAATTTGATATATCTCAGTCACCAGCGCAGATTTTCCCACATCTCGCTATTTTAGGTTGCAGTCAATTGTACAGATTGGAGTGGTAGGCTCATTATTTTCTGTATGTATTCCTTGAAAAGGCAATGCACTACTGCTTTTTGACTGGAAAACTGGCAAACACAAACTTCAAACCCTGCAGAGTATGCTATTTTGTGTTTGTTAGTCTGAAGACACCACTATTGGTAAACCTGTAAATTAAGAATAAACATTATTAAGACCCTTTGATGTTGTATTTCTGCAGTTTTCGGAGGAACAGGATAATCCTCATTCTCCTGGTTTGCTTCTGTCAGTCCTGACTTTTCACACTGACACTCAAATTGCATTACTCCTGTCAGATGACATGCAATGTTCCTAAAAGGCTGTCACCTACGCCTTTCACCATCCTTCAGATGCACATCCTCCTCTACCACAACTATGCAGATGAGACACATCTTTAGTTATGATTCGTCAATCAGCATTAACATTGGAAATGCATGTAATAACGTTTGAACTCTATCAAACAATAGATTCTTACAACCAATGGTCCCATAAAGAAATTTTGATCATCATCTCCATACTCAACGAGCAGCCATTTCTGGGACTTCAACACACCTACTATACTATCAAAACATTCCTTCTAACTCTGAATCCACAAAACATGGTGGCCAACCTTGCCTGTCTACTGGCACATGATGTCCAATGTTCAAATTCAACCAGTGCCTCCTATTTTATCCTCTGTCTGTCTTCTCTGATGAACCAGAAGACTAAATGTAGTCGATGTATTTGTTGGATTGAAGGCTCATTTGACTCTGTGACCTCCTCTAACTTTACCAGAAGAAAAGTCATAAATCTCTCATCTTCAATATCAAAAATGCTTACATCTTATTAGCTTAAATACCTTATAGTACATTTGTGTATTTATACAAGTGCATAGCTGTAATAAACGCAGGACATGCAGGGATAGTTGAAACTTCAAATTAAACCTGCATCAAAGGTCTGCATTGAAATATCAAGTTATATAGCTACCCAATAAGAGTGGAGGAGTGGGTTGAGTGTGCAATGCTGAAAACAGAATCAATTATGTTTTCTTCTTTGACATGCTGGGCTAAAGTTGTGTACCAGATAGAATCAGAAACATGCACCTATAATTAAATATAATGTACCCTTGTTTATGAGCACGTTGAATGACTGTTGCCACCTCCAAACATGTTTCTGAGCTATATCCTAGAGTTAAAGGGCCTTCATTTGATTGTAATATAAAATGTACTAGTAACCCAAACATGGATTTCCACAGAAGTTAATGTATTTATTTTCTGGAAGAAATAACTCTCGAACCCAGTGAAGAAAGACATGTAACAAGACCTCAAATATTAAATATTTTATAGGTTGTGATAGATGAACTTTAAAATTTGAAGATTTTAAAGAGTTTAATTCTCTCGTCTTAGTTACACAAACGATAAGTGAATGTTACTCAATTTATATTATGTATTAGTGGATTAGATACATCTTGCATGATATTTAATGATGGATAAAGCAGAAAATTTAGGTTTTTTATGAACTAAACATTGTGATAAACTAACTTTAAGGAAGGATACAGAGGTTCAGACTTCATAGGCTATTGTATACACTTCACTAGTGTCCATAGGAATTTCGTGCAGTTTCAGCCATCTGATATCAAGTCATATTGCATCAGGAAGCCAAATGGACACTTTAGAACTTCCATAATATGAAAATAAAACCGTTCAGTGGGGTTGGATTTCCAGTAAACATTCTGGAAAGCACTACAAACTAATTTGGTAACACACAGGAATACGCCAAGGCATCGGGAGTGATAGAAAGCTCAAGCAGTATGGTCAAACCCGACTCCTATCGGAAAATATTTGAGACTCAGTACATGCGTATTCACTAGCACCATCATGTCTAGAGGAGGTAACACAATAGGCAGAATGAGAAGGCCAAGAAGATGGCCTATAATAAATACTCAATAAGGAACAAACCCACTAATGAATATTAAATCCCTTATAGAGAACCATCACATCACAGCACTTAAGTAGCATAGCGTTTTTGAATGATTCCCATATTTTTTTATTGTATTAACCAAATTTAGAGGTAAAAAGCTATATGAATGATCAGAATTGTTATAAACTTGTTCAGAATGCATGTGGGCCTTAGAACACTGCCGACACGTTAGAAGTAAATTCTAAATGTGGTAAAAATATGGGAGTGGTACCTGCACAATGGAACATGCTGAGGCAATGTCACCACTCATAGAAAACCTACAGCAGAGCTTTACAGGATATGATACCATGTAGGTGGCACATACTTAGGAGAGACAAAGACAGAGGTACTGATGTTGAATTGAATGGATGGTGAGTGGATGAAAAGAGTTGATTGGATTAAATGATAGAGTATGCCCCTTAAGAGAGTAAAACCAGATTGAATACATTTCCCATTTATATTGAGATCCAGATCCTGCTGAAGTGCATGATCCATACATCACCCCTCCCCTCTGGTGCTTGTAGGTGCTCAGCTTTGTTTGATGTCAGAGATTCTATTGAAAAATGTTGAACCTTAAAGTTCCCTGCGAATGTTCCCAAGGTTGAGGGATACTGTATTAAATTCAGTTTTTAAGGCAATCCGAAACTTGTATTTGCTCCCTCTATCATAGTAGTGGTAAATCTTAGTTCTCAGTTGGGTATTGGTGGATAAAACCTGCTGGACCTTTATCAGTATATGTGACTGTCCTTGAAGGTCCAAGCTTAAAGACACTGACTATCAAGAACAAATATACAAAACCAAAAAGAAGACTGAGTTCCTGAAACAGGTGCCATGGAAGGAAATAGTTCAGGGTAGAGGTAGTCAGTGTTCATTTTAACTGTGCTAGAAAACATGGAGTGAATGAGATTTTTCTCTTTTCGAACAGTGAATATGCAAATGAGCTAAAATGAAAAAAAGAAACATTCCCTAAAAACCTTATATATTTGCAACCTAACACACATTGATTTCTAACACCAACTATCAAGTGCCTAATGAGCTCCAGGCATCCTTAAAACAAGATAATAAAAAATCCCATATATAAATAAGCCTGCATAGAAATAATGCATTTAAATATTGCGTGTTCTATTCACACCTGCCACTGGCAGCCTAGGCATTTTCTTTTAACAGAGCCATTAAAGGAAGCCATGGTGACACATGACGAATCCGAGCTTGCTAGATACAGTACTGTCGCATTTCTAGTTCAATGATACCGCATATCAATGAATACTCTCCTGCTTTTACCAACACCTCATTTCCCCATTTTGGTCCAACTATTCCAGTGCCCAGTTCTGCCCCATCTCATGCATTGCACTCTTTTTTCAGGTGTTTTCAAGTAAAGTTTGTTTCATTTGAAGCAAAAGAAAACTGTCTGTACTACTATTAGCGATCTTAAATAAGACTGTTTGGGCCGTGCCAGGATAACTTTGCAAAGTGGAGTGAATAAACTTGTATCTGAAAGAATTATGACCAGAAAGTTTTTGTGAGCATTCATTCTGAAACTTTTTATAGTTGCATACATCGATTTAAAAGTGTGGGACCCCGAGATACCGGTTAGAATTAGCAAACAGATTACCAGACTCACCAGTTATTTATCCTGTTCATTTTTAATACGTTCTGATTGTAGCCACTGAGTAGGCCGGGGCTGGCCCTTCCAAAAACATTCAAAACTGCAGATGACGAGGCTGTGCACATTACCGATGTAGCCAAGCATTGGAATATTCTTTAAACCAGTTTTTGAGTGAGTGTTATGGAAATATTAAATCCTATGGTGAAACAGTGGCCTATTAAATGTACATTTATGATGAAACGTTTACATATTTTTAGGATTATATCCCAAAGAAGAGACTGTGGCACCCACAGTGCCTTCCTGTTCAACATAATTATTGCGGCGATTATGAGATGTGCTTGAAAAGATTGTTTCAGCCCCACTTACTGTCAAGATGTGAAATTACTAAGATTTGTTTAATTGCAGCAGTGGGATACATTGGTAACATTTTAATCGTTTTCTATGAGGTGCCTGCACGTCTTTAATTCGGCAGCTTGGCTATACATTTCTCGTAGTCATGGTAACATGATAATATTTTGTCTCTACAATTGAAAGCTTGAGTTGTAATAAAGCATTGGGCTAGAAGACATTGCCTTGTTTTGACATCTGTCAAGCACAACTTAAATTATCCACAAAAGGATCCAATCACGACGCTGATTTATAAATACTTCTCCAAAGTCCGAAAATTATAAATCATAGATTTACTCTTATTGCCTGCAAAAAAACCTAGACTTACAGGCGAGGCACAAAAATCCTCAGGGGTACTTTTGTAAAGCTGTGGATTGTCCAAAGTGGATAATCAGCAGCAATACGTGTTGCAGAAATGTGTAGAAATACATTACAACTTTATTTTTGCTTTGTCACTTCTGTATTCTCGGGAAATTCGGAGCTTCTGACAAATTATTTCACTATATTTTGCACACTTTCTCCAGCATTTTTTAGGGGGAATTTGCTGTTGTTTATTACCTTTGCATTGGCCAAGTCAAGCAACTGCTTTGAGGAAAACCATTTTCCCTTCTTGAATTTATTTGGGGTTTGAAACGAAAAGTCCCGCTTTAAAAGGAACACAAAGAATTCTTTGGTTTCCTCCTGTGTTTGTGGTCGCGCCCAGACTTTATGAGATTTACAAAAGTGTGGAGTTCTCCTCCTTTATATTCATGGTGAGGTAGATTGATAACGAGGCGGACAATCCATCATATGGTGGAAAAGCACATTTGCATTTCTATGTAGGTACATTTTTCCATGTGAATAAATCCCTTCTCTAAAGGCAAACACATTTTGAAGTTTCTCTCCACAATCTCACAGACTGGAGATACTGACTCCATCTTTCTTTGGGAGTAATTTACAGATGTGTTTGTTTATATGCACAAACGTATCTGTTTTGACTGTTATGTCCCAAGTGAGAGACTGAATTTCCTCTAATCCTGTTTCAGTGAATCAGGACGTGGAGTTTCAAACAGCTGTCATGCCTTCCACACTCCTGTTTCACATGTTTATATAGTTTCGCCTGTATTTTATTTTTGCATAGCCAAGGGCTCATCTGCCTAATATCGACCTCCATCATTCACCAATCTACTTGGTCAGTGCACGATTATCTATACTTTTTATTTTTATGATTTTATCACCATACTATCGTCATCCAGATAATAGCAAAGAGGTCTGAGCAACGACACTATCTGGACAGTGGAATTCCTTATACTTTGGGCTTTCAAAAATTGCCTCTTTGTGATGTGCTTGTTTTTCCAAAGAGCCTGCTTAATCCCATTGTATTCATGTAATCCCTTCTCTGTAAACCCGTATAAGGTAACTACAAATTGTATGCAACACTATCCAAAAATAATTGAAGAAATACGCACATATATGTGCTATGGTACACACACATGGCAGTCATTAAGATGATAAACGTTATGAGTAAAGAGAAAAGTTACAAAGATCAAGCGAATAGGGGTTGGGGAGACAAAACGTGAATGAAATACAGAGTAAAAAGATGCTAAAATATTTATTTTCTAGAGTTTGAAGCAAGACAGTTTTATTTAGAGTGGAAAAAAAGATAACTGATTTAGAATTATGGTATCTCAAATATACATGAGAACAGCTTTGATTGTTGGCTATAGAGTCCCCGGTTTCCTTCTTTAGTAAATTGTTTGATCTATGAAAAACACATAATATCCCTCTTACGTGCCAAAAGTATATTTAGAAATAGGCACTTCCCCAGTATTATACACTGTATAGAAATTGGAGTTTTACATTCAGCAAAGGTTGTCTGAGATGCAAGCCCTTAAGGCAACAAAAATGCTGGAAAGAAGAAGGCAGAAAGAGATACTTAAGGGCTAGTGTGGCACAACACAATCTGTAGATTTACAGCAGATGGCCAATTTAACTACACCCTAAATTATGCCCGTAGTTGATGTTGAAGTTTGTTCACAGTAAGAGATGTTTTTCTTAAGGGGGAGCTATATTAAGGCTACTCTCTCACCTACAGACTAGAGACAGACCTTGTTGTAAAGTTTTATTGTATTACTCTGTGTTTCTCCCAGTGAAAGGTATCGAACCCTAAATGAAGCACTAGGGGCCACATTATGTCCAAGGACCTCCAGCCTTGTGGTGACGGTTGGACTGCCTCAACTTTGCCAGTCCAACCACCACATTACAACTCTGGCAGGCGGAAACACATGGGTCCGTCGTCTCTACTGGGAATGTGGTTTACGACAGTACAATGGTGGTCTGAGTTGTACTCAGCCAGGGAGGCACTGAGTTCAGTGCTGCCTGGCTGATTACAACTCAGCTTTCCACCAGCCTTCTCGTGGTGGGATCCCCTAATGGGAGCCTAGACCAATATCGTAGCACTGTTCCCACCGGGCAGCCCGGCGGGAACTGTGTACTACAATGTTACCGTCGATCAGCCTGGCGGGAACATTGTAATATGATGGGGGGGACACCACCGACATGCAGTGGTGTCTTCCCTGCGAGTTTGGGACCACCAAACTCATAATAAGGCCCTCACTCTCCATCCACAGTGAGGACAGGGAGGGGTGTCTGGCACAATTAATGATTCTGTAATTTAAGGGCTTCTTCACAAGGAAAAATATTTTCCTGGTGAAAAAGGAAAAAGGTCCATAAATGCAAATGTACTGGACCTTTATATTTACACATGTCTAGGTGTATACCTTCTACAATTCTCAAGCACAAATGCACTGGGACATTATATTTACATATGTCTATGTGTACACCGGTTACAAAATGTAAATATTGTTTTAAGTGGGTGCTGGACGTGACCCTTTTTGCAGGGTCTCCCTCAGATTGTTGCCTTCTGTTCCTGAACCCATTTGTGTTGGCATTAGTACTCTTCACTTTACCACTGCTAATCAGTGCTAAAGTACTTGTGCTCCCTCCTTCGAACATGGTAAAATTGACTTGCACCTAATTTGCACATCTAACTTACTTGTAAGTGCCTAGTGAATGGTACTACATCTACGCAGGGCCTGTAAACAAATGCTACTAGTGAGGCTGCAGCATCCATTGTGCCTCTGACTGAAGTAGCCCTTTAAAATATGTATCAGGACTGCCACTGCAGCCTGTATGGAAGTTTTAAAAGGCCATTTCGAGCTGCCACAATAAACCTGTTATTAGGCCTAAGATTCACTTTTTAATACATATATCACCTCTAAAGTAGGCTCTACAAGCCATAGGGCAAGTCCACTGTATTTAAAAAGTAGAACATGTGGGTTTAAATTTACATGCCCTAGTACTGAAAAATTCCTGAAGCCGTTTTTCGCCTAGCTCTCCCATTGTCTAACACTGGGTCACCTTATTACATTTAAAAGGTGTTAACCTTTGATTGAGAGTGGATAGAGATATGGTGTTTACACTAAAATGAATTGTAATCTAAAATACCCTTTAAAGCTGAAGTCGGATTTTAGGTCACAATTCCGCAAATGTCACTTTTAGAATTTGGTATTTTTTCTTCTAACCATTTGTGTCTTCTGCCAGTATCCTGGGTAACATGACTGGGAATAGTTCTGCTGTTGGGATGTGTGTACTACTTCCAGAAATTGACACAAAGGGGATTAAGCATGGACAGAATAGGTAATCCTGCCAGGATGGTTGAGCGGAGCTGTACCTAGCCCCACTTACACTTCAAAGGGCTTGCCTCGAGCACACACAAAGGAATCAGACACTAATCTTTTGTCACCCCAGGCTTCTTGGAGTCTTGACAGAGAATGGATTAACTTTCCAAAACCAGATGTGGGGGTAATATAGGCAACCCCCACTTCAAAGTCTGGTACCACATATACATATTGGACCTCAAGGGCCACTCATCACTATACTCCTGGACCTGTGGATGTTAAGGAAGAAGGGCTGCCTTGCACTCCAGAGGACTGTAATGCTGCTTGAGGCCTGACGTGCTCCCCAGAGGAATGCCCTGCAGTTGCCAGAGGACTGCCCTGTGACTTGGGGACTGCCTTGACCCCCAGAGAGATGCCCTGCTGCTTGAGGACTGCCCTTGGAGAAGGAAGACTAGACCCGTTCCCTCATCCAAGCCTAACTTGAGTGACTTGAAGGGTCAGTTGGTTGACTCTTGTCTGAGTTACAGGTACACAACAAGGTCCAGAGGCATCCCTGCAACTGCCTAGCTGACTGGCTGCACTGGAGCAGCCTGGACCTGCAACTCAACCTGCCTGAGCCATGCTGGCCTCTTCTGGAATGAGGTGCCTACCTCGGTCCTACACATTTGGTTGGCATCAGCTAAGGTCCTCCTGTGAAGAAAGGCGAAACCCTGAAGTCCTTGTTTCTTCGTGACAGTGAACAGGCCCATTCATGTAGAGACTCTGCCACCCCTGATGTCCGCCAATGTGAAGCTCCAGTGAACCAGACTCTTCACACTACAGCAACCACTTGTATCCAGCCTGCTACATTGAGGTCGGCCTGAACTTGTGTCTTCCCCAGTCTAGCACGACCAGATGACCTTGAGTGGCACATTGTGCTTTGGGAACTATGTTGACTTAAAACTTTAAAATTTCATATATCTGGTCCTACGGATTCGATTTGTTTTGTTCTTGTATCATTGTATTCACTAACATTTACTTTATTTTCCTAAATTGGTTTGAGATTTTTCTTGTGTAGTATTTTCACTTTATTACTATTTGTGCTGCATAAATACTTTACACTGTATCTCTAAGTTAAGCCTGACTGCTTTGTGTCAAGCTTCTAGAGGGTTAAGCAGAGGTTATTTTAGTGGCATTTGTGGTTCACCCTGACAAGGACTGTGGTTGTTGCCTGAGTGGGGCTTCCACCCCCTCAACCAATAACCCAGTTTCTTAGAGTGAGTACATCTGGAGACTGTGAAAGGCGCAATTTTCCAGCAGTACACCTGGGGCCATATTAGGTACAATGCGTAGATGCACAACAGGAGCTTGTGACAGCTATTTGCAATCCTGGGGGACTGTAGTATTACAGAATGGGCTTGTGATGCTTATGTGTCCCATTCTGTATTACAGACACCACATGCAAATGTACAGTGCCAGTGTTGTCTTAAGAGGGTGTTGTTAGACCTGTCAACCTTAGGTTGGTTCCCCCAACCTTTTTGCTTTACTCCTCCATATTTTGTATCTTGTTTTTGTTGGCCTTAGGATTATATCCAATTTACCACCTCTAACCAGTGCTAAAGTGCATGTGCTCATTCCTTTAATCACTGTAACATTGGCTTGTCCTCAATGGACACATTTAATTTACATGTAGGACCCTAATAAAGTGGTACTACGTGTACCCAGGGCTTGTGAATTAAATGCTACTTGTGTGCCTACAGCACTTATTAGGCCTTCCGGTTAAGTAGCCTTTTTAAAATGTCCCAGGCATGTCAATGCATCCTGTGTGTGCAGTTTTAAACTGCCATTTCCACCTGACAAATACACCTTTTGCCAGGCTCAAACCTGTTTTTTTAAAATATATATACATCCTCCTTAGATTGGGCCCTAAATAGCCCACAGGGCAGGGTGTAATGTATTTAAAAAGTAGGACGTGCAATTTTAAGTTTTACATGTCCTGGTTGTGAAAAACTCTTAAATTCATTCTTCACTTATGCAAAAACACTGGGGTTACCTTATTACATTTATTAAGCTGTAACTTCCAAATGGGAACAGGTAAATAGTTTCTGTTTGGTGTCTTTGGAATTTTAATGAAAAATACTCTTTTATGGTGAAGTTGGATTATTAATTACATTTTTGTACTGCCACTTTTAGAAAGTTGGCATTTTTCTGCCTTAGGCATTTAGGCCCTCATTCCAACCCTGGCGGTCTCTGACCGCCAGGGCGGAGGGCAGCGGAAGCAGTGCTTCCTGGGCTATTCTGACCGCGGCGGTAAAGCCGTGGTCAGAAAAGGGGAACCGGCGGTTTCCCGTCGGTTTTCCCCTGGCCCAGGGAATCCTCCATGGCGGCGCTGCTTGCAGCGCCGCCCTGGGGATTCTGACCCCCTTCCCGCCAGCCTGTTACTGGCGGTTTTCACCGCCAGAACCAGGATGGCGGGAACGGGTGTCGTGGGGCCCCTGGGGGCCCCATACAGATTTTCACTGTCTGCTTTGCAGACAGTGAAAATCGCGACGGGTGCCACTGCACCCGTCGCACCCCTACAACTCCGCCGGCTCCATTCGGAGCCGGCTTCCTCGTTGCAGGGGCTTTCCTGCTGGGCCGGCGGGCGATCTTCTGGCGATCGTCCGCCGGCCCAGCGGGAAAGTCAAACTGACCCCCGCGGTCTTATGACCGCGGTGCGGTCTTTCGGCGGTTTTCGACCGGCAGGCACCGCCCGCCGAAGTCGGAATGAGGGCCTTAGTGTCTGCAGCATGTTTTAGGGTCACATGACTGTGTAGTTGGCAGTTGGTCTTTGTGTATTCCTATTAGACAGCCACACATGTTAGAGGACTTATGTATGCCTGGATAGACCATCACTGGCAGGATGGAAGGGCAAAGTTGAGCATAACCTTACTTACACCAGAATAGGCTGTGCCCTTCCTTCACATAAAGGATTGCATATACTCTATCGTTCATCTGGAGCCAAGGCAGGGGAGGCAGGACAACTGTGCCCTTCAAATGGAAAACTCTAGAAGCGTCTCCAAATTCAAAGGAGGCACCTGGTATAAGTATTGGACCTTAGACACCAACTCTTCAGTATACATTTGGACCCGTGGGAGGATCTGCCAGAAGGAAGGACTGTTGTGCTGCTGAAAAGAATGCCACTGAGCTAGACTGCTGCCCTGAAGGACCGCTGCCTGCTGTGCCACCCTGGTGGCCTCTTGCATCAGTGAGGACTGGGCCTGCAACCTGTACCCAGGACCACCAGATTGACTCTAAGAGCCAGTCCCTTGTAAATACCACATGGACTCTGCAACAGTGAGTTCCACCTTGTCAAGTGGTGCCAGCCAAGTCCTGGACCATTTGAAGTGGGCCTGCAGGTGCTCTGCCAGCCCACTTGTGGATCCATCTGAACGGTTACATTGCATCTGCAGCAAGAGTTTTCTACTAACACAAGGACTTCACATTGAACTCACTGCCTGCAGCATCATCGGAAAAGTTGCTGCACAATGCATCCCCAAATGCAGACCCTCGCATTACAAGCCCTTGTAGATGGCAGCCTCAATGATGACTCAGGACGTTGCATTGCAAGTCCTACGGACTCTTTGGACCCAGCCTGTGTGCTACGCATCCTCGATGCAGGAATTTGCATCACAAGATCTCTTCAATGACGGCCCCTTTGATGAAGACACAGGACCTCACAACACAGCCTTGCAGCTCCTTGGAACCGACACTGGGTGATGCATCTCTGACTAGGACCTAACACTGTCTTGGCTGTGCAATGCATCCTCGATACAGGATCTTGCAATGCTCTGCAGCCAGGATTTAAGGTACTGGAGTTCAGCGGGCATAACTGGGTCACTGTAGCTGGCCCATGCTCCATGATTGGGCTGAACTTGTGACTCGATCACTCAGATCATTAAAATTGCATATCTCTGGTTCTACAGATTGAGTTTTTTGTTGTTTTGGTATTGTTTTATTTATTTATTAAAATTGACTCTATTTTCCTAATCTGGTGTGGTATTCTTGATGTGTTGTGGTTTCACTTGATTACTGTTTGAAGTGCTGCATAAATACTTCACACACTGCCTCTAAGTTAAGCCTGACTGCTCTGTGCCAGTGGGTTGAGCACAGGTAAATTTAGGGTTTGCTTGTGAATTCATCCTGGCAGATTGTAGTTCCAGCTTGAGCAGGGTTTCACCTACTCAACCAGTAACCCAATTTCTTGAAGGCATACCTTCATATGCATGGGAGGCTTGGCCCCATGCAAATAAGACATACACCAAACACTTGCCTCTACACTTATGTCATATTATGAAGATGGGCGTACAGGTAAAAAGGCTGTCAGGAGGCACACTCATTGTGTGTCACAAAGAGGTGGTACACAATTAGTGTGCCCCCTGATGGCAGCCTTTGCAGTGGGAAAATGAGGTCCGTTGCAGTTGGTTCCTGCATCTGCCTGCAGGGGGATTCCTCACTCCTCCTTAAAGTGCACGCTGGGTGGTGCCTGCACTGCTAGACACAGACTGGCTGCTTCAAAAAGCTACTCAATCTTTCGAAAATAAGGAGGTCCCCAGTCAGGCGCATGTTCTGGTGTGTCCTGGGTCAGTGCATTATCAGTTATTGGGTGCACTCTCACTGTTTGGGCCTGGTACACAAATTTGAAGGTGCATCATGGTACAAGCAGAGGCAGTGTGCTCTATTTGTAACACAGCCATACAGTATTCCTGGAACTTCCTAAGAAATCTTAAAAACTCACAAATTCACTCCAAGGCTCACAGTGAGGCTCACAGTGAGTAGAATTCCAACTTTATAAATAGAGTTTGTACCGTGACCTCAGATCCTATTTGCTCGGATACCCGCATAAAATTACAACATGCATATATTTAAGATATTACCTACATATGAAATAATACATTTATATGACTGCAATACATTAAGGCCCTCATTCCGACTCTGCGCCATGCAGGAACCGGCATTTGGCCGCCATGCGTCCAAAATACCGCTTCCCGCATTCGGACATTCCCGCTGGGCCAGCGGGCGCTAACCAAGTAAGCGCCGGCCAGCCCAGCGGGAATGGGGGCCGCAACACAGGAGCCGGCTCCGAATAGAGCCGGCGGTGTTGCAGCGGTGCGACGGGTGCAGTTGCACCCGTCGCGCTTTTCACTGTCTGCTAGGCAGACAGTGAAAAGCTTCATGGGGCCCTGTTAGGGGGCCCCTGCACTGCCCATGCCAGTGGCATGGGCAGTGCTGGGGCCCCCAGGGACCCCAAGACACCCGTTCCCACCAGCCTCTTCCTGGCGGTGACAACCGCCAGAAACAGGCTGGCGGGAAGGGGGTCAGAATCCCCATGGCAGCGCTGCTTGCAGCGCTGCCCTGGCGGATTCGCCCAGCCGGGGGAAAACCGGCGGGAAACCGCCGGTCCCGGTTTTCTGACCGCAGCTTTACCGCCGCGGTCAGAATGGGCTTAGAAGCACCGCCAGCCTGTTGGCGGTGCTTCCGTCATTCGCGACCCTGGCGGTCTAAGACCGCCAGGGTCAGAATGACCCCCTAAATGTTTTTCATCAGAAGCACTTAACAACTCTGGCGTCCAACATCGACTCATCTTATGTACTTATTTTCTCACACTCATAACCTAAGATACTCCTTCTTTCTTGCTTTCTGCTAATATCAAAAATGGAGTGCTTTTTTTGTTCTCCTAAAAAATACATAGGTGTGAATCAGTGTTC